>NC_140606.1:23780235-24402735 GCF_057381915.1 Diplotaxodon limnothrissa | reverse complement strand
CGCATAAAAACAGGCGTTTGTCCGTCTTTAGTGTGGTTATATAAAATATAAGAGAAAGAGAGAAGTTTAAGAAATTAATATAGCCACTACAGTGACCATCAAAACGATGAAAAAAATATTGTCGTAAACAGTTTATTTTGCGACACCACGAAACAAACGATAGCGTAAAATGAAACGATAGACGTTTTTATCGTCATCTGATATATATCGTTATATCGAACAGCCCTATATTAAACTGTTTTTTTTAATGATCCTATTAAATGCTGCTGTAATTTTCTTCGTAAGTTAAGCTGTGTGACGAGAGTGAAGGTATATCTACTGTAGGAAATGTGTTTGTCGCTTTGATGATGAAAAGTGGTCAGTTTAAAGTACTTTTTGACCTTTGATTTACCCTCTGTCAGTATATAATTTTACATCTGTCTTCTGTAAAAGCCTTGTGGTCCAGCAGCATGTGTGGAAATTAACCTTCTGTTTTTTTACAAGTTTCTAGTGTTTTTTAAACCAGGGCGAATTTCAGAGTTGGAAATGTAACAGTTATTTAGGTTATGAAGTGTTTTGCGGCATATTGGAAAAATCCGTGCTAAAATGGTTTAGAACAGCCAAAAAAAAAAAAAAAAAAAAGACCCAAATACAGTGCATTTCTTGGCTGGTGCACTAAAGTAATTTGGTTGGTGGTGTATTCTTCTTCTCCCTGACATCTTGTGACACACAGACATCATGTTGAGATATTTTCAGTGCACTTACAAACAGCACATCATTTCTCAGCTTTCAGTCAGTTTCTCGTGTCAGATTCTCTAAATCAAACACTGCGGCTCTTATACGTCACACAGCTTTTAACATTAATGTCAAACAGTCAGACAGGGAACAGAAATCCACTGCAGAAGAGTCAGAAAACATCAGTTTTATTTGCAGCATTCAAACAGATCAGAAGCACGTTTTCAATCAGATTTCAACTAAAATCACCATGAATTCTGTGCACTGAGAAATATCTCTCTGGGAGCCCAACAACTGTGGGTACATCTTGTCCTGAGGTTTACTGAAAAGCACTTCGTGGAGGCTTTAAAAACTTGTTTTGATATTTCTGTGTCCGCTGATGTCAGAACTGCTACCAGAAGGAAGCCGTGCTGAGGCCTGAAAACAACCAGGTCATCAACCTCACCACACGCTACACCTGGTCAGGCTGTGTGGTAAGAGCATCACACAAACACAGATTTATATATACACGCACAGTTGCACTCTACAGCATCTTGTCCCTAAGCGAGAAACAAAGCAAATCTTTGGAAATCCAGTGCAGGGATGCTTTTCTGTATTTGAAGTTGACCACTGAGCTTGCTGTCTTGAACAGCATGTGTGTCCTTTACAGAGTATGATGTTTTCTCCTTTTATCATCCGACAGTTGAGCATATTTTTTTTCGTTCCTATTGTATACTCTTCTGTAAAGTAAGAGAGCAAATCAGTAAACCGAGAGGGAGTGAGAGCTAAAGGCGAGTAATGTGTTTGCATAACGTTTTACTTATTTACATTTTTCCTCTGGTAATGATGCATCTCAATCAAACAAAGGTTCCCAAAGATCTTTCTTCACACTTTTTTTTTTAACCAAGCAACACAAAGTGGTGTATTACTTTAGAATGTGTGACTAACAGCATGACTCTGTTGTTGTTGCGGTTACTGGATCTTGTTGCCACATTTCAGGCTACGCTGGGGTGTGAAATATGTTTGTATCTTGATATTTCAGGCTCCAAAATCTACTATGACAGCTCAGTGTCTCTGTGAGGCAAAATGTGCTGCATTTCTGGATAATAATACGTGCATTTTTTCCCCTCCCAGGTGGAAGGGGATGGAAACGAGGAGGTCCTGAGCTGCGTGGGTGGCCGCAGCTTCCGCTCGGTGAGGGAGCGATGGTGGTATATCGCTCTCAGCAAGTGCGGGGTAAGCACTGACCTCTGACCCTCCGCAGCCTTCCCTGACCCTGCTGCCCTGGTTTTCTTTAGAAAGAGCAGGTTCACCACCAGACAATGCCGTGATGACGCAACACCTTTTTAAATGGAAAAACACAGAGAGAGCTCACAAACCCACTCCTGTGGTCACTGTGTGATTCTGTTTGTATTCTAAGACAAACGCGCGTCATTACTGCCATCACCCTCCACGTCATCGTCTGCTCTAGCCCCCCCCTCTAGACACTGAGGAAGCAGGGAGTTATATTCTTGTCTTAGATACCAATAAATAGATTTAAATGCTTTTTTTTTTTTTGCGCATTCCGGCAGAAAGCTCATACATTTCTGGTGCAAACAGCTGAATCAGATATTAAAATAGGAAAGCTCAGGCAAAAATACATCCAGCACACCCCGAGGAGGGCTCTGTGAAATATTGGATATTTTAAGGCTACTTTTTTGTGCTGCTTCCCAATAAATTTTAAATCAACGTGAGCATAATTTCTGTCCCAGTGTATGCTTACCCATTTGGGCATTTTGCACCAGGCTAGACTTTAAATAGTGGAAGTAAAAATATCTAAATAGGGGAAAAAAGAATTATAATCCAGTGATTTAGAGTACTTATTCAAGCTCCTAACCCAGTTAGACAGATACTCTTACAAACATTTAGAAACTGGTCTTCAGATAAGGATTATGCCACATGTTACGTTAAAGATTTGTGTGTAAAATGCCACACAGACACCCCTAAATTCATCTCCTCAGATGTTACAACCGATCCTTATCTGTGTATCTGTCTCTGGATTTCCGCCTGACACTCTGAAGTGTCTTATCTCTCCCTTCATACTGCTACACTTTCTGCATCAAAGCACAGAGACTCTGAGTATGCAGCCGTCTGCTTCAACTGAGTTAAACATGCCTTGTGAGGCCTCCGCTGTAGCTGACTGGCTCGCTTTGGGGACATTGATGCATTGTGTTGCTTTATAATGGGATTGGTGTTGTGTTAATGGTGTGCCGGGAGAAAATGACCAAAGTGCTAGCTGTGGTGTGTTGTTTGTTGATACGAGTCTAGGCTGGGGCACCCTGTCCAAAAATTGTGAGCCTGGCTGATGATAGCTCAGTGATGATACCGTATATCCTCCTTCAGTCAAGGACAAATCCCAGTGATAGCTGTGTTTTTTGTTGTTGTTGTTTCTTTCTTTCTTTTTATTTTTTAGAATGCAGGTAAGAGAAAGTGTTAAATATCTGCTGAAGGTGTACCCCAGCATGCCTGCCTATCAATGGCACACTCACCTGTACGCGAGCATGTCATGCTCCGATTCTGTGTGTAATTGTGTGTGAGCATTCCTGGCCTTGTATTTTTTGGGGGAGGGGTACGTAGGGTTGTTTTTGTGCTGCCACTTGAGAGCCCTAGCTGAAGAGGGATATGATTAGAATGGATGCTTCCTGGAGAGTATGGTTTAGTGTCACGCCAGCATCCGCTGAAAGACACGCTGCCTAATGCTGTTGGACTTGAGAATAAAGGCTCGCCTCCACTCCTGGGGAAATATGCATGCTACGTCCCGCAGCCAATTTCCACCCCTCGTCTCTCACGGCTTGCGTTCTCGCTTCCGTTTTGCTTCCACACCTCTTCATCTTTCTTACCTCTGTCGCTCACAATCTTTAGCTGTGTCTCTCTTTCAACTCTGTCACCAAGCTGTGACGCGCTCCACGCCATTTCATATCTATTTACTCCTGCATCTCCTGTTCCTCTCTGTCAGCCTGTGCCTAATTGTGTTTCTCCTCTCCATCTTGCAATCTCACTGGTCTCATTTCTTTTTTTGCCTCTCGCTCATTTAATGCATTTTCCCCAGCACCCTCACTTTTATCTGCTACTCCCTGTTTCCCACTTTGTTCCTGTTTCTCTCTTATCCGGCTCTTTTTTTGTTTCGTGTACTTTCCATCTCACTCTTTACCTGTGGAAGTGGGTCTAAATCCAAATCAGCTCCTAAGTCCTTAAAACAAGAGGACGTCTGTTCTCAATTCCCTTGCCAGCATAAACTGGTAAAATGTGAGGCTGGTCTTTATTTAACATTTCCAAGCAATTTCACTTGATTAATTATAGCAGGAAACCTCAAGGCTGCAAATAATTATTATTTCATCAGGGGAGGAAAAAAAAAAAAGACATTAATAAATAAACTTGAAGTCATCCCAGAATTTCACATGATGATTCATAACATCAAAACTTTTACAAAGCTTTACAAAAAAAATCGTTGTTATTATACTGTTGTCATTAGACTGTTTTGAAAAGTTGGTATATTAATAAAACTTGTCATGTAACTAATTGGGTACCATCAATAGAAAGTGAAGAGAAAACAGAGCAAATGCAGAATAATTACTTGCATTTGTACGAGCAACTGTTGTCGGAGCATTATTGTGTACTTTCAAACACAAGTGAAGATGTAGAAGGCTTTGAATTGCTGTAATCAACTTTTTCTTTATTATTCCAAGCAGAACTACTGCTAATGAAGCAAAATTACTTCAGCAGGGAACCAAGAAAGAACTGAAATTAGCTTGGCTGTAAAGAGGCAGGGGTTAAAGAAACGGCCAGAACTTTGCAGCTGTCAGCTTGGCCGAGCGACAAATCACAGCTACTGTATTTTGTCCAGGTTCTCCTGTTCTAGACGGGGAGCCAGTTTGAACATGAAACATTGCGCTTGTTCAGTGTAATAAATAACAACAACAAAAAAATAACAGGATTAGCTGACAGTGTTATGAGTCTTCTGGGAGATATATTTACCCATATAAAAAAAATCAGACTTTGTGATTTGTAGAATGTAGTAGTAGTTCTGGTGTGAACACAGAGTGCAACAGTTAAAACTGTGATTCTAGTAACATGTTCCTACAGTACACAGTGTATGCACCATCTGTGTGTGAGCTGCAACTAACATTTACCTGAACGATTAGGTGCTAATTACTTTTTTCATCAACTATCAGCTCACGGTCATCACAATTCCTGAAAGTGCAAGGTGATGCCAACACCTAAATATAAATTACATTATGTTATTTTACATTGTATAGATTAAAAAATATGTGGACAGGATCCCTCGCTGAAGAAACCTAACAAAAAATCTCGTCTGCTATTTTACCCATCTGTCACCTTCTTCTTCACTGCAATTTAAAAATTTCATTCATATGATAAATCGCCACCACAAAGGGTCATGGAGCAGTGACTCTGGCAGGGAACTTTTTAAAGGGTTTTCATGTTTTTCTATTTTAAAAGCGTAAAGGATTTTGCAGCCATGATACAGTATATTTCTGTGTTTTGTCCTACACTGATACAGGAGTGTACTTTTGGCCTGAAGGTGCTTATCATGGTCTGGGCTCTGCTCCTTAGATCTATAAAAGGAAATCTTAATCTGTTAATCTGAGTTTGTTGTTGAAGCATTTCTCTGACCGTCTGGCAATTTCAGTATGAGTTGTAGCACCAACTGCGAGTCAGGTCTTATCTCCCGACATCCATGCCTGACCTCACTGATACTTCAGTACCTGGCTGTGAGAAAATCCCCTGCTGCGGTCAGGTTATAAAATCCTGTGGCAGGCCTTCCTAGAAGAATGGCTGCAATTTCAGCATTATGGGAGATTTCACCTAAATTT
Source organism: Diplotaxodon limnothrissa (assembly GCF_057381915.1). Lineage (NCBI taxonomy): Eukaryota > Metazoa > Chordata > Actinopteri > Cichliformes > Cichlidae > Diplotaxodon > Diplotaxodon limnothrissa. The sequence goes on along the minus strand of NC_140606.1, from coordinate 24,397,171 downwards.
TAATAACCACTTGAATTTACTGGTCATGCTCAGTGCTACAAGCTTGTGAAAGCAGATGTTTAATGGCCTCTGTAGCTTTAGAGAAGCAAATGATGCTTAAATAATCATAGTCATCAGGGCTAAGCTGACTTTAGTCAGGGAATTACCCAAGTAGATGCTATAATATTGCTACAGTGGTTTGGGTTTATTGGAGGCAAACGGGGACTACAAATCGGGATTTCTCCCCAAAGATGTCACGGATCGATCATCAAATAAAGCAGCTTTAGAAACCATCTGATCTTGACTGATTGTATGTTGGACATGGACAAATGTTCAAAAAAGTCTTTCTGTTAATTAACTTCAATATTACCAGGCTAAGGGGTCTTATCCCACCTTCCCTTTATTTCTTGTAAGAAATAAGTCAACTCTCATTTGAAAAGTGAGGTTTTTTGAGAGTATAGGTCATGATATTGAGATCATCATACCACAAAAAGAGTTTAGTGAATGCTACTAATGATCTGGACCATGAACTTGTGTCTGTGCTTGTCTGAGTGCAGCATCCAGCATTACCAACATTTTACATCAGAGGAAAAACAGCAGTGCTGGTTGGAGTCATGATTATCTGATGATGAATTGTTTTATTCACGTAAATGACACACAAAAGATAGTCTTAGAGTTTTACAGGGTTCTATTCTTGGGCCAGTGTGTATGACATCATCCATGCCTTGCTCAAGTAACATTCATTGAAAATGTTGCATACATTTCCACTGCTCTGCAAGTAATATTTAAATCTGCATTGCAGATTAACTACTATCAAGTCCCAATTAAATTAAAGCCTAGATGACTTGAAATGTTCTAATTCTAAATTCACACTAAACTGAAGTTACTGTATTTTTAAAAACCCATTCTGGATGGCATTACCTTGGCCTCCGGTATTACTTTGAAGAACCTTGGAGACATTTTTGAAAAGGATACATCTTTATACTCACACATAAAACTGACTGTGCAAACACAATTTTTGGAGAAAAAAGGGTTTGTTGCACTCAAACGCTACCCGAACATTTACGTTCCAGAGGCCCACTCTCTCAAAAGACTCAGACATCCTTTGAAAATATTGTTATCTGCAGCTTAAGGGATCACAAGTTGTATCAGACTGTTTTGATGTTGGGTGAGAACACCTTCAGTGTGCGATACATCAGTGCGGTACGTCGAAAGTGGGTGCCTTTTACACCAGAAACCACCCAGCAACCCTAAACTCATCTGTGAACCCTGTGGAGAGAAGTCCTGCAGTGAAGTGCCACTTCTTCCCTCATCTCCCCTCTTTCCCGTGCATCTATTTCTCTCTCTCCCTTTTTGCATTTTCTTGTTTCCTCAACCTCTCTTTCTCTCTACCTGTATTTTAAACTTTCTCTCTCCACATCTATCACTCTCCTTATCTCTGTCTCCTTGCTCTTTGTGTCTGTATTGATTTTGTGGCAGTGCACGCTCCACGCTTCTCGCCCTTTTTTGATAGAGGGAGTGAGATGGAGTCTCAGGCTGCCAAATGAAATCAAAGTCTTTTCTCTCCCCCTCCCTCTCTGGTCCCTCGCTCAAGCAACAAGCGCGAACTCCATCGGCTTTGAACTTACGTCTGTGAAATGAGCTCTCTGTGCTCTGATTGTCAACCCATCTTTGTGCACTTTCTCTTGTTCTTGCTCCCCATACGTCTTTTTTCTCACCTCCCAAATTCATTTCAATTTGATGCTTTTTGTGTTGAGAACTGACAAGTAAACATTCACATTAATCCAATATTGGCTTGCCACAGGGGCATGCTAGTTTTCTTTGTGGTGTTTCTCCTGACTTAAATAAAAATAAATATTCTCTCTTTGTGATAGCTTTCATACCACTGCACTGTCAGGCAGTTATATCAGATCAACATTTGAAGATATTGAGCTTAACAAATAATTAAAATCACAGTATTAATAATTGAGACCAAGAATACTCAGACTTAAGCAAGAGAAAGCTGTTGCTATGGCTATGATCTTTTCATCTTTCCTGTTAATTTGAGCATCTCTGGATTTGCAGCACAGTGTCGGCAGAACAGCCCAGATTCCTTTTTCTTTTCCCATCAACTTTTTCCGTACACCTGGAGGATCCTGAGGTGCGCCGAGGCCAGCTCGAAGAATGACTAAATGACACAGTTGCATTCAATGCATTCAGTTGTAATCAGGTATACCATACCTGTCTCCTCATAGTAAATTACCAGATATGCACCAATTGCCATTTTCTTAGTCGAGTCCAATTCCTCTGTCGATTTTTTACAGAACTACGATTTTCTTTCTGGGAACAATGACTTGCAGTATATGCAACCAAAAAATAAACAAATAAATACAAAATATAATTTTCATAATAAAAGAAATAATTAAAATTCACAATTTTCCCCAAACTGGAGAAGGTTACAGAAACGTCACTTAATCAACTGAAAATAAATCGCTCTGCTACTGGAACGAGGCACAGATAATTAACTGAAAACGAATTACTGGACACCCACCTTTACCTGACATATTTTTCACCTTACCAAACAAAAGCAGGTGCAACATATTTATATAACAAAACAACTGTCAGGTACTTAACAACACTTTCCAATATATGCGTAACTTCACCAGGATGTTGACCCTTTTTTCGCTCATCTCTATAATTTTCCTAGTATCTGCTTTGATTCTTTGTTCACACTGAGGCTGCAGGCTTGTGGCTGGCTCCTGAGCTCTGGATGGCTTTGTCCAGTTTTCCTTTGTAACCTCTTTCAAAAAACCAATGTTGATTTAAGTGCTGGAATAAGTTTGTGTTCATGAACCTTTTCGTGGTGGTCCCGCATAATTTACTTTCACATACTTTGTTTTTATCTTCACAGTGAAAAGCCTCCATGGTAATGGCACACCAGCATGTGGCTCTAAATATGCATGTATTTAAATATATATATTTCGGGTTTCTAAGACTTTAATTATGACAGACATTTGAGAGTAAACAGGAAAGGTGGGAGAGCGGGGCAAAGTAAATAGCAAATGGCACACGGTGGAACCGAACTAAGGCCTCTGTAATAGCCTTGAAGCATATGGATCACCTGCTTAACCCCGTGAGCTTGTGGATAAATATTTGACTGCGACAGTGTATGTGGTGCGCATACAAGAAAGGGAGCTGCTCCTAATCTATAATTTACAACAATGCAACCATTAACTGTATTTGGTAGTTATAATGATATCACTCATTAGCCTAACATTATTATTCTTTGGAGCCATATTTGGAGGAGAAAGCTTCCAGCTAATGTTAGCAAGTTGGTTAGCTAGGTTCAGTAACAAACAATGCATACAAATAAAAGGCCACAATATGACTCACCTAAACTTCTTGGGCAAGTTCTTGATACAATTAGCTGCAAAGAAAGCTAAATAATTTGTCATTAAAAATGCTTCACAAGGGCCCAAGTACACAAAAACGGTCAAGGAGTTGAATTAGCCAAATGGATGTCTAACAGCCGGCTAATGTCACTCGAAATGCCCATGCCCCTAATAATGCATAACTTTAAATGGGTAAGTTATGAAAAATTCACCCACCCTGTATGGTTGCATACAGGGTAAAAAATAGCTATAGAGACCAAAATCATTTTTCGGAACTAGCTGTAAACATGTTTACTTCCTCTCTAAAGTAATTTGGTCTGTGGGAGTGGATTTGCTTTTTTTGAGCCAGCCTTGAGTGACCATTTGTAAAAGCAAAAATATCACCCAAATTCATTTTTATGAAGATCATAGATAAACATAGTGCATTAATATTTTGTACAAATCTGCTAACCATCCACTGTCCACTTCTGCTGCTCTCTTATGTCTTGCAGGGAGATGGCCTGCAGCTGGAGTATGAGATGAAACTGACCAATGGCCAGTCTTTCTGGACGCAGCATTTCTCTGCTGACGAGTTTGGTAAGTGTGATTAGACTGAAAGTGAGAGATTATGGAATGAATCGCTGATGGCACAAGCCTACGCCACTTAGCACGGCCAATAAAGCACCTTCAACTGAACAAATTACACAAATGACAATAATGAAGGGATGGCTGAATGAATTAATGATGCTAGATAAACTGAGAGGAAGGGATGAAAAGAATAAAAGAGGGCCAACGTAGCATCTAAATTAATTATTCCTACATCACTAATGTTTCCTCCGATCTCTCACACTCTTGCTCTACTGTAACTGCCTCTCACTTTTTCTCATTTAATCCAATATATGGCTATAGGATCAAATGAGAATCCAAAGAGCAGGGTGCTTGATCCATATCAAGCACCCTGCTCTTTGGATTTATTGTCCCTTGTAAATTATCTGTCTTTCCCTCATACGTTCTACTTTCTTTTATTGATCTGAACACTTTGTACACCTTATTTACTCCTTCTTCCTTTGTATCTAAACCCACTGTGTATCTTGTACATTTGCCTTCTTTCATATTTCTATTTCGTTCTTTCTCCTCAAATGTTCTCCTTTTATCACAAGTTTTCTTGAATTTTTCTTCCTCCTTTCACAGGCATCTTGGAAACAGACATCACGTTCCTGATCATCTTCTCCATGGTGTTCCTTCTCTCCTGCTACTTTGCTTGTAAGTACTGCCTTTTATTTCACTCTTTTAATGTAATAGGAATTCAAAGCCCCCCAGAAATGCAATTTTTGTGTCAGATCTATTATAAAATCTACATGGTTTCTTGATGGGATGGGAGTAAGTTCTCGTGTTTGTTCAGATAAGTAAAGGTGGAGCCTGTGCCGTTTTCATTTTGGGCTGAGACTGAACACGAGCATCAGGGAAGCAGGAAAGAGGAGACGGTGATAGCGAGCCTTGGTTTTCAAGTAAAGGTGAACGGTTGAGTGGAGAAGGTAGCTGCAGCCTTAAGGTTACTGAAGCGAGTTTGTCACGCAAAGGTCAAAGCTGAAATAACCCTGAAGCAACTGAGAACAACAGCTCCTGGCAAAATCCCCTGCTTTCTTCACGTCGGGCGTTTCTGTGCTATCATATGCATATCTTCCTTTTTATAAACTGGCAAGGGGGCAGAATCACTTGTATTGCACCTAATCTGTAGTTTGCTTCTCTAGACGATCACAATTAAGCATCCATTTAATGATCTTTGGACCCAATGAGGCACGCTTCAGATTAAGAATGGAAGGTTGAATCGCACAATCTTTCACAGCACTGAGAGTCAGATTTATATTTTTAAGTCTGCCTACTAAATTAAGTTCTGGTGAGATTTTTCTGTTAGCGCTGTTAACTCTCACTTTTTGTCCAGCTGTGAACAAACTGATGCATGTGTTTTGTTTGGTTTTTCCCATGTGAATGCTTTTTCTGACATCTTTATTGGGGTCCTTACTGACGCTGGGTCTTGAGATTGACTTCATTCTGAAAATCTTCAGAGGATTTTAAATTAAACAGTCAAGATGTGGCTGAATTGACTTTTAGCTTTAATACAAGGATTTTAACAAAAGTAATGCATTAACTGTTTAGCAATTGCAGTCAATTCTATATGTAATTTTTAGTATAGAGACACAAAATTGTGTCATTGTCCTTATGAACATAGAAGAAAAGCCATATAACCAAACAGAACGCAAGGATTTCACCCTTTATTTGACTAAAAATGACAACAAAAAAGAACAAGAAAAAGAAAAGATCTCAAATTTTGAAATGGGTAAATATGTGTGTTTTTAAGTATGTAGTCCTATCTGAAATTTGTTGACAGAAATAAACTTCAAAAAATTGAAACAGGGTAAAAAATACTTCGAAAAGTTGTGTAATGTCTTAAAAAAAAAACCTTAGTCGAATCTACACATACACACACTGTTGTAACAGATTGGCTGTTTTACCTTTGGTCGCTGAAACTATTTTTCCTGCAGTTTTTTTTCTTCCTCTTTTGATGTTGCCTTTACTAAAGCCAAAAATGTGTCCAAACAACAGATGTAGATTTTTTTATTTGGCACAAGCTGCTCGAGTTGCACAGTGGGCTCGGTGTTTGAGTTTTTCCTCCATGATGTTACCATGGCGCAGGCTGGACGGGGCGGGCTCACGTGACGACGCTCTGAGTACTGTTTTAAAGGGGACTGTAAATACCGGCTGGAGTATTAACAGAGTTCGAAAAAAGCAACAAGAAAAACGAAACAAACTCAGAAATAACCAACGTGGGCAAGATTACGTCGATTAGAGGTTCTGACTGTCGGTTTCAGTTCTCTTTGGATTAATCCCCCTGCTCCACTTGAGTCTCTAGTGGAAATCACTGCATGCTCTCAGAAACACTTCTGAGCACTGTTTGTTGCTGCATCCATAAAATGCAAGTTGCAATACTACTACGCAGGAAAAAAGCACTTGTAAACAAGATCCAGAAATGCCTTAGCTTCTCTGGGCTCAGCTCATTAAAGGCTGACTGAGGAGAAATGGAAACTGTTTTCAAGTCTGAATAATCAAAAATGTAATATCTTTTTAGAATTCATGGACGCTTTGTCCGTTAGAGTACAGAGGAGAGGGCACTTGTTAACGGCACACAGTCCAAAAGACGATGAGGGTAAAAAGGAAACGTGGGATGGGTAACTTGCACATCTGTATGCAGCATTAATACTGAACCACACATGGAGATTTTGGAGCAGCATGTCCTGTCATTGAGATTAAGGCTTTGTTCTTTAGGGGAGGCCTTGCTTTATTATCACCACATTCTATACATACTACAGCAACGTGTCTCTGTTTTAAAAAACAGGAACAGAAAACTCGAGAGACGCGCACTCGCAGAGAGGGGGGGAAAGCGCAACAACAGTGTTTGCAAAAGCTTCAAAGGGCTGTAAATGAATATGAAATTTTTTGGAAGTTTTTGTCTCTTTAAAAAATATCATTAGAGCACCCGCAAAATTCCCAGGAGGATTCAGCAACACTTGGCTGGCTAAGCCTGCTGTAATACAGGAGAGCTAAAAGAGTGTGATCGTTTATGACCCTTCTTCTCTCTATAAATTTTCCCCCTAGGCCACTGCTGTTTGCCGGAGTGTTTTGGTAGTAAAATAGGCTGCTTAAATACGCATTAAGAATATTTCCTCTCGGATTATGTGCCGTGAACAGAGAAGATGTATAAGGCGTCATCTGGAGATGTGCATCATGAGATGGATGCATACTAATGATCGCTCCCGCCCATTTATCTGGCCCGTTCCCTTGTTCTTGCTCTTTTCTTCTGCCTCCCAGTCTCTGTACCTCTCCTGCTCTCCTTCGCCATCTGTCAGTGTATCCTCATCCTTTTTATCTTTCCCCCAGCACACACACCTCTGTCACCTTTATCTCTTGTTATTTTATTTATTTATTTATTTTTTTACCTGTAGACAATCTGAAGGGAAGACAGCTTCTTCACACAACCTACAAAATGTTTATGACGGCAGCAGGTGTGGAAGGTGAGAGCTTCTGTCCTGAACAGACACGCACACTGACAGAACACACACACTCGAGATGACTGAGCCTCTTGCACGGTTGCAGCATCTCACACCTTAATCCCCACTTCAAGAGCACAGATATTATCGCACTTATTAGCCTCTGAATAGGACCTACTGCAAACAGTCGCCCTGTGTTACAGTGTTTAGTGGAGCATGCTGTTACTGATGAACCCCCTCCCCGCTCTCCTCATCCTGTCCTCTTCTTTTTCTTCACCCCCTTATCTCACTTTCTTCTTTCTTGCCTGCTTGTCCTCTGTCTAAATCCCTTCTCGATTCTCGTGCCACCCCTGAATTCGCTTTCACCCTCTCCTCCCACTTCTCTCAAGGATTTTGCTCCTTTTATAAATTCCTTCTTTTTTTTCTGTCTTGCTTCCCTTCTCTCCTCCCTCATTATCATCTGCCTGTCACCTTTGTTCTGTGTATTTTCTTAACTCCCACATCTCTTCCTCTTAATGCCTTTTCTCCTCTTCTGTAACGCCTGCTCACCCATCTCTTTTCCCTCTTTTCTTCCTTCTGGTGTTTTTTTTTTTTTTTTTTTTTTTTTTTTTTTATTTCTCTCCTCCCTGCATCCTTTCCACTTGGCAGTGCTCAGCCTGCTGTTCCATTGTGTCTACTGGGGCCTGTATGCTAGAGAAGGAGTTGGCAATGGCAGCCTCAAAATACTTGGTGAGTTCCTCTCCTGCATCGATCACTGACTCAATGACTGACACTAACTCTGCACTGGATTGGGTGTGATTGTACGTGACTGTGTGCGCGAGCAAAAATGTGTGCGGTGACCTGATTTTATCGTTCCCCTCTGATATCTCAGATTCGGAAACCACAACCTAATTACCCCTTCTGTCTCCTCTCTCTCATTTTCTGTCTCTCCCTCCACCTCTGTGACCATCTCCAGGGAAATTACTGTTCTCCGTCAGTTTCTTGGTGTTCCTTCTGATGCTCATATTGTTGGGCAAAGGTTTCACTGTCACCAGGTGGGCGCTTTGTCTGTGTGTACATGTATTATCTCACTACACTGCAGTGTTGTGCGCGTGTGTGTCTGTTTATACAAGCCTGTCACATTTTGTAGGTATTTTTATGCTGAGAATGTCACTCACTGTCAGCACTTACCGTCACCATGATGATGGTGGTGGGTGACAGGAGTCAAAAAGTCAGTTAGGATGCTGCGTCTAATAATGTGGGCGAGCGCCTGATGTGTGTGAAGGGATGTCATGGATAAATGATGTTATGGTGTGAACTTTCTGATGCTGAAGCATTACCTTTGGCTCGCAGAGCCGGCTGACAGGTTTTTTGTTTGCTCACTAGTTTCTGGCAAGAGTTAGCAGACATTTGCTTGGGACAGGCAGTTAGACAGCACAATGGATTATTTAAGAGTGCTTTTCTTCACTGGAATGTCAGCATTTATCCATCTTCCACATGACTGGACAAATGCCCTGCTCATCCAACTGTCATTGGTCTTGCCTGTTTTCGAATGCTGGATTCAAACTCCAGTTATCAAACGGGAGAAACGTGTCAGTTTTTATTTGACATCAGTTTCCGAGTTAGCTTTATGTGCGAAGAAAAAGTCATGCAGCTATACGATCTTGCTTTTTTACAAATCACCTCTGTTTATAAGGTATTTTTTAGAATCTTGATTTTATTTTTCTGGCAAGTCATCATCTAAACATGTGTCAAAGTTTGAAGATTGGTTTTGCTTTGGCTTGGCACAAACTAAATCTCTTTTTTCATACAGAACTCACAGCAAAAACTTAGCTTGCAAAATTTTTAAGCTGGCTTTTTTGACTCTAGGATTAGATCCTCCTCTGGGTTCAGAAGATTTCTAGACGTATTAAACTCTCTTAAAACCCCAGTGAATAAAACGAACTGCTTCACGGCTAAGCATGAGGCAGAGCTATTTATCTGCAGCGTTTAACTAGTTGACAATTTGCAGATAACTACTCAACAACTTTGATTTCTTTTTTCTTTTCTTTTTTGGTTGAGCGTAATGATGAATTAGCTGTGCAAAAAGATCTTTGAAATGCTGATGAAGGCTTAACGCTGAAATGCTTATTTGTTGACAGCTACAAATAGAGAAGCATTAATTTCTGTTTTTGCTCCATCCATAAGCCTGCAGCTGTTTTAAATATATAAATAGCAGAGAGTTTAATGCTCACATATCTTTGTGCTGTGTAGTTCTGAATAGCTGTTTTTTGATTAAGCTGTCTGCTTGAGTGTAAAGAAGCAAATGCAGGATTTTGTGTCTTTCTGTGTGTGTGTGTGTGTGTGCGTGTGTGTGTGTGCGCGTCTGTGTGTGTGTGTGTGTGTTTTGTATCTTAGCTTTCCTTTGTGTCTCTTAAAGTGTGTCATTGTATTTTCTTCTTATCTTCCTCCAACTTGTGTGCAACCTCTGACCCTGTGTTTATCCTTGCATATCACAGGGCGAGGATCAGTCACAGTGGGTCTGTGAAACTGAGCATCTACATGACGGTTTACACAATCACCTACGTCATCCTCTTCATCTATGAGGCGGAGGTACTGTTTACACAATCACCAACACTGCTGGAAGGGACTGGAAGTTTATTTTTAATATCGATTTTATCTATACATATATTTCTAGCCAGCAGTATAGCATCATACTTTTAGAGCCAGTTACTGTGCCCAGAAATAATCATGCTGACTTTTTCCACTATGTAAGATTGACAGGCTTGTGATAATGTGAGTAGGTGTGCAGGGAAGTAGCTTGGCAGCTATAGTGTGGATTGTTGGCAAAATTTGAACGCCATGCAGTCGACTGGCATAACTCTGAAGTTCTTATTGTTTTAATTTGTCCAATAATTCTTTGGTAACAAAATGCCTGCGAAACTGTACTGGAGCATCAGCTGTGTTCTTGTTTTAATCGCCAATTAGTTTGAGCAGACTAGGACATTTAACTAAGATAGTAAGCGAAATCTTAATCCTGCTAAACATTAGCACATCTTCACCCCTGTGAAGCTGTAAAATGCTCAGTAATGAAAAAAATAATCTTAATTGTTAATGATGCTGATACAGTATGACCATAAACATGTGTGATTCATTTTTAGTTTTCAAAAGATTGCTATACAAATACATATTTGAGGGCTACGTGTGAGAATATTGTTGATGTTATTTACTTAAGCCTGAGCCTGTTCGGTCACGATTTGTTTATATAGGTGGGGATCTTATATTCATTTTTTTGCACAGTCTGTTTACTATGTGGTGACTGAATAGATAAATATTAATTATCAAACTTGTGGTCAGGCCCTGTGATAGACTGGGCACCTGTTGAGGCTGTACTTTGCCTCTCACTCTGACATCTGGGATAAACTTCAGGCCCCGGGAGACCCCGAATTGGAGAAAGTTGAAGGAAAATGTATGGATGGATAGAAAATTGTTCTAAATTAATTGAATATTGATTAATTTGCTAATTCAACTATAGCTCCAGAGTCAAAATGAATTAATAATTATGCTAATAATGATTTAATACCAAGCATTTTCTGGTTTCACCTTGTCAAATGTGTGGATTTCATGCTTTTTATAATGCTTTGGTTTTGAAGTCTTCAGTGGATAGAATGAAATAGTTGTCTTTTGTACGGATCAATTAATTAAAGCAAGATTGATTGCTTCAATGGGGGAATAACTGAAAGAATAATCAAGACTGAAAATATCCTTTAGTGCCAGTCCTGTGAACGGTGGCGATCAAAGCTTTCAGTTCAAATACGAAAACTTTCCGATCCCTTTGCCCTTCAGGTGTGACATGAAAACAGCGTCTGAATTATATCCGGGATGATTGGGTACAAGATTTCTCACACACCTAAACTCGACACAGCATCTGCACTTGTGTTATTGCTGTCTTTGGCTTTTTTAATAATCTCATAAATATTCATAGAAGAGTTGGGCCCATAGATCAGCGTGGGCCGTAATGGCTTTTCCTGTCAAGTTATTCATTACATTGATACATTACTAATTATGAAAATGCATCAAGTTGATTGTAAAAACAAAATGCTGAAATTCATTGATGAGTTACAAATTTTCTATCTCGACAGAAACAACCAGACAGTTCCCAAGTGCAACCACAACATTTATGGTTCCTTATGCCAGTGCATATAATGTACTCGAGCTCAGATCAAGAACCTTTAGAGTTTTCCTTGACAGGGACGTTAGACTTTGTAATCAGCCTCCACTCATTAATTCTTATGCCTCTCTAGGTTCCAGCTTCGATGAGCTTATGAATTAATAACAGACTCGTTGCATACATCTCTGCATACTGTAAAGCCTGCAGCAACGTGACATGTAAACATGGTAAATGCAGGGACGGTGGATTACAGTGTTTGAGGACAGCACGGTGGTGATACATTTGGCACAGTGTAGTGGAAGCTCACTGATAACTCTCACAATACAATATGTGGATCTGAGGCAGTATAATTTCTCTGGTGCCTGCCCTCTTATATGGTCGCTGCTATTAAAGAGCTCAAAACTCCAGGGAGCTCCTGCTAAAAATAAGCTTAACTAGGTTACAATTGGAACTGAAAGGAAAACTTGTACACTGTTTCTTGGGTTGCAGTCAGGAATCTGCCAGGCCCTCTGGAATGAAAGCAGTGCTGTGTTCTAAGTGTTATAGCTGTCTGTTACCATATCTGAATGTGTGAAAGCATTTAGTGTGACTCTTTCCAAGTGTCTGGATGAGTGAAAACAATGTTGAATTATTTCTAATCATTCCTACTGGCGATTCAGGAGGAAGTATCAAAAGTGTTTGTACTTCAAATTTTATTTGTGCTTTAAGAGCAAACTCGTGGCCGTAAAAGTGGGATTTTGTCATAGTTAAGTTCTGCCTGAATTTCCTTTTCACCCTTAAATCATAGACAGACAACTTCAAGCTGTTGTGGAAAACCTGTTCACAAAATTCATCCACAGCACAACCACACGTGTCCCTGCAGGTTCAAATCTACATCTTTGCATCTTCTTTTCTCATTCTTAAATTTATACAAAAATTGTGTACCCTTTTAGATATTGCAATACAGAATTAAAATACTTTGTGACTCTCTGGTGTGCTGGGGAGGTTTCAAGCAGGTCCACACAAACTACTCAGATCTATGCATTATGCAGTATGAGTAACCCTGGATGGCCCATGCTATCCTGTCACTGGACTGTGAAATGCAATCTAGTATCAGCAGATTCAAGCACATGCCCCAAATACACACATACAAAGCCGTGCACACAAATACCAGTGACCTAGTTGTGAAGTATCGGTGTCAAAGACTCACACTGAATGCTACAAGCAGAGCTTTGCCTCTGTCATCACAGTGGATCTGCTGAACCATGAGCTATCCATCTTAGTAATTAAAGCACCAGCTTCAGTATAAAGCTTCTTCCCTCCTTTTGTGTAAAATATTTTGTACTTGTTTTAATGTGTGCGTGGTAATTTTGGCATCATTTCCTCCTGCCAGTTCTTTGACCCAGGTGAAGTGCTGTACGCCTACGACAGCCCTGCAGGATACGGACTCATGGGCCTGCAGCTGGTTGCGTATGTGTGGTTCTGCTATGCCGTGCTGGTCTCCCTGAAGCACTACCCCGAGAAGCAGCCCTTCTACGTCCCTTTCTTCACCACATACACACTATGGTGAGACCTGCACTGCTCTCTGCGCTTAATAGCACCAGAGATGGTACTGGGGTTTTGATTGCACAAGTATAAAAAAAATACACATTTCTCTGCTTGAGGACTCTCGATTTGAATAATTTATGCTGTTCTGTGGGAAAAAAGTGCATGAGAAAGCTCATGTTTGAGCTATCTGGGAATAAAAAGGTGTTTACACATCTTCTCTGCAGTAGTGTGCGGCCAAACACTTTTACCTCACACGGTTGCAGTGTATCATTGTTTCTGACTGCATGATTGCTAAACAATACTGTGTGTTTTTCTGAGTTGGTGAGATATCTTCTATTAGAATAATTTATGCTTCTTTATATGTGTGCCAGATATTCAGTGCTTTGTACTGGATCAGCTACATACTTCTACAAAATCCTGAGAAAAAAAAATCTTGAAATTACACTGCTTAGTATCTCTAGCCGTCACCCACTTATATATAACAGCAGAGGCTTGAAATGAAGAGTAGATTACAAAGACTAATATTATCTATGTATTTCTCCCTCATTGCAACCACAATCCCCCGCCTCATTATCCACATCTCTGCTCTTTCCATCTTTATCTCTCTATATGCTTTAAATCTTTTAATCTCTCCCACCATCAGACCACATTCTTGTAGTTTTTTGGGGGTCTTTATGTCTAAATGTGTTCACTTTTCCTCCTCAGGTTTTTTGCTGTCCCTGTTATGGCTCTGATTGCCAACTTTGGGATTCCTCGTTGGGCTCGGGAGAAGATCGTCAACGGCATTCAGCTCGGGATCCATCTCTACGCTCACATCGTCTTTCTTGTTCGTATCGATCGCCCACTCGCATGCAGACGAGTTCATATTATTTAAGTCACTTTTTCCGTTGTCAGTCATACATTATTTCTTACTTAACTTCCTCATGCTGGTTGTCTTTTACACACATCATTATCTTCCTTTTTCTCACCTTCGACACGTTATTATTTAGTAATGAGCCCGGCTCAGGCAAATTTCCGTTCGCATGCCTGCTCACTACATTCCTCGCACTTTCCTCTTCTCTCTTGGATCTGGATGCGTGAAGGCTACTATATACCCTGATTTTAAACTGCGTCTATATGTATATGTGTGTTTATTTTATATGCACATCTGTGTCATTTTCTAATCTGTTTGCCTCTTAGGTTATCACACGGCCTTCAGCTGCCAATAAGAACTTCCCATATCATGTACGGACATCCCAAATCGGGATTCTGCTGTCCAGTCCGAAAGGCGGTGAGGGGGCGGAGAGTTTTCCTCATCATGCCTATGGAAATAGCTCCTTCCTGGGAGACTCGCAACCTAACTTCACCGAACTTTTCTCCATCCAATCAGTAAGTGTAAACTGCAAGTGTTTATGTATATTTGAATTTATAATTGATATTCTGGACTGGAATTAGATATAATACAAGGAAATTGAAGACCCAGAAAACAAGGTGCTTTTATCAGAGTTACTGCACATGTACTTACATACTATATAGAATATAACTGGATCAGTTGTTTCCTAATCCTTTTCAAATGTGCACATTTCTGTGAAAAGCTGAAATTACCTCATTGCCTCACCCTAAAGAATTCCATTAGCTTAATAATAAAGTAACTAAGGGAAAATGTTTACAGGGATTACTTCTTCCCAGAAACTTTCATAGCTTCCTAAATGTGACAGGCGAGTGCAGTGAACACAGACTGATATTAAAACACTTTAGCACAGTGAAATAATAATTAAATAGGAACTATAGCCCCTGACATTTAGGTGGTGCAACATATCTACAAACTTGTTTTTCTGCCCCTACGAGGTTGTGGTGTTCAGGTTTCAAGTTGAGTAGCAATTTTCTTGAAGCCCTTGACTGTGAAAGTTGAGACCTGATAGATGAGTGCCATGAACAAACTCTAGGTTGGTATATCCACACCTTGGACTTCTCTGGCAGGCCTGATTTGTTAGTGGAAACCAGCCAAGTTTCCAGTCTTTGGCTGATATTTGATGGATGCCGCGTCACTCAGGCTGTTGTAAGCGACTCTTCTCAAGCCCTTCACTGGTTTCTTGTGATGGATGGTATCTGAAAGTTTCAGCTTCAATTAGAGCATGGAGACTTTTCTTTCCTTCAGCACCAGCAATCTAAACCAACTAGATAATCTGGCATTGCAGTCAAGACACATTTTGAGTGTGGTCCCACTTGCATTTCATCCACTGGACCACTATTTCTCCTGTGCTTTCCAGTTTTATCTCCATACCTGTGTACTACAGACACCTCTATTAGGATTCATGCTTTCTGGAGTAACTGAGGAGGTATTCTGCCCCCTCAGGCACCTGTCAGGCCCACTAAGCAGGAAGATGGTTGGGTAGATCTGGGGCATTCATCACCGTGGGCTGCACTGGCCTGTGAGCCAGAGCCCAATAGCTGTAGTTACTGTGAACAATTACACTTCCATCAGAGGCCTAGAGACCTGGTAGATATTCAGAGAGCACAAGGTGTTACACATGCTTTCCAAAACACATTTTATACCTTTTTGTTTTCCACTGGTGTTCTTTCTTCTTCAAGAAGAAATACTAGGTCAGACTAAAGACTAAAGATATTTCTGTGTCTTCTGGTGTTATCATTCTGTTATTGGTAGTCATTAAAGGCCACTGTTCCAGTCAGGTAAACCTGTATATGTTTAATTTCCCTCAAAGTATCTCGGGCATTTGCTGCCATAGTTGGTTTACTGATTGGTGTCTGCAAAGTCCTAATTTATGGTCAAGACAGCCTATGTAGAGGATCAGACCATGACAAATGTGAAACTCTCTTCTTCTTTTTTCCAGGAACCGGTAAAGACGGTGGAGGAGACAGTGGCCCGTAAAGGGCCAGATGTGCAGAGAAATAGCGAACAGAAGATCGTCACCACTGCTGCAGACTTAACGTCGATATTGCCCTCACCTCCGCCTCCAATACCCCCGCGCCCGGCCACACGATCACCCCCACTCCCACCCCGGCTTCCGTCCTTTACAGAGTATTTCACCATGCAGAGTGGAGGAGGAGCAGGATTTGGAACAAAGGCATGAGATGGAGAGAAAGGCAGGACAGAGGAAGTTGGGCAGTAGGGCGGGGGGGAGCATGAAAGCAAGGACAGAATGACAATAAAAATAGAAATAGTGACAATAACTTAAGAAATATAGTGGAATTCAAAGTATTACACTTATGACAGAAAAGGTCAGCCGAAAAAAAAAAGAAATGAAAATGTTTGGAAGGACGAAGAAGAGATCATCAGAAAAGTGAATCCCTAAACGGTCGCTTTTCACCTTTGAATGGAAACGATCAGAATGGAGGAGTGAGGAGAAATGGCTGAGGCACAAGTGCAGAGCTTGTTAAAGAATAAAGAAGCAATAAATATTTGATGTTGACCAGTAAAAGGCACACAGGGAGAAAGATGACAAAGTGGATGTAGCCAGAGCAAAAAATGATAGCTGTGCACAAAGCGGAAATGAACAAAATTCTTGAAATAGTTTTCATTCAAAAATTCATGAGGCATTGATGGTGTGCCTGAAAGAGTTTGTAAATAGCTAAACCCGGTGAGTGCTACCAATCTACATAGTTTTTTGTTTTTTTTTAAAGAAGGAAAGATTTATTTTTGTTTTTTCCACATCATTAAATTGTAGTTGGTGCTGTGACCATAGAGAAACATCATGCCATTACATGTTCTGGGTTAATCTAAAAAAGGATTTTTTTTTTATTTTTGACACTGTTTGATAAAGCTTAGATACATTTACTCTATACGAAATCTGTTCGGTTTATTTATATTCTTATATGCCTTCATTGCAGCTGGCTATACTGGATTGATATGCTGATGTGTAACTGTAAATGTCACGTTTACTGTGGGCACTCCTAGGTACAGTGCTTGTAAAAACACGCATGTTTGTATTGTATTTCCTGTCTGATTATATGTACTCAACATGACCACACAATATTTGCATATTGTGTGTATTGAACTCTTTCATTTTGTAAATGCATACAATAAGCTTCAGTATATTTCGACTGGATAAACTCTGTTGTTACTCCAGTCAAAAGCGTCTTGCGCTGTTTGAGACACAATATAAAACAAATGTTATATTGTTTTTTTGTTTTTTTTCTTTGGTTGAATTTTCACTAGAGTACAGAATATGCCTGTTTAAAAAAAAAAAAGTCATTTCTGTGTATGTAGACGTTGGTGAATGTACTGATGCAATACAGCACAAGGACAGGGGTGATTTTCAAGTTACTGGAATTACTCTAGTATACCTTTTGTCAATTTTTCTTTTTGCCTCTCTTTGGCTTCCTTACATCTGACACATCCATGACTTAAAAGCTGGAGGCTGCCTTTTTTTATAGAATACAAGTAACTTCATTCTCACCTCTGTCTCAATCCTGAAACACGAATATTATATTTGTCGGGTTCTCGCGCCTGAATAATTTACCCAGTGTGAGAAGCTGAACAAATATTACTAGTTTTGTATCCCCTAATATTGAGCTATAACAAGAAAAAACAACAAAAAAAACTTGTAGATGAACTGTGAAACAGATACCGTGTACATTTCGTCTGTCCTGCATGGAGCACTTTAATGTTCCTGGTCTTAGTCTGTTTATTCGTGATGATGTCACCTTATAAGACTGCTTTGAAACCTGTATTCCTACAACATCGAGTACTATTCCAGATGCATACACCTGTAAATACAGTCCAAAAACGCCATCAACTGTCCAAACGTTTGAAGTTAACGTTTCATGCTTAGTCAGTGTAACACAACACTGAGTCTCACATGCTGGTAAGATTTATGTAAGGGTGTCATTGAGACTGAGTACACTTGACAAATTCAGTGTTTTTTTTGATCTCGACCTTTCATTCATTTCTGGCTTATAAAATCTGTGGCTCTGCTAATTATCCACAGATGTGTCACTGGCAATCTTTCTGTAATGGAGTTTAGGCAACGTTAGGACTGTGGTGTGTACCTTGTAATGTAATCAGAGGTGTAACTTAGTCTGTGCAGCTGAATGATACTTGAATTGGAGTATTAGCTGTTATTTCTGATTATGTTTCTGATTTGTATTTGGCATGTCTGCCATTTCGTCATCTGTTGACCATTGTTATGGTTGCCATGACTTGACAGATTAGAAACTGGGTGACTCGATATACCTACTGAATTGTGTATCCCTGCTTCAACCTTGTTTATAATGACTTTTAATTACAGAAATGACACAAAGAACTGGGGACAGAGCGCAAAGAAAAGAGATTGTGTATGCATGACAGAAAACAGCACAGCTTTTAGGCTACTCAGAGTGATCTGGTTAAGAGCACATCATTAAAGCACCGTCAAATGCATTTTAATGGTGTCAAATAATAATTCTAAAGAAGCTGTACATATACACTTTTTGCCAAAATAATAAAAAAAATCTTTGGTTTTATTAGAGGCTTTGCCTGGCTTTGTGTTATATGGCTCCTGTGTTACGATCCAGTTAGGACAAGGGCACGTGTCCAAAGGAGTAAATCTAATATTTGTAAATCAAATTTAGAATCTGTTCTCATTACAAGTCCATTAAAGTAAAACACCACAGGGACAGACTCCAGCCTGCTCACAATCTGATGTAGGCTAGCCTAATTGTTTCGCAGTCACTGCCAATATCCTGTTTGGTGACCCCTGAAGTACAGAGCCACAACAAAATGCCAGTGTTTGAGTTTCAGGTAGAGACACAAGCTTTCATTATGACTAATGTAACAGTCTTCAGAGAAAAAAATGAAAAAATATAATGCTTGGTAATGAGCAGTGTGATATAAAGCAATGTTGCTTCCCAGCAAGAAGGTGCCTGGTTTAAAGCCAGGCTGGGGCCTTTTTTCTGTGGAGTTTGCATGTTAGAGTAACCGGTGAATCTAAACCGAGAATGAGTGGTTATCTGTCTCTATGTGTTAGCTCTGCAATAGACTGGCAGCCTGTCCAGCCCAGCTGTGATCCTGAATTGGATAAGAGGATGGATGAATTTGTTTTTTTCTTTAGTTTAAAAATACACAGCTATTGCTGGAGCCATGGCTAATGTTATTAGTTACACGTGTGCTTCCACACTGAGTCATTCACTGCTCCCTAGATGATAAACACTGTATACCAAAAGGTGCACTTTTATAGTCTAGTAAGCAATAAACTGACAATTTGAGCACATGAATCACCGCTGTTATTGTTCCCAGAAAAAGTGACATGTGACACATTGTATTAGGGATTTGTCAGTATGAAGTAGTGTATATGCAAAGGCACTAATAACAGGATGGTGGAGGGAAGATGTAGGCCATTATTTTGTAAATTTAGGTCTTAGATGTGAGATTGGCTGCCACTTTATTAGGTACATTTTACTAGTTATCATTTTGGACCCTGTTTTGTCTTCAGAACTCCATTAATTTATTGTGACATGGATCTAACAAGGTGCTTGACACAATCCTGAGAGATTTGGTCCTTATTGACATAATATCACAGAGTTCCTGAAGAACCCAAAGATGCTCTGTTGGATTGAGGTCTGGTGACTGTTCAGGCAATTTGAGTGCAGTGAACTAATTTCTATTTTCAAGAAACCAGTTTGAGGAAATGCACTGTGATGCTAAACTGCTGGAAGCTTCCACCAGCAGACGGGTACATCGTGCTCATAAAGGGTGAGCAACAATACTCAGATTGTGACGTAAATTACACTGTTTGTGCCAAATTCTGACGTTCCCATCAAAATGTTGCAACAGAAATCAAGACCAGGAAATCTTTTGTTACTCATTTTTTTGTGAGTCTGTGCAAATTGTAGCCTTGGCTTCCTGTTTCTGACAGCAGTGCACCTAGTGTGAACTTCTGCTGCTATAGTCCATCTGCTTCAAGGTTCAACATGTTGTGCATTCAGAGTTGTTCTGATCATGGTGGTCCAGGAAAATCAGAGTAGATCAGCAGTTTCTGAAATACTGACCAGCCCATCTGCCATGAATGAATTGAGCTTCTGCCACAGATTATCTGATTAGATATTTGCAGCAGTGAGTCGCTGAACAGGTGTACCTAACAAGATGGGTAGTGATTGTACAGTTGTGCTTTATATAAATGAAATTTGAACATGTCCATAATTCCTTGTGTTAGTTCCGCTGTCGACTAATTTTATATATGACGTGTCTACCATTGTCTGTGCTGTTGCATGTCAATAGACGTGACTCAGGTGGCTGAATCACTACTTCAACCTTGTCTATACTGACATTAACTACAAGACTGGAAAACGATTAGTGAAGAGAACTTAGAGACAACGTACTGTCCAGAAGTCCTCCTTTAAACTGGAATTACACCAATTTGCACATGAAAGCAACCCTGTATAACCCTGCCACGTGTATTATATTTGAAGTTTAGAGACTTTTACATCATCACTGCAATCCTTATCCTGAAAAACATAAACTGCGCAAAAATAACAGATGTAGCAAAAAGTATATATATTAAAACTCATATATGTAAATTGCTAGTTTTAATTTGTTTTTTGTTAACACTCAACAGTCAACACTCTGAATTTTCTGGCAATTATTTAATTGTTCAGGCTTTACAGGGTTAAAACCAGTCATATGTAAATTACATTACTCACCTGGTTACAGTGCACTGTACTACTGGTAAACTGATTGCTGCTGTTCATGGGGTTACTTTAACATGCATCGCACACCTAAACAGTACTGCAGGACAAGCATACCCTAACGCTGCAGTGCCCATACCAAGCAGGACAATGAGCTCTGGCACACCGCAAAAAGTGCAACAGCTCAGGGGACTTGACAAAGAGTTCAAGGGGTTGACCCAGCCTCCAAACTCCCCAGATCCCAGTCCAATCGAACATCCGTGGAATGTGCCATTACAAATCCCATTCCACGGAGGCTCCACTGTGCAACCCACAGGACTCACAATCATCTACTGCCATTCACCACAGAACTCTCCCAGAGGTCCCATGCCCCAGCAGGTCAGAGCTATTTCGCCAGCTTGAGGAGAGCTGTGTAATGTAATTCAGGAGGTTTTAATGTTGTGGTTGATTGGTGTATATGTCACAAGGAGCGCTATGCATCCTGTAACGCCTTCAGAAAATTGATGACATGTCCAAAAATAATAGTAACATTGCTTGTGCTTGAAAAACAACAAATTTATAAGAGTCATGCTCTGTTATAAACAGGAGATATGGAATATGCAGTTGTAGAGTAGCACAATTTTGATCATTACTTTGACTCTTTTAAAATTATAACCACAATCACCACACAGGAAAAGCAGTTTATTTGTGAACCTATTTATGAATGCTCAACAGCATGAATCTGGATTCATTAACAATCAAAGGAAAACCAAACATTTCTTGCTTATCTTAAGAAAGAATATTTATTAATACACAATCAGAAATACTTTACAGAGCTGCGGCTTCTTTTGGTAAAGAACTGCATCAGTGTCTTTAAGCCACAGTCTGCAGAATATGCAAGTGGCTCTTCAGGAGCATTTCAGTACAGCACCATCACCCTTCAGCAATCTTTGATCCATCTCCATGGTGGCAACTACGGCTTTGTGTCTAACTGTTGTGCCCTGTCCTCTCTGTAGCCTTTGAGGAGCTGGTTGATAAGAGTCAGTTCATTTTCCTTTTTTGCAGGATAAAGGGGTGGGAAAGGGTTGCCTTTGTACTCCAGAACAGCCATCTTAGCTCTGTCCAGGTTCTGTCTGTTGGGGATGCGTGCCAGCCGTGTGTAGCTGTTTGAGTGGTTCTCAAACCGTGGAGCCAGGACCTTGAAGAGCTTTGGGACCAGATCCTTCTCCTGAAGAGAAGAAGCATACTTAAAATAAGCTTCACATCAACTGTTTTATATTCAGAGCTACACGGTTATTATCTTTACAAAGTGAAGAAGAGCTGCAGACACATACCGTCAGCCAAAAACTGGCCATTTTCATCGCCTTCTCATCAGTGTCTCCCTTTTTGGCATAGTCTACCAGCTAGAGGGAAAAAAGAAAAGATAAAAGAAAACATCGAAAGTCAGACGCATGTTAAAGAAAATGAATTAAAGACCTCTTTCAAAAAATATAAGGCTTTCAAACCTTGTTAAGAAGTTTGAACCATGTTTTTTTAATATGCTAGAAGACAAGTCATGAACAAATAAAACAAATTTAAAAAAACAAAACAAAAACAGCTACTATTGCAGCATGCTAATTAAAATGAAAATCACAAATTCAGGCAGTCAGGATTTCACACATATACCGAATATTAGGGCAGGGCTCATGTTATCTGCATGTCCTCGTTTTGTTTCAGTTAAGTGTGAGAATCTGCTGCTTTTTCTGTCATTTACAGTTGCGTGAGTTTCGTCATCTCATCCGTGTCTTACACTGATCCACGTGAAAACAGAGCAAAGAAGTGATGATTAATTTGACTTGACAACTTGTGATGTTGCCCTGAGAGAGGGGAAAAAACAAACCTTTCTTACAAGTGTTAATCTATTTAATTGTTATATTTGTATTAACATGTTTTGTTGATTCACTTTAATAGCTGAAACTTGCTAATTCTCAGTGTGGTACAGGCTCTGTATATTTTGTCAGGATCCTCTAAAACACTCAGTTTTACGTAGCGAGCAATTTTGTGAGTGCGGAGCCAAGGCGTGTGGCGAAGACCAATTTACATATTCACAGATGTCTGCATACTGAATAAGGCAAAGTTTTAGAGTTAGAACAATTTTAATGCAATAAAGGGTTATTTTTATATAAAAAACAACTTCTAAACAGGGATGAGCAAAACTATTTCAACTTCCTTCTAATAACACTCAGTAGGAGTCTACACAGTGCAGACATGCACACATATTAATATGCATAACCAGTTCCTATCAACTGAATAATGAAAAACTTTTAAGCAGCAAACTGCTCAGTGACATACTATATGCACAAATTTCCCACACAGGGGTTCTCCACCGCAATATGATGAAACTTGAGTGTGCTTCACACACACCTAAACCCAATTTAAACTACACACCAGGACTCAATATTCCAGTCAATATTCCACAGCACCAGTGATCCGCTACCTGCTCTTGCTGTGGAAGTATTTTTTATACTCTTTTTGTTATTCTGGGGGGTGGGTGGGGTATTCTCACAAATCACATCAAGACATTTGGAGCCAGAAAGAAGTGGAAAGGTAAAAGCTACAATCAGTTTTGGCAAAATGGCCAAGAAAGCTGCAGAAATTGCAGTCAAAACATAACATAGCAGTAAATATTTTAAGTAGCCAAGAAGTACTGTTTTGATAGTAGGTACAATAGTACAGAAATTACTTTTTTGCTTACAAAAAAGGTAACTTATTTAATATATAAATTACTTATAAAACTCCTTTAATATTGTCTATATACAGCCTATACGGCTCAGATCTCAGTCAGACGGTGCAGGCTTATGAATGAATGAATGTGTATTTTCACAATCTGCAGTGGAAACAATGAGCTGTGAAAACCAGCAAGCGTTCAATTCATTGATTGGTTGGAAGAACGTGTCTGTTTCAGCTGACCGGAGGGTGACCCGAGTGTTGCACTGGCCAATATGAACTGATTGATTAAAACGTTGTTTATATTAATTGCTATGTTAGTAACATTAGTGAGCTGCTGTGGGTGTAACAATCCTCTTAAGATGCGAGTCCACGTGTTTCTACCTAATAACTGTACTGGCCTTATTAGAAAGGCATCCCCGCAGATTAAACAATAATGTTATTAATAATTACTCATATTGAATTTGGCTAGTTAGAACTACTCAGATACTGTTAGATTTCACCGTTTCTAAGCATACTGGTTCCTCACATGGTCACCTTTTCGGCGTAGAAGCGGACTTCATCTGCTCGGGCCAGCGTGGTTTCTATCCTCTCGTGTCGGACCAGTCCTGTCAAAATGTTGCGCAGCATGTCGATCCTGGACCGCGGGCCCAAACCCATCCTCCGGGCCATCCGGCCGTGGGAGATCAACATTTGCAACGTGAGGCGCATTTTGTCGGATAGCTTCGCCTACGAGAGCCCGCGTCAGACAAAATAAAACTCAAAAAGCAAAGAAACGTTTAGAATATAATCTACCTAAACCACTGTTTATACACAAAATAGAGCAGGTTACCTAAATGTTAGAAATATTCCGGAGGTCACATATATCAACGATATATGTGCAAGAGTTGACATTGGTGGTACGTCGGCTAATACGTCCGACTGGGTTGCGAAATTGCGAGAAGATAGTTCCGCTTAACACCGCCGCTACCTCACCTACAACTGGGGTCCTTTTTAAAAAACACCTTCTCTATATGTTTTTGTTTGCTTGGTTAAAAAGCATTGTTATACTGTTGTTCCGTGTGTGCATGTAAACTGTGTAAACTGATGAATGTTACGAAACTATTCATATCTAGATAACTTTTAGGCATTGTTGTGCCTCCCACGACTCAAAAGGTTATGACCCAGTCTCAAAATTTCGACTTATTCCTGTTTCAAAATTGCTGAACTTTTTTCAGATGCCACCCCAAAAAGGTTGTTTCAGCGGTAAAAAGTTTTTTTTAAATGATAAACTATCAGAGCATTATTAACCCAAGAGTTTGCAGGCTGATTTTAAAAGGGTTAGCTGGACTGAACTAGACCCATTCACCACTGAGTCAAGACAGAAGTACAGATACACCTGAAAGGGCTGTATCTGAGTGTTGTGTGGTATAGATGTATAATAGAAGGTTTTGACAATGACAACTACTTAATAATAGTAGTTTGCTTTAAAGAGGAACAAATATTGTTCTTTGTATAGAAGAATTATTTTGAAATGTACAGGTTTTTGTATCACATATTTTCCTGTTTGAAAGGCATAAGAACCAATAAATGATGTGACTGATTGACACGAGAAGGAGTTACTGACCAGTCTATGCTTTCAACAGATGCTAATATGAAAGCTTTGACATAGTAATGAATAAACCTCCCAAAACATGACTCGTGGATTTAATAGGACCGATGGGAATTTGGAGAATTTCTGTCACAAAAATACAGATTGAATCCATGCATCCATTTTCTTTTGCTTATCCTTTTAAGGGTCAGGGAGCAAAGTTTGCTGGTATGCATAACCAGCAGCATACATTAAATAGGTGATAGTGGTTTATGTTAAAGAAATGGTCCTGGTCTCTGTGCATTACTTTGATATAAATGACAGGGGTTTTTTTGTCAGTACATCCATAACCCCCAAAGGCACAACACTCTGAGAGCAAGGTAAGCAACCGATATTTGAATGAGTTTCAAATCTATCTAGCTATGAAACTATATGTATGAAACTTTTACAGCCATACCTTCTATATAGGATGCAAGCACAGCAAAATGTACTTTGTAATCACTAACCTTGACTTGGCTGTAGCCTGTTGCACTCCAGATGGCCATGTTCACAACAGCAGTTGCAGAATGTTTCCTAACATATATATATATATATATATATATATATATATATATATATACACAGATAATTGGAACTATGGCACGAAACCGCTTCCAAGACATCATGCAACACCTACGCTTTGATGACAAGTCCACCCGCAGTGATCGAGCAAAGACTGATAAGTTCGCTGCAATTTCCAGTGTGTGGGGATCATTTGTCACCAACTGCATCACGTGCTACAACCCTGGTCTACATATCACCGTTGATGAACAGCTTTTCCCATCAAAGACTCGGTGCTGTTTCCTGCAGTATATTGCAAGTAAACCGGACAAGTTTGGGATCAAGTTTTGGGTGGCTTGCAACCTAAAATCCAAGTACATTTGCAATGTCTTCCCATATCTTGGCAAGGACCCCAATCGTCCCACTGGGGAGAGACTTTCTGAAAATGTAGTAATGAGGCTGATGGAACCATTCCTAGACAAGGGCAGAAATGTTACCACGGACAATTTCTTCACATCGCTTTCACTTGCGCAAAAACTTCTTGGACGGAAAACCACCATCCTCGGCACAGTCAACAAGATTCGCAGGGAAATTCCTCAATCCACTAGACAGACAGATCGCAATGAATTCACCACTCAGGTATGTTGCAGGTCTTTTGTGGTTCTATGTTTATGTGTTTCATTGTGTGTAAAAGGGCTATGGAAATAACAATTTATCTTATTTCTTAGGTGTTTTCAACCTCTGCTGCCACGCTGACGGCGTATGCGGCCAAACGGAAGAAGACAGTCTATATTCTTAGCAGCATGCACAGCGTGGTTCAGACTGATAACACCACCAAAAGGAAGCCAAACACTGTCTCCCTTTACAACAAAACAAAGTGTGGCGTGGATGTGATGGACCAGATGGTTCGGGAGTACACTGTCCGCAAAGGAACACGGCGCTGGCCAGTCGCCGTGTTTTATAACGTGATTGACATGGCAGCACTGAATGCACATGTGCTGTATCAAGCATGCACCGGGACGAAGGAAAGACGGGTGGACTTCCTGGTGGAGCTTGCAAGGGAGTTGGCTCGCTCTCATGTAGCTGCGAAGAAGGCAAGAAAAGATCAGTTGCTTTGGACACAACCCTCCACACCGAGCCCTGGAAAAAGGGCCACGTGTCAGGTCAAACACAGATGCAAAAAAAAATCAGGCCACTGTGCGATGTGTTCACTGCTACAGGTACACATGTGGTAAATGCAGACGACAGATACCGTGGCAGTGCCAGGATTGTGAGTGATTGCTGAAAATGTTGAAATGTACTCACTCACTTTTTATCATTATTTGTAAATATGTGTACAAATGGTTGGTTTTTTGTACTGTTTTCATCAATAAATGTCAGCAACAAAGGACATACAAAGGACATGTGTTGATTTCTCCCTAAGATGGCAAACTGAAACACTCCACTCCCCCACCCCCTCAATCACTCACCCCCACTCCCCTCCCTCCAGAATTCCTAGGTAACGACCTAATATACATATGAATGACTAGCCAATTTAGCTTCCACTTCCAGCATTTGACTGCTCTCCGGCTTTTAAAGGTAGAACGGTAGAAGCCTGGAAATCCCAGTGTTATGTAATTGCAAGGCAGAGCAATATTCAGTTAATTAACTTTCTTCTTGACTAAAGATGATTATCAAAATTATTGCTTAGAATTAAATATTATAAATGAGCTATTTATTTGACAGCATAAATGTAAATATTAAAATGAAAAAAGATATTAATAAGATGTGAAAATAAAGAACTGCATCCTGCTTTATGTGGAATTCCCAAAGTTACTCTGGTATAGGTTAAAATACATTAAAGTATCCCTACTTTTAAAAAAATGTAACAGCTGGAATTAGTCATGATAAATATTAATGACTTTTTTTTAGTAGCTTTTACATTGACACAGAAAAAAATGTAAGAATTCTAATAAACAGTCTGAGGATTAGACATACATTTAGCATTTAGTATGCGGGACTCTTTAAAATCTAACAATAATTGAAATGTAGATAATTGCAGGACTGCAGGATTGTTAATTGTCACACAGCAGTTGGAAATCAGCAGCAAACCTCTGTATTACTGATACATTGATTATTCAAATCTAAATTTCTGAATTTCTGAATGGGTCTGATTAATTTGAGTCATCCATTATGCTGCAATCATTTTTACTATAAGAATAGTTACATGTTGTCCTATTTGATTTCTCACTGCTGCATATTTCTTTTATGGTTGAGTTCTGAACTCGGCCTTGGTGTTATGTGAACAATCCATATGTTGCAGCCATACGGGGTTAGATTTAGAAGCCTTACAAGTCTGGAATGGACCACCTGCGTCTGGTTTTCACCTCACTATCAATTTGTGTGTTTTAGTTGACTGGCTATCACAGGATAAAGACTGAAGTGAAGTAAAAGGATACAATTTCAGCCATGAAATCTCTGGTTTTCATTTTGCTAATTGAAGTTGCTTGCAAGTGCAGACAGTGTCTTGTGCACTGTGCATGTTTCTATAGTGCAACAAATGAATTATTATTTCTGTGTCAACAGATGATGATGATGGGTATGAGTGTGAGCCCTACTCCCAGCCCCAATCAAGCGTCTTCTGTGGTTGCTCCTTGGTCAATGAGAACTGATGCAACTGATGGGAAAAATGAACAGAAAATCAAAATCTCTTTTTATCAGCTTCTTTGTCTGTCTTTTGCATGGAGTTGTGTATGGGAGATCATCATACTGGAGCCACTGAGGGTAATGAGGAGTTTGTTAGTGTTTTCCATATAATCCAACAAGCCTTCTGTGACAGTTTGGCACTTGTGAATGACATCAGGCTGCTCAAGCTCAGCTGCCATAGTCAACCAGTATGTGAAGCCTGTGGCTCTGCCCGCTGGCTGTGCCTCTTCTGGGACCACTTGCAAAGTCTCTATTATCCCCAATGTTCTTTTGTATTTGCTGCAGCTGCTGACAGGCTGCGGTGTGCAGAAATTCCCTTCCTGTCTGAAGATTACTGTCACATTACATACCCCAATGTAGTTGACTACACCGTATTCTGTAAAGGATACCTGGATGAAGGCAGGCTCCTGCCAGATATGTTTCTACTTTTCTGACAACATACGTTCAAACTGGACCAACCACTTTTTTAAAATTACTTTAAAGTGCTGAGGGCTGAGCATTGCATTGCAAAAGTTCAGAGTTCAAGTATCAATATTCACTGCATGTAAGTCCAAGTTTTTCTCTCAAGGTCACTCTGGAGGTGCTGATTTCTGCAAAGTTGTGCTGCAAGATGTATATTGGGGATATAGAAAAGCTGAGAAAAGCTATCCTACACCAAGGCATCATGTTAGTGCTTCCAAACACCCCATCCCCTGTGCCAAACATGACCCTGTTCACTGTAATGATCCTACAACATCCTGACTGATGCTGTTCAGTTTCTATGTCTGTGTTATGATTGAGTGGCTGCACAACACAAAGGCCATGCATTAACTGTGTATAAATTGGACTGGTTCTTATATAGCACTTTTCTACTCTATTTGAGCACAACTTGCCTCATTCACCTATTCACACAAGCATGCATCAGAGAGATATTTAGTGGGGATTGAACCCCAACCTTCCGGTTAGTAGGTGACCTGCTCTGCTGCCTATATTTTTCAGCAATTATATCTCACATATAATTCTCCCTTTTCAAATAAAATAAAATCACAGCACTTGCTCTATCACAACTTTATATGCATGTCCTATGTTTTATGAATAAAACAAAGCACATCATTTCTTTCTTGGGGCAGAGGCAAACCTTTCATATCTGAATTTAGTTTCCAGATTACAAGGCTGACGTGTAACTGGAGACGTGGTATGTACCTTTACAGTGTGACCAGAAAAACAAACCAAACTCCCATTTCCGTCAGCTAACAGTTAAATTAATCAAATTTATACCAAAATAAAATTTGCGTAATTTAATTTGGTCTTAAGAGTTGCTTTATAGAATATTGCACAGGATTAATGTCAGAACATTACACATAAATGAAATGATTTGTTTTGCTGTGACTGTTTTAACGATGCATTAGGGAAAGAGTTTCTAACAAGTTGTTTGGTTTATATTAACAATTTGTATACATATATTACAGATATGAAACATAAGTCAGTACAGATAATAGAGAAGCAAAAACTGTCTACATCACACATTGCATTATGACTTTCCTTGTTTGCTAAAAATTAAGCCATCTCTATGCAAATAGCGAGGCCAGTTTCAAAGACAGAGATTGGTTCCTCAATGACCAATAGGAACTCCCCAGCTCCCTCCCTGTGTATATAAATCAGAGCTCCAGGTGAAGTTCTCTCATCTGTAGGATCACTCAGCAACCATGAGGTCTCTGGTCTTTGTTCTGCTCATTGGAGCTGCTTGTGAGTGTTTGTGAGAAGTTTTAAGGCTTCTTCTCTGCTAACAGTTGGTTGGCTTTCTTCCCAGATCGCACCATTAATCATCATAGCTTTATTATCTCAAAGTGGAAAATTAATTATGTTTCTGTATGCACTCAAATAGGTTTGATTTATGCATTTGACTGGAAATCAAACAGCATAGATGTTTCACTCCTGATGTAAAAGTGTAGGAGTAAACAGTTTGTTTACACTTGTGTTTTCAGTTGCCCTGGATGACGACAAGATCGTCGGAGGGTTTGAGTGCACACCTTACTCTGAGCCCCATCAGGTGTCTCTGAACTCTGGCTACCACTTCTGTGGTGGCTCCCTGATCAATCAGAACTGGATTGTGTCTGCTGCTCACTGCTACGAGTCGTAAGTATATTTCTATAAGATCTATAAGATTACAGGTCTGATTTTCAGACCAAAGTTGTGCAAAATAAATTTTTATTGGAAGTTTTATACTAATTTCCTGTTTTTCAAATGTTTTCAGTCGTATCCAGGTGCGTCTGGGAGAGCACGACATTTCGGTCAATGAGGGAACTGAGCAGTTCATCGACTCCTCCCGTGTCATCCGCCATCCACAGTATGATTCCTGGAATATTGACAATGACATCATGCTGATCCAGCTGAGCCAGCCTGCCTCCCTCAACAGTTATGTGCAGCCTGTGGCTCTGCCCAGGAGCTGTGCTCCTGCTGGCACCATGTGCAGGGTCTCTGGATGGGGCAACACCATGAGCTCTAGTGAGTAACTTCTGCACGTTAGCAGTTTAAAGTTAAAAATGTTTCATGACATTTGGTTCCATCAGCATGAATCGTTGTTCATCCATACGCTGTTTCAAACATTGCAGCTGCTGATCGGGACAGGCTGCAGTGCCTGAACATCCCCATCCTGTCCTACAGTGACTGTAATAACTCCTACCCTGGCATGATCACTGACTCCATGTTCTGCGCTGGATACCTGGAGGGAGGCAAGGACTCTTGCCAGGTATGTAATAAGTCAAACCTGCAACTGTCCCCTTCTCGAATAGTAAAGCTTTCTTAAAATGCCACAAGAGTGGACGTATCCCACAATGACAACAACACATTTAATTTATATTTAATTAGATTAAAATAATTATTTCTTGACATCCATCTTTGTTTTCTTTACTTTTATTTTCAGGGTGACTCTGGTGGTCCTGTTGTGTGCAACGGTGAGCTGCAGGGTATTGTGTCCTGGGGCTATGGATGTGCTGAGAGGGACCACCCCGGTGTTTATACCAAGGTAAAACTATATGCTTTCTTTAATTTAAACAGATATGTCATATTCAATTCACATTGTGTGGCTTCAGTTAAACTTCATCATCCTGTCTACATTAACAAATCTCAATCTGTCTCCATTCACAGGTCTGCATCTTCAACGACTGGATTCAGCAAACCATGGCCAGCTATTAAGTCTGATCCTTCGATCACCACTCTGCTTGGCTGCATTTTTTTTAACCAGTTTAACTCTGCTCTTCTGTAGAGTTCTGAATAACATGCAGTCAACTAAATCAATAAAATCACACAAACTGAGTACTGTTTTTTCATTTGTTTTACAATATATACATTTGATCAATAAAGAACTAACATAGACATGATAGCCAACAGCTATTTAAGATGTAGCAGACAGTCATTCACAGTATTGTACATATAAATGTAAGGCACACACAGAACGTTATACACCTTGACCTTCATTAGTTTTACCTGATTATCTGCAAATTGTTTGACAAAAAAAGAAAGAAGATAAATCAGTGCCAGAGATGCCAGCAGGATCAACAAACTAATCCGCAAGGCTGGAAGCATCATTGGTCAGAATTTGGAGGTCTTTGAGTCAGTGAGGGACAGGCGGACACTGAACAAACTGGCCTCCATCATGGAAAACCCATTCCACTCACTCCATTTCACACTTCTGAGGTGGCAGATCTCCTTCTCCATCAGACTGATTCAACCTCACTGCCATAAAGAACACTTTGGGAAATTATTCCTACCGTTCTCTGTAAAGCTGTATAACAACTCTTTACTCTGTGACAGGTGAACACACCTGCCAGGCATAAGATCCCAAACATATTTTGTATGTTTTGTTGTATTTTAATCTGATTACTTCTAAGTAATCAGAATAAAATTAATCTGATTACTTAGAAGCTTTTTAATTTATTAGTCTCGATGAATCGCATTTAATTGCTCAAGAAAATTTGCCCCAGAGTCTGAAGACAATGAAGAGAGGTGGAGGCTCTTTGCCTTTGCTGGCTCCTTTGTGCTGGCATCTTTACACTGTTCCTGCAGCAGGACCTCAAGGCTGGTCCAAACCTCTTCTCGCTCTCCCCTTGCAAGACACTTTAAATCCTTAAAGCCTGGGTCAAGCACAGTAGCTATCTTGAGCCACTGATGGTTGAGTGTAGTTACACGTTGGGATAGGTCCTTTGTGAAGGCAGTCTTAAATTTCACCAAGTAGTTTGAGTCATCATCAGAGGCCTCCATGGTGTGATGCAGATGGCAGAAAGCAGTTAAAACTACTAAACCTAAGACATATGTCTCACCTCCAAGAAGCTCAGTCACAAACCTGTAGTAGACAGTTCAAGAAAGTAATTATTCATCTACACAGTAACTGTCAACTATAGAGCTTTTTGAAGAAACACTAACAAAGTTAAAAAATAGCTTTATTTGGCTGCAAGGACAGTCACCAGCTTTTGGAGTTTTACCAGCTCTGATGGAGTTAAAATGACTAACTTGTGCTTTTTTTTGTCTAAAGCAGCGAGACAGCCTCTTGATTCTTTAGTAGACAAGAAACCATATCCAGCGTTGAATTCCATCATGTGGAAACATCCTGTATGAGTGGCTCTTTGTGTTGCCCCAGTCTTGTTTGCTGCTGGTGCAGTTCCTCCATATTAGCAGGGCTGTCTGTAATGCATCTAATTTTGCTTGCTTTTCAAGCTGTTGAATTTTACTTGAAATAGTCGTTCAGCACAGCAGTTGAAAAGTTGGATCACCTGACACTAACTGTAGCACATTGTCTAACCCCCTATCTTCTACCACCAATAGTGGTCTACAGTCCAGAGCAATCCATTTTGCAAGAGTAAGTTTGTCTGATGTTGACTTACTAATTTTGCCCTGAAGTCAGTCTTGATGCATTCTCAATCATCCAGGAAAGTAAATTGCCATCTTACAATGCTGTGATTGCAGCCATTCCCCAACTCTCTGTGAATGGTACTCATGGCCATTGATCAGTGGGTTTTGGTCAGTGGTTGTTGACCAATGGTCATGAGAATTTGCATAATTATGATGAAGGAACTGACCTCCCAGCTCATTGTTCCCTCAGTGGGCTGGTTTCAGTCATTATGCAAATGTAGTGTTTATAAGATTGGGGAAACCTGCAGTCAGCTGAGACGGAAGAAGTCACTCGGATGAGTGACGAAACGTTTCTCCCACAAAACGCTACGTCCAGATGAAAAGAATCAACTTTTGGAGATCAGAAGTCAGTCATTTCATCAAGTTTGGGCTGCCGACACCTTTTTTGGTACTCGGACTGAGACTCATAGTGCTAACAGCTCCAACAGTTTCGGTCCTTGCTGTTTTGTATTTAGATGGTACCCTAAGGTTGAAGTGCTTCGGTGGTATGCAAACTCCTTTTTACACAGTTTGCACAAACCCACGCTTTTATCAAGGCTTCTGTCAGGTAGTCCTTTCAAAATGAACTTTGCCTTTGATCAGTCCTAGCAACAGGCTTTCTTCTGATTGTTGCTCTGATGTGAGCATCAGTTTAATCTATACCAGGAAATTGTGCATTAACAAAAGTTCCCCTTTGCTTGGAATGCAAAAGCTGTGTCCAAATTCAGAGGCTGCATCCTCCTGAGGCCGATTACGTCACACAGCGACATGACAAAGGCTGCCCAAATTCGAAGACTCCTCCAAATGCGGCTGACAAATGCGTCCTTTATTTCCCCAGATTTGAAGGATGGATTGGGTGTATCCTTCGTGGCTCAGCCTATCCCAGAATTCATAGCACGGCACAGCTAATTCCAATTTTCAACAATGGCAGCAGCAACTTAGATTTAATACTACTCTTATTACTCTTATAAACTTTTAAGATATTATCAGGCGAGGATGTAGCTGTGTAAACTTCAAATATCTGTGGGATTTATCAAGATATCACACATTTGCAAAAGTGCTCCAACGTTTTCAGAGACGTCTGTTACCCACCAACTTGAGGCAATCAGGGAAAGAGACACAGGTGGGTAAAACAAGCAGCAGGGTCAACAGAATCAATTTAGGCGCACGAGGGACGCAAAACTGAACACAACACACACAGGACAAGAAACTATCAAAATAAAACAGGAACCTAAGACTGAGACTGACACTGAGACACATCGACGTAACAGGCAAAAGACAAAACTGACAAAACACAAGAGATATCACATAAATGTAAACACAGGAGGGCCAGAAAAACTCTAGAACAACAAAAAAATATGATGAATACAAAATCAGAATGAAAACCGCCACAGGACAACCACTTCCTCCACTCCTAAATGGCCTGTATTTGTATAGCGCTTTACTTAGTCCCTAT
Organism: Diplotaxodon limnothrissa; assembly: GCF_057381915.1. Taxonomy (NCBI): domain Eukaryota; kingdom Metazoa; phylum Chordata; class Actinopteri; order Cichliformes; family Cichlidae; genus Diplotaxodon; species Diplotaxodon limnothrissa. The sequence continues at coordinate 24,362,736 of NC_140606.1, read as the reverse complement.
AGACCCCAAAGCACTTTACACTACATTCAGTCATCCACACACACAGGTGATGGCAAGCTACATTGTAGCCACAGCTGCCCTGGGACGCACTGACAGAGGGGAGGCTGCTGGACACTGGCGCCACCGGGGCCTCTGACCACCACCAGGCAACGGGTGAAGTGTCTTGCCCAGCGACCGAGACTGTCGGAGCCGGGGCTCGAACCAGCAACCTTCTGATAACAAGACGAACTGCCAACTCTTGAGCCACGATCGCCCCCTTCACAGATTTACTGTAAGAAATCCTACTTTAGGTAAGAAGGTTTTTAATTTGCTGCTCACAGCACTTCAATGTCCAGTGTAAATTTAGTTTTCAAGTGCTGTGAAACACACAGATGTGAGATAGTGCGTTCCAGATATCTAAATATAGAGATTATATTTACCTTTGTCGAAGTCTGACCAGAGACACACTAATTTCAAACAATAGGGGCTGACTTATTAGTCTATTGTTTTATGAAAATATACATTTAAATTTGTATTTTATGAGAGCTTATGCATGAAAATGGTTGCATATACTGTCAGGTTTCAGTTAACGGACTCAGGCGCAGACCGGGACTCCTTACAGGATTTACAGATTTATTTCACACAACGACACCAGGTGATGCTATTTACAAAGTGCTGGAGGGAGGGGAGGGGGGTCCAGGGTTCCGGGGTATGTGAGGGAAAAGACGGGGATCTGACGTCCTCCAAAGGCTCTCTCTCTTCACTCCCTACACTGGGGAAACACCAACCACACACTCGTCCACGGGATGACAGGCAGGCAGGGAAAGGTCCGGGATAGATCTGTACACAGAGATAATAGTTAGAGGCGAACAGACGGAACGAACTCATAGATCCTTATTTGCAATCTACTGAGCGACTGACGCTGATAACTCAACGATCCAGCGACGAGTGACACAGTGCTGCTGTCTTAAATCGGCCTTGTGATTATCCCGATCGGCAGCAGGTGCGTGGGCCAGGGGCGGGAGCCCGTAATGAGCATCGCCCCGGCAGGAGAGAGAGCAAGAGAGAGAGAGAGAGAGAGAGAGAGAGAGAGAGAGAAACATGTTGCCTAATACAGAATCAGCTGGTGAGGCACAGGGACCATGACAGTACCCCCCCCTCAACGGGAGCCCCCCCGGCGACCCACCAGGCTTATCCGGATGCAGACGATGGAACGCCCGCAGCATGCGCCGGTCCAGGATGGCCGCCCGAGGGACCCAGGACCGCTCCTCCAAGCCATAGCCCTCCCAATCCACCAGGTACTGGAAGCCACGCCCCCGCCGCCGAGAATCCATGATACGGGTGATCGAGTAAGCCGGCAGACCGTCCACGAGCCGGGGGGGAGGAGGGGGCCTGGAAGGCGGGCACAGAGGACTGGACCGGAGAGGTTTAACCTGAGACACATGGAAAACATCGTGTATCTTCATGTTGCGAGGCAGCTTGAGCTTAACGGACACAGGGTTAACCAAAGCCGAGATCTCGAACGGGCCGATATAGGCAGGAGAGAGCTTCCTGGATTCCGCCCGGATGGGAACGAAGCGTGTGGAAAGCCATACCTTCTGCCCAACAGTATAGGCGGGAGCGGAGGACCGGCGGCGGTCAGCGAAGCGTTTGTTGCGGTCCTTGGTGCGTAACAACGCAGCCCGGGTGGCCTTCCACACCCGACGACACCTACGCAGATGCGCCCGGACGGATGGCACAGAGTGTTCGCCTTCGATGGAGGGAAAAAGAGGTGGCTGGAACCCCAGAGAAGCCTCGAAAGGGGACCGGCCCGTGGCGGAGGAGGTCATGCTGTTGTGGGCGTACTCGATCCAGGGCAGTTCCTCGCTCCAGACGGCCTGGTTGGAAGAGACGACGCAGCGCAGGGCCGCCTCCAACTCCTGGTTCGCCCGTTCGGACTGGCCATTGCTCTGCGGATGATAACCAGAGGAGAGACTGACCTTAGATCCCAATGAGGTGCAGAACTCCCTCCACACACGGGACGTGAATTGAGGACCCCGGTCAGACACGATGTCATCTGGAATGCCGTGCAGGCGAAAGACATGGGTGGTGAGCAGGCGAGCAGTCTCCAATGCTGTAGGCAGCTTGGGCAGAGCAACAAAGTGAGCCGCCTTAGAAAAGCGGTCAACGATCGTGAGTATGGCCGTATTACCTGCAGATGGCGGGAGGCCGGTCACAAAATCCAGAGAAATATGGGACCATGGTCTGGTAGGCGTGGGTAAGGGATGAAGCGGACCCGAGGGTGGCTGGTTTGGGGTCTTGTTTCGAGCGCAGGTTGCACACGCGGAGACGTATTCCTTGGCGTCCCGGCTCAGGGTGGGCCACCAAAAGTAGCGCTGCAGGAAAGCAATTGTGCGGTGTATTCCTGGGTGACAGGAGAAACGGGCTGTGTGTGCCCACTGTAACACCTGAGACCTGACAGGTTGGGGAACGAACAGGCGCCCCGCAGGACCGCCTCCTGGATCCGGTTCGGCTCTCTGAGCCTCGCGAATGGCCGACTCGATCTCCCAGGAGACAGCCCCCACCACACAGGTGGCCGGGAGGATGGGAGCAGGGTCCGCCGGGTCTTCGGAGGTGGAGAACTGTCGAGACAGGGCGTCCGGCTTGACGTTGCGGGATCCTGGCCTGTAAGTGATTGAAAAGTGGAACCGCGTAAAAAACAGAGCCCACCTTGCTTGTCTGGCGTTAAGCCTCTTTGCGGTTTGCAGATATGCCAGATTCCTATGGTCTGTCCAAACGATGAACGGTTGGGCAGTGCCCTCCAGCCAGTGCCTCCATTCCTCCAAGGCGAGCTTGATGGCAAGAAGTTCCCGATCGCCAATGTCGTAGTTGCGTTCTGCGGGGGTGAGACGACGGGAGAAAAAGGCACACGGGTGGAGCTTACCATCCCTCTGTTGTGAGAGGACCGCTCCTACTCCCGTGTCGGATGCGTCCACCTCCACCACAAACTGCAGGGTCAGGTCGGGCTGGACCAGAATGGGTGCTGAGGCGAATCGCTCTTTCAGCTCCAGGAAGGCTGATTGGGCAGCATCGTTCCACTGAAAAGGAACCTTGGGAGAGGTCAATTGCGTTAAAGGCAGAGCTACCTTGCTATAGTCCCGGATGAACCTCCTATAGAAGTTGGCGAAGCCGAGGAACCGCTGCAGCTGCCGTCGGTTGGGGGGTTCAGGCCACTCCACCACGGCTTCCACCTTAGCTGGGTCAGGACGTAGGTCTCCCTGCTCGATGACGTAGCCTAAGAAGGCAACTGTGGACACGTGGAAGACACATTTCTCACCTTTTACGAACAACCGATTTTCCAGCAGGCGTTGCAGGACCTGTCTGACGTGGGTCTCATGCTCTGACAGTGATTTGGAGAAGATCAGGATGTCGTCGAGGTAGACGAAGACGAACCTGTCAATGAAATCCCTCAAGACATCATTAACGAGTGCTTGAAAAACTGCAGGGGCATTAGAGAGGCCGAATGGCATAACCAAGTATTCAAAGTGTCCAAGGTGAGTATTGAAGGCGGTCTTCCACTCGTCGCCCTCTCGGATCCGAACTAAGTGATATGCGCTCCTCAAGTCCAATTTGCTGAAAACTGTCGCCCCCTGGAGCAGCTCAAAAGCAGAGGTCAGAAGTGGGAGTGGATATTTGTTTTTGATGGTTATGTTATTTAATCCACGGTAGTCGATGCACGGGCGGAGAGACTTGTCTTTCTTCTCGACGAAGAAAAACCCTGCTGCTACGGGCGATGAGGATGCGCGGATCAAGCCGGCGGCGAGGGACTCTGAGATGTACGACTCCATAACCTCTCGCTCCGGTAGAGAGATGCTGTAGAGACGGCTAGTAGGCAATGGCGCGCCAGGGAGTAAGTCGATAGCGCAATCGTACGGTCGGTGAGGAGGTAACGACTGGGCCCGGTCCTTGCGAAACACTTCGGCGAGATCATGATAAACAGGGGGTACTCCGGACAAATCGGAGGGCGCGGTCGACTTGGCGAGGGAGGCTGGTGTGTGAGGCGGTGAGGCGGATTTAAGGCAGGTCATATGGCATTCCTCTCCCCACCCCGTAATGCGTCCCGTAAGCCAATTAATGCACGGGTTGTGTTGACGAAGCCAGGGGTGCCCGAGAACGAGCGGCGTCCGAGTGGCCTTAAACACAAAAAAACATATTTCCTCAGTATGGTTGCCAGACAGAGTAAGAATAACGGGCTCAGTGACGTGAGTAATGTCAGGTAGGCGCTGGCCGGACAAAGCAGTGACACGCAAAGTGTGGGGAAGAGGTTCCTGCCCTAGCTGAAGGCGGTCTGCTAGCTCAGAGTCGATAAAATTCTGTTCCGCCCCTGAATCTATCAAAACGGAGAGAACATGACCTTTGGTGTTGACCGTGAGCTGGGCAGACAGCATTAACCGTGGAGGAGATTTGTCTTGGCTGAGACCGCCCACCAGCACTCCTACCGTCACTGGTGGGCGCGACCTTTTGCTCGAGATGGGCAAGAGGCGACCACATGTCCCTTGTGGCCGCAATAGAGGCACTCACCGGCAGAGATACGGCGCTGGCGTTCCGCGGCGGAGAGATGCGAGCCTCCAATCTGCATGGGTTGCTCTCCTCCGTCTGCGCTCTCTGCCTGCCGGGAAGAGCTGGGCTCCGAGGTGGAGCCAGCCCTCCACTGCCCCGTGGCCTCCTGGGAATTGTAGTGCCGTGGCAGACGACGAGCTCGCAGCCGGTCATCCACCTTAATACATAAAGCCATTAACTCGGTAAGAGAGTCGGGGAGATCTCGCATAATGAGTTCATCTTTCACCTCCTCACGAACATTATTGAGCAGTGCACTCCGTAAGGCCTCCGGGCCCCAGCCTGTCTCTTCAGCCAAAATCCAAAAATCAATAGAATAGTCAGACATGCTCCGCTTCCCTTGTTTGTAGTTCAGCAGACGAAGCGCGGCGACTTCAGCGCCTGAGCCCTTATTGAACACAGTCTGGAATTTAGACAGGAAATCAGCATAGGCAATCCCAGGATCCGAGCTAAGCACGACCTGAGCCCACTTTAAAGCCCGGTCCCGCAGCAACTGGACAAAAAAGGTTATTTTGGCACCGTCGTTGTTATGGAAGCGCCGCTGCTCACGGAACACAAGAGTACATTGAGCCAGAAAACCAGCACACTTGTCCGACTCACCCGTAAAAGGTTCCGGCGTGGGCAGGGGTCCGTCCGAGGGTGGCAGAGGTGCCGGAGGTGTGCTCGCAGCGGCAGGCGCAGGCTCCTGGGGGGCGGGAGCCGCCGGCCGGGGATCACTCTCCAGAGGTGTTAAGCGAGCGACCGCCTGCGTAAGCGCCGCCATTTCGTGGTGGAGCCGCTCGAGCATTTGCTCGTGTCGAGCCAGAGCAGCTCCCTGAGCGATGAGTGCCTGAGCGACAGGGTCCTGAGCGGCTGGGTCCCGACCTGCTGAGTCCATGATGGCTGGATCGTTCTGTCAGGTTTCAGTTAACGGACTCAGGCGCAGACCGGGACTCCTTACAGGATTTACAGATTTATTTCACACAACGACACCAGGTGATGCTATTTACAAAGTGCTGGAGGGAGGGGAGGGGGGTCCAGGGTTCCGGGGTATGTGAGGGAAAAGACGGGGATCTGACGTCCTCCAAAGGCTCTCTCTCTTCACTCCCTACACTGGGGAAACACCAACCACACACTCGTCCACGGGATGACAGGCAGGCAGGGAAAGGTCCGGGATAGATCTGTACACAGAGATAATAGTTAGAGGCGAACAGACGGAACGAACTCATAGATCCTTATTTGCAATCTACTGAGCGACTGACGCTGATAACTCAACGATCCAGCGACGAGTGACACAGTGCTGCTGTCTTAAATCGGCCTTGTGATTATCCCGATCGGCAGCAGGTGCGTGGGCCAGGGGCGGGAGCCCGTAATGAGCATCGCCCCGGCAGGAGAGAGAGCAAGAGAGAGAGAGAGAGAGAGAGAGAGAAAGAGAGAAACATGTTGCCTAATACAGAATCAGCTGGTGAGGCACAGGGACCATGACATATACAAAGGAATCCTTTGAAAGAGTTCTGTTGGAGATATTAAAACCAGTAGGATTTGTTATTATATCATGCTCCACTGTCAGTGCATAAAAGTCTGGGCATAGGGAAAAAGTGACCCTTAAGTGCTTATTGAAGTGAAACAGTTCAGGTCTGCGAGGCTACAGAAACAACCACAAAAAACTATTTAAGAAATAAAATAATCCTATTTTCAAACATTCCTATGAAATTTTCCTCATTTGCTAAAAAGAAAGCCATCCCTTTTCACTATTCTGCTCATTACTGTCATCAAATATTGGCAGGATTGAAATTAACTTTTCCCAGTATTACAAAAAAAATTGTAATAAGTTACTAGCAATTAAAATATAGATTAATACAATGATACAAAAGAGTAATCTATTTATGTGCATGATTTATATCAAGATATTTCTAAAAAAATAAGCCATCTCTATTCAAACAAATCACCAACCCCAACGAGCCACACAAGAGATTGGCTCTTTGCTGACCAATAGGAGTGCTCAGAGAGCTGGGCAGCTCTCCTGTGGATATAAATGAGAGCTCCAGGTGAAGTCCTCTCATCTCCAGAATCACTCAGCAACCATGAGGTCTCTGATCTTTGTTCTGCTCATTGGAGCTGCTTGTGAGTGTGAAGTTTTATCTGAGCAGATTGTCTTCCTCTCTGACTGGCAGATGTTTTTCTTATTAGACTAAAACTTCATCCAACATAACTTTAGCTGCTCATGGCTGCAGCTTCACAATGATTCTAATCAAATACAATGTACTTTGGGCTGGAAATCAAACAGCATAGATGTTTCACTCCTGATGTAAAAGTGTAGGAGTAAACAGTTTGTTTACACTTGTGTTTTCAGTTGCCCTGGATGACGACAAGATCGTCGGAGGGTTTGAGTGCACACCTTACTCTGAACCCCATCAGGTGTCTCTGAACTCTGGCTATCACTTCTGTGGTGGCTCCCTGATCAATCAGAACTGGATTGTGTCTGCTGCTCACTGCTACGAGTCGTAAGTATATTTCAGTAAGATTTTAAATCTTATTTAAGGGAGTGATCCACAATTAATATTTGTTGGTAGTTTCTGAGTGTTTGAATCTATTCTTTCTGTTTTTCAAATGTTTTCAGTCGTATTCAGGTGCGTCTGGGAGAGCACGACATTTCGGTCAATGAGGGAACTGAGCAGTTCATCGACTCCTCCCGTGTCATCCGCCATCCACAGTATGATTCCTGGAATCTTGACAATGACATCATGCTGATCCAGCTGAGCCAGCCTGCCTCCCTCAACAGTTATGTGCAGCCTGTGGCTCTGCCCAGGAGCTGTGCTCCTGCTGGCACCATGTGCACAGTCTCTGGATGGGGCAACACCATGAGCTCTAGTGAGTAACTTCTGCACGTTAGCAGTTTAAAGTTAAAAATGTTTCATGACATTTGGTTCCATCAGCATGAATCGTTGTTCATCCATACTCTGTTTCAAACATTGCAGCTGCTGATCAGGACAGGCTGCAGTGCCTGAACATCCCCATCCTGTCCTACAGTGACTGTAATAACTCCTACCCTGGCATGATCACTGACTCCATGTTCTGTGCTGGATACCTGGAGGGAGGCAAGGACTCTTGCCAGGTATGTAATAAGTCAAACCTGCAACTGTCCCCTTCTCGAATAGTAAAGCTTTCTTAAAATGCCACAAGAGTGGATGTATCCCACAATGACAACAACACATTTAATTTATATTTAATTAGATTAAAATAATTATTTCTTGACATCCATCTTTGTTTTCTTTACTTTTATTTTCAGGGTGACTCTGGTGGTCCTGTTGTGTGCAACGGTGAGCTGCAGGGTATTGTGTCCTGGGGCTATGGATGTGCTGAGAGGGACCACCCCGGTGTCTATACCAAGGTAAAGCTAGATAAGTTCTTGAATGTAAATAGTTATCTTAAACTAAGTTCTCATTGTAGAACGTTCATCATCCCATCATCCTCTTTTCAATAACAAACCTTGATCTGTTTCCATTCACAGGTCTGCATCTTCAATGACTGGATTCAGCAAACCATGGCCAGCTATTAAGTCTGATCCTTCAACTTCTTTCCGACTCTGCTGCAATTCTTCTATCATTTTAACTCCATTGTTGTTGTCGAGTTCTAAACAACTTGCAGTCAGAAGCCACCTAAATCAATAAAGTTATTCACCTTGACTTCCATTTTTTGCCTTCTGTTTTCCTACAAAACTGTTTTTTGATATTTAAAATAGTAAAACAAACATTTTACAATCATATCCTGGAATTTAGGAAGTAGGAGAAAGGCAGTTACTTTGTACATAAATCATCTGAACTGCTGAAATCTTCTCTCTACTTCAATTTGCCACTGCTGCTGCTGTTTAGAAAGGGATTGATACATGCCCAATAATCTGGGACTGGTAATAACAAATTACATATTTATATATTGTTTGCTATACAACAGTCTATGTATCCTTAAATAGAATTTTGAGCTAATTTTGATCAGTGACTGTCTCTGAGTTTTTTTATTTGGTAAGTTCATGTAATCTGCTTCAAACCTTTTCTGTGGACATAAGTACGACTGAATCTGAGGCCATCTGGATATAGGGTGGGCTCCTTTTAAGGGTCTTTTTACTCCTTTCTAACATGCAATGGCAATTGATTGGCAGAGCCTGTTACCACTGTCGCAAGACATCATCATCAGTCACTCTTATGGTGTAACTTTACACGTGGCCAGAGTTCAGAATTAAGACAGAAACCAGCTGTAGTGCATGTACATTCTAGCGAGCACTGCACAGTAATTTATAACAATAGCATCTTATTTAAAACAGTAAACCTACTATTAAACATATTCCTAATACCTAAACAGCACCTTTTCAAAGCTAGGTTAAGAAACTTTATGCAAAAGTATCCCTGCATTAATTCAATTGTTATTTTTATCATTGTGTATATTTCCAGTTTTTATCTGTTGTACAGTGTCCTTGGGTGCTTTGAAAGGCGCTATTTAAATAAAATGTATTATTATTATTATTATTATTATCTGCTGAAGTAATTATCCATGTGAGGGATAAATCAATATAATCCCTAACCCTATGGTGTCAGAATGTGTGATTTCTGGCTTTTAAAAAATGTTTCCACTGTACTTTTTTTTTGGACATCACACAGTACACGACATGATTATAAGTCAAAAAGAAATATATATAGTCATACTGCCTCTGTTTTCTAGATAACTTTGATGGATTTCTTTTCAGGATATATTTTCATCTTTAAAATGATAACGAATTATTTTAGTAAGAACCTTTTAAAAAAACGAAATTAAACTTGCAAACAGTCTGTCAGCTTCATAAAAGAACCTCAGTTCAGTTTTTTCATGGGGCAAAAAACACATTCCCAGAAAAGTCACAAAGACAAAATGTATAATGAAAGCTGTCATGGCGTTTTTATCTTTGAAAGAAAAAAACAACAAAAGCCAACAAAAAATCAAAACAAAACAAAACAAAAGTAATTAAAGTAATCTAAAACCAAACAGGCCTAATATATAAAAAAAAATAAGTCCCTAAAGTCTGTATGTTAACATAAGATGTTCTATAAATCTAACAAGAAAAAACAGCACACAATTAAAAATAATATGATGTTCTTTCTTTAAAATTTAAAAATATATATAAATATAAACCTACTGTACAGCAAGTCACTACTTCTGTATCAATTTCTTTATCAGCTCACCTGGAGTTGCCGATTGTCTGGATATTTTTCACACTGTGGTATTTCATTATTTACTTTAAAGTGAGGTATTTCACACCCACAAAGAATAATTTATACATATAATATTAACTATCAACTTATTTTTTGCTCATGGCAGCCTCAATGTCCATTTGTGACTTTAGTTTCTAGGTCATAGGTGCTGAGAAGTACACAGCTGTGAGATACCGTGTTCCATTCATCCATTTCTCCTCCTTATCCAGCCACAAATATCTAAATATAGAGGTTATATTTACCTCTATAACCTGACCAAACACATGCACACAAATTTCTGAGAACACAAGATAACTTTTTATTTCATGTTTTTTTTCTAAACCAAAATCTAAGTGTATAAGTGTGTTTTGGTACATTGGAAAGCCACACGAGTACAATATACATATTATTAGGATTTTTTCTATTTAGGTGCATGATTTATATCAAGATTTTAAAAAGAAAGCTATTCCTATGTTAATCTGGTCTCCAACCCAACGACCCACCAAAGAGATTGGCTCCTCGCTAACCAATAGGATTGCCCAGAGAGCTGGGCAGCTCTCTCTGTGGATATAAATTAGAGCTCCAGGTGAAGTCCTCTCATCTAAAGGATCACTCAGCAATCATGAGGTCTCTGGTCTTTGTTCTGCTCATTGGAGCTGCTTGTGAGTGTGAAGTTTTAAGGCTTTTCTCAGATCACACCTTTATTCACCATAGCTTTATTATCTCAAATTTCATATGTTTCTGTGTCCAATCAAATAGGTTTGATTTATGCATTTGACTGGAAATCAAACAGCATAGATGTTTCACTCCTGATGTAAAAGTGTAGGAGTAAACAGTTTGTTTACACTTGTGTTTTCAGTTGCCCTGGATGACGACAAGATCGTCGGAGGGTTTGAGTGCACACCTTACTCTGAGCCCCATCAGGTGTCTCTGAACTCTGGCTACCACTTCTGTGGTGGCTCCCTGATCAATCAGAACTGGATTGTGTCTGCTGCTCACTGCTACAAATCGTAAGTATATTTCAGTAAGATTTTAAATCTTATTTAAGTGAGTGATCCACAATTAATATTTGTTGGTAGTTTCTGAGTGTTTGAATCTATTCTTTCTGTTTTTCAAATGTTTTCAGTCGTATCCAGGTGCGTCTGGGAGAGCACGACATTTCGGTCAATGAGGGAACTGAGCAGTTCATCGACTCCTCCCGTGTCATCCGCCATCCACAGTATGATTCCTGGAATATTGACAATGACATCATGCTGATCCAGCTGAGCCAGCCTGCCTCCCTCAACAGTTATGTGCAGCCTGTGGCTCTGCCCAGGAGCTGTGCTCCCGCTGGCACCATGTGCACAGTCTCTGGATGGGGCAACACCATGAGCTCTAGTGAGTAACTTCTGCACGTTAGCAGTTTAAAGTTAAAAATGTTTCATGACATTTGGTTCCATCAGCATGAATCGTTGTTCATCCATACTCTGTTTCAAACATTGCAGCTGCTGATCGGGACAGGCTGCAGTGCCTGAACATCCCCATCCTGTCCTACAGTGACTGTAATAACTCCTACCCTGGCATGATCACTGACTCCATGTTCTGCGCTGGATACCTGGAGGGAGGCAAGGACTCTTGCCAGGTATGTAATAAGTCAAACCTGCAACTGTCCCCTTCTCGAATAGTAAAGCTTTCTTAAAATGCCACAAGAGTGGACGTATCCCACAATGACAACAACACATTTAATTTATATTTAATTAGATTTAAATAATAATTTCTTGACATCCATCTTTGTTTTCTTTACTTTTATTTTCAGGGTGACTCTGGTGGTCCTGTTGTGTGCAAGGGTGAGCTGCAGGGTATTGTGTCCTGGGGCTATGGATGTGCTGAGAGGGACCACCCCGGTGTTTATACCAAGGTAAAGCTAAATAAGTTCTTGATTGTCAACAGCTATGTGAAAAAAAGTTCTCATTGTGGAACTTTCATCATTCCACCATCCTCTTTTTATTGGAGATTATGTACTGGAATTTCAGGAGCAGGAGTCCTCCAAATATGCTCCTTCCAGCTGTCATTTATATAGCTTCCCCCAGTTCTGCAAGCTGATCATTCTCGTTTACGTGCCCCACCGTCCCTCCCTCCTTGTTTTCCATTCTTTAACTTCTTTACTTTTATTTAGTGCATGGGGATCTGCTAGGCCCGGGAGCCATTGCCAGTCCACTTCGAGGCCTTCCCCAAACCGCAGCTCAATTCATGTCAAAGCATTCACTTTTACCCACTAAAACACTCTCAAACCTAAAATGAGGACTTGGGCCCAGCTAGTGAAATAACAAACATTGATCTGTTTCCTTTCACAGGTCTGCATCTTCAATGACTGGATCGAGCAAACCATGGCGAGCTATTAAGTCTGATCCTTCAATCATCACCTTACTCCACTGAATTTAGTTTTTTACCAGTTTAACTCTACTCTGTTGTAGAGTTCTGGTGCAGTCAGTTTTCATGTAAATCAATAAAAACATACAGACTGAGTTTTGTTTGTTTTGCCATTTCTTTGCCATTTATATATTTGGCAACAAATATTTTAAAAAGGACTTTATGATCATCATCATATTTACAGTGTAGCAGGCAGTTCTTTACAGTACTGACCTTTAGAGAGTCAGTTTAGAGAGATACTAATGTTTACTATTGAGTTTCCTTTGATGCATTTTAGTTGTTTATTTAGTTAGTTTGATATTTAAAAGAAATTGGTCAAATTTGAATCCAAATTATTATTATTACATTATAATTACAACACCAAATCCACACTGGCATGTTGTGTAGTTTTGGACCCAAATTCATTTGAGGTAGACAGAAAAACAAAAAGCCGACCTTTTATTTGGTGATTTAAAAAGTCTAAAAGGACAGATACTGTTAGAGGCATAGAACAGAAATCCAATAGCTTGCAGAAAAATTTAGAGGAAGAATAAATGGAAGAAAGGACCATGTAGTACAGGGAATGAGGCACAGTAGAAAACAATGACAAGACAAGCAGACAAACAGGAAGTCATAACACCCCCCCCCCCAAGGCAATACAAACAAAAAAACAATACACAAGACACTTACAGATACAAAAAACTGAGGAAGCAAGAATAATTCATTTCATTTCTTTCACACATGGTTCAACAGTGTTTCGAATCATTAACGTTACGACAAAAACCAAAATGAAAACGGTAACAGTAACTCAACTTGAAGCAGATAGGCTACAGCAGCAGGACAAAAAATACTAGGTGTCACACCGGGCAGCTATTATCAGGAACCCGAGGCTACAGTGCACTCTGGCTCACCATAACTGAACACAAGACTGTAAAAATGTTGCCTGTTCTGATGAGTCGATTTCTGCAGCAAAATTGAGATTTTGAAGTCAAAATTTGGCACAAACTACATGAAAGCATGGATCCATGCTGTCTTGTATTAGAGGTTTAACCTGGTGGTGGTGTAATGGTGTGGCACACTTTGAGCCCTTTAGTGCATTTGTTACCATTAAAATCAATCTAGTCTTAGCAAGATGTAACTAATGAAGTGGCTCGAATTTTAAACTTAGGAGTCCAGAGTCAAAAACATAACCAGTCAAATGGACCATGACAGTTGAAAGGTTTCTCCCTCTTCTTCGTAAACACACAGACGCATCTAAATGCTGATTTCACACTTTTTTCACACTTTTTTTTCACATTTTTAAAATTTGTTCTAAAACCCTCTCAGTATTTTAGTAAATATGCCAAGAACTTCATCTGCAATATAGAGTCAGATTCTCACACATCATTAAAGGATGGATGTTTGCTTTGGTTGTTGCACATTAATGATTCCATTTCATTTTCCTGCATTTGAATTGTGAATAAGTTAATTATAAATGAATATGCAAAATGATTTTTAAAAAGGACTTTGAATTTTACATTCTGCCATTAATTTACTAATCAGTCTTCGTCTCATATTCCATTTAATCTTCTCATGTCTGTCACACCACAATCCTGGAAAGAGCACTAATTTCTGTGAAGAGCGCATTAGAAATATTCCTGTACAACTGTCCACTGGTTTTGGAGTGATGGTTTGTCTGATCTGACACAATCATCAACTCAGGACAAGTGAATGATGGCTGTCTATTCTCTGCTTCTGCTGACCTTTCATAGACAAATTCTGTGTGTGTGTGTGGATGAATTGTGTCAAACAAGCCAGTTTAAAAAGTAGAGTTAACTACAGTGCTTGTTTTTTTAACCTTCAGGTCCTTTTCTTTTGATGCTTTTAGACCATCAATAAAAACCCTTTAATAGCAGCACACGTTGCCTCAGTTCTTTAAAAATTACAAATAATTTAAAAAAAAAAGAAAACACTATATAGCTCTAAAATTTAGAGCTATATAGAGCAAATGCTCTAAAAGGAGTCGGGAACAACTCTGAACGTTCTGCTTTTGACCGAAACGATCTGTCAGGGGTCTGTGACCCAGAATTTATTGAGTTTATTTTGTATTTTTGATTTCTTATGTTATATATATATATATATATATATATATATATATATAGGAAATATGTTAAGTTGTTGTGTTATTAGTTAGGATTTATCCATCCATTCCCGCTTATCCTTTTTCAGGGTCGTGGAGGGTGCTGGAGCCTATCCCAGCTGTCATAGGGGGAGAGGCAGGGTACACCCTGGACAGGTCGCCAGTCTGTCGCAGGGCCAACACTCGCACTCACATTCACACCTATGGGCAATTTGGATTATCCAATTAACCTATCCCCACAAGACGCATGTCTTTGGACGGTGGGAGGAAGCCGGAGTACCCGGAGAGAACCCACGCAAACACGGGGAGAACATGCAAACTCCACACAGAAAGACCCTGGCCTGATGGTGGAATTGAACTCTTGAACCTTCGTGCTGTGCAGCTACAGTGCTAACCACCGTGCCACCGTGCTGTCCTTAGGATTAGTTAGGACGTAGTTGAGTTTTATTCTACTTTTTAATCTATGTTTCTTGATTTAAACGTTTTTTCCTGTCGTCTATGCAGTTTGTCTTGACGTCAGTGTTTTTCTTTCAGTTATGCCGGTGTGTTGGTGTCTCCCAGTGTTCCATGTTCTAATTGTCAAGCTTGTGTTGTCATGTCTACATCTCTCTTTGTTTCCTGTTTTTTGTTTTGTTTTTTGGTGGTGTTTCGATGTTCAAGGTGTTTCATTTTAATTTCACCTGTGGTGCCATGTTCATTTGTGTCAACTGTGCTTCCCCAGGTATTTCCACTTCCATAGCTGGACTGGCCATCGGGCATACCGGGCATTTTGTTTTTATGGACCGATCGTTTTATTTTTTTTTTATTTTTGGAAGGGTATAAATAATGAAAGGTGTTGGATTGGCCAATTGGTCATGATCGACTCTGGGCTGGACCAATTACAGCCGAGGAGGTCGGATGCACCCTCCCCCTTGTTTAGCAATCTTATAGACGAACTAAAGAAAATGGAGAACAAAAAAAGGAAAGGAGGTGCAGAAAAAATTAGGGCCAAAAAGAAACAAGCCCTTCAGGCAGACGCTGCCAAAGGTGTAAAAAATAACTGAATTGTTTGGCGGTAGCTATGGCATAGCTTCCACAGATTTAGCAACATCAGCAAGTGGTGGAGGCCAGCAGGTGGATAAGGGAAAGGGGAGGCAAGAGGAGGAGAGACCCGAGGCGGCCGCCGGTCATAGTGGCAGACGAACTGAACTTAAGGTAAGAAGTTATGACCTGCTGTCTATCTGTGTCAGATATAAACCAAGTTTAGTTGTAGTTTGTTTTCGTTGTGCTGACTTTTTACAGTCGCTTAGAATAACTGGTACTGCGTACTAGCTAGCATGACGGAGTTTATATACTGCTGGGCGGGTGCTATGAAGTTACTGATAGTAAATTTTATTTTATGCTTAAGGTTAGTTTCTCAAACTCCTCAAAATCTTAACAGATTGTGCCAATCCTTACATGTTGCACCAGGCTGATTTATCATCAAAAGTGGAGAAGTCTGTGACAGAGGAGACAGAAGAGCAGCAGAGAGAGATGGAGCGAGAGAGAGAAATAAAAGACCAGGAGAGAGAGATGGAGAGATGACTTTATGTCATCCATGAGGGATGCATTTGACATATGTTTCACATATTATAGCCCAACAAGTTACTTATAGCAATTTAAATACGAGCAATCAGTTTTTGGTAAATACCAGAAATCAGTTTTTGGCAGACAATCACTTTTTGGCACAACACCGGCTATTGCAGTTAATAATACAACAGCTTCTTGCCATTTTTTGTGTTTCTTTTTATCGCTGTGTAACTGAGTTCAATTGAAGGCCTGCATGCGCTAGTACCTCTTGCCACAAGTTCCCAGAATCCTTTGCGGTTTTACCCCTGAATGACGTCACATTTTTGGTGGGCCGGTCTCTAGTCAAAATGCCCGGGCCGATTTTTTGTCCCAGTCCAGCCCTGTCCACTTCCCTCATTTTCGCTCTGTGTTTTTAAGTCCTCTGTCTTCCTCTGTTCTTTGTCGGGTCGTTTGTTTGTCTTATTGTCAGGTCATGTCATGTCAGGTCACGTCACAGAGTTTTTGCTCGTACTCATGCTCATGTTTAAATTTTTTCACTTTTATGTTTTGCATGTTCCTGTTCAGGTTCATGTTCTTGTCTCTTGCTGTTGTTTTATAGCTGGTTTAGTTCTTTCCTAGTTTAGGTTTTAGTTTAGTTTCGCCCTTGTTTCGCTTTGCCTTGTTTCTTTTGTTTTTGGACATCAGTCTTCTGTGTCTGCTTTTCGGTCCGTAAACACACCGGCGTACCCCGCCATGACAGGATCTAGTGATGTACTGATGTACTCATGGCTTTTCTGCACCTTATATCTATGATCATTAATTGCTTTTTTTCTTTCTTCTTTTTTTTTAATATAGTATATAACAATTATGTAAATAAGTTTGTTTTTTATGCTGTTTAGGCAACAAATATTTGGGAGAAAAAAATGCATCCCCAAAATAAGCGGCCAGGAGGTAAAGCTTGTCCAAGCATCTGCACACTTTAACATTAACTATGACTTTTTTCAAAGGTCCATGTTTTGAAAAGACACTTTGGAAAAATGCCTTATATCTTCAACTACAGGTCTTCATGAAATCTCCTTGTGTGTTTCTGCCACCAGATCTTCTGTTGAAGTAAACACTTCTTATAAAACTTTCGATCTTACGTGCTGCACAATAATTTTCAATATTTAGTATTTACTGTTATATTCACATAGGGGGTGGGGGAGTACAACTTCTGACAAAACCGCATCAAAAGCATGCATAAATAAGTTGAATATAAAAACTGTTTCCATTGTTGAATGAAGCAACTTTATGTGTTGAGTTTTGCATCAGTCACTCATGATTGTAAAAGGGTAGCCACACTTTGACACAATAATTACATTTTTTTAATATGAGACATTACAGAAATGTCTTATAGTAAGACATTTGCCAAAGTGGCAGAAACATTACAAATAAATACAAACATATTGATGCAGAATAGCTGATTTTATTTATTGTGCCCTCAGATTGGTTTTTCCTTGTGACTCTGTCTTAGCCTGCTGCTTTTCTTTCTGACACTACCCACAACCACCTCCGTTCTCTGTCTCCTTCAATTTCAATCTCTCTGTTTTCCCTTCTCTCGTGAAGTTCTAGAGATGACAGTCTAGCTGTATCGAGAAATAGTGTCATTGATCCAGGAAACCAGAGAGCAGACTTTGGTGTAGACACCTGGAAGGTTGGGCTCAGCACAGCCCACGCCCCAAGAGATGATTCCCTGCAGCTCCCCATTACACACCAGAGGGCCACCAGAGTCCCCCTGAGCAGGGGAGAGGAAGCGTATGAAGAGAGCAGGGTTTGTTCATCATCTCATCTCATTAAGGTTTACTAATGAGTATACTATTCAATGGTATACTATTCAAGTAACTGGGTAAAAATACCTGACAAGCATCCTTGCCCCCTTCCAGGTATCCAGCACACATCATGCTCTCAGTAATCCTTCCAGGGTAGGAGTTCTCACAGTCGTTGTCAGACAGAATTGGGACTTCTACACAATGTAGCTCATATGAAAATTCTGCAGTTGAGAGAAAGGAGAGGGGATTGTTATCTTTACTAAAGTATTCAGAGCATCTGTGTGCATCACAACCACATCATGCTTGCATGCCAACAATAACTGGCTTCTGAAACTGGTGTAAAATAAGTGCTCTGCATTCATTTTTTATTGTTTAGAGTCATCACATTAAGCCAAAAACAAGATTTCTACAGAAAAGATTTCTTAATTATTGAAGGCTTTAGTTCAAATGTCTTCATATCTATGAAACGTTTTAACTATATTTTTTAAATTTACCAAGGTTTGTGAGAAAATTCTTAATATGTTGCCAAAAGCAAGTCAATTTTTCAAAACCTTTTTTGTCAAAATCAGGTGGGCCTTACCTTGACCAGGGAATGTCTGCCCCCATCCAGATGCTGTGCACATATCCCCAGGTGTGGGGCAGGCTTTGGGTAAAGCAATAGGCTTGACGTACTCGTCCACAGTAACAGGGTATTTCAGTTTCATCAGCATGATGTCATAGTCTAGGGTAAAGTAATCAAAACTCTCATGTGTGTAGATGTCGTCAATTGGCATATACTGCTCTGTGCCCTCAGTATACCAGATTGTATGTTCACCCACAATGGCAACATGGGTAGAGGGTCTGAAAAGCAAGCAACAATTAAATTATTACAGTTCTCTTAGACACACATAGCAAGAATTTTAAGATACAAGAAGTCGGTACAAACATTTTCCAGCAGTGGGCAGCAGAAATGACCCACTGGTTGTTAATGAGAGCACCGCCGCAAAAGTGGTAGCCCTCATTGAGGGATACTTGCCAGGGTTGAGAATGAGCTGGACACTCGTAACCCCCCACAATCTTGTCATCCAAAGGGACTGCAGCTGTAATATAAAGGAAATACAACAAAGTTCTACTCATCAAAGTTAAAAATCTGTGTTACTCTAAAATCTTTGAGCATGATGCAAATAGTCTTTACCTGCAGTGCCCAGGATCATGAAAACAATCAGACCAATCATCTTTTAGCTTGCTCAAGAGCAGACTGGATGCGACTGACCTGTTATTCACTGTATTTATACATCAGCTTCTCTGTGACCTTCCATCCACCCCTCGCCCTGGACACCTTCATTTTTCCATCCACCTACAAACCTGCCCACTAAAGTCAACAACATATCCCTTTTTAAAAAAACACAACTTTGTCTTATTTTTGACAGTCTTATTTGCATACCTTCTATTTATGTTGGTGACAGGTGCAGAAATGATTCCCCCCCCCCCTTTTTTAAGCAACTATCAACTACTGTGTTTGTACATACTGCCATAATTCAGGAAAAACAAACAAACAAAACAAACAATGTAGGACTGCTTTTATTTTCTTGCTCCTGAGAGCACAGATGGTTTCTTTCTCACTTCATTTGGCTTTTATACAAACATGACCAAAAGCAGACCCAAACATTGACACGTTTGAGCATTTTCTATATTTTTTAAACAGAACTATCATTCATAAAATGTTTTGACAGCAATCATGTCTGTAATAAAAGCCATTTCTCCAGCACAACTTTATATGTATTGTATTTTCTGCACAAAATAATGTTTAGAATTTTTTTTTCTTGAAGAAAGGACAAATCTTTCATATCTGACTTTAGTATCCAGGTAACAGATGTCGACATGTACGTACAGACTAGTTTTAGCAATTAGGGGGTTAATTCATTGAAATTTATACGATAATTAAAATGCCAGCATATAATTTTTGATTTGGGGTTCCGGAGTCTTACGATTTGCTTTATAAAATATTGCACATCATTACTGTCAGTAAGAATTTACAGGAAAGCTTCCATACGAGAGTTCAGGCTGTGAATGAAATACAGACTTTCAAGCTCAAGAAGTCTAAAGGACATTGCACACGCACGCACGCACGCACGCACGCACGCACGCACACACGCACGCATGCACACATCAAGGCCATTCACTCAATCACGCACACACACATACCCACCTGCAAACGACACACAAAGACCCCCACCCCCCTTCCCAAATGAAGCCAAGCAGATGCCCCACGGAATCAGCAGCAAAACTGGGATGCAGCCAGATGGGCCCGCGATCCACCAGTGGACCCCCATCCCAGGCTGTAGCTTGCCAACAATGAGTGACCTATGTGAGAAGCTTAAACAGGTGTTAAATGTGGGGAGATAAGCGATTTGGATGAACACTTAGCACCAAGCGGTAAGAACAGAATGCAGAGATACAGACGGGGTCAACATAACCAGGCAAGAGAGGAGGAGCAGGAATAGTTGGAGCACACAGACTATTGCAATATGAGTCAGAGTGTGCCTAGGTGTCTTCTGGGCATTTGCCAGACACCATGAGACTGCTGACTCTGCTGAAGGTTGGATTTGCTGGTAAAAATACAGAGATACACACATACATACAATGTACATATCTCTGTTGTAATGACACAGATTTGAAATGAAATTCACTTCAACTGTTGTGCAACAGTGGCAGTTACTCGTAAAGATGGCAGGAGTGTGAACATCACCATACATGGCCTCACTGAACAGACTACCACATCAGTGATGGTGTGCTCATCAGCAAGCAGCGGGTGCTCTCTGTTGCCCACTGTTGGTACAAGTAAGTACTCAGTGTTGGAAACATGAGTTTGTGCATTACTTTCTTTATTAAAAAAATAGATAAACTAAATAACTACATTAAAAAGATCATGTTGGTGCATGACAAATTTTTGGATCTTAGATAATCTGTTTTAAGGATTTTGTTTTTCTTGTTTAATCTGCCTATACAGAGAAGCTGAAGAATGACATCATCATCTGGCTCCCTCAGTGAGTGAAAGAAAGGATCGGCCCTGTCTGCGATTTACTTTTACACGACACAGTTTAATATTTCCATTCACTGATGAAATACTTCAGACAAACAGCTGAGGCTTATTTTATATTTCTGTGTGTGCAGGTACGACTATCAGACTCTAGATTACGACATCACACTGGCCAAAATCTACCAGCCCTCAGAGGTGATTGAGGCTGTTATACTGATCCCATCGCCCACGTGCTGGACAAAAAAAACTAATAAATGAAACTTCTTAGTATACACACATTTTTTGATTGGTCTGTTTGTATTTAATGGAAAAAAAACATCAAATAAAACTTGAAGACCAAAAATGCATCAGTTACAGGTTACTGTATTTATAATCAGTTACAGATGTAAATAAAGCGCCTTCACATTATTCTGACCGCCTTTTAATGTATCACTTTATGTCTGGATCAATTCAGCATTTATCATTTCCTGTACAGTTTTGATGGTAATCCTTCTACGTCAGATATAGTAACACTTACATATAATTTTTAATATAGCTCACGTCTGAACTGCCTGAAGTCACACAAACTGTGCATGTTTCTCATGCATCTTTCCAAGTTACTCTGTTCCCTAGAGAATGACCTAAACAGCAATAACCTGTACATAATAACGCTCTCTCTCATTCTTAGACTGAAATGTTCCTCTGTGATGCATCTTTGCTTTTGCCCTTCCAGAGAAAGGGTCTTTCTGTGACTCTGTCTTGGAGGTACTTGATACAGCTTGCTTAGCAATATCCTGCAGCACCTTAACACTCACACATACTCAAAGACCCTTATTTGGAGTGACGGGGAGAGAGAAATAAATGTTCAACAAGTCTGGTTAAAGTACACATGCAGCATGTCTTCTGCATGTAGGTCAAATATCATATCTGAAGAAATTGTGAAACACTTTTATGTAAAACTGAATGACTGTAATGTTATTTATCTGCTGTTTTCAAAGGGTTACAACTGCTTTATCAATATAGAGGCCCTTCTCTACTCTTATAACATTTACAAGAACAAACTTATGTTATAGATTAAAGAAAGAGGTAGGGTTTTTCTATTATTTAATAAAAATCACATTGTCAATTATTAAGCCTCTCCTTAATTTCTGTTTCAGAGTGTCAGTAAATACTTTAACTCCAAAGAAGATCTAATGTGACACTATATTTAGGAATTAGTACTGAACCTACCGTGTTGCTAATGGCAGTGCAATTATCAAACAGTAGGAGGCCACAGTGGGCAATTTTTCTGTTAGTCCCAAACACTCCACTCATTTTCAGCAGTGCAGCATGCACATGGTAGTTTGCAGCATTAAATATTATTTTTTTACATTCAACAAAGGCTGATTTCTTGGATGAAATTAAGTCTATTGACTCTACATGTTGTTTGTCACTCAGGATGACATTGTTCTCTTCATCTCTCCCTGAGCGTACTTGTCTTTTCTGAGCCCTGGTCTGCTCATCTCCTTTTCCTTATGTCTTCTCTCCATTACAGGGATGTTGGGTCCGAGCCAGGGTACTCCACCTATACACAATCAAACAGAGATTTCACGTGAAATGCACAATATTCACAAGAAGTCTAGCGGGTTAAGGTGACTTACGTTATTCATGTAAGTGTATAGAATCTCATCTCCAACTTCTGATAAAATACTAAAACAATAGTACCTAAACCTAATAAATAAGAGCACCTAAGGGGAATTCAAAACAAATCAATTTCACAGTTTTGACCTGAGAAAAATGATCTCGGTGCTACCATTATTATGCTAATGTACTGCAATGCGTCAAATATGAAACTATTTTTAACAGTATGAGTTCAATTTTCTAATTTCCTGTCATGACAAGGTGAACATGTCTGAGATGTAGAATAAAAATCATAAAGAAAAGCAAGTAAAGCTTATTAAGCAAACAAATATATCCCATTCAAGACCTGAAGAGGCCTATTTTTCTCTGCAGTGCAGCTGTGTGTCTTTAATGTGTTTTTCATTTTTTTTAGAGAAACACCCGTAAAAAACATGTGGTTCAAAGCGTTGAATGATTTCAGTATGTTTCTAACTGTTTTCCAGTCTTGTGCATCAGGTGAAATTTCTTTAGTTCGTTTTAAGATGGAAGGTCCTCTGCATGTTTGCTCACATTACTGTATGTAAATGGCCTGTATTTATATAGCGATTTTCTAGTCCCTAAGGACCCCAAAGCACTTTACACATCCAGTCACACACACATTCACACATGATGGCAAGCTACATTGTAGCCACAGCCACCCAGACGGTATCTGAAAGAAATTTAAGAAGCACGCATACAGCATAACAACATATGTAATTCACACTTCTGTATTAACTTGTTGCACATTATACTTTTTAAAACATGTTTAAGGAAGCATTATTCTTATTTCACCAATCATGCAGCAAGTATTCAGACAAGTCAAATTAGCAATACCACGCTGCACTGACAATGTTATTGAAATAGTCAGTTATAAGTATTATCAGCTCCTCACGTATGGTAAATGGCCTGTATTTATATAGCGCTTTTCTAGTCCCTAAGGACCCCAAAGCGCTTTACATATCCAGTCATCCACCTATTCACACACTGGTGATGGCAAGCTACATTGTAGCCACAGCCACCCTGGGGCGCACTGACAGAAGCGAGGCTGCCGGACACTGGCGCCACCGGGCCCTCTGACCACCACCAGTAGGCAACGGGTGAAGGGTCTTGCCCAAGGACACAACGACCGAGAATGTCCAAGCCGTGGATTGAACCGGCAACCTTCCGATTACAAGGCGAACTCCAAACTCTTGAGCCAAACTCTCATCGCCCAGCAAAAGAAGACGAAAGAAGGTTGTAACAACTATGACTTACTGTCGTCAGCTCTCTGAGAGGAGGAAGGAAAGTTTGCTTCTCTCAGGTGTTCCACGCTGTTTTACAAACACATAAACATACCAGTAAATTAACTGCTTCACATGAACCATCCTGTCATTATGACTACTAACTGCACTACATGCATAAAATTGAATAAAAACAAAAAAAACTTGTTTATTGCTGTGAAATTTAAGTGGAGACAGGAGTCAATCACCTGTGAGAGAAAGGGCGTGGTCTCAGCTCACCAGCGTATTCCTCTTCACTGCCGCGTAAACCCTCCGTTCGACAACTAAATAAAGACAGAAAAATATATTTTATCACCTGAGTTGTTTTTTTTAAATTTGATAAATCATTGTGTAAATAATGTATTTTCCATTAACCTAAGCTAGTGATCCTAGATAGAACAACCATCAAGAATAACCTAACAAGCAAAAACAGAAACATTTGGATTTTTAAAAATTACCTCTCGGCTTTAATGCGTAGTTACAAAGCATAGAAACATTTTAATTATTTTAATAGTCTCAATATCTGTATAGATTCAGTAACTTGGCTTGCAGGTCGCCTAACCATTTTTAATCATTTTATGATTCCTCTAATTAAATATTGTTTGCCAAATAACAATTAAATCTTCCTTTCCAAAACAAAATGAGAAAATAACATTAAAACCGGTGTAGTTTGTAAAATTAGTTCATCAAAGCCATCAGTTGTCACAGAAGCAGCTTTTTACTTCTCTGAAAGAAGACTACCAGGTGACTATAAATAAAGCTAGAATGTCATGGATCTTAATTGAGTAGCAGGAAAATGCTCTTTCTAGCATACAAGCAGAGAACCTTGATGTAATACTACTGCGATCTCACCTGCAAGGTTATTGAAGTAAACTAAAATCAAACTAAGAACTAAAACAAGGTGTGAAAAAACATTGTAAAACATTGTAACATTGAAAAAAAGAAAAGAAAATTAAGGTAGAAATATAAAGGTAATATCTTTAGTTTTAGTATCTCTTAGGTTGGTAAAAATGTTATTAAAACTTGCTGGTGAGGCAATTTGCAATAAAGGATTGGACATGGTTTGTAAGACTACTACTTTCCACTACTTAAAAAAAGGTTTTTATTGTAATACGTATAATGATTTTCCTAAATCTTGATTTAGGATCATGATTTAGGATCATAATTTAATAATTATGAGACTAAAGACATAAAGAGACTAAAAAAAACCTAAATTAAAACTTTTAAATTAAAACATTTTTTTGTTTTCAAACAATAAAAACTCAACTAAAACTTGACGATCCACTCTGGACAGAGATAGAAACTAACCTGAACTAAAAAAGAAGTGGAATGAAAATAAAAACTAATTACAAAATACAAAACTATAACAACTCTGCTCACCTGTTTGTCTGTTTTCTGTACCTTTGCGTTTCACTGCTACTTTGAGGCTGCAGGAGAGAACAAACACAGTGACTGTACGGGCGTCGGCTATTGCGCATATGCACACGGCAGTTGGTAAATCTTTTCATTACTTTTTAAAAAGTTTAGTCTCTTGGAGAACTGGACAAATGCAACATCTCACATTTTCAAGCTGCCATAACCAAGAAGAATATGCAACTAACCTGAATGCCAGCAAGAACTTACCGAATAAGAGTTGGAGTGTTTGGGCAGTGTCTTAATTTCAGACGTCTGAGACTGGACGGAGGGAGAGGGACAGCGTGGCATTGTATTATTTTTAGGGGGTAAAGGTGGAGCGCTAATGTGAGAGCTGGGATACTGGAAGTCCAAACTGGAAAACTGGAAAATAAATAAATAAAAATGATAATAAAAAAAATATCACTCAATAGAGAGAACTTCTTTTAAAATCGCAGAAATGCGAATGAGGATGCATGGTGCACACAAGGTGCCTGGATTTTACTGTATAACAACTATTTAAACACAGAACTACAAATGTCTATTTGTATAGTCAAAAAGATGTGCAGGTGGTTTTATGAATCTATACTTGGGCGATGTTGCTTTCAAGTGACTATATATAGCATCCTATAACTAGTATTGACATTAAGCAGAAGGTACATTGCAGTCTAATGAGTTTGCATGTGCTTATTTTATTAACCAAAGATTAATGACTAATTTAATTTTGTCCAAACAATGACGTCGAATGAAAACTACATGACAAAGTTGACCTGCTAGAGGCTATACATGCAAACAATTATTTTCTCTTAACCTGATGGCGGGCCATACTATGGCTGTTGATGGCAGACCAAAAACTCAATTTGCTAGCACAGCACAGCTAAAATTAAACAACATGGAACACGGAAATGTATTTACACACCTTCCTCAGGGCAGCTATTTCCTTTACCATTTCTTCAATATCCACATGATCCTCTTCGTCGTCGTCATCATCGCCCTCCTCCACCAGCACCTGATCGCTGACTGGCACGTACGGCTCCAGGAGGATGGACTCTGTTCCTCTGATGTCGCAGCGGCAGTATGGGCAGGTTTGGCCAGCTGACTTCTGCTAGATGAATATCAACAACCCATCATCGGAAGAGGAAAAGAGAACGTTCACGTGAATGTGAAGAAACACCCATTCTCTTCAGCAGATCAATATCTTTTAAATTGTACAGTATGTAGTGGAATATGTTGAACATGTCTTCAAAGACAAAGGCCTCTGGCTGTTTGAAAGATAAAGGTAGTGGAAAATACCACGTTCAACAGACCCTGTAGATTGTGGTTTTCCACCTCAACATAAAAGGGAATCGTTGTAACATTCTGCTTTTGCTTCCGCTACTATAGCACAGAGCCTTTGTGTTTTTCCAGGTTTTGATGTGACCTCGATTTGTTAATATGATTACACAGACTGCTCGCCATACTATGTTATCTATTTTTGTACGCTGGTACGTCTCTAGTTTTAACAGGGATTAATGTTTATAGGGAACCTCACTACAAAATAGTTCTTTTCATTACATTAGTTCAAACATACGTTAAATCTAACTGCCCGGAAGTCTTTTGTTGTGTCAGATGATCGTCATTAAAATCCCTACTTACAAATTTTTCACAAAAGAAACAAGACATAGATTTCACTATAGCTGTGTTTATGACTAACAGAAACACCTTTAACCTCTCATGAACAGTATGCCAAGATAATGGTTTATGCATCTTGCACACAGTTGTACAGAAGGAGCAATGCATACTCAGCAGGAGTTTTTTTTCTAGATGTTTATCAGCAGCTAAATTATTGGGCCGTACTCCAGATATGACAGAATGAATGAGTTAGCAACATGCAACAGGACAGAAATGAGAGGATATGTAGGACATTTCCTTGAAACAGTGATGCTGTTTGCCATCTTGGAGATGACATAATCGATATGATGAGACCAAGATAAAGAGACGTCTGACTTAAAAACTTCATGTTTACGTTTCCAAACAACAAATCAATCGAGATCCTATCAATAAAAAAATTCAGGGCCACTGTAAAAGCATCCCTACTACAGAAATATGATGCATGTAGTCTATAAATGTTCTATTTCAAACTCTTACTGAATTTAACATACACGTTCTGATATTTGGTATGCTGCTGCAATGCTGATTTTGTTTTTGGGTTATGTTCCTTACACCTTACATGTCTATGTAAAGTAAACTTACAGTTAAAAAGAAAGTTTGCTTAACCTTAATCTCATAAAACTTACAACTTTTCCGTTGTGGTGTGGCATCCATGAAGCTCTTTGAACTTTCTTTTCAAGTTAGTCTCTTTTTCTCTCTCTCCCTTTCTCCCTCTCTCTGCCTTTCTCCTTCTCACATTACATGCGCACACTTTTTCTCATAGTGAATGTCACCGATGCAGCTTAAGGAGGATGTGAGGCTAAGCTCACACAGGAAGTCCTGAGCCAAATGTCAGGACATGTTGCTCTGCACCTTCAAAAAAACAAACAAAACACCTACTGAATAGGTGGAGGGCTTCTAGCTGGGATTGTCTGAGTAAAAGAACTAGCCAGAACCATGAAGCTATACTTTGACAGCTCCAGCTTTAATTCTGATTGGACGTCTTCTTTGTCACTCTGTAACTCGAAAGAGGAAGCAGGAAGTTGGGGAAGCCCCCCTGGAAGAGAACAAACGAAGTGCACACAGGACATGCTGTACACATGATGACTGAATTTTCTTTGGCTGAGAAATTTCTGTCATCTAAAGAGGTCAAATGTAAAGTGTATTGAAACATCAATATCACATGATATTCTGTACATTGTCCTCAGATTTTCACGTTTATATTATAGTGAATAGGCTATGAGCTACTTTGTATTATCTCTATTATATACAAATAAATAATGGTGACATTATGAGAGGATGATTCTTGAGTGTCATGCCTTGGCTATCAAGCTATAAAATCTAATAGGTCATCTAAAAATAGCTCAACAGAGCACATATTACAGGTGCTTTATAAGCATTGGTGCACTCGATATTGCCTGAGCTCGACTATAATTTTTCATGTAAACAAAAAAAAAAGGAAAAAAAGAAAAGTGGAAGAGGAAAATCACAGCCATGTAGAAGTGTGATAATTCCATATTATTTTTTGAAGATAATATGTGAATACTGGGGGAAAAAATAAATCAAGGTAGTTTTTCAGAGTTAAAATAACTTCTTGCCAATCCTACATTTTAATAAAGTGTTTGCATGAGAAATCTTTTTTTGCACCAACCCCAAACCACATTCAAATAACCCGCATTGTTACAGTACAGCAGGACTGCAACCAATGACCAACCCGTGGCCTAAAAAACTATATCTAGTTCAGCCAGCCCAGACTGTTTCACCCCAATGAACACACAACAACGGTTACAGTAACTGTCTGTCTCCCTTCAACGTCTCTGTATGAGCGGGATATATTTGAACATGCGTCTGTGAATTTGAATGGATTTAAATAGGTTACAGATTTGAAAACTTTGAGTCCGTGGATGAAGATTCATACCTGCCAGCCTGTGAGGCAGGTTTGGCACAGGAGATGGCCACAGGGCTGAATCCGGGTGTCTTTATCCCTCTCTGTGCATATCTTACATAGCTGGTAGGTGCTGCCGATCTCACAGTAAAGCTCATACTGTTCCTGTTTGGTGGTTGTATTTAGTCAGAGAGACAAGACAACATCTCAGGATATTATCTGTTTTGTCTTGGCAAAGGTTCAAGATGCTGCAGTTAAATAGATAATGATGTATAAATTGCAGCCACTCACTTCTGTAACTTTAACTTTTCCTCTGCTGGCTGGTTCACACAAGCTTTTCAAGTCAGGGTTCACATCCCGGCCATCTGGGTACAAGTAGCTGCAGGCACAGAAAAGCACGGAGCTTAGAGAAAAAACACATAAACAAAAGAAGCAATTCAGAGAAATGTACATGTTTGTCCTAACCAGCCCTGATTGAAGCCTTGAATCAGAGCTTGGTAGAGAGGTATGTCCTCCGGGATAGTCTGGATGATGGCACCATCAAATGTCACGTGGCCAATAGCCCACTCTCCCATTTTTGTACAGCTCAGACGAAAGATATAGCTGCAAGGAAAAGGAAAACATGTAGCTCACACAGAAAATGGAAAAATAACCACATTAAGAGACATTGAGGTTTTCCAGAAATATCAGCAGAAGATTTTACACAATTTTCAAATGGGGCTAATCAAATTAAATTCCTCTCATTCTCAGCTATAATAACAATAAAAAATTTGCACTGCATGATACTTTTGGCCATGGCTAATGTTTGTTTGCAGAAACATTTCTTGAATAAACCCCCAGAAAACTAAAGGTATAATATTGGAGCAATAAATGAAAAGATTCTCTTATTTATATATATATTTAGAATCTTGAGACCTTTTTCATATTTTCATACTTTTTGAATATTTTCTGAGTGATGCATGAATCCTCACCTCCCAGGTCTGTGCAGGTAGTGTTCCAGACGAGCTATAACCTGGTCATAGGTGAGGAAGGCCATGTAGCCTGGATGAGTCACGGCCAGCTGGTTCCAGTTCATTAAAAGAGTCCTCCACGGCTAAAAGAGATGAGGGAAGAGGATTTGATCTTGGATACTGCATGCCTTAATCTTTTGCACGCCCTTGTTAGTGACACTGTCCGGTCATCTCCTCTAAAAGGGCAACTGATCTGTTTAGTGTTTGGATTTGTTCTCTTTGAACAAACATGAGCTTTAGCGGTGCTGTACAGTTTTCTTATTTCATCTATCGTGCGAAGCTACAGTAACTAGCTACTGGTAACAAACCATTCTCCGACAAGCAAAAATGCAAATAGACATATTTCCTATACCATCTGGTTCTTAATGTAACAAAACTTTCACCTTACCTGAAACAGTCGCGTGAAAACATCAAACTCAAACACAGAGATGTGATCGTTGCAAGTTAAGTCAATGGTTGACTTCAGAGCCATAGATTCCATCCCTTCCTCAAATGGATGTACATTTCTCAGCTGTTCTTTAAAGGTATTCCACTGCACTATACACCTGTCAGAACACATGCTTAATGTTTGGTAGATGTAAACATACACATAAGACGATGTCAAGAAATGTTTCAATACTAACTTGTCGCCAAATGACTCCCTCCAAAAGTCCTCAGCTGCAGATAACGCCACCCTGTATTTGTCACCCTGAAAACATCCTCCTGGATAAAAGGCCTTCAGCTCCCACAGCATGTGACTGAACAACAAAGTCAGCTTGGTCAAATTCCTCCTGAGAATGAAAGACGTCACAGACTTTAAGCTCTGGCTGCAGAAACTTTTATAGAAACATTATAGTTTTGCTCCACAGTGTCTGAGTAATCATGCAATACAATCTTTTTCTAGGCAGAAACCCTTGTGTTTGTGAATCTCAAGTATACACAGTGTTCCTATTTAAAATGAGTTTTCCTAAAGCTTTATGTAATTGCATTAAGTACAAATAGATATCTGAACTTTTAGCACTGGTGCACAAATATAGGCACTGTTATATACTACCTTTCTGTTTCAGTTGCAAGAAATACAGACACTTTCCATAGATGCAAACACACAAACAGAATCAAACACACTCAACAGGTAGTCCACCTTGCAAACAGGATGCTGCCTGCTGCATGCTTGTCTGTAAATACCACAAAATGTTCCATTGGCCAGTGTGTCACTTTAGGCCAGTCTCAATAGTCTTCTCAGGCACTTCAAAGGCTTTCTATAAATATAATTGATATTTTTGATAGTTTTATTTTGATGCTACACATATTTATAACTTTTAGTTTAGTTAACAAAAAACTTTCTCTTTTTGCTAGAAGCAACTTGGTGCAACTCTCAAATGGGAGTATATTAAAAAAAAATAACAACAACAACAACAACAACAACAACAGCAATAACACCTCCCCACCACATACACACACATACACATGTTACATTCAAGCATGCCATAATGTGTAGTGTTAACAAGTAAGGGTCTGTCCTCCTCCATGTGTTTTATGCAGCACAACATGTATAAAAATGTGTTAAAAAGCTAGTGCATGTACTACTACTGAACTTTGAAAACACAGAAGCTACGGACATTTAGATATGCTTTCACTTTTTACATGTGGGCATTACTTTACAATAAATACAATGAACAAGTAGAGGAGGGCTTTAATTTATGTTTCCATATTTATTGTCTATATTGACTAAAAAACACTACTGTCTGTTTCAGCTCTCTGTGCACTAATCCCAATCAATAATTCGAGTATTTAAACTTACTAAGGAAACTAAATTTCGTAACACAAAGTATTTCCTCTTTTCTAACACTTTTATGATGCAACTCTGGAGGCAATCATAACTGTTGAAATATTTAAAATTCTTTAGAAATCTGCTATTGTGGAAAGTGGTTATAGACTTTCCACCTCAATGAGAAAAAGAAAACCCTCTATGGTGTTAAATAGAGTACTCAAGAGTAATAGTAGAGGAGGAGGCGGGAGGAAATGTGTAAGCCACATCTCTCACTCTGGCTGGGCCTTTGTACTTAAAAATATCATTCAAAAGACAGAAACACTGCACTGAATAGAACCATAAACACATCAGCTAACATTAGGGGAAGTGCTTGAATTCCTTTTATTATGAGATATAATAATTTGCATTATAGTAATTTGGTGTCATTTGTAGCTGAACATTGTTGGCATGTTCCTCACCAGCTTGTGCGTGACCTCAAACAGTTTGATGTGAAGTTCCTTGTTACTGTTGCTTTCTTTCTTTTTTTTGCATCACGCAGCAAAACAGAATTACTTCAAGTAATCTCTGGGTCAGTAACCACCTTTGAACTCTGCCAGCACCAAACAAGATGTTCCATGGTGCAAGATTTCAGATTTAATTGACAGGTATGTAAGTGAAAGAGAGCCGCTTGCATCGAACACTATGGGAATATTTCTCCAATTTGAAACAATTCTGCATGTTAATATTTAGAATCATAATCATATAGCTATTATCAGTGTTTCTTGTTTTTTCAAAGAATACAGATTCGTGTTTAAAACCATTTGCAACACCCAAACTATGTGGTAACCACTACTTGTTTTATAATATAAATTCTGCCACAATTCAGAGCAAGACTATTATAAATCTACTCCACTTCAGAAATTTGATAGTTGTGTGTAGTTCTACAAAACACTATGTGAGGCCCCTTCCTCAGTCAAAATGACAGTGCACAAATATAAAAAAAAAAAATAGATAAATAACTGACAGACTTAAATGCATCATAAGTAAGTAGCTAGAGCTCTTTAGATATAACGTGGCTTGAGGGCGATCGTGGTTCAAGAGTTGGGAGTTCGCCTTGTAATCGGAAGGTTGCCGGTTTGAGTCTCGGTCCTTGGGCGAGACAGTCAATGCGCCCCAGGGTGGCTGTGGCTACAATGTAGCTTGCCATCACCAGTGTGTGAATGGATGGATGACTGGTTGTGTAAAGCACTTTGGGGAACTAGTAAAGCGTTATATAAATACAGACCATTTACCATACGTGAGGAGCTGATAATACTTATAATTGACTATTTCAATAACATTGTCGGTATTGCTAATTTGACTTGTCTGAATACTTACTGCATGATTGGTGAAATAAGAATAATGCTTCCTTAAACATGTTTAAAAAAGTATAATGTGCAACAAGTTAATACAGAAGTGTGAACTACCTATGTTGTTATGCTAATGCTGCAGCTGTATGCGTGCTTCTTAAATTTCTTTCAGATACCCTCAAAGTTGTCAGTGTTTCGCTTATGATAATCTTCCAACCGCTAAAGCTTCCACTGTTGGTTTCTGTCGTCTCAAATAATAATTAGATCTCACTTCTGTTTTTAATTTTTAACAGGCAGAACTTTCATGTAAAGAACTGCTATTTCAGCTTCCAACAGTCAAATACTTTAAAAGCAGACTGAAAATTTGCTTATTTGTATGAGCTGTAGCAGTACAATCCAAAAAAAAAACGATGAGAATATAAAAGAGATTTGTTCTGATGTCTAAACCACAATATGTATAACAATTTGTGAACTTGCCACATGACTGACCATGCAGGATTTGTGGTATGAGGGCCATCTGTTGTACATGCTTGAGATTCTTGAAGATGACGACATAAAACTGTAAATATGGGTTATGTGATTTTCATATTCTACGGGAAAATCATCTTTGAAAACAGCTGCTGGCTGTGAAATTTTAGCAGAACTGAGCGTACATTGTGCAGCATGCAGTGGACTCTATAGAGTTACAGCCAGCTCCCCAAATGAACCAGCAGAAGGGATAAGAATGATATTTAAACTGTAATTTTGATGTTGATATAATTATTTGTTTATTAACTTTGTCTTTTAACATGCTAAACAAAGATTTTTTCAATGTATAATATAACCGAGCTACTTCAGTTAGTAGATCACTGTCACCTCAAGCAGTTTTGTGGTTTGAACTGACTATGGTCAGGTGGAACCTTTCTGTGTCTATTTTTACTGTGCGCCCCAGTTACTTTTCACCGGTTAAAGGTTTACATGCAAGCTTAACTAATGGTGCTAAGTTGGTTGCAGGAGTGGGGGCTGCTCTCTATATTAACCCTGTGATGGAGTAGTGACCCGTCCAGGACAAAACTCCACTTATTTCGCAGTTGCTGCACAAATTTTGAGCGCTGCTTTTCAACAGCAAACCGGCCAGCGCCTTGGAATAAAGCTAAAACATTAAAATGTAATATCAAAGCACATGAAGGTTAATGCAACTACATCCAGTCAGAACAAAAAAAAAAATCATCATCAATCATCATCACCAGCTAGTTGATAAAAGATTGGACTATATTTTAGTTGGTGCTCACCGAGAACACTGCAAATCAGCTTTTCTTTATTCAGCATTCACGCTAGCTAATAAATTTGGCAGGGCGCTAAACTTGTGACAACAGAATAGTTATTTGCTCACTCAGTTCTGAACTAACACCGGTTGCAGGTTGGTATATTCGTAGGCAAATGCGGGCAAAAAATCGTGCTCAAGGTTAGACAGTCTCTTTCTCACACTGCTCAAATTCAAAGGATGTTGTTGTTGTTTTTTCTAGTTTCCCCATATTAGCATCACAAAAGTGCAAGGTTGGCTCTTTTCCACCTTAATTATTAGTATTCCAAACAGGTGCAGGAAAATGCAGCCAACACTCCACATATAAGTAAGTCTATTAAGCTGTTCCAGAATATCCACTTGAATGAAACAGCAGACAGAAAGTTATAGTACAAACAGAAAATATAAGTACAGAGAGTAAAGTCTTATTTTATTTTGCCTCAGCTTCTATAGGTGGTTTAAAATAGTTTTTTCTTCAGTGCATTTAATTTGTTTAAGGATGAGCTTAAACCTCTATCACTGCTTTCAAGTAAGACTTTTAAATCAGGCAATTATAATGGGCTATATTTAATTTGAACTTTTTTTCCTTTAGTAATGCACAAGTGGTATAAAACCCTTGGTCACAGGATACTGGAAGAAGAAATGGGGGAAGGTTTTGCTTTTTTCTTTTATAGTCTATTTAATATTCCTGCAGAAGTTGAGTTTAGAGAGACAAAACTCTTATGGTTTCTGTTACTTAAATTCATTCCCACAAAATTGACTAGCCACAGCACCTACATTAGATACTCTACACAAGATTTGACACTAGATCAAATGACGTAAATTGAGAGTCTTCGTATTTTACAGTTCCTTTGGTATATCAGAAAAAAAAATTGGCTTGAGAACATGATCTGGTTGAGAGTGAAGGAATCGTAGTGTAATCTGGCAATAATAATATCAGATGGATGTTCACTCATTTTGCTTTTTATAATTTTCTGTCCAGCTTCTTTTATTAGCATCTGGTTAAAAACACATTGTATTTGCTTCGATTAGGAAAGCTCGGGTATTTGCGTTACTTGGATCGGCATGGCCGATTTCATTTGTGGCACCAAAAGAAATGGAAAGTCTGGAAAATTCAAATCTAAGATCTTACAGTGACTTGCAAGACAATTGGTATGAAGCGGAGATGTCAAACTCATGGTCAGTGGCCACATACAGACTGTTTTAATCTCATTTTGGTCAACTGTTGCACAATACCAGATTAAATAAGACCTCAGACCTCTTTTAGTCTTAAAGAAATAGAGGTACATTTTAACAGTATTTAAACTTCAAGCTTAAAAGTCGTTTATGACTCCATTATATTTCATACAGGAATATGCCACATAAAATGTCTTGTTTCCCTAATCTGACAGAAGTTCTAAAACCTTCTTAGATAATTAAATAATTTCATTTTTCAACAATTTTACGCAAAGAAAAGTTAACCCAATTCATCTCCGTCAGCTGAATGGCTTTCATCATCACTTTTGGCATTAAGTATCTGCCTACAGTAAAGCTTGATATTCCAGGTCTGACAGCCATGGATTACTGCAAAACACTACAAAGCAGTGATTAGAAGTGGTAAATTAAAATAACACAAGTCCATAATGATGACAAGCACGTATATTTACATAGCAATAAATTATCCAACAGAACTTTCTATTGTCCCTGCCACACGAACAGACTGGTTCCTGCAAGAAACTATGAAAAATTGCAAACAAAGTGGACAAATTCATGGGTGAGAAGCATTTTGATAATTAAAAACATCACATAGGTACATATAAAGGTATGACTGGCATCATAAATGACCACTACCTGAAGATTATTTAAATAATAAAACAAATATCCGAGCTGTATTGTGAAAAATAAGTGCTGTTGGTCAGTTTTTCCATATTCAGTCAGGCTGCCATCGTTACAGTTAGTAATGCATAGGCACGGCTCCTTAGCTTAACCATCCCTATAATCGAGGCGTCGTGGTAGGCCGTGCTTTTGAGAAGTCTGACAATGCTTCACACCTCGTTCGGACAAAGGCCAACATTTCAGACAATCACCTTTATGACATGTTCAGTTCTTAACAACTTGATACACAACGCTTCCAAAATTCGGTCAGAAACTGATTTCCTACTTCCGTACATATGCTGCTGTTAAGGAAATTTGACATGTGAGACTTCTGGAAAGTTTAGTGAGGATTTTCTTAATTACTCTCTGAAAATCTAAAAACATATTTTTGGGGCCAAAGAAACAGAAATTTGGCAGATTAACCTGTTAATCTGTCGCCCCCCCCCCAAAAAAAACAAAAACAAAAAACGAAAGAAAATTTATTATTATTTGCGATGACTTCACATGTCTTGTCACTTGTCTGAACAAGGCCAAAATACTGAAAAAAAGTGCACGCTTTCACATATAAGAGACTGGAGCTAGGATGAGTTTGCATTTTTGGTTAAACTGATGAAAAACATAAATGTAATCTAAACAAATGCTAATTTTACAAATGTCACAATGTTCTGTTATAGTAAAAATGTAATAATGAGTATGTTACACAGAGTTTTCTTTTTCTTAAAAAAAAAAGTTGTTCTTTGTTTTCTAAACAATTTCTTGGTCTTGAAACATTTTGGTGTTTCAAGACCAAACTTTCCCTCTTCCCCTGCATGTGTATGTAGATGCCAGCCAGGGGCCCTCTCACCTGTAAGTTGAAGTCTCTTCATATATCTTCCTCCGTCCTTCTTTAAACAGCAGTAGAGCCCGCTCTGTCTTATCAAAGAGGTTTTTGATATGGATCCTCAGGTACTCTGCCTCGTCTCCGTGTGGCACCTGTCCACCTGCCTGCCTGAAGCCTTGGAAAGGCTCCCAGACCTGGATGAGCAGCACTGAGGTCTCTGACAGCAGCTGTGGTAGGTATGGCGGACTATTTCTCAGTCCAAGCCGAGGGGTACTGCACAGCTGTTGGAGTTTATCCAGTCTTCTGAGGGTCTTGCCCACGAGCCGAAGATCACCACGAGTGGGGGGCCCGGAGCTCAAATTCGGGCTCCTGGACGCGCCCAAATCTGCTGCCGCCATTGTTCTGCTAATGTGAGGTTTCAGGTGAAGTCAACCAAAAACTCAGTCTGTGAGTCTGTGAGTGTGTGTGTGTGGGGGGGGGGGTCAATAAATATCTACAGTTCTTCTGTGTCAAGAGATGTGTAATCGCAATTTTTGAATGTGTGAATATTCATAAGCAATGAAGCTAGTGGTTGGTTCAAGTTTTTGAGCGTTCACTCTGATATTTGTCTTTAGAACGATATTTGCATGCCATCATGTTAATCTCAGAAGCATGCATCTTGTCCTCCTTAAACTGCATCCATTGTTGAGCCATAACAATCCAGTAGTATTACATTATCCAGCAACAGACAATAGGAGCAGTTACAATTACGTTTCATTTAAAAAGGAAAAGAAAAGTGTGCTCTTCCAGCCAATACAGCCACTTCTACTGATTTTTCGCTCACTCCTGTGTTCGTCTTTCAGAAATACGAAAATACAAGTGCTACAAAACAAATTCTACATTGTAAGTTTAACTTAATACGGGCCTTACAACACTCGAGGCCAAGAAAAGCACTAAAAATAAAACACAAAGAGGCACTGAGGCTAACACCAAGCCCTCAAAACATTTGAAACTTCTGCCATCACGCTCCCTTCTCCTCTCTCTCTCTCTCTCTCCACCCCTACACATTTATAGCAGATTTTAAGCACTGTACTCTTGCTTACCAACATCTCAGCAGCAATGCAGTCCTAGAGCTAGTGCATCTACTGTCAGCGCAGCGGAAACATGTTTTCTGTCATGGCCTGAAACATTACTGTTTCTCCTTTGTCTTGCTTGATGTCACTCTGCCCCTCGTCTTGATTGTCTTGCTGCAACCAGGAAACCAAATAGGTTTGTTTCTTTGGTCTATTGCTCAGGCAGACAAGCGGAGGGAGAGAGAGAGAGAGAAACAGAGGGAGGGAGAGAGGTGGGTGGCAGGGAGGGAGGAAGACAGAGAGGTGTGGACTCAAAACTAAACTTTTACTAAGAATGAAAGCAGAGTGCAGCTAAACTAGTCACTATCCAGACAGGTATAGTAACTAATGAGCTGGACGCCTGTGAAATGAATACAAAGGTCAAAGAACCGTAATCTTCACCTCACTGTTTTGTCTGTATAACGTTTAAATTAAATTTAAAAATTAAATTAATTTAAATTAATTTAAATTTAAATTTTTATTTTTTATTTTTTATTTTTTTTAAAAACTGTATGATATTTTCTTGAACAATGTATATGTAAACTTCATAATCTTAACACCTCATCTGCTGTGCTTTTCAAAACATTTTGAAGACTTCTGGGCACTGAGTTTAGAAATTTCTTGAGTTTTGGTCTCAGAATTTAGTCCAATTCTTTTTTCTTTAAAAAAAAATTAGTCCTATTGTTGCCTGATATAGGTTTTCAGCTGCTGAAGAGTTTGTGGTCACACTTGATGTATTTTTTTATTTAACCATTGAGCAAACATTCTCAAGGTGAAAGATCTGGACTGCAGTCCAATTCAGCACTCGGACTCTTCTCCGATGAAGCCATGCTGTTGTAATAGCTGCAGTATGTGGTTTTGCATTGTCCTGCTCAAAAATACAAGGCCTTCCTTGAAACAGACATCATCTTTAGGGGAGCATATGTTCCTCTAAAACCTTTATATGACTTTTAGGATTCACAGTTCCTTAAAAATCATGCAAGCTGCCCATACTGTGTACACTTACACTGCATCCCTATACCATCAAAGAAGATGCTGGAAGGTCTCCCTCTTCTTTAGCCTGGAGGCCACGGCGTCTGTGATTAACAACAAGAATATAAAATTTGGACTCATATGACCATGGATCAAATTCCGACTTTTAAAATGAGTCTTGGCCCACAGGACACAACGGCGTTTCTGGAGTATGTTTAACTATAGCTTCCATTTCATTTGATAGAGCTTTAGTTGCTCTCTGAATCTTTTGATGATGTTATGCATGTTATGTTATGTTATGTAGATCATGAGAGTTGCAAAGTATTTGCAATTTGATGTTGGAAACACATCAAACTGGATGTTGGGAAACACTGTTTTTAAATATTCCATTATCTTTTTATGCATTACTTCACCGATTTGACAGCATCTCCCAATCTTTAATTCTGAAAGACTCTCCCTCTCTAAGACGTCTCTAGCTAATCATGTAACAGATCACTTTGCTTAATTACTTTCTAGATTAATTGCTGGATGTTCTCCCTTTTTGACATTTCCCACTTTTTCAGCTGTTTGTTGCCCTGTGGCAGAATTCTTTTGACCTGTAGAGACATCAAATTTGAAATGAACACATTTAGTGGATGAAGGTGTCCAGTTTCCCAGTTTGAACATTTGTTCTATTGTGCATAAAATATTGTCTTCTAGTTTTCATTACGTTCAAATTTAAAGAATGTCACAACTTTTCTGGAATTTGTGTTGTACTTGGGGACCAAGACAGAACACATTTTTAAGGTAATTATATATAGCTATGGGAGCCAATGAAGTGTCTTCAATCCTGAGGCAATGTTATCACATTTTCATGTATCTGTGAGGATTCTGGCTACTGCATTTTTAAAGTTTGTCTTTTTTTTAATCATCTTATATCAGCACAACTCAAAACACCTCCCCGGTATTTAGTAAAACTCAACATATACATTGTTCAAGAAAATATCATACAGTTTTTAAAAAGCAAAATTTGCTGTTTTTGTCAGTTTCTGTGGTCAGGTATTTCTTTCATACTTTGCTATCCACCTAACCACTTCATAGCAAAGAGCACTGATCTGCTAATGGCTTTTCAGGAGGCTGATAGCACAAATAATAACCATGTCAAATATACGATGTTCACAAAATGCTAAAGTTAAAAGAAAACAAACTAAACATTAGTCTGGAAAACCTCCAAATTTTTCATTTGGATTCATCACTTCTTAAAATCTGTTGCTACTAATTTTTAGTCCAGTTCATGTGCAGCCTTTTCTCCATTTTCCCCTTCATTAAGAATAAGATCTCGACAGGCACCTTTCCACCGAGAGCATTTCTGATGAGGCTTCAGTGAACAGTACTGAAAGGCCAGATGCATCTTTTAGGCTCTGTGTCAGATCCTTGTTGGATTTGTTCCTTTTTCTTAAGGACACGACTTTCATCTACTGTATATATTTTTTTCTAGGCCTGACACTTCAATCAATACATAAAAGGTGAAAATAGTCAGGTATGAAGACTGAACTGAAAATGAGTGAAAAGGCAGCCCAAGAAAAACTTTAAAAGACCAACTACAGATCAAGTCCTTCTAAAAATAATTACAACAAAGTCTGGTTCCTTGGAAGGGAAAAAAATGAAGCAAGGAGAGGTGGCTTGAGATTTTGGCACAGTATGTAAACTGTACTGGGACTCAATCCAGAATGGACAGGAGCAGATACAAATCCCCAGGTGTGAAATGTAAATGAAAAGATTTTCATTTTACATTTACTGACATATTTTCATTCTTGCTCTTTTTTGATACCGAGTCAGTATCTTGTTTAAATTACATTTCAAACAGGTATTACATATACAGTAGATACATCTAATCATGCATCGTCTAAATGAAGCCTGGCTTGAAGTATCCACAAGGGGGAGACACTAACTCAGCCTATCAGACTAAGCACATCCAGTTTTCAGCTGCCAGTGCAGTCTTTTCATTTTATTTTTATTTTTACTTTACTTACATTACTTTTCACTTAAATTCCAGTTGACTCTGCGTTAAGTGAAGAACATACATATCACATTTCAAAAATGCTTTGGTCTTTTGACTCACTAAAAGTCACATTTTCTGTAGCTGTAAATGCTGCAGTAGGTTAGTGCTCCTCCATCTGCTAGTAATAACAGCTATCAAACCCACTAATCAGGGGAACACATCAGAAGTTTGTTTAGGCCCAAATTATTTATTTATGTTTTTGCAAGATTCAATTCCTGTCTGCATTTTTTTTTAAAGATTCAAGATGCACCTGTGCTCTCAGAGCACAAGAGGGCCCCATTTCAGTGTTTTGCAGCTTGTGTCCATATTTTACTTTCTATCATCTATGATTATTACTTCACCTGAAGCCTGAATTAAGTCCCTAAAATGTTAAATGAGTGTGAGAAGATGTTCTGTTGACATATATTTGCATCTTCTTAAATGTCACCAAACTTCAGTAACTTCACCAAACTTTCATCCTGCTGTAATCGATATGAAGTGCGTGTTCAGGATCAGGCCGGGTGTAAAAGAAGTAAGCATGTAATTTTCATAAAGGCTGACACTTAAATCCAGACCATAATGCTTGAATAACCCAACAGCTGCAGATCTTGTTTGTATAGTGTCAGGGCTTTTTAGGGACTTTAGACACTATACTTAACTTTCCGTTGCCCACTCCACACTTCAGTGGAAAGAGGAAAGTCCCAAATTGACCAAGGTAATCTGAACATGGCAGAGGGTGGGGTGGGATAAGATTAAAGATAAGAAGATGAGATGTGATTTTTGCATGTGTTTGCATTTTCAGGATTGCATGCAGAATTTGATATCAGGAAAGGTGGGTACCTGTAAGCGTAGCAGTAACATGAATTAACTGATGAGTCAATCTTCCTTTATCCCTAATCCCTTTGGAGATTGCTTGAATTCAGCTCTGATCTGCAGCCTGGTGATATCACCAACTCAAGGCAAGGGATAAACTAATCAAATATTTGAGACAAATGCTGACAATGTCACATTAAGCCTT
Source organism: Diplotaxodon limnothrissa (assembly GCF_057381915.1). NCBI lineage: Eukaryota > Metazoa > Chordata > Actinopteri > Cichliformes > Cichlidae > Diplotaxodon > Diplotaxodon limnothrissa. The sequence goes on along the minus strand of NC_140606.1, from coordinate 24,321,175 downwards.
ATTTGAACTAAGGCAGCATTGTGGTGAAGGTGTTAGCACTCAACTCCACCATCTGGCTGGGACCCCGTGCTTGCACAGTTTCTCCCAGACATGCAGTTAGTGGGGTTAGGTTAACTGGTAATTTTTAAATTGCCCCCTAGGTGTGAGTGTGAATGGTTGTCTATATCTCTGTGTTTGCTCTGCGACAGGCTGTTGAGCTGTCCAGGATGTATGCAACCTCTCATCATTAGAGGATCCTTGAAAATTTCAAAAGGGAAGTTTACCTTTCAAAATCTTTTGTCTTTTGTCACCTCTTCCTCATGAAATGTGTTTGCTTGCTATATGGCAGAAACAGCTTAAATTACTCTAAATACAAGGTAGAAGCCATGGTCCAAGCATGTGGCTATGCTTGCACAGTGAACATATTTACAGTAACAGAAAGGAAAACACTAAATGCATTGTTGGAGTAGCTTGTTTCAGTAACCTGCTGGTTTCAGTAACTTTCTGGTAGCTGCACTACTTCTTTGCATAATGAGTTGAGTAGTTCAACTATTCCTTTGCTAGTCTTTGCTTACTGAAAACACAGAGAACTCTGGGGCATGACCTTGATATAGATCATGACATTGAACTATAAAGGTATGGCCAGCGCGTTTGTCAGGCAGGGCATCACCACAGATAGCATACAAAACGATGTCACACATTAATTTGTGGTCTGCTTTATAACTGTCACAATGTTGTTTTATTAGATGTCACAAAATTTAGAAGAGTCAAAAAGCTTGCAAGCTTGATTTTCAAACTATATAGATGCCTGGCACAGACATAGAGACCTACTTATTAGTGCTAACAAGAGGATGGATGGATAGATGGATGGATAGGACTACCCAAATTACTAGTCAGATAATTGCATTAAAAACGCTCCAAAAGCTATAGTAGGACCACAATTATGGACTTTAATTAAAATAAATTGTGCAGTTAAACTGGTTACTTTAATACTGGAGTCCATGTGGACGGACTTTCTTTAGGAGTCAGCCTGAAGTGGTCATTTGAGGAACTGCAGTTCCAATATTGCTTAATTTTCTTTAGCCCTGAAAGGTCTCATTTGGCCACCACCACATGGCTGTGCAGAGCATGCGCAGAAGAGCCCATAACTCACAGCATCAAGTAATCAATGATAGGCCTTCCAAATACACAGGTAAGTAACAAAATCTTAGGGAAGTTCATGCTTCTTTTAGAAGTTACTGCACGACTGGATGAACCTGCGTGAGCCTTCACCTGTTCTGTTCTCTGAGAGGTTGGTGTCTGACTGATTGCTATGGTTTAAGGCTCCTTGGGGCAGTATTTGTTGTGATTTGAGGATATATAGCTGAACCTGAATTGAATTATAAAAAAACAAACAAAAAAGACAGAAAGCAAAGCAATATTCATGTAGTTCCCAGTTAATAGTGTGGCTATTCGTTTATTTACTCATGACCAGTCACTAGCAAAATAAAATATTTTGCTCTAAACTCGGCTGAGACAGCCTTAAAAAATTATTATGTTTGAATCTAGCATCAAGTCATCTTTTCCTTGACTTCGTCTTTGTAACAGAAAGGGTTGTTTTTTCATGTTTTGATAGTAGTTAGTAGTAATAGTTTCTGCAAGGTAATTTAATGAATACTTTGATTACCTTGCTAAACTGAAAGTTGCTCACAAATCAAAATTTGTATTGAATCCAAATTTAATGTTGAAACATTAAATGTGAAACAATGTTGAACTATTTTAAAAGAAAAAAGTTGTCACCTATTGATCATGTGCTGGACAGTCGATCGACAGTCGACTAGTGCCTCCGTGTTTGTTCTGTACATTGCTATTGCACAGAGTCTCTGAACAAGCAACGAGCCATGAACTTCTTGCGAAATTCGGTGTTAAATGTTTTTAACTTGCATGCAAAACAGACAGATGTCAGAAGTCGGAAATGCAAGAATGCTATGAATTCGTCGCTGTTTTCCTGCCTTTCTTAGTATAAAGTTAAGTGGTAGAATCGTTTTGTTTCGGTTTAAAGGGAAAGCACCGTGTCGCTCTGACACTTCATTAAAAGCAGATGAAAGTCGCGCAGCTGCACTCTACCTTGTCATAGGTGCACTAGGACACACATAAGTACCTTATCTCTTAGCGTTTCTTCACATGTAGACTATTTTATTTTAAATTTTTGTGTTTTTCCCCCCACAGGTCATTGAATTCGAACGCTTATCTAAACCCCACTAGTGACTCAAAAGGAAACAGGGTGATGGTCTGATCGCTGTCCAGTTGATTTCATGGATATGGGAATTGCGCACGGTCGGTTCACTTTGCTTTGACTGATTCCAATAAACTTCTTCAGATCTCGAAGAATCTCTCCCAGTTGATGCCAAGGATCATGACCATGAACGGTACCCACAAGTCGGTTGCCCCAGTGCCGCTGGATTTGCGCACCAATGTCCGAGTGCGTGGGAACGCCGGGGGGACTCCAGCCTGTGGCTCCAGGGACGCTCGGGTAACAGGCGGTTCACCTGCACCTCCGGCGTTCACAGGGGCGGACAGTTTAGATGAAAACTGCCCCACGGTCAGAGGCGTATCGGTCTCACCAACCAGTACTTCTCGCAAGCGTCCAGCGGATAGATCTGCCTCACAGCTTCCTTTTAGGAAACGCCCGATTCCTGTCGAACCGGAGACCAAGAGACTGTCACCGTCTAAAGCAGAAAGAGAAGACCGATTTTCTCCTCCGGAAGATAAGACTTTAGCCGATCCCGTGGAAAGAGTCGGCATAGCACCAGTGACTCCCAGGCAGCTGGAAGGACAGATTCCAAATGGATACCCCATATGCTTTTTCCCTTACGGTAAGCCCTGCTGGCCAACATTAAGTCTAATACTGCAGTATGTTGTGCAACAGCTTTATTATTTTGTTTTGTTTTTAAATATTGTAAGTGTTTAAACCCCAAAGTAAGAATTGGACCATGAGACTATGAGACCATGAGATGTCTGTAAAATTACCATCTGAAGTTTTGATTTCACTGTTCTCCAAAGAAAAACGCATTGAATATTTGTTTGGTTTAACCAATAATACGTGAAATAGCAGCCTGTGGGTAAAATGATCAGACTAGCTGACAAAATGTAGGTTTGGAGGACAGAGCAAGGCACTACATGTTGGGGCATATCATTTTTGTGGTATTACAGGGCATTACCTGCTAATGCTGTTTTGATTTTTAAAACTGTGGCAACAGACAGCTCCTCCTCCCCTTTCTTTAGTGGTTTTCTCTGCCAGTGTGACATTGTGGCAGAAAAGACAGTGAAGTCAGAGACCATAGAGAAGCTACTGCTGCTGAAAATGCCCACTAAGCTATTTTACACCTACTGTACCCCTCATTAGTGTGTTCACTGCATGAATCAAAGTAGCTCATAATTTATAATTGAATACAGCACACTCATATTTACAGTATATGACTTGTAACTTATCCACTTCCTTATTACAGAAATCACTTGCTTGCCAGGAGCTTTTCTAATTATTCATTTATATCTTCATCATTTCTCTTTTCTTTCTCTCTCCCTGCAAACTTCTTTTTATTTCTCTTTCTCATTGTTTCTATTTCTCATTCTGTGTCATCCCTGCTTAGGTCATTACCCAGTGTTCTGCCTGCCTCATCTCTCAGAGCCAAATAATGTTGTGGCCCACCAAACTGAAAACGTCCTGGCTGGTATCGCTCAAGCAACAAGACAAGATGAAGATGGAGATACGTATGTTGATTCTTTTCTTTTTCATTCTGATATTTGGGTGTCACTTTATGATATACAATCAATCCATCCATCCAGGTAACTGGTGTATATAGTAAACTTAAAAGATGATTCATCCACCTTGTGCATGATTGTGTCATTTGTCATTTTGAAAGTCATAACTTGGCACATTTTATGGATTTGAAAATTCAGCACAATCATTTCACTTCAAGAAATTTTCATTAGAGGGACTTCTAAGAGGATAATGGTTTGAAAATTGAGGTCTACTGTACAGTATGAGTCTGAGATTCAAGTCAATCCCAACTTCTCAGAAGTGGTGACTCATCAATTGCCAGATATGAAAGTTGCACTCAGCTTAAACTTTGTCAGAAAAAAGTTTATTGTTACAAAAAAATGTAAAGTTTAAATCTGACTCATATTGTCATTTTTAAACCGTATAACATGGCCAGTGACAGTAAATAGAAGGACATATGCAACAAGTTCAGACTCATCCTCAACACCATGAACATTAAAATCACAAACTGTATGTAAAAGATGGCCATGGTATAATGATTGCAACTTTAGCTTCATGATGGTGGTCATTTGGGAGCAAAAAGTTTCTATAGATATAAAAAGGACATGGAGAGTTAACTTTACAGTGCCACTTAGCTAGCTTGGTTAGGAAAGCGTGTGGGTATATCACATACATATGGGAGTCAATATGAGTTGATTTAACTTAAAATAGCTAAGTCAACTAACATGCATGTACATGTTGGCTTCATTTTTCAGCTCCTGACCACGCCTCTTTATTCAAACATGCAAATGATAGCAAGTGATTATATTTAAGCTATAGGTTTCACACATATCCCATTATCTCAATGTGTTTTCCAGTGTATAGGTGTATGAGTACGCATCCTAATCCAGTTTCACAACAGACGTTTTGAGTTTCACCGTAGGAAAACCATATGCAGTTAATGATGCTTTTGTTTGATTCAACTTTCCCAGTCACCCTTCGTAATGCGACGATACCCCTGAAACTAAAGCAGCTGCATGGAATTGTGCAGTCATATTATTCCTACTGTATTATATATCAAAGTGTTTTTATTAGAAAGCTTTCTAACATTAATCATGTATCACAACTTCTTACCAAAAATCGAAAGGCCCTTGTGATGAAAACGTGCAGTCTGATCATTACTATTGCTTTCACTTTTTTAAGTCTAAACTAAGTTCTCAAGGAAAACTGTTCACTTCAATAAGATGTCAGTGCAATTGATTTACGAGGAACAACCCAAACAACATTAATGTCAATGTCCTGCTGTCGAAGACAAAACTTCTGCTGTTGCACAATCTGGACGTGAGATATCAGTAGCGTTCTTTGTTTATTTGATCTCCATGACTCACCTGACTGTGCATACTGAGTAGGTACAGTCAGTCAGTGTGCCCTCCCATTATTGACTGCATTTTCACTGCTGATAAGGACTTATTGAGATTTAACATACCTAACATATTAACCTGGAAGCTACAGGTATACTATAGATCTAGGCTGAGAGTGATTTGTTGGTATTCACATGTTGAACAATCCAGAGTCAGCTGACTGGTCCCTCGAGGCGTGAGGTGGTGGTAGTGAGAATACACAGGGCACCAGAGGAGTTTTCGAGACCACATGAATGCAAATATTAAACTTTAACGCATGGTTACTTTACTTTGTCAAAATCTACCACCCACACACTAATAAACTACAGAAATTCATACAAAGACACAAAGAATCATGTGACCGAAAGCAAAGCATGTCCAAGAATTTATTGGCACTTTGATCATGCAGTTTCAAAAAGTATCATCATCATTTGCATTCACTCAAAAAAAACCAAACCTCATGATGACCAATATTTAGCCGAGCCACAAGTTAAGTCCCGTGGTCTTACAGCTGCTTATTATCTCATATTTGCTTTGTAACTGCAATGACATATCCATCTTTAACAGATGGTTCCACGGAAGTAGATGAATGCATGTCTCAGATCAAAAAAAGCTTTAAAAACAACAGTTTTTATTTTATATTCTATTAAAGTAAGTTTTTTTTTTTTAAACCACCTTTGACATCTTAGCTGTGCTCTGATTTTATTTTTTTTATCTCCACTTGTGCACCTCACAGTTGTACACTAAACTTGCTGTGTAGGCATAATGCAAATCAAAAGTCTGTCTCATTAGCAGAAACTCGGTGCAAGACAGATTAAGTGCAGAAACCTTACACAACACCTAGTCCCTTTGCTTTCGCAGGCATCGGTTACCTTCTTGCTGCTTTGTGGTTGTTTAAAATTTTGTGTGAATTCTTCAGAAAGAAACATTTACAGCACCCTCTCGTTTTTCACACTGTATGCATATGAGTGTGAGTGTGTGTTTGTGTGTGTGTGTATGTATGTGCGTGTATACATAATGTGTTTGATGGTGAGCATGCGCCTGCTTTTACGTCAATGGGATTTGTTCTCAGCGCCTCTGAGCCCCTTAGTTTCGGGAAAACCAGTGAGTGCTCAGTTTTAAAAAGCTGTTGTGGTTTTTCTCAGGTGTCTCTGTCTCTCTCTTTTCTTCTCTGTGTTTTTTAAATGAATGGGCTCAAAAAACCCAAACATCCGCTCTTGACTTCCTCATTTACCGCTTTCTTTCTATCAGGTTCATCTCTCTCTCTCTCTCTCTCTCTCTCTCTCTCTCTCTCTCTCTCTCTCTCTCACTCCTCTTTTCTGTTCTGTTACACTGTCATTTCAATGGAAGATGTGCAAAACTGTTGATTTACTTACAGCTCCTACATGTATGCTTCCAGTCAGTCAGTTACATAGTTACATACCATGACATACATAGTTTAGCAATGCTCTTATTCAAACTGCATTTATTCAGCTTTATCAGCTTGCATCCATTCAGTGCATAGGTTTAAACTGACACATTTAAGTTTGATTAGATGAAAACTAAAAAATTATTAGGTTTGTCCTCTGGGAGCATGGATATTTGAGTTGTGTTTAGATGTAAGTTTATCAGTTGAAAAACTCTAAACTGGAATTTCTGTTTTCTTTCTCTTTTTGTGTAATGGTGAGATGGTCTTGAGAACACTAACTTGCACTTAATCTTGAAAGTCCACAAAAATGATAAGACTGAATCACTTATCACTTGCATGTGAAGGATCACTTTTGTTAATGTAACCAGTCCATCCATCCAAGGCCTTTTCTGGTTGAGGACATATAGAAACATATAAAAACTTTGAAAGACCTTCAGAAAATCTGGAGAACTATTATTGAAGACCACTGGCTCTGGTGGCTCAAGACTTTTGGATAGTCCTGTAAAGCCGTTTTACATTAGTTGGCACTGATGGTGCCTCCACAGATATGAAAGTTCAAGATCTTATAGAATTATGAGTGCTTTTGATTGAACTCTAACAGCTAGTATTTCTCCTCTTTAACTTGCATCCATCCACGATTAAAGGATTTAAAATGTGAGTCAGGCCAGAACTGCTTTTTCTTTGCATAGTAAAGTTTTTAACTTGCTCTAGTGGATGCAATGACAAACAGTATATTTATATAATAAACTACTTGCTCATCAAAGTTCCCACGTAAATATATTTGCACCATCATAGACTGAAAGTAGTATAATTGTTAATGACGAGCACAGTAGGATGTGAAGTAAGTTGTCATTTCTTGTTAACTGGACTGTGGTGTGACTCTGCTTCTCTTTTGTTTACTACACGTTCAAACTGACACATCATCTCATTGCTCAGCTGGTCCACAGACCACAGGAAATGTTAGGCTTCAGTCTGATCATTCAGTCTGGCTGCACTCTCACCCTCCATACCAAACAGGATACCACATGCTCTCTCGCTCTCTCTCTCTCTCTCTCTCTCTCTCTCTCTCTCTCTCTCTCTCTCTCTCTCTCTCTCTCTCTCTCTCTCTCACACACACACACACACATACACACAGTTACCATCTGTGTTAAGCTTGGGACTCCTGTGTGCGTCAGGGCTGCTGGGCCTGGGGTTATCTGGGGCTGTGGTCTGCCCCACTTCCAGGAACAAGAAACAGTGCAGTTTCATCTTAAGAGAAAAGAGACACATAGATGATGATATAAAAGGGCTGAGCAAGATAAACAGAATGATAATAGGCATACATGGAGGCAAAGGATCTGAATATTAAGTTTGTTAAGGGTTATTGATGAATGATCCAAAGATAAATCTATTTTTCACACTTTTCTCAGGGCTCAGAATCACAAAACTCTGCTAAAGTCATATATGAATTGCCTGTCACTATGTTTGAGACCAGGTATACTGTGCCATGAATGATTATCTCCTTTACTGTAGTGTTTATTGTGGAGACACTGCAGGTGCTTTTTAAAGCTAGTTATGGGTAGCCAATAACATGTACAGTAAATATAACCAAACCTTTGTTGATGCAGATTTCTTCACTTTGCTGAGCTTAGTTACAGGAACAGGGATCTGCTGAGGGAAGAACCGCCCTGCACACTAGACATACAAAATTGTTTATTCCAGTCACACTTGAAAACTACTCTTGCACAGAGAACATTTGTTTTGCCTTGCTTAAGCGTGGCTTTTAGAATTAAGCATGCATATACATATGCACAGATGGTTTATCTACTTTTTGCATTTATTTTGCATTCTTTTAGTACACACACACACACACACACACACACACACACACACACACACACACACACACACACACACACACACACACACACACACACATTTCCTGCAACTGCCAAGTGAATGTTGGTTACAGAACACACTTTGAAGGAATATTTATGATCATTAAATGCCAGGACACAGATAAAAAAAATAATACTGGGGAAATCTTAATATGTAGTATGTAATGTTGAAAATTGTAATCAGTTTAAGCTATTTCTTTTCAAGCGCGACTCTTCTTTAACTTAACTTTGTGTCACTGGGACACATCTCACTTAACTGAGAGTGTTGCAAAGTGTTGCAAGTGCTTTTGTCATTATATGAACTTATGTTTTTGACCTCATATTGCCTTCAAAGGTACTTTTAACTTATTCTAAAGAACTGTCTCTGTTTCCTGTTGCATAATTGCACTGTATGTCTGATTATGACTTATCTGTTGAAGCTGACTGAGCAAAACTAAAGAAAGCCCCTGTCAGAAACCATACGGCTTAATAACTAGATTTCAGTGCACATAGACCAAGATAGAGGAAAAAGAATGCTGTCTTTGTTAGTGACAACAGGAAGTGACATAAAACTTGTCTGGGTCTTACTGGAAGCTGCTTCTTCTGATAGAGCAAAAAAAGAAAAATGTGAAAACTGATAAACTGTTTTCTACAACATGCCTCTGCACCACCAATCAGTTTCCTGCCCTTCCCTGCCCCAAACCCCGCCCTGTGTTTGTTCATTTGCTTCATGTATAGATCACAGACAGTGGTTTCTTGATAAGGTTGTGTGATAAAGGAACTGTGAGTCAGTGCTGTACATCTACTGAACTTGTCAGTGCAACTTTCAGTGTTATAACTTATATCAAGTGATCAAGCAGAATTGGCTGATTTTGATCAAAAAACAAACTTTAGTCCTCCACATGTTAAGTTTAAAGGCCACAAAATAATCGCCCCCTTCTTTGGTTATCGCAGGTTAGCTTAGTTTAGCATACATGCTAACGACAGGGAGAAAACAATTAAAAAGTACAATTATGAAGATGCTATGTCTCAGTCATTTAATCTATATATAAATGTGATGTACATGTTAAAATAAAACAAACAAAAAGTTTGTTGCCACAGTAAAGTTGCCGGGCAACCATCTAAGACGTTTTTCCAGGCACTGACTTAGTCTGGCTCATCGCTTTAGCAAAACCACAGCTGTTGTTTTTCGTTTTTACATGCTACGTGTTAATTAAGGTGTTTTTACACTTGCACGGAAGTTATGAACTTTTACCTGAGGACGATGCATGGAGAATTCAGTTGTCATTTATAAGTGGATTGGACTTTAAAACTGCCAGCTTCCTGTCTAAAGTTCATGTGATATATACTTGTGACAGTCTGACAATAGCACAAGTAATAGTCTGGTGACCTGGTTCTCCTACTTCTTCAATAGGCCATGTGTGAACAAAGCTTCATTGTGCTTTAGTGTGTAAGTGCTACTAGGTGGCTTCTAATAAAGACTCAGCCAGGCTCGCTATTGTTCCATTTCCACTTGTTGTTTTAAGTTGTTTATGATGGGGATGCATTAATTTTAAAGGTTAATTCTGTATATGATGTAAAGAACTGCCATTACTCATGCAAGCACATAATCACACAGTAGTTTTGCAGTTTAATCTTGTTAACCTATCCAAAAGGTATTGTTTTATATACTAGAGGACATACAATGTTATAAACAAAGCAAGCATTCATGAACGTGGCTGAGCATTTTTGCTTTGGAGTCAATACTGAGAGCCCAGGTTTCACAGTAAGAAAATGAAATAAAAGAAAACAGTTCTGTCAGCTTGCAGAGCGAGACTAACTTGTCAGGCTTGGTAATTTGGAACAAGTCTTTGCTCATGTGTGTGTCTGTGTATGTCTATGCTCCATCTCTGGAAATGCTTCTGGAGTTGACTATAACTCATTACTTTACACATGTTGCATTATGCCCAACAGTATGTTTCCTAACAAGTAAATAGCTTTGGTTTGACGAGAACTTTATCGTCTGCAACAACTTGTTATACGCTATCCAATACACTTCCTGCAATTCAAAAAAAATTAAATGATTTTCTTCTCCTGACTAATATTGTGGGTTGTGCGCATGTGCTGCCTTCTTTTATTTAGCACAATAATTAGTGAGTGAGTGAGTGAGACTCACAGATGCAGAGAGAGAGTGGTTGCAGGTTTCTGACAAGAGGTCAGGAATGAGGCACACACTAATTTCCATATATGTACATATATTGATTCATATTGGGGAAATAGTGAAGAGTTACATGTACCACTTTTTCAGCCATGAAGGGGTTTTGGGATTGGGATTGGGATTTGGTTGAAAAGAGATTAGCTTTTAAAGGTTTGATCAATGATAATCAGGTTGAAAATGAGAAATAGGTTATGTTAAATCCAATTTGAAAATGCAACACTTGTTGACTGTGTCATTTTTTTGTGTGCATGTGTCCTTCACAGAGCTCTCCACATAGCCGTGGTCCAGGGAGCATTGGCCATAGTCTACAAACTCATCCAGCTCTTGGTGTTGGGTCATAAAGACGTTGATATCTACAACAATCTCCGCCAGGTAAAACAGATGCATTGATAAAGCTACTGACAAATATACACATGCACACAGTTCTGACCATTAAATGCCAGGAGACAGAGCTTTTATAGTCATAGGGATTTGCAAAGAAATTTAAATAGTTTAAAGCAAAGAATCTTTGCTGATTATGGAGCTGTTGGCATGTGTGGACATGTGCACGCTTGCAGAAAAAGCTTAGCATGTAAAACAGCCTCAGCATGCACAATATATTTCCCCGTCTCACCCTTCTGATAACACTTACATGGAAAAGAAAGAAAGAGGAAGTGAATTGGTTTCCTCCTTGCTTTGCAGTGCATTATCACACACTTACGGTCATGGCAGCTGAGGGTTGTGCAGTGGAATTCACCCTTCCCGGTTTCTCCACCTGTACTTGCCACAAGCCAAAGCCATGCACATTCTGGGAAGGACTATGTGTGATTTCCAGTGTTCTGTATTTTGCACATGGTTTTCTAGTGGTCACTTTCTGTATATGTAGCAAGGGATTTTTCAGTGTTTACATGTAGGATTTACCATGTTGTGAAATTCAGAAAGAAGAAAGCCAATATGATTAATTGGCACAAAAATGACTCACACTAACTCCCAGAAACCTTACACTGATACACAGCAAAATCTCCAGTGTTAAATTAACACTGGAGAGTGTCTATATGGGTCCACTCCTCTGAGTGTTAAATACAACACTGTTGAGTGTTAAATTAACACCTTTGACAGTGTTATATGTTTAAAAGTAACCTAGTCAGTTTTGAAGATTAACAAAGACTAACACTGAGCAGTGCTGATTTTCTAACACTGGAAAATAACTCAAAATGTTAGAAATATTCCAGTGTTAGAAAATCAGCACTGCTCAGTGTTAGTCTTTGTTAATCTTCAAAACTGACTAGGTTACTTTTAAACATATAACACTGTCAAAAGTGTTAATTTAACACTCAACAGTGTTGTATTTAACACTCAGAGGAGTGGACCCATATAGACACTCTCCAGTGTTAATTTAACACTGGAGATTTTGCTGTGTACCTAGTGTGTTTACCTTAAGTAAAAAAAATTTCATATGCAAAATTACACAGTAAAATTTTCAAAAGCGCCTTTTAAACTTGTATTTTGCACATGTTTTAATTTGTGTTGGGCAATTTTGGATTTTTAATGTGAAAAACTGACAAATAGATCCAATGCAGTTTCACTAGGGTGACTTTTCCCAAAAAAAATGATGGAGCAGTGCAACTCCCTACTTACTCTATCAACATGTTTTATTGGGATTGTGTATATGGAGTTGCTTTTAAGTGTTTCCCAATCCAGGGCTGTCCCAGGCACTGGTGCCAAGCCAACAGTTCAACATTCTTTTCTCCTTTGTTGTCTCCTGATTTCTGCTGGCTTTCTCTTTTCCATTCCTCAATAGAAAAGCAACCAAGCTTTTTCAGAGCTTCAGTTCTCAAGTCTGGAGTTTGTTCTCAAGTGTGGGGTTTCACACCACATTGAACGCCACAGGCAAGCTTACCAGAAATAATGCTTGTGCTATCATCAGTTGTTGTCTCTCCTCATCGCTGAGGCTTGACAGCATAGGTTTTATGATATCCTGTGTTTGCCCTATGTATGAAAATGCATGCACGCAATACACACACTCACACACACATACATGCACATACACACTCACATTTGAAGTCATACACAGTTATAACCAAAAAGGGAGATTTACAGGCATAGGTCCCGCCACAGTCATTTGCCTACCAGATTGTGTGGTTTTGACTGAAAACCAGGCACAATGAATAAACTTATCAACATGAAGGTAGGGAACTTTTTAAATTTTAAAAACACTGAGTTCACTTCGTAGTCCAGAAGACACAGGCCATTTTCTAATACAAAAAAAAAACCAGGCACAATTAAAATACAACTTATCCAATGATGACAAATCCTGAGTTTCTGTGGTTTTGCATATGGAACATTTTGACAGAGTGTTACTATCAGTATTGTAACTGAAGAGCAGTGCAAGTGTCACGGCATGATTTGCCTTCCACTCCCAGAACTACAACAATAGTATAGAGACAGCTGTTTGATACTCCCACATGCTATCAGCTACACAAACACATACTACAATGGTAAACTTTTGCTTCTCTTACGACAGCGGATAATGTAGCGTGATGCTGACACTGTGGGGTTTGGGGACTAAATCCTTTGGGGCCACCCACACTAAAACGTGCACTGACTGCCATGTGGATTAGAACAGAGACTACCATGTGGACGTGTTACCGTTACAGTGCAGTATGCGGTTGGCAGTTTAACAATTGAATAATTGTTTTCTTTTTGTTTATGGTACGTTGGTGGTATGCCATTTTATTTTTCAGTGTGAGCGTGTGTGCATGTGTGTGCACAAACAAGGCATCCGTATGCGTTTGTGTGTACTTTAGTGTCCTCGTTCCGAGAAGTCACATGACCCCTCCCTCCCCCCCGCCTTGCTTTGGGCTGTTTCTCAACATACCTTGCAGTGAGGTTCAGAGGGTAGTTTACAGGGACTTTCCCTTCATGCGCGTGCCTCTCTCTCTCTGTCTCACTTGTGTTGTTTCTCTATCTCCCTCAGTCTCTCGCTCTCTTTTTTTATATCTCTCACTGCATATATCTTTGGTTATAGAATTTGGTTTCTAACCATAGTTGATGAACTGACTGATCCTATCAGTGTAACTGTCAACAACACTGACGTAAGCATGTGATGTTTATTTGTGCAATACGCCTGGCTTTACCCTCTTGTGCTCACAGCAGAAGACAAGTCTTTGGCGCTTTGTGCTGCCTTCCCCTTGTTTGGAACTGCCTGGGGTTGTTTTTCATGCCTCCAAACCTCTACTGCTGTCATCTTTTTACCTCATCCATGATGATCCACTCATCTTTCGGGAATGTAAGCCTATGAGGACAGACCCAAGGGAAAGAGAAGGGATTTTCCCTTGTTCTCCTGTCTTTCCCTTGGACTCCCCTCTGCCACTTCCGTTTTTTTCCCCTTGTTCTCCACCCCTTCATTCCCTTCCTACCTTTCCTCTTATCTTGGCTGAAATTTAGTTTAGTCACTGTGAAATCTATTACAGGAAACCAAAGCCAGAGCCTGCCAGCTCTAAGGGGGTCTATATTAAAGGCCATAAAAGGCCTTAGTGGTAAAGTAATATCGAAAGGGATTTAAGACATGTCCTTAATGGCGTTTGGGAAAAGTTAATAGTATGGTAGCATTTCATAATATTGTTCTATAGTAAATGTTTATAGCAGAAAGTTCAAATACTGGAAATCTTTCAGGGAACATGATTGTGTATATGACTGTGTACTTATGCATGTTTGTGAGTCATAGGATTCAGGGAAGTTGCATTGACACATTGGAGGAATTCCACAAAGATGTTCTCCCACTGCTACCCTACCTACTTTAATAGTCTTTACTGGAACGAACTCTCTGTGCACAGACACACACACACGTTAGTAGTAACACAGCAAAAGTGAAACTTGGAGAAGCAGTCCGTTCCTACTTGCTGCATTTATTGTGTAACTAGAATAGCAGCTAAAAAAGTCCAGGTTTAAATACTTCCCTTTTATGACTGAACTATGAACTAAGGATTGCTTAATGAACCCCAGGTTGCCTGCGCCCTCCCAAGCCTTAATTGACATAATATAAACAGGATGATACATGGTGACCTCACCCACAGGAACATCCTAGATTGCTAAAGGGATTTTTGTCAGTGCTTACAATATTCATCCAGGCAAACACCTGGTGAACAGTGACTTTTGCTTTTCCCGGCATTGTCGACTGCGGTTCAGAACAGGTTCTTCCTCATTTTCAGTTAATCACAAAGTCTGATGCTTCTACTCTTGTTGACAGTGTTTGTTCTGTAAGATATATTAATTTAAGTGCTGAAAACTTTGCACTTAGTGAGTGTATTTGTGTAAATCTAGGAATACACATGCATAGGTGAAGCCAGCTCATGGTCATTGTGTGTTTCTTCTAGGTGTTGATGTGTTCTTGCTTCTTTTTTTTTGTTGTTGTTTTTTTGTCTCATTGACCTTTAACCTGTTGAACAGGTTATAGGTAAACAGAGGCCTTTACAAGAAAACACCGCGTTCTTAACTTCACTGAGAAGAATAGTTATCGTAAATTAGCCAAAGTAAACACTGTGCTTTTTTATGTCAAGTATGTATTTCCCTTGTTTGTGGGCTTTGTGAAAAAACCAAAAGCTTGAGAAACACTGCACTGCATCTTTATGGTTATCAGCTGTGATATATCTGGCTTGTTTAAACTATAATTTTTGTTGTTATTCCCCCTCAGACTCCCCTTCATCTGGCAGTGATAACTAAGCAGGCAAACATGGTGGAAGCATTGTTGAAAGCAGGGGCTGACCCTGCAGCCTTGGACCGTAATGGGCAAACAGCGCTCCACCTCTGCTGTGAATATGACCAGCGGGATTGCCTGTCTGTAGTGCTTTCTATGCCATCATCTGCCACCTGCCTTGAGATCCGAAATTTTGATGGTGAGTTACTAAAGATACTTCTTGGCATGTATTACACTAAAAGGGTTGCTTACACCTCTTTAGCTCTCACTAAGTGTGATAAAGCCTGTAATTATTTGCAAGCATCTTTTTATCTCAGATTATTATAATTTTTGATTTAGTTTAACTGATTCATAAAATATCAAATTAAACATGGTTGGCTAGCAATCAAATTATACTTCCTGATATATTTTCTGTTTATTTTTGTTGTTTTTGTCACATGCCCCCTGTATTTGTGACCCAGTTTACGTTTACATCTATCAGTTGAAACATGTGCACAACCAGGTGAAGTGAATTAAAAACCGCTGACACAGTTTCCAGACTGAAAGCGCTATGAAAAGAAAAATGCATTACTACATTACTACAGTGAATACACCTATTCTTATAATCTCCTTAACTGCCTTAACAGTCTGTTGGTGGGTATGAAAAATGTAAAGCCACCCTCAGGTATGGGTTGGGTTGGTTGTTTTGGGTGTGTGGGTGGGAAGAGGACATTTCCTTCCTTTGTGGTCTGGTGTCAGTGTAGTGTCGCATTGCCAAATCTCCAAGCAGCTTTGAAGACATTTATTTGTACCTCTGTAACTGATATCTGTTTTTTCAATGCGTATAAAATCTGAACATGAATATAAAATGCAGGCTTTTCCTTTTTTTATTATTCTTAGGTTTGAGCCCTCTCCATCTGGCTGTTCTGCAGGGCCGTAAGGATTTGGCAAGAATGTTACTGGATGCTGGAGCTGACATCAATGCCATGGTCAGTCCCTGTTGTACCGACTCAGCACTGTGGGTTTCACAGCATCACGGCTTTTTTGCATTTCCGCTCTGCATTCTCTGACTTTTCCCATGGTGCTTTTTTTTTCTCTCTAATCAGGACATCAAAAGTGGCCAGAGTCCTCTCATGCATGCTGTGGAGAGCAATAACGCAGACATGGTCTACTTCCTCATTGAGGTAATGAATTTGTGTGGGTAGAAGAGGGGAGAGAAGGGTTGTGACTCAGCAGAGTTAAATAATTCTGCTTTTCTCTTTCCACCTCATTATCAGTGCATAATTTTGTATTCTTTTTTCTTCTTAGGGTCCTTTTTAAAGTATTGCAATATAATTGTAGTTTTTCTTTATTTTTAGAGTTTAGCAGCTATGCTGTATATGTGAATCTTTTCTCCTTTCTTCATCACAGACTGCACTCAACCTCTTTGGGACATTATCTCTTGTTTCATTTTCTAAGTTACCGACATCTACTCTGGCTTCCTTTATGAATCATTTTCTGGTGATTTTCTATTTTGCAGAATAGATGTGATGTCAACAGCCAGTCATATAGTGGGAACACGGCCCTACACAGCGCATGTGGCCGAGGTCAGGTGGAGACAGTGCGGCTGCTGCTGAAGAGTGGAGCTGACAGTAGCCTCAAGAACTACCACAATGACACCCCAGTGATGGTGGCCAAGAACAAAAAAGTGAGTGAGGCGATGACAAAGAGGAAAAACAATAAATATAATGGACATTGCTGTAATTCCATTGATACAGTGTTGTTCCTTTTATTCTGTTTTATGGTTGTATGTTCCTGCTTCTTGTGCTGGAAAACAATAAACCTCCTAAAGGTTACTGATCTAACAGTAAATCAGTTCCTTATATTTGTACAAATTTTCAGTCTCTCTCTATGATTTTACTATGGGAATTCACAGCTATGTGTTACATAATTTATGTCAGAACAGATACAAACAGTTGCAAAACCTACTTGGCCTAGCTCTTATTAGTGGGAAGAAAGAGTTGAAGCCAAAATGGGAAGTAAATGTGTGTATCGTTCCCTCTAGAGGCCAAACCTGAATAGTGCACCATTTCCCTCTAGTTATTTTAGTATATCACTATGAGACTTATTTTAAGTCACGTACAAAGTTTTTAATGAACAATAAATTGTTTTACAGATAGCAGATGTGTTACGAGGAAGAGGCTCCAGGCAAATAAGAGTCCAAGATCAGCACTGTATGTCAGTCTCACCAGTTGAGAGCAACCTAACAGAAAACGGTGAGGAGCATTCAAGCGTCTTTTTGTCTCACACACAGAAACAACAAAAGTTGCAGTATTTAATTTATACTCTGTGCTTCTCCTTTAGGGTCTCCATCTCCCAGCCATAGTCGTGGGTGCTCACCTTCAACTACGCCACACATTGTTCATCAGAATGCTTCCCACTCTCCAGAGACTTCCATTTTACGATCTCAGACTTATTTTCCAGTAAGACTTGCATCTATGTCCACACAGTCGAGCATCAAGGAAGCAATCAGACAACATCATGCTGGAGAGGGCTTCACCCAATGGGATGGCGGGGCAGGAATGGACTGCACCTGAAATCAGGCCAAACCTCCCATTTTTCTTCCCTGGACAATCATAGTTTGTGTCCTTTCTCAGGCTTTCATGCCTTGACAGACTTGCCTGCAACCTCCCTGCTTAGCTTGCTGCTTCTAAGGAGACTCCGGTCCTGTACTGACTCTTTGAAAACTGGGGAGTGAAACACTGCTGGAAAACTATGCATCAGTAGAAATATTCCACTGCATGCATTCAAGACTGAACATAAAAAAACATTTTTTAAAACTATGTACAGACATGAGTAAATGACTGCTACGGACCAAAGCTCAGTGAACTCAGAGTCCCATCGTAAAAGTATTTCTAGGCACTTTGTCTTAATTTCTGATTAGCAGATTAGAGGGGATGATGGTATGCAACAAATGTACCTGGCCTTACTTGAACTGTGGATATTGCATTAAGAGTGTCTTCATCATTATGCCACCAAGACTTCTTAAGTTTGCAGTATCCTTGTAAGACTTATATATTGCACAGTCAAATACCTGGTTTCCTTTCTTTTGATAATCTGTGCACAGGCATTGTACCTCTTATGTCTGTTAGTGTGCGTGTTGATGTGTTTTTTTAATGTTAAAAAAATGTAGATATTTTTATAAATAAAAACAATAAAACATAAAAATATAATAAATCAATATAATAAAAAAATGTGATGTCTTGCTTTAGCTTTATTATTCACCTTAAACCTTTTTGTGATCAAGTATTTATGTAACAAGAAGAAAAGATTAAAAAGGGGTATGATGACAGGCACACAGGTGACAGAACAGGATGTGAGACAAAACAGTTTCCATCCCCTCTTCACTTTCCTTTTTTAACCAAGCCGCTCTACGCCCACCCACAAACCCCTAACACAATAAGCAAGGGTAGCACGAGGGAAATGAAACACCTCACTGCTGCCAAAGCATCATCTGAACATTACAGATAAATCACCAATGTTTAAACACAAAGCAAAATAGATGATTATACAAATCTCTTCAAAATAACTCAAGATAGCCAAGAACACAAAAAACAAATTGCCAACAGCATCTATAATAACACAGATTTTCTCTGTCAGCTTTGACAAAAACATAACACCTTTTTTGTTTGGACATAATATAACTGTGGTGCGGAAAGCTCCACCTGTGCAATATCCCAGTAATAATAGAGCCATTCCCATACTAACAGCATTTGTGAAACTCATGAGACCAGCTAACAACGGGTGCCTGTTATCTATAGTTGGCTCCAAAGAGGATGCGATATTGATTAATAGTAAAAATTATATTCTCTGTTTTAACAACCACAATAAGAATTCACACTGGTATTTGTTATATGAGATGTACGACTTGTGCATAAATTTAAGGCTATCAGATACTGGTTTGGATTTCTGGATGACATGAATATATTTGACCATATTAACGGGAAAAACTCATATTCTTCTTTACTTGGCTGCTCCCTTTAAAGGTTTCCACAGTGGCCACCTCCAGCTCTCATGTCTTTTTGTCAGAGCCCGTGTTTGCAAGGTGTTACTGTCATCAGGCACACCTTCCCTGTCACTCTTGCTGCTATCCTTTTTTTACACAAATCACCCCTGACACTCATTTCCACCCACTCTAACCTGCCAGACCTCTCTTCTTCACCTCTCTGGTGCACTGTCATTACTTCACAGGGCTGACTGCATGTATTTAAGCTCACCCACCTTCACTACCTCAATAAGCAACATTCATATGAGATCATAATAATAAAAGTATTAAGGTTAATGTCAGCGTCATTATATTTACATATTGCCAGTATTTTGGGCTTCAGAGTCGGTGCCTCAGTGATGGCCTGAGCTGAGTAGCTAAAACTTTTGAGGCGTTTGAAAACAGGCCCGTGATTGGCCAATTGGCAGTTCCATTGGTTCAAACAGCCAACCCCAAAACGAGCGCGGCCATGTTGAATTGTCAGTTCTCTCAAAGAAGAGACAAAAGGTTAAAAAAAAACTTCTGTGCCTTTGTCAAAAGTAGTGCCTACCAAGCTTAAACGAAAAGCCGATATACAGTTGAATCACGACACAGGCGGTAAGTTTGTAAGGGAAAGGTAGCATCTTTCTCTGACTGGTAGAGTTAAGCGTCACCGTTAGCGTATACTGCCTAGGCTAGAATCAGCGTGCTCGGATGGTTGAATGAAAGTGCTGAAGGGTGAGATGTAAACGGATGCAGATGCGGTTTCTTTGTAAACGACAGATATTTTGAAACAGTTTCTCACAAACCGGAAAAAAAAGACGCAATCTTAGCTTGTTAGCTCGATGGCAAAGCCCACGTAGCTGTACGTGAAGTTTTAACGGCGCGTACACTCGTGTAAGTTAAAGTATTCTAGCTAACTTTGTTATCGATAGCGGTAACTTTATGGATAAACTAAACACATGTCGGTCACTGTTGGCTTTACTTTGTTGTTTAACATGGCTAACAATTGCACTGGCTAGCTAAGTGACCATAACACTGGCTGCTAAAATTCAAAACTGCTTGCAGCTGTTATTAAGTTTACACTGGTTGTTAGCCTCGGCATCAAAACAAAGGCAAAGTTGTCCGAATTAAAATGTTAACTCCACGTTTTTCAACCTCCTCATTTTACTTATATTTCCATAAATACTTGATAGACTTTCTTGCCATCTACCACCAGTCTTGTGGTGGCAGCATTATTTGTCACAATATAACAAAGGTGAGCTTTGCCTTTGGTACAGATCTGAAATGTATTTCGTTGATCTGGTCAGGTGCCTTTGAGTAATACCACTTTGAAGCGCTTGTTATTTTTGTGCTCTTCTCTTTTGACTAGCCTGTTAATGCTTAAAAAAACAACAACAACCGCCATTGTTTATTTCTTGCAGGAAACCTGGACTACTTTTCTTGTGTATTGTTCATCATTTCCTTTAACATTTTGTAGGCTTCCATCTTGGCGTTTTGCTACAGGAGAATTGAAAACCGAAAAAAATGACCCCCCAAAATTAAATGTAGCCTGCCAGTGCTTTAAAAAAATTGCAGGGATTGTAATTTTTTTCAGACCACTATTAAGAACAATCCAGTATTAAACCCCAGCAGTACGAGTTATATACTTGAACATGAGAGCAGTTAGATATGTGATCAAGTTGTCCATATTTTAATACTACCCATTTTCAGTCAATGTAACAGTCAAACTCATACTCACAAGTGCACACTAAAAACACACACAAGTTTATTCTTTGGTCATATTAGTCACGCTATTTATATTGATTTCTCCTTTTTGGAGAGTTGTATTGTAAATAGGCAGAATTTACACACAAACTTCTTTTTATGAAGAGATCTGAATGTTAGATTGTGAACACATGGTTTAAAAAGGATAGATAAGAGAAAAGGGTTTTATTTTTCTCACGTTTTAGTTTTGCAATACATGTGCACATTAAAGTAGAGCAGTGAAAAGGAACTGAGCTGAAATATTACAATACTGCGAGGAAAATCCAGTTAAGGTGTTGGACACATGGCGACAGCAAGAACCGCAAACCCAGCACCAATGGCTGGATTGAACAAACCAGCAAATGGGCAGCTCAGGGGACAGACCAAGACAGGTGGACAACAGTCTGAACTCCTGTCAAATGTCCAACATCCCAGTGCCCATAAAAGGACCAGCATACCTCAGAGCAGTGGAGGCATCAAGTAAGATACTTGCTTTAGTAATGTTTCTCTTCTACTTTGAAAACAGAAAAGTGTCGTTTTTTCCTCACGTAATCATTTTTTGCAGCTTGACAGCTTGTGCTTTAGAGAAAACCTGCATGAGAACCCCATGGGAAAGTTCAGGACTTCTCACCAAATCTTCTAAACAGTCAAAGCCTTTTTTAAATCCCTGCTATCAGCTCTAATTACCATTACACCTGTCCTGACATGACTTAATAATTTAAGGTTTAACAGTAAGATGTTTTTGCTGTTGTCAGCACTTAGTACTTTGTTTGGAAGTTCATGAATTACAGAATTGTTAATTTTGTGAAGATCATGTACTTCACATTTGGTTTGTGTGCATATGTGACAATTTTAGAACATCATCAGCATTCACACCAGGGCTAGCTTGGGTGTTAAAAGCAAGATCCAAAATAAATTAACCAAAAGAAGTAGATTTGCATTTAACACTTATTTAGATGTTTGCCCACTTACCAAACAGGGACATGCATACAGGTCGAGGGCAAGTATCTGCCTACCCAAAGGAATATAATTTGAAATTGTTTTTAGTTCTTCTTAACCAGTGGGCATCAAAAATAACCCTGGTTTCCAGAGTGCAGTTTTAAAGGCGTCAGCATGCTCTCTGTGCTCTTCAATATTATGGCCAGCAGCAGAACTGCTTTAGAATACAATAGGTTATTGTCATTGTACATGTAAATTTTAAAAAACAAAACAAACTAGACTAGTAATACACATATGGACAAGTGAAAGTTATTCTTTATATCTGGCTAATTTCTGCCATCTAGTTGAAACAATGAGTACTTCTAATAATTGGTTAGTCCATTGTGTGGGTCTTAGAAGTTATAATATTAGCCTTGCATACATTAGTTTTAGTATTGCTGTGCTGCTTTGAAGTTGCTTTCACCAATGCTCGCCATAGAAATTACTACATTAAGCTGTTGTGTATTTTTAGTATATTAGGTCTTCATCTTTCCAAGTTGAGCCAAATCACACTGCTTAAAGCCCTTTTCCCTCTCTGAAGATTATGAAATAAAGAACTAAATGTTGCAGTGCTTATTTTAACATTTTGTTTTCTTTTTTCACTTGATATGGTCTGGGTCTTCCCTACAAAAATTGTACTCCTGATTACGACTAGGTTTGGTGATGACTGGAAGAAATGCCTGGAGCTTCCTCCAAAAGATACCAGGGTGAAAACTTCGGTAGGTGACTGCCATTAGACGCAAGTATAGTTATACATGCTTACTTAGACTCAGTCCATGCTGCCATCTAGTGCTGTAATCCTCAACCTCTGGATCGTTTTAAACAGTAAACTAAAATGATTGAGTTGTGTTCTCCAGGATGTGACATCCACCAAGGGAAATGAATTTGAAGACTACTGCTTAAAGCGAGAACTGCTTATGGGAATCTTTGAAATGGGATGGGAGAAACCTTCCCCTGTCCAGGTAAATAAAGTAGCCAGAACTCTGGTTCCTGTTTCTGGTGTTAATTTAGATGTATAAATAGTTGCACCCTTTAACAGAATCCCATTACCCCCACTTTGCCTTGATACAGCCCCATGCCTCAGCCATATGCTTTGCAGGGAAGTTGTCCACAAATGGAAAAAACAGCAGGAGAAACACTAATATGCATCTACCAAACAGAAGAGAAGCATTTTTGATTAATTTACTCTGGAACAAGTTTTAATTTCAGTGAGTAGGAGGCTAAATGAGTCCAATCTCTAGTCCTCCTGATTACATATAAGTATGAAGTGTTAAACATTGGTGCCACTTTGCGCGTTTTTGACTGTTAGAAGAAACAGTAGGGGTGATCCTTTAGTCCTGTCTATTTACATTGCTTCATGCCTAATGAACCATGCCCATTTTTCTGAATCGACTTGTTTGTCCGCCAACAGGAGGAGAGCATCCCTATTGCCTTATCAGGACGAGATATTTTGGCAAGGGCTAAAAATGGAACGGGAAAAAGTGGTGCCTACCTCATTCCTCTCCTGGAGAGGATAGACCTTAAGAAGGATCATATCCAGGGTGAGTTTCTTCTAGGTCTGGGCTGATGGCTTACAGTCAGTGTTGAGACAACCAACTACAGTTTAAGATGATGCCTGGTGGCTAGACAACAGTGGAAGAAAGTAGCGACAGACTGTACATGATTAGTGGCTTCACAGCGTATGAGTAGTGCATGAAAGTACCGTGCAGAATCAGTGGTCTGTAGCACTGCAGACTACTGAAAACTAAGTGAAGTGCAATAAAATAAACTGAGACATGAGCATGAATATATGACAGCCATGACTGAAAAGTAGAGATAATTTCATGAACTGTAGGGATGTTGTGCTCAAGCTGCACACATGCACACTTTGATCAGTGGTTCTTTTGTTGCTCTAAAACTAAAAATATTGATAATATTGATAATATACTGATTATGATCGCTGCACTGCACTACTCCATCAATAGTTTTTCTGCTGCTGGAAACCTTAATTTTTTCTGCATTAATATCAGCCCTTATTGTATCCGTTTCCTTCCAGCCATGGTAATGGTGCCAACAAGAGAGCTGGCCCTGCAGATGAGCCAGATCAGCATTCAACTCAGCAAGCACCTGGGAGGAGTCAAGATCATGGCTACAACGGGTGGGACAAACTTGAGGGATGACATCATGCGTCTTGATGAGACTGGTATTTAACATTTTAAGACAATTTTAAAAAAGTTATTTTTATGGCTGCAACTGAATCTTTTTTTTTTTTTTTAAATATTGTTAAAGATATTTACTATTTTTCCCCCAACATATAGTTAAATTTAAATTGCTTATCTGACTAATTAACTAAGTAGCAAATATGTTCATATTTGAGGTTCAAATTGTTCCTTTATCTTGACTCTTGTTTGTTGGCTCTTAAGTCTCCAATGAATGGGGCCAGGAAGAGAGAAAGTTTGTAAGCTGGACTTAAAGGGCAGAGAACACAATGGCCATATAGCGCTTTACACTGAACCCATTGACACACACATTCAAACACTGGTGATGGCAAGCTACATTGTAGCCACAGCCACCCTGGGGCGCACTGACAGAGGCGAGGCTGCTGAACACTGGCGGGTGAAGTGTAGTGTGAAGTGTCTTGCCCAAGGACACAATGACCGAAACTGTCCAAGCCGGGACTCAAACTGGCAACCTTCCGATTACAAGGCGAACTCCCAACTCTTGAGCCATGATGGCTCCCAGTAACCATGGCAGTAATACTTTTCTTGGTTAAAAAAAATTTTTTTTCATGCTTGCTTCTCCTGCAGTGCATGTAGTGATTGCCACACCAGGGAGGATACTGGACCTAATTAAGAAGGGTGTGGCAAAAGTGGACAAGACTCAAATGATGGTGATGGATGAAGTACGATTTGCTCTCTTTTTTTCTATATTGTTTATTGTTTTTAAGTTTGTGGACATACTATTCCTTTTGATGTTTTACCTCCCCCTCCCTTTATTCAGGCAGATAAGTTGCTCTCCCAGGACTTTGTGGTTCTGATCGAAAATATCATCAGTTTCATGCCAAAGGATCGTCAGGTTTTGCTTTACTCTGCCACTTTTCCCATCAGTGTGCAAAAATTCATGGTAAGATGTCAAACATTAAATCTTCTGCATGAGTAAGAATTCACTTTGTTTGTACTCTCGTTTAACAGTTTAAGTTGTTGTAAACTGTTTTGTGTAGAGTAAGCACATGCAGAAGCCTTATGAAATCAACCTGATGGAGGAACTCACACTGAAGGGCATCACTCAGTACTATGCCTATGTGACTGAAAGACAGAAGGTACACTGTCTTAACACACTCTTCTCCAGGGTAAGTAATCAAAATTTCGATTAGTTTTGACTACGGGTGCAACAATATACAAAAATCACGGTTCAGTTCGGTACTTTGGTGTCACGGTTTGATATTTTTTTTCAATACAAAAAAAATGTTCATGTCTTTTTTTTAATCTGTAATGTATTAAAATTATGAATATTTCTTTTAACTCAAAAGTACAGTTTTCAAATTAGATGTTGCTGAAACAACAAAATAATAAAAGAAATCTATCTTATCAAGAAATCACTCATCTGTGGGAAAAAAAAGTTTATTACAGAGAAATGTCTCTTTCCAAAATCAAAACTATAATATACCCTTCTTGTGGGGTATATTCTTACCCCCAGCCCAGCATTAACTATGTTCTTAGCATTGTCAGTAGTTACAGGTATTATAGCATTTGGTCGCACTAACTTACAATCTTTCACAGCTTCTGACAGATCTTTGGCTAAGTCGTCAGTGGTGTGACTTTCGATGATGTGTGTCTGCAAAACACTGCTTTTCATCTGCCATTCCAGATCAATGTAATGTGCAATGACGGTTAAGTAGCTCTGTGTAGCTCTTGAAGTCCAGCCGTCTGAGGTCAGAGCAACACTGGGTGCTGCTGACACTGCCGTCTCTAATTTGGCTTTTGTCTCCTTGCACAAAGCAGGAACTGCAGTATCGGTGAAATAGGTTCGTGAAGGAATATTGTATCGGGGCTCAAGTACTCTCAGCATTTGCTGAAACCCGGTGTTTTTCTACAACAGAAAAGGGTCGCATGTCGACAGCATAAAAAATAGCAATTGTCCTGTCTAGTTCTTTTGCCCTCTTAGAATCATGTACTAACGGCTGTCTAAATGACTCGGGTAAAGTTTGTAGCATGTGTGCTTGTTGTTGTTTTTATCTGCTTCCACTTATCTTTGCACTAGGGTTCTGTCTCGCTAGCTTGAGTGAATGCATGTAGGCGGCGTTCTGTGGATCTGCACTCGACAATGCATCCTAGGCGGAGTAGTCGAACGCAGATCCACTGAGCTCTCAACACAGACAGCATCATCAGAAGAAAAGTTGATAAAATAAATTTAAAAAATTTGTATTGTTCAATACATATGTGTACCGAACCAAAAGCACTGTATCGAATGGTTCAATACAGATACATGTATTGTTGCACCCCTAGTTTTGACCAACCAGTTGTGCTATCCAGTCTTTAAGTCTGACGTCATTAACCATTTCTGGGTCCAAAGTCAAACAAACACTGGGGCGTCACTAAGAGTTACAAACTGTCTAAATTTCCTCTTTCATCTTTAATAAAATGATCAGTGTGGCTGCTCTAATAGGTGTAACAATTAAGTTTAACATCCAGGCATCCATAAAAACAGAATTTATGAAATGTAAGAGTTAGAAGTTGGCAGGGAGTTAGCTCACTAGTTTCCATCTAAACATGACATACCGTGTTCTGCATTAGGGATTTCTGAAAAAAACAAAACGTTTTTTCACTTCTGAGATAAATGAAGACAGGAAACTAAACAGCAGCAGTGACGTTTGCAGGGTTATTGAAGTTGGGCTAGCTGATATATAATGGTGTGCTACATGGTGGCTAGCTACGCAGCTATGGTTGGCATAATATAAACACAGTAAGCTGATGAACGCTAACTTTTTCCCTACTCGATAAAAGTTAATGCAAGGGTTCCCCATGGTTGGGGACAAATTCAGTTCCATAGCAGGATCCTTTAAATGGACCAAACTTCAGTCAGGAGAACAACTGAGACAATCCAGCCACAATACGAGGTTGGTCATTAATTTACCGCATGGGCTCGGCTGTAGTTACATCGTAAGGTTTTAAAAATTGAGCTTTAAAATGAATAGTTGTAATAAAAACCGAGAGGGGCCGACAGTGATCACTGCTTTTTTTTTTTTTTCTTTTTTTTTAGTGCTTGTTCAGATTAAATAGAACAAGATACAAAGTATTAAAACATGTAAAAAAAAAAAAAATCACAACAGCCTCAATAAATGAAGAGCAGTTTGGACCCAGAAGCACAATTAATGCATCATCACTTAAAGACTGGATTGCTGCACCATTAAGAAGAGAAACTCTGCCCCCTTGGGGTGATAGTGGTTTTTTTTGTGTTGTATGACATGTGTTGTAGTCGAAGATATTAGTAGGAAAATATGCAAAAATAAATTGAAAATCTAAGAAGACAGGTTTGGGCATCCCTTGTCAGAATACTGTGACCGTCCAGGTGAGATGAAATTACAAATGAGGCATTTCATAAAAAATGAAAAGACACATTTTCATGTCTTTTATGAAAGTATTCATGAAATCAGTCTTTCACTGCCATCCAAAATATTGCTAGCTTGCCCAGTAACCAACATATTCATCATTCATATTCATGTTTTACACCTGGAGGCTGACTGAAAAGTCGGCAGTGGCATACAATGATTTAGCCTGTGGACCATTATGAGGTATAGAGTAAATATAATTGGCTCCTACATTGTGTTCACGCAGTACTGACCCTAGTAAAAAGACAATGGTTTGTTTGTTTGTTTTTTTTAGTTGAAATTACACCAATGTTGCTTCACATATGATCATGTAATGCATTTACCTTTTGATTTTCTGTTGCTCTTTGTTTTCTCTGACCTGAGGACCACTGAACAAATCCTTCCTTTTTTTGGGGGGGGTGTCTGTCCTCCTTTCTTCCTTCCTTAACTATTCACAGTAATGGAAATTTTGACCCAGCCTTTGCGTGCCACTGTGCCTGTAACGTGTATTTGAATTCACTTTTTTTTTGTTAGATTAAGTAAAAAGGAAAATGTATTTATGATAAACATAAAATTTGCACTTAAAGCTAATAAAACAAAAATACAACGCAATGTAAACACAGCTTCCAACAAAACAGTTTTGTTCACATTTTGTGAAATAACCCTTCATTTTGTATTTTTCTCTTCCAGCTCCAGATCAATCAGTCTATCATCTTCTGTAACTCCACTCAGAGAGTTGAACTTCTTGCAAAGAAAATCACTCAACTTGGTTATTCATGCTTCTACATTCATGCAAAGATGATGCAGGAGTACAGAAACCGTGTGTTCCATGACTTCAGAAATGGATTGTGCAGAAACCTAGTCTGCACAGGTAGGTGAAGAGTTTTTGCATTGGAAAAATGTGAAGTGGAAGAACAAATGTTCACTGGGTTGAGTAAGCACATGTTTTCTTGTAGACCTCTTCACTCGGGGAATTGACATCCAGGCTGTAAACGTGGTTATTAATTTTGACTTCCCCAAAAATGCAGAGACCTACCTCCACCGCATTGGCAGATCAGGTAACCTGTCGTTTTGTCAATAAGTTAGGTTTACAGCTACTGTTTGTAATACCACTACTAATACAAGCTTGACACCATGTTGATTTTCCACAGGGCGTTTTGGTCACTTGGGTCTGGCTATCAACCTCATAACTTCAGATGATCGCTACAATTTGAAGAATATTGAGGACCAGCTGGTTACTGACATTAAGCCCATACCCAGCAGCATTGACAAGAGCCTGTATGTTGCAGAGTTTCACTCTGTTGACGCAGAAGATGGTGAAGAGAAGGCATAAACTAAGGACTGGGAGCTGCACAAATCAATGGTCAGTTCCTTGAATGGCTCAAACTGAAGCATTACTGAAAAATAAATCTCTAAGAGTCAAAAGTTTGGTTTATAAATAAAACAAGATGGGATGTTTGCTGCCCTTTGGTTGCTCAGGACTAGGTTGTTGCAACCGTGTAAACACAGATTTTAATTGCATTTGTCAGTTAATCTACATCAAAATGTTATTCAGGGTTCATGCTTGGCCTTGAACGCGCCTGCTGAAAAGCTGTTTGATCTGTGGCCAGTGAGTATTCACTGCCCTATTCTGTGTTTCCAGTATTATGATTGTGAGGTGAATTCATCAGCAAGGAATAGCTTAAAAAGTATATCATGTACAGGTGAAACCAGAGAGAATATTCTTGCTCGCTGTGTTCTGAACCATAAGAAGAGTACATATATAGGGGTATTTTAGGATGTAGTGCATCTGAACACTCTTCCTGAAGCAACCTTTTTAATTGATTAGTTAATCTTCATGAAAGAGGATATAAAGCTTTACAAGATTTAAAGGTGAAGGGGTTACAGAACAGTCAGCATAGATTTGGACAGAGCTGATCTGCACACAGGGCCAGCTATCTGCTCTGTGGGTTTACTACAGTAGTGACACATTGACATGGTTGGAACTGGAGATTATAATTTTATTCCTGGCTTTTTTCTTTTGTTTTGCAGAACAAACATGGTGCCTGGCATTTGTCACACAATACTGGCTACACATCAGACAAGATTCAAAGTGAAGATTTTCTTTCTGCTCCTTCCTCCCTCAAAATAATATTTTTGTACATTTTTCATTTCCTGTTTGAGTTTACTAGTAAACTGGTGTCCCACAGAAAATTCCCACTTGAGCATGGACAGTGATTTCTATCAGTGTGGCAGACTACACTGCTAGAAATCATGCCTATGTGATTTGAGCTAAGGTTGAAGGACCTCACCAAATTCAGCCACTATTGAAATGATCTGCTTTTGGTGCTTTGTTGTAAGAATAAAACCGTAACCAAAGGTGAACTCGGTGGATAGTGCCAACTGTGAACTACAATGTTTGTGTCCACATCCTGCTGAAATGCATTTGAGCCAGTGACATAAAGAAAAACTGCAACTTTGGTCACGTACGTTTGGTCATTTCTTATACTGTCTGTGATAATTATGACATGCTCAGTATTATGATGTATTTTATCAGTTTAAAAAACGTTTTGAAGATCACCAACCCCAAATTAATTTGATGCATGGTCTGCAGTATTGAATTAAGTAATCTGGTATTTTATTACATTACTGCATTACTTTCACAGGCCTTGTGTGAAATCTGACCCTTCTTCTGTGGAGGTTTTTAAAATCTTAGCAGAAACTAAGGATTGAAAGACCATTCAATATAAAATTTGCATATACTGCATTAGGGTAAAGCCACAGTTTTTGTCTGGACACATTTGCTACAACATGACACACATGGAAAAAAAATTTCCCTCTCCCCAACTTCCTTATTTCTGTCAGCTAGAACAGATGTGGCCATTCTTACTTGACCCTTCTCATTAGCATTTTTACCCTCACAAGCAGTCTCCCGGGGTTTATTTTTGTAACACTGAGACAAACTGTGTGGAAAATACAATGGAATCAGCACCAGTAATCCTTTCATTCTTGTCATCACCATTTCATTAACATTCAGATGATTGGGCAGAAAATCTGAATGGTGTGACCACTTCTTGCCTTTACAGGTGAAGTTTCTGCCCCTTGATTTACTAAAGATATTTGCATTAATTGTGAGACGCACCTAATATTTTGGAATATAGTACACAAAGAGACCAAAGAAGAGCACGAGTTGGAACAAACCTTCATAAACCAAAATGGCAAAAAATTCTTTCCTCTGACGAACCTTTAAAAAGGGCTGCTGTGCTGCTGCAGTGCACAAAGCTTGACACCCGTTTCTTATGATAAACATTACACTTTTTCTTTTCTTCACCAATAGTACAAACAGTTGTGAGTTCTAATAGCAAAGTTTCAATAATGTTGCACTTACTAATAAATGCATTTCATGTAGCACATGTCACATATCAGTAGTCGTAACTACACTAATGACTTTGAACTATTTGACATCAGGGATTGGTTTGTATATAGAACTTTTTTATTCTAGTGGCGCATTCTAAGTGTTTTAAACAGCATGCCTCATTCACCCATTCACACCGCAACTTTGTTTCTATGGCAAACTGCTTTGTAGCATTCACACACATTTACACTCCAATGAATGTGTCATTGGGTCATCATCTATTTAAAATATGTATTTATGTTTGTTTCTCTGGCTGACTTTCACATTAGTGCTAAGCACCCAGGGAGGGGACTCGTTTTTGTCATGCGCATCTGTATTTTTCTTCCAGTGTGTCTGAACTAGTAATTGGACTCGTGGATTTGGTTACTGGATTAGAACAGCAATCCTTTGTTTTATTCTTAGAAGAAAATTATCTCTATGGCTTGATGAACCATGTTTTTCTTGACTATATTTATTTTTTAAAATCAGGTGTTGCAATGCTAATTCCAAGCAGATAAAAAGTTCAAGTGACTGCACTCCACAGCTGCACTTTCTGTTTTTTTTTTAATTTCATGAATGATTGCATTTTGGTGTAAGCCAGATCCATGTAACCTAATATTTCTTGCTAAGACAGAATCCAAGTCAAACCATAAATCTGTCTTTTATTTGCCTAAAATGCAGTATAACATTTCATTATTTACATTTTAGTTAGAACCTGTTTGAATAACCCTGTCCACTGGGAGATGATCCCATTCTTTTTGAAAAATACACAAAACCCGTATTCTCATATTAGTATAATTAATATATTTTTGTTCCTCGCATATAATTGTGTAAACACTCCTGTTCGCTCCATACCCTTGGAATGTCTTTCAGTGAAAGGCCGAATTATGCGAATGTTCAGTAAATGAATCTAATGATACGTCACTACAAAAGGGTTGTCCTAGCTTCAGCCAATTGTTGCCGGCATGAGATGCACATGAGCCAATGCACAGACGAGTCTGGTAATGGGCGGATCCTTGTCAACTACGGTCACTGACGTTGTCGTGAACTTTACCGGTATTGAACTACCCCTGGACCCAAACCGTCACCGTAAGTAGGTAAACCGCAGAAAGGAAGGGGGTGTTTTGTCATTTGGGGGCAGGGGGGGTATTTCATGGCGTTACTCTGTCTTGCGTCGTAAATCTAGTTACCGCTCTATTCACATATGGGCGAATAGATCTCGTGGTCAATTCCACATGGCTACCTAGCCAGCCAGTTAGCTAACCAACCTCTGCTAGCTCGCTTTAGCATTCATAGGTTAAATGCTGCTAGTGAATAGTTTTGTCAGCTGGTGGCTTAAATCCATATGTGGCTTAACTAACAAATAACCAACTGCAGTACAACATGTCTTACTATCAGGTTATACTGTTTTTATTGTATTTAAAATCTCGAGAGTCTAACTAAATTGGGCCTTAGCTGAAACCAACATGCTGCACCAATGCTTCAATGAGGGTAGCGGTGTTGATGGTCGCTGAAGTCTTGTGAGCAAATGCTTTAAGAGCTCCGTGTTACTAAAGGGCTTACAGATATACTGTATGAAGCATGAGTAACAGATCTCTGAGCAGAATATGCGCGTGTATGTATTTGTGTATTTACCTCACAGGATATGCAGTTCATGTTCAAATTTACTTTTTGACCATTTCTACAAGATCAGTTTAACAGTTTGTAATCTGAATGCAAATATGCAGCTTTTATTGCTGTTTTGAAACAATAATGTATTTATACACTGCCTGTCTCTCTCAATAGGCTGTTACCATCTAAAACTATGGGCAGTGTGTTGGCTGCCGCCTCCCCCAGTCCAGCCCCAGCTGTAGCTGGAAGTGGACAAGGGATGCCAGGCTTGGTGTCGGTCCCTCCTGGGTTCACTATGCCCTCAGTGTCTTCCGTCCCTCCAGCAGCTGGATCTGACCAGCCGACGGCAGATGCACAAGCCTCTCTCCCAAATCCAGGATCATATGACGAATGCCACCGCAAATGTAAAGGTCTGGAAATGAGGCGCTCTCTCTGCATTTCTTCATTTGTTTTTCAACTTTTGCATCATAATTATGCTGTTGTATCATTGCATCAAGTGTCATTGTTAAGCCGTGTTGTTCTCCCTGCTTTGTTTCAGAGGTGTTTCCACTTCAGATGGAAGGGGTGCGGTTAGTGGTCAACAAAGGCTTGAGTAACCACTTCCAGGTCAGCCATACTGTTACCCTCAGCACCCTGGGTGATTCTGGTTATCGATTTGGTGCTACCTATGTAGGCAGTAAACAGACTGGGCCAGCAGAGGTAATGCTCTCTTTTTTTCTTTGCCTTTGCCTTAACATACTACTGATGTGATTCTGACCGTTGTGTGTAAATCTTTGTAATGTTTACAGAATTGAATGTTAATTCCATAAATACATCAACATTTCATTTAAAATGCATGAATATTATTGAGGTCGCGGTTATTTGTCACGAATAATCATTAGAACAAAATTGTCCTTTTTTTCTTTTTTTTGCACTGTCATGTAAATGTAGCATAGCTTTTATATTCATGTTGCCTTACATTCCTTATGTACAATGCTTTGCAAAAAATAAGTCACCTAGATTCAGTGCATCTTTTAGAAGAAAAATAGAAAACTTACCAAAGTGTAAGATAAAATCAAAACAAACAGGACACTCTTTGTATTTGTATATTGTGCTAAATTCCTGTTAATTAAATCTTTTTAAAGTGTTTATTCACCTCTTTGAGGTGAAATATATTGTCTTGTGTCATTCAAACATTTGAATTTGAACTAAATAAAGTTGTGTCCAAACTACAGGATAAAAAACAAACACAAAAAAACAAACTAAAGTGGCCATCCCTGAGTGTAGCCAAATGAAAATAAAAGGTAGGATTATGCAGGAAACGACCTACTGTTTTAGTATTATTTTAGTATTGCTTAATGCTTAAGGGTTAACACATCTTTGTCCAGTATTTTGACTATTTTCCTAAAGCCTTCATTAATCACTGTGTTTACTGGATGAATATATCTTTGGTAAAACGTGTTGGCAATTTCACTATGTCTTCATGAGCTGGGTGGATAAACTGTACATGCTTGATTTTCTGGACACCTGACCTGCTATTGGAGGATTTCAATAAGAAACAATTGCATTGTTTACGTTGCCTTTATGCAATCATCTTACTACAGTTAGCTGTGTGACTTTGCCACACAGACGTGAGTCTGCTATACTTTTTGCACATTGTTTGTTCTTGGTTTACGTCACTTGTTTTAAATGCACAGTATTTTATAAACCAACGGATGATAATCTGCTTTGAGAAACAAGTTCCACACCTTCTGTTGTACCAGATGTTTGACTTTTTAATCTAGTGATACTTGTTCAGATGACATCCAATACATTTTATGGTGCAGGTAACAGCTGTTATTTGGCATATGCAGGGGACTTCATCAGGGGGTAATTTTAGAGAGCGATTTATTTGATTTTGTTTTGTGTTTGATTGGCAGAACACATTTTTAATATCACTTGATCATGTTCATTTATTTGGTCGAAGTCAAACTCGTGATCACCATTAATAGTGTATCTCTACTTCAGTGTGAATCTTCACATAAATGTCTAATAAGCCATAATGGATGATTAGTGATATTTTATATCCATCTTCTTCTTTCTATCCGGGGGCTGGTTTACGGGGACAGCAGCTCCCACAGGGAAGCCCAGAAATCAATCTCTCCAGCTACCTCGTCCTGCTTGTCCAGGGGAACACCAAGGCGTTCCCAGGCCAGCTGACAGATATAATCACTCCAGTGTGTCCTGGGTCTGCCCAGGGGCCTCCTCCCGGTGGGACATGCCCAGAACACCTTGCCCAGGAGGCATCCTTGTCAGATGCTCGAACCACCTCTACGGGCTCCTATCAATGCGGAGGAGCAGCGGCTCTACTCTGAGCCCCTCCTGGATGGCTGAGCTTCTCACCCTATCTGTAAGGGAGAAGCTAGCCACGCTTAAGAGGAAGCTCATTTCTGCCGCTTGTATCCGCGATCTTGTTCTTTCGGTCACTTCTTTCGGTCACTACCCAGAGCTTATGACCATAGGTAAAGGTAGGGACGTAGATCGACTTTGCTTTTATCCTCGCCTCGCTCTTTACCACGTCTTACCGGTACAGTGTCCGCATCACTGCAGCCGTAGCACCAATCTGTCTGTCGATCTCCTGCTTTCTTCTCCTGTCACTCGTGAACAAGACCCTGAGATACTTAAAGTCCTCCACTTGAGGCAGGAAGTCGTCCCTGACTCAGAGTGGTCACTCCATCCTTTTCCGGCTGAGGACCATTGCGTCAGATTTGGCAGTGCTGATTCTTATTCCCACCGCTTCACACTAGGCTGCAAACCGTTCCAGTGTGAGCTGGAGGCCATCACCCAATGAAGCAAACAGAACCACATCATCCATGAAAAGCAGAGATAAGATTCTGAGATCACCCAAGTGAAGGCTTTCTGCTACTTGGCTATGCCTAAAAATTCTATCCATAAAATATTCTATTCTACTCATAGGGGTCTTGTGAATTGCTCTTTGTCCGGTGTCTCACCCAGGACCAATTTTCCATGGGAGACCCTACCAGGGGGCAAAAGCCCCTGGACAACACAGCTCCTGGGATCCCTGGGATTGCATTTTATATGCAAACAGTAAAAGATCTTGTCTGTCACTGTGACTTGAGTGATCTGTGCATAATCATTTTTTTTTTTTATCAATTTCTTTTGAAAAAATTACAATATATGTTGAATGCATGTGGAAACTAACTGTAGACGTTCACATACAGTAGAGCAATAGCAATATTATATGCATCAGAAATTCATCTAGAGCACCAAAATGTGGCCACCTAACCTAAAAACTAACTTGTTGATTTGGATTATTGAGCCAAAGTAGTAGAGGTGGGAATCACCATACATCCCACGATACGATATTATCACAATACTTAACGCACGATACGATATTATTGCAATTTTTAAAATATTTTGCGATATTCAGATTCTGTACATAAAGGTAAACTTTATCAATATTCATTTTATCTAATATCAAAGTCTCACACTCAGTCTTTCTCTCATTTCAGTCAGTTTTATTGTTGACAAACTGAATGGTTTGTATTACAGTCTAGTCCAACTTAACTGAATGCAACTATCTGGTACAATTATAGCTATTCTGAACTATGCAATTTATGAAAACTATGCAGCCCATTCAGCAACTGAAGAATTTGAAAGTAAATTAAAATAAAATAATATTTTATTTTAACATTAAATAAAAAAGTTTTAAACTTAATTAAAATAAAACATGTCTTAAATTAAAATAAGTAAACTGTCATGTTTATTGCTGCCAAAAAACAAGTTAAACACATTTGGACAGTGAAGGAATGTCAGGATCCTTGCTCAGAAAAAGGATCAGCATGCTCTGAAGTCAGAGTTCCAGTCCACAAAAACTTTTTTTGTAACAAAATATCGATTTCTGCTGTCCCTGTATCGATACATTATTAGCAAACAAAATATCACGATACTACACAGTATCGATTTTCCCCCCCACCCCTACAAAGTAGTGTCACCTTAAATGCCTGTCTCAAAAATTTAGGGGACCTCATGATAGTTCACTAATTTAGTGGGATGCTGAGATACGCTACAATGAGGCTTACAGTGACATTCATAAATATCTTGAGTATAGTTGTGGATATTGACATCAAAAACAACCGGCTATAATACACTGAATGTTTCAAGACCATTAGGAAATGTTGGTCTGTGAACGTGATAGGTCTTTTTATGGAATTTAGGGTCCTGTGTAATTGTAAAGCATCAGCCACTTATGTGAAATCTGTATTTTTGTCGTGCAAAACAATTGGACAAAACAAAACTGAAAAACATAATTTTGGAGCATTATGGAAGCTGTTTAAACATCAGATGTATTCCAGACCATTAAAGTCTGACCTGTGGTTGACAAAAACAATTGAATATAGTGATGACAAAAATCATTATTGTGTGTGCTATATTATATTATTAATAACCAATGCCACTCCTGAAACATACAAAGTGTGCCTAAATTAAAGATAACTCAACTTTATTATGGTGTTAATTGTGTGCATTTCCCCCCATTTAGAGTTTGTCTCTAAAGCCTCTTTTCCATTAGTACCTACCTGGCTCGACTAACTTCAACTTGGATCGACTGTTTTTTCATTACAATTCAGTACTACCTAACATGCGTGGTTGTCGTCATAGCAACACGTCCAAGCGTCCCGCAGAGTAATTAACATGACACGAACGCTACGAAAAAGGTGGACGTTGTGGCAAGAATATACCTTTTGCTCAGTCTGTGCCTTTTCTTCGGTCTCAGGGATCACCGTATTGTTTTTTGTAGCCATTTTTCTTATTGGTGGATTTCAAAAATGGTGTTAATGATATGCCTTCATGACTCATCGAGTGACGCTACTGACCAGCCAATCAGTGGCATGCAGGCTGACGACGTCACATTTTAGTACTTGATCGAAAAGTACCTGATACCAAGTACTTTTACTAAATGGAAAAACCAATTGAAGTTGATCCCAGTAGGTACTAATGGAAAAGGGGCTTAAATGACATATTATTAGTGTGTTTGACATTTAGTGTATTATTAGAGTTCAAAACTTCAAAAACACCTGGTTGGATTGTTTTTCTTCACATTTTCACAGCCCCAGATTCTGTATTACCGGTATTGATGCTGACTGCCATTTTATACAGCTGTTGACATAGTTTTGAAAAGCTGACAGTGAAGTGGTATTCTCTCTAGTCATTCCCAGTGATGGTTGGAGATATGGACAACACCGGCAGTCTGAATGCGCAGGTCATCCACCATCTTACAACAGCTGTACGCTCCAAAATAGCCATACAGGTATGTAGACATGCAATAGCATGTAGATGTGATCCTTTAGAATTTTTATTAAGCGTTTCAGTGAATGTTTTGTTGTCCTTTCAGTATTTTATATTTTCTTTTTATTTATTTATTTTCAGACTCAGCAGCATAAGTTTGTGAACTGGCAGTGTGACATGGAGTATCGAGGAGAGGACTTCACATCTGCTGTGACGCTCGGAAATCCAGATGTACTTGTTGGATCTGGTATGATAAAGATTAGTTTGATCAGTTATCCTTTATTTATTGAAGAAAAAGTCACATTGAAATTAAAATCTCTTTTCCAAGAGAGACCTAGACAAAACTGTAGCAGAAGTTGCAACAAAAAAAGTAAAAAATGTGCTGCAAAATGAAATATAAAAATATTATTCTTAATAATGAATATGAAACCTGATGCATTTAGTTCAATAAACAAAGGTCCAAAAGGAAGATTTTTTTTTTTTTTAATAGCAAAATAATAAATTGAGCGTCATTGGGCCTTTCATGCTTTCGTGTGTCAATAAAACACTTTCCAGATGTTCTTTCAGAACCACAGCTGATGTGACTGAATTTCAGCTTGCTGCTGAGTTGAATTGTGTGATGTCTGAGAAGCAAAGCATCAACCTAATAATCTAATAAACATTAATGGAAACCAGGGGGCGCCTGACGTCCATGAATGAGTGCTGCCTCACCTACAGAAAGTAATACATTGCTAGTTCAGTCTATGTGTCCAAACTGTGACTCCTGGAAGAAGTTCTCATTTCTTAGAATACTACTACTATACTCTGTCACGTATTCACAACCATTGATAATAAAACCCAACTCGACAGCAACAACAACAAAAAAAAAACTAGTGAACTACACAGGAGGGATTATAACAGCTGTTAATGAAAAACTAGGAGTGCTTATAGACTACAAACATCCTCTGTGGGCGCCAGTTTAGCTCAGTGCGTTGAGCAGGCAATCGCATGACATACGGCTTAGAAAATATAAAAAAGTGTACAACGGGAATGTGTCTCAAAAGAAAATATAATCTGTATTTGTAATAGATGCTTTTTACTGCTGCAGGTATTTTGGTGGCCCACTATCTTCAGTCTATTACTCCAGCACTGACTCTCGGTGGAGAGCTTGTGTATCACAGGAGACCAGGGGAGGAAGGAGCGGTCACCTCTCTCTTGGGCAGGTACACAGGTAAAATCGCTCTTTAAGATTCACATTCTGCACTGCAAGACTACGTTGTGCTAAAATTTATATATTTTATCATGAAGCTTTAAGGGTATGGTAAAATGTGAGCTATCTAAGAGATGGATTAGTAATTCTCCCCACCTTTTTTAAAAACTCCACAGGTGAAAACTATGTTGCTACATTGACTTTGGGAGGAGCAGGAGCTCATGCTACATACTATCACAAAGCCAATGATCAGGTATCTAACTTCAGTTAAATTGTGTTGCTATACTACTCAGGTCACACTACACTTGCATAAATCCTCACAGTGGATCTGAGGATTTCATCTTGGGCATGTGGAAGTTTGGCCTCCTGAGGCCATCACTGACACAATGCCAAACCTGTCATAATTTTGCGGGCAACATAACCACCTGTAACTGTCTTTAACAGTAATGGTTAAAATGTTTTGTAGCTCAAATGAAAAAAACACAACAAAAA
This sequence comes from Diplotaxodon limnothrissa, assembly GCF_057381915.1. Taxonomy (NCBI): domain Eukaryota; kingdom Metazoa; phylum Chordata; class Actinopteri; order Cichliformes; family Cichlidae; genus Diplotaxodon; species Diplotaxodon limnothrissa. Next base: position 24,281,719 of record NC_140606.1, on the reverse strand, counting down.
GATTCTCTTCTTTCATCCAGTGCATAGCCAAAGTCTAGAGAATCATGAGGGACGTTTACAAGAAAATCCCTGTAACTTGCAAATGTACTTTAGATAAGCAATGGCTTCTTTCTCCTGTGCACATAATACATTTTTACAATAAAAACAATAAGTCAAAAACACATGCAGCCAGAGAGATTGAGCAATTCACAACCATATATTAACATCAGAGACAATTTTGCTTCTGATGGTCAAAGATTATGAATGTTGGTAAAATTTTGCAGAGTGTTGATGAGACTCGATTGTGGGTTCGACTGCTGCACATTGGAGTCTGGATAAAGGAACAAATATACTGAGGGGGTTTTTTTTTGTTTTTTTTTTTGCAAAAATCACAGGTGAAGTAAATCCTGTGTTGTTCTGTGTTGTCCTTAAAGTGACACATTTGGCGTGAACAGTTTGCAGTGTTGGGAATCCTAGCAAAACAGTGTTTTGGGGTTGTTTTGATTTTCTACTCCACATTCAGTGAAAACTGGCCTTAACTCTGATGTGAGTAACAACATCTAAATTCTGGAATATATTTTTTGCAAGTCTGCTGATTTTGGCTTTGAAAATACTTTGCACACGTGCAATGTGCATATGGGTACTTTAATATTGAATTAACAGACTTAATGTTACATGTACTTTAAATTTCTTCTTTCACAGTTGCAGGTAGGAGTTGAATTTGAAGCCAACACGAGGATGCAAGACACAACAACATCCTTTGGTTACCAGTTGGACCTCCCCAAAGCAAATTTGCTCTTTAAAGGTAAATACCGTACACAAGTTGTAACAATCAGTAAGAACTAGAGATGGACCGATCCGATATTACGTATCGGTATCGGTCCGATACTGACGTAAATTACTGGATTGGATATCGGACAGAAATAAAAAATGTAATTCGATCCATTAAATATCAAAAAAGCACCTCACAAAACTTGCGACATGGCGTAACTCGGCTCATAACCGTTGCACTTCGCAGCAGTATGCCTCACGTGATAGAGCAGCTGTGTGTATTTGGAGCCTCGCTACCAAACCGGCATTTCATCTCGAGGAAGTTATCCCTAAGAGAAGTAAAGCAAGTGTGTAAGTTCATCTCTTAATGTTTGTAAAGCATTCCTGCGTTAAGCTTAACAACCGATATATGGAGCGACTGCCTCTTCTCTCTCCTTCCCTCTCCTGCTGCTACTTCAATCGTGAAACTGCTTAATCATCAGCTGATCGGCTTTTCTGTCGCGAGTCCGTCTCTCTTCTTTGTTTTTGGCCCACTTTGCACGAGAAAGAGGAAACCAGCGGCTGAACAACAGTAGCACGTTTAAGCTTGATAAGCTGTTGTTAGAATTTATTTAATATTACTTTCTAGACCAGGATCTTTTTCTACAGCTGACGGCTGGTAACTGTGTAGGGGCGGATCTAGCAAAGTTTAGCCAGGGGGGCCGATAGGGCATGAAAAGGGGGCACAAAGACATACTTTTCTTTCTTATTCTCACTTAAAATGTCTAGCTTTTAATAAATAATTATCTGAATCTTACACCCAAAGTTTTAATCTGATGTAAAATGTATAGAAGTCCATTACTGTATATAGTAACTGTTAAGTCTAATATACCCTAGTAAGCTATAGTACTTTTTCCTTTGGGAAAGTATCATCTGTGAATTCTGGAATTGTGTTGAAGAAAGATGTTGAATCTATTTAATTATTCTTGAAAAATAATTTATTTCTGTGCATTTTTTTTTTCACCCTACATCGAAATTAAAGTTGATTACGTCGATTAAGCATCATGAGGTGGAGGGGGGGGTGGTTCCCTATTTTTATTTTTTGCTGGGAGTTGGCAACCCTGTTAGTTAGGTTGCTTAATATTTCTGCTAAGTACTCTTTAAAATACCAGAATAGGGAGGATGGAGTAGGTTTAAGTTTATTAGATTGATCAGTATTGCTGAACTATGAAATATTTTGGGTGCAGTGTATTTTTTACATACAGGTATAACAGAATAGCTTTAGTGTTGTTGTTTATTTAAACTTGAGTATGAACTTATACAAAATGCAGCAAGATATTAAAAAAACAGTTTTATTGATTAAAAAACACTATTGGATTCATATCGGTATCGGCAGATATCCAAATGTATCGGACATAAAAAAGTGGTATCGTGCCATCTCTAGTAAGAACATTACCAAAAAAGGGGAAGCAAACATTTCCATTTCAAAATTCATCACTTCTATGTTCTCTTCTGCAGGATCAGTTGACAGTAACTGGGTGGTTGGAGCAACTCTTGAGAAAAAGCTCTTGCCGCTGCCTCTCACACTGGCCCTCGGGGCTTTCCTCAACCACCGTAAGAACAAATTCCAGTGTGGCTTTGGTGTCACGATTGGCTAGAGGTTCGGGGGCTGCTTGGAACCAGCCCACAGGCCACCGTTTGGACCGGCACAGAGACACACAGGAAACCTGGACTAAGTTTTAAAAATTGGATTGAGAGACTCTCTTATAACTGATTTTCTGAGGCAGACAGAGAGACAAAAATGACTCAAGGAGCCAGGACTGGCCAAGCCATGCCTACATACTGTAGCACAAATGTCTTTCCTTTATGGTGTGTTGGATGTACCCAGAGTCTAGAGAGATGTATATCAGAGGGGATCATGTGACGCATGACAACATGTGATGTGAAAATCAAAGTAAGTGGTGAGACATAATATATGGTGGTTATGTATAAATTGAAATAAATGTGATTACTTTTTGTACATTTGCCTGTGTCATTGTTTATAAAATACAACATGTATACCTGGATTATGTGTATCACATGAGCTGCAATACATTCATGAAAGGGATTCTTTGAGTCTGTGAGTGATATGCTGGGTTTACTTTAGTGAGTTGTTTCCATCCAGCTTAAAATAAATTTAGCAAAGCTATGGTTACATTTTTAGGCTGAAATCATATTTTTGTTGTTAACTTTAGACTTTAATGTTGGAATAATTGTTATGGAAAGAAGAATATTCAGTGATGAAACTACAGAGGATCCTACAGTTTTGTGAAAAAACAAAATGTTACTATTTGTGTATATTGCTGTATGATAAACTAGGCAAGAATTTCGAGTAGATTCACCATAAGCATATAACTGATTTTACATCATTGCTTTATGAAGTAATGCATGTTTTTTTTTTTAATACTTGAAAAAAAAACAGTCTTCGAATCTACAACTAATATTATAAGTTGTTTTCTAGAGTTCTTCACTTACACTAAAAAAAATTGCTATTTCCTGTATTCTTTAGTCATAGTTGGATTAGTACTGTTTAGAAAGGTACAAGGTTTACTTATGTTCACAAGTTTCTGAAATATACAGTACCTGCCCAGTTACATCTGTCAGAAATGTTCAAATTGATTAAGAAGTTGCGCAATTACCAAACTAAAACTTGACCTGGAACTTCTTTAATGCCGTATAGTGGAATATGGTGAAGCATGCAGTGAGATGTTATTGTAGCTGGAGAGAAAACTATTAGATGTATGTGTTCATTAATAACAGACACATTAAAACAGAAAATGTACTTTAAGTAACAGAAGTAAAATGTCAAATATTAACAGTTCATGTATGTAAGTATTAAACACGTCGCCAATTTTATAAGTAAATGTATTTCTATAGGTGGTATTGATATGCAGACTCATCTATCTTGCTGATGAGACCCACCATAGTCACATGGGACAGAAAGAGAATTAGGGTCTTGTTTTCTGCTTAGCCGTCACCTAAGGATTTACATCCTTTATAAGCAGAAGGAGTCTCACTATCTGTTTTAACGTCTCCCATTACAATGGCCTCACTGTGTTTGTAGAGCAAAAGGCCCCTCTGTAGTGAACATGCATACTATAGGTAAATGAATACCACAAACATAAACTAAATTCAATGTTAGCGTTTCTCAAAGTCTGGGGTAAAACCCAGAAGTAGCCATGAATTTCCACATAGCCAACATATATCAAACATTTCTGAGCTAAATTTACAACAGAGTGATAGATCTTTCCTCTCTATCTATGCAGTGTACTGTACTCTTTACTATTGTAGGGCCATCAGCCCATTTAAACAGTATAAACCCTCTCAAAGCCATTTACAGTTATCTTTACTGACCCCACATCAGCATGTTTGAGGCCAATCAAAATCCCTCAGTGAAATGTGATAAACTGAAAATCTTACCTTTAGCGTGTCAAATAATACGTTAAAGTTCCGTACACATGTCAAAGGAACTCACAACTGTTGTTACAATAAGGGTCTAATGCACTTACGCATCAGGAACTGACATGCTAGAAAATCAGTCTAGCTACCCTACAAAATGTGCACAAGTTGCTGTAAAACTTGCATGCTATAATTACTCCAATCACTTTTACTCATGTTCAGGACTCTAACAGAGTTTGTGATGTTCAGAGAGTCATATAAATGCATATCATTTATAAAATGATTATTAACTTCACACCAACGACCACCTTAACTCAAAAACACACTAAGCTTTCCAGGGAAACTGCCTGTCTGTTTAATCAGGTGCCATCTGCATTCATTCGCTGATCCCTCTTGGGTGGCAAAATCATAAAAAACTGATGGGAAACATAGAAAGCATTGTTTCATGTTAACCGTAGAATCCCCCATTTTGACACATGGTCTCTCCCATGAGTCAACTCATCAGAACTAGGAGAATAACAAAAAGTAAAAGGTTAGTTAGAAAATTTCTCAGACAACATCAGCTGCTTCTCCTCCAGAGTAACTTCGCTCCAGCCCAGGGTTACACCCTGTGTTAGAGAATAAAATCAGCATTATTGTCATGTTAAGTGGGTCTAACTCTTGGCTCTGCCTGGAGCCTGCATCTACACCACAGTTACCTAGAAACCAAAATCAGTGAGTAAATGCAAACTTCACGCTTGCAAACAACTGTAGGTTATAAGAGTATTAAGGCATCCCACACCACAGACACAAGTGTGCCATGTGCAGTTTATTTCCCCAAATCATTAAAAACACTACTGTTGACATAATTTGCCCAAACCATGGATCATCCCATGTGTTTAATTAAAACTACTGTAACCAATAACTTTTCTTAAGTAATGTCACCCACTTGTTTTAAACACTATGGGCTCAACACCTTAAAATGAATAATGATATGATAATGAGCCCCGCACTAAGATGTTCTGTAATCACTGCACAACCTGCTTCATTTCACTCATGTCTGCCTGTGTGATGCCAAAACCCTTAGAGAGGAAACAAAAAAACAGAGAGAGAATTATGACCTTGTTTTCTGCTCAGCCGTCACCTAAGGATTTACATCCCTGATAAGCAGGAGTCTCACATCTGTTTAACGTCTCCCATTACAATGGCCTCACTATGTGTGTAGAGCAGAAGGCCCCTCTGTAGTGAACATGCAAACAACTAAGTGAGAAAGTGAAATTACTATTACTAATGTGATATGATTAAATATGCGATTAATAAGTGAGAAAAGAAATCTGCCACCACACCCCCTATGAGCAAGCACTTTGGCGACAGTGGGAAGGAAAAACTGCCTTTTAACAGGAAGAAACCTCCTGCTGACCCAGGCTCAGGGAGGGGCGGCCATCTGATGCGACCGGTTGGGGTGAGAGAAGGAAAACAGGATGAAGAGAGACGGAGATTAATAACAGGTATGATTCAATGCAGAGAGGTCTATTAACACATAGACCTGGACACGTGTACCAGTACTTTTAGCCACTTTTGGCTGGAATTTCTCTGCCTTCACTCTTAGCTGGTTTGTGACCTGGCTTGAGATTCAAACTAGTTGGTTATATTTCTTCTTTGCCTGCTTTTTCTCTAGCCTCTTTTCTTCCATGGGCAGAGACTAACAGGATAGTACAGGTACCTGTGTAGAACTCAGATCTGACCTGGGCCTCTCTCTGACTGTTACGACAAGAAGTCCTCATCTTCCTGGCTCCACCTTTGTAACAGAAACTTTAAAGAGTGTTCTATGCCTACACATTTTTGACTAAGAAACTTTTCCAGTTCAACTTGGCTCTCTCTGTTTTCAAGCATGAAGAGTAGTGTTCAGTTAACTCTTTCAGCTTTGACTGTTTCCAGCTGCATAACGAGGCTCTGTCAGACTTGGATGCTGCAATATTGTTCTATCATGGCAAACTCCTTTCCCTGATTATTATAGTTGAATACAAAGTCTACAAAGATCTTTTCATGACACTGTGGATTTTATGTGATTGTGTTCTACATTTGCAAATAGCAAATACCAGTATGACCCCATGTGGAATTTACTAGGGCTGTGGGAGTTCCAAGTGGGCAGACCCACTGAGGACCCACATGAGCCAGCCCAGATGGGCTATGTTCTATGGGTACCATATGGATAAGATATAGGAAGTAGGTTGAACAGGCAACTGAGTTTAACTACCTCAGCTGAGTATAAGTATTACTGTGTTATCTTGTTGTTTTATAAGATTAGCATTAATAAATGTCTGTACAAGACCAATTTTACTGGGTTCTAGATTTTTTTAGAGGAATATAGCTGCATGTAACCTTCTTACGTTTTTCTTTTAATGCCATCTCACAGTGCAATGAGGGTAGGGGTATATAAAAACGGCCTTGAGCAAGAAGTAGTTCCCCTGTGTTGGGAGCACGCACAACAGTCAGAAAGGCAGATCAATGAGCACACTTTCTCTGCAGAACACAGAAGATCATCATCATTTTTATTGTCACTGTTTTTATTCTCCTAGAAAAGCAAATAAAATATACAATTTTTTTTACACACAGTGTTTTTTTGCAGAGAGAATTTTGATCAGAAATAGTGTACTGACTGTAGAATCCATCTCTGGCTGCTGTGCCTGCTCCCAAAACAAAGGAAACTGATTATTTAAGGGGAACTGAACGGTCTTGTAGGGCCACAGTCCCAACTGCTTTTACTGTGATTGCTGTGGCCCTCTGTTTTTAACCTGTGTTAATGTTACTTTGTTAGAATTCCTTTTTCCTGCATTTACAGCTTGTGTGATTATTGGCCAGGAGGGTTTGCAGTTTCCTCAAAACACGAGTTATTTGCTGTTTTGATTATGACTTTAACTAATGGCTGCTTATAAATTGCATTGTCACACTATTACATAAATATATTATTAATATGTGTATATTGGTTTAATTTTGCTGGTGTCACTCCCTGGAGTAATCAAAGTGCAGTTTGACTTGGCCTACAAAGAGCACTAGGCTGGGGTGTCACATCTGAATAAGCTGGTTGTAGGGTTAGTCTCAGGTTTTGTGCTAGACTATATGCACCTTGTGTGCCTGGGGGTAATCGCTCTGAGTCCCAATTTGTGTATTGATAACTGTGGTCATGCAGGGGATGTTTTGAAGCAGCTTGTAAAAACACATATGGTTTTATTTATGGTCTTGAATTTGGTAGCTATAATGTATATTCTTTAATACACCTTGCACAAGATACAGAACATTTTGGCCTTTTGGATAGCATTTCTTGATTCCCATTTGAAACCTTCCTGGGAAAACTGAAGAACACTGTGCAGAGGCCACAGAAAACTGTGGAACAAATTCTCAAGTACGTCTATGAGACGCAAAGTATTCAGAAAAAAAGAAAAGAGATTATCCCTGTTTCCTCTCCATTTAAAAAGCCTCTTAACTCTGGACCAATAAGAAGTGAACTTGTAAGCAGTTCAGAAAATACGCTGATGGACAGACACATGTTTCTTGCTCCATGGGAGATAACCGTTTCAGGGTAGTGGGAAAGATTCCTATTGTGACAAACATTTTACATGGTTGCCATGTTGTCAAAGCACTGTGTGTTAGGTCTCTGAAAACCGTAATGCCTTTTTCAGCTACCCATTGGACTCAACATGCCTTGGAAATGGCTTTGCTGCAAATCTGTCCAAACAAATGCATGTTGATGAATTAAAAAAGAAAAGGGTGCTTTTGCCACTGAAGTCTGGATATTTGGCATTGGCACTGCTGTACTAGTTGGCTTCTTTTTGATTTCCCCTCTGCATGCTATGATTTGCAGTTGTTGGTTTCCTGGATGGTGAAGGTGTATCCATAATTCTTTACAAGTGGTTTACAGGACTAGTGGAAAATTCTTGTTTCTGCCTACCACGGGTAGTCAGTATCAATCACTCATGGTGCCGTGATTTTAGCTGAATCACATTTTGTAAAAACAAATTATATTCTCCTTTGATGGCTGCTGAGAGAAGTAGTTTTTTCAGATAGAGATGACTGATTCATGATAACAAGAAATTATTCCTCTTTCAATTATGTTTTACATATCACACAGTGCCCTCATACATTAAACCGTAGGACTGAAAGAAAGTTTACTTTCTTTTTCACAAAACTATGGTGCAACATGCTGGCAGTTACGTGCAAGAATGTACAGTATGTTGTGCATACAGGAAGATAAGAGAATATGATAAAGGGGATGAGGCACAGACATAGCTAAAGGTCATGCATAGAGGACAAGACAGACTTGGCAGGAAACAGAAAAGGACACCTAAACAAGGAAACATGGGTGATAACTACCTGAGACATACTAATAATAAACACTAGAACGTAACATTTCTCCAATACATCATAAGAAATCAAAAATACAAAAAACAAGCGCAAAATCCTGGGTCACAGATGAAGCGTCCTGACACAGTTCTCCTTATAGATACACATCACTGGTGACCGTATTACATGGCTTGTGCATTTAACGTGCTTTGTTAAAAAAAAGAAAGAAAGAAAGAAAACAAGGGCAAAATTAGGACCTCTACCATAGTTTCCTAACCTTATATCTTGATATAATAATCTAAATAGTAATCATTCAGGAGGAACTTTACTATCTTTTCCATTTGTACAACGTATTTTACATTCTTCCGCATAACTATACTGCCAGTATGTTCCACCAATGAAAGTAAAACTTCTTTCAGTTCTAAGTTTTGAGACCATATTAAAAAGCATAATTATGTGGGGTCTTTACCAGGTTCTAATATGATTTAAATGCAGCCTCAGATGAAAAAAACGAAAACATGACATAATATGCAGAGTCATTAAAGTGAACTGCAGACGATTAAACACAATACTAACATCACTACACAAATCCAGTAATCTACTTTCTTCCTTTTTTGAGGTAATCAACTCTGTCAGTTCAATTAAGTTCAGAGCAGGTCAGCCACTAATCAGAGGGTCAGTGGTTTGATCCCAGGCTGTCTCCTGGCTGCATGCCAAATATCCTTGGGCAAGATACTAACCCCATGTTTGCCTACTGGCGGTGGTCAGAGGGCCCGGTGGCGCCTGTGTCCGGCAGCCTCGCCTCTGTCAGTGCGCTCCAGGGTGGGTAGCTTGCCATCGCCAGTGTGTGAATGTGTGTGTGAATGGGTGAATGACTGAATGTAGTGTGAAGCGCTTTGGGGTCCTTAGGGACTAGAAAAGCGCTATACAAATGCAGGCCATTTACCATTTGTTTATACAATATCAAGTCACAACAACAGTCAACTCAATGTGCTTTTTATTGTAAATGGACTGATTCTTATATAGCCCTTTTCTATTCTCCTGGATTACTCTATACAGCACGCTGCATTCACCCATACACACCCATTCACACGAGCACTCTATGCTTTTTGTCAGTGCTTTAACTCAGCGGTCCCCAACCCCGGGCCTCGGACCGGTACCGGTCCGTGAGTCGTTTGGTACCGGGCCGTGAGAGTTGAGGCTCAGGTGCGAAATGTATGGTTTTCAGGGTTTTTATCGGTTTTGAGCGTTATTTTGTTATCATTTTTATTGTTAACTCGGTTTTCCTGGGTCTTTTCACATGTGTTATGAATAAATCTTCTTTTTTTTGGTACCGGTACTAGTTTTATTTTGTTGTATTTATCCGCGACACCTTAAAGGCCGGTCCGTGAAAATATTGTCGGGCATAAACCGATCCGTGGCGCAAAAAAGGTTGGGGACCGCTGCTTTAACTAACTTACACTCATACATATTTATACTCTAATGGATGCATCGAAGAGCAAATCGGGGTTAGTATCTGGCCCAATGATATTTGGCCTGATTATTCATGACTTTGTATTTGATTAGGACTTTAAATTCAATTCTGGATTTACAGGGACCCAGTGAAGTGAAGCCAATATAGGAGACATATGCTCTTTCTCTAGTAATAACGACCTATTATTTAGTAGGTCATTTATTTATATTATAAGTCGTGATTTTATATTATTTTTATTTTTACATTTATTTATGTATTTTTTAATTAATTTTATTCTACTTTTTAGGTCATTACTTATTTTAACGATTATTAGCACTGAGATTCGAGTAACAACATCTTGCTCTGTCAAGCTTCTTTGTGAAGAATGATAATTAAGAATCATTGAACCTTTAACATAAGAAAACCAGTGTGTTGTTGTCATCCACACACCGTTTTCAAATAGGTTAGGCATGTGACTGCATGTGTAGCTACCAGTGTTTTAAAGATGATATATTGCACATGTGGTCTTGCTTACTTTGGCAAAACTATTGGAAAATTGAACTACTGTACAATTATTAAAACTGAAGGGCAATTGCGCACTGATGGCACGGTCTCTGCGCAGCAAAAATCTGCGTTCAATTCAATTCAATTCAATTCAATTTTATTTATATAGCGCCAAATCACAACAAAAGTTGCCTCAAGGCGCTTCATAGATACAGAGAAAAACAATTATATGACCCCCTATGAGCAAGCACTTTGGCGACAGTGGGAAGGAAAAACTCCCTTTTAACAGGAAGAAACCTCCGGCAGAACCAGGCTCAGGGAGGGGCGGCCATCTGCTGCGACCGGTTGGGGTGAGAGAAGGAAGACAGGATAAAAGACATGCTGTGGAAGAGAGACAGAGGTTAATAACAGATATGATTCAATGCAGAGAGGTCTATTAACACATAGTGAGTGAGAAAGGTGACTGGAAAGGAAAAACTCAATGCATCATGGGAATCCCCTGGCAGCCTACGTCTATTGCAGCATAACTAAGGGAGGATTCAGGGTCACTTGGTCCAGCCCTAACTATATGCTTTAGCAAAAAGGAAAGTTTTAAGCCTAATCTTAAAAGTAGAGATAGTGTCTGTCTCCCGAATCCAAACTGGAAGCTGGTTCCACAGAAGAGGGGCCTGAAAACTGAAGGCTCTCCCTCCCATTCTACTTTTAAATACTCCAGGAACAACAAGTAGGCCTGCAGAGCGAGAGCGAAGTGCTCTAATAGGGTGATATGGTACTACAAGGTCATTAAGATAAGATGGGGCCTGATTATTTAAGACCTTGTATGTGAGGGGCAGGATTTTGAATTCAATTCTGGACTTAACAGGAAGCCAATGAAGGGAAGCCAAAACAGGAGAAATCTGCTCTCTCTTTCTAGTCCCTGTCAGTACTCTTGCTGCAGCATTTTGGATTAGCTGAAGGATTTTCAGTGAGTTTTTTGGACATCCTGATAATAATGAATTACAGTAGTCCAGCCTGGAAGTAATAAATGCATGAACTAGTTTTTCAGCGTCACTCTGAGACAGGATATTTCTAATTTTAGAGATGTTGCGCAAATGGAAGAACGCAGTCTTACATATTTGTTTAATATGTGCATTGAAGGACATGTCCTGGTCAAAAATGACTCCAAGGTTCCTCACAGTGTTACTGGAGGCCAAGGTAATGCCATCCAGAGTAAGAATCTGGTTAGATACCATATTTCTAAGCTTTTCAGGGCCGAGTACAATAACCTCAGTTTTATCTGAATTAAGAAGCAGAAAGTTAGCGGCCATCCAGGTCTTTATGTCTTTAAGACATTCCTGCAGTTTAACTAATTGGTGTGTGTTATCTGGCTTCATGGACAGATAGAGCTGGGTGTCATCTGCATAGCAGTGAAAATGTATGCTATGTCTTCTAATGATGCTGCCTAAGGGAAGCATGTATAATGTAAACAGAATTGGTCCAAGCACTGAACCCTGTGGAACTCTATAATTAACCTCAGTGTGTGAAGAGGACTCTCCATTTACATGAACAAATTGGAGTCTATTAGATAGATATGATACAAACCACTGCAGTGCAGTACCTGTAATACCTACAGCATGTTCTAATCGCTCTAATAGCGATTAGAACATCTAAAAACTAGGATATTATGGTCAATAGTATCGAACGCTGCACTAAGGTCAAGCAGGACAAGCACAGAGATGAGTTCACTGTCAGAGGCCATAAGAAGATCATTTGTAACCTTCACTAAAGCTGTTTCTGTGCTGTGATGAGCTCTGAAACCTGACTGAAACTCTTCAAATAAACCATTCCTCTGCAGATGATCTGTTAGCTGTTTGACAACTACTCTTTCAAGGATTTTTGATATGAAAGGAAGGTTGGAGATTGGCCTATAATTAGCTAAGACTGCTGCGCACAAAAAAAAATTTCTAACCTGAATTGAAATTAAAGTAAATACATTAACAATTCTGTTTTGCAGTGTTAGTCAGTAAGTGACTGGCTGCTCCAGTATGGGATTAATACAATTCAATTAAATTTTATTTATATAGCGCCAAATCACAACAAAAGTTGCCTCAAGGCGCTTTATATTGTACACTAGATCCAGAGAAAAACCCAACAATCATATGACCCCCTAAGAGCAAGCACTTTGGCTAAGGTGGGAAGGAAAAACTCCCTTTTAACAGGAAGAAACCTCTGGCAGAACCAGGCTCAGGGAGGGGCGGCCATCTGCTGCGACAGGTTGGGGTGAGAGATTAGATTAGAACGATGCCACCTTATCCCATAGTCCAACCAATCACGCGATTCACATTCACGTATGTACACAGCGTCCTTATGTGCAAGACCAGTGTTTTATCTAGCAAAGCAGCGTGGCTGATGTGAAGTGAAGCCACGTTAATAACAATGTGTACAACCATTGGAGATGTGAGCAGGACAGACGGAACAATTGAAGGAAAAAATGTGGACTTTATACCAGTTTTTAAATTGTGTTGACAGGCCACGTAAAACCAGAGTTATGATAAAAATATATGCAACGTTTGGTTTTCTTCTTGAATACTATCGTTGTTTATATTTACTGCGGGAAGAAAAGATAAAAACTACTTTTATAAGGAAAAAGCTGGAAAGCGCTCTCCGCCTGTGAGCAAAGATGAAACCAAAACACCCCCACCCTTTCCCATTGGTCGAAAAATGTACCATGTCGACCAATCAAAACATGGCATTTAGTTGTTAAGAAACGGGAAGAAGTTTTAGGAGTGACGGCGGTTTTGGGAGGTGAGAGATTTGCGACGTTTAACGCAAATCTTGTGTAGTTAGTGTGTAGTGTATTCTATAGTTTTGTTGTGTGCGTCAGAACAACGAGGCGACTGCTGAATGTTACAGGTGTTACAGGAGTGAAACATCTCCTGTTGTCAGGCCTGCAGGTATCAGGGTGTTGTTCTCTGCTGTGTTCTCCTTTATTTCATAGTGGACAGAAATTATTTTTTGGAGTAGCACAAATAATTTGTGTGGCATCAGATTTGATGCAGAACAGCTGATTTTTCTTTAAATATTTTGAAATGTTTGTTTAAAAAACGCCTCTGCAGCATTTTTAGGTAAGCAGCTGCAACAAACTTTGTTGTTTGCCAAACTCAGTAATTAAATGAGATAATTGATTAAAGAAAAATTTCTTAGTACAAAGACTACGCTTACAAAATTATGAACATGGTAATAAATACGGTCAATTTCTAGGAAACCAGCGAAAAATAAATAAAGAAAAAACAACTATATGTGCTGTTCAAGATTTATCTGGGAACACAATATATGACCTGAAACAAATAAACATTTTCAGGGATTTCTATAAAACGTATTCACCACAAACAAACCCACGGCTTTCCTGCAGAATTCTACATTCTAGCACCAGTTTTTTACAGAACGTTGTTGGAAATCAAAGAAAAGGGCAGACTTCCATCAAATATGAATTCTGCAAACATTAATCTCCTGCTAAAACCAGGCAAAGGCAGGAATGCCCACTCTCTTATACAGAATACAGTAATTAAGGGCATAAAATGCAAGAACGTGGAAGATAAAATCAGCCTTTATGTGGATGATGTGTTACTTTTTCTCCAAAACTGACAAATCAATATATCTGGGGTGACTGAATTGATAAACTCTTTTGCAAGAATATCAGATTACTCAATTAACTGGTCAAAATCTACAGTCCTTCTGATTAATTGCTCCTTCCATAATTCTTCACACCACTGCAATTGGGAAATATAAAATATTTAGGTATTAATGTTTCTTCCAAGCTTGCAGATCTAACTAAATTAAACCATATCCCACTTTTAAAGAAAGTAGAAGGCGATCTGGCTAGATGGAAATGTCTAACCATATCACTCATGGGAAGGGTTGCCGCTATAAATTATGGTCTTACCAAAAATAAATTATTTATTCTCAATGATCCCAACTAAACTGCCACAAGATTGGTTCAGATCTCTAGATTCATATATGTCCAAATTCCATCCATCTTCATCCGCTTTATCCGGGGCTGGGTCGCGGGGGCAGCAGCCTAAGCAGAGAAGCCCAGACCTCCCTCTCCCCAGCCACCTCCTCCAGCTTATCCAGGCCAGTCGAGAGATATCGGCTGTATCCCAATTCAGGGTCTGCAGCCTTAAAGTACGCATTTCAAGGCCGATTACGTCACAGCGGCGCGCCGAAGGCTGTCCCAATTCAAAGGCTGCTCGAAATGCGGCCCTGAAGTGCGTCCTTCATTTCCCTGAATTTTAAGGCTGTGGCAGTGTAGACTTCGTGGCCCAACATATCCCAGAATGCATAGCGCGGCGGTGGGTGTGGATAATTTTGCCGAAAAAAAAATGGCGGATGAGGGGCAGCCGAAGAGTAAACTTTAAGTAAGTACTGAATATTATGTCACTTATTTATGTGCAAATGTTTAATAACAAAGAACATTAAACATTACTGTTGGCCACATGTCGGCAAAGTTATGTGACATTAGTGACGTTTGTACTAACTTGGTTTTAAAGCCTTTACTTTAAAATATACGCCGTTCAATAGCTGAGCTTAATCTTACAGAGAATGATCAAAGCTCATGTAGAAAGAAACAAACAAATGAAAAAAAGATTTTCTCCTTCATTTCTGTTAAACAAAGCTGTATGACACGTTTCCAGCTGTTAGTATCATGGTTGCTAGGCAACCTGGGCAGCGCAACGGAGGCTAGACCGTCCCATTTCACAAGCCTCGCACTTCTGGCCTTAGCGGTCTTTGAGTACGCGGCCCTTGAGGATCATTGAGGCTGCGTACTTTAAGGCTGCAGACCCTGAATTGGGATACAGCCATAGTCTCTCCAGCGTGTCCTGGGTCTGCCCTGGGGCCTCCTCCCGGTGGGACATGCCCAGAACACCTCGCCCAGGAGGCGCCCAGGATGCATCCGTGTCAGATGCCCGAACCACCTCAGCTGGCTCCTTTCAATGTGGAGGAGCAGTGGCTCTACTCTGAGCCCCTCCTGGATGGCCGAACTTCTTACCCTATCTCTAAGGGTGAGGCCAGCCACCCAAAGAATTCAATGTCTGTTTGATCTGCACTGAAGCTGTGGTAGTTATGAAAGAGTATAATGTAAGACGTCATTATGAAACCAAACATCAGGCTTATGCATCCTACACTGGTGCTGAGCGAGAGCAGAAATGAAAGCAAATGACCTGCAGGGTCAGCAACAGTATTTCTTTTGTGCTCAACAAGTCCAGGAAAAGGCTAAAATAGCCAGCTATGAGGTCGCCCAACTCATCGCAAGACAAGGCAAGCTTTTTTCAGATGGAGACCTCATAAAACACGGCCTCGTTAAAGTCACCGAAATAATGTGCCCGAAAAAAGTGCAGGACTTCAACAATGTCAGCATGTCCAGAAATCCAGTTATGCGACACACTGAAGACTTGTCAGCCAACATTAAACTGCAACTGTCTGATAAAGCTTGTGCTTTTGATTTTTACTCCATGCGATGAGAGCACCGATGCCACAGACACCACACAGCTGCTTTCTTTTTTTTTGCGGGGAGTGGACGAGAGCACGAGCGCTTTAGGTGAGTAAAAAATATATTCCACAGTATGCAGTAAGCATGCATGTGCAGGTACACATGCTTCAAATATCAATAATGCGCATCAATTCTGTCACTACGCTGCTTTTGCGCACCACTTTCTGCGTTTTTCCTTTTTGCGTTTTTCTTTTTAACACACGGAGTACACACCGCTGTGCACAGCACACGCACGATTTTTGGCACGAGTGGCGATCAGCACCACAGCTGGATGGCCCGATTTACATAATAATTTACTAATATTATATGCACTCCTGTTATTAAGTCCAGTTCAGTCTGTTAATGTTGATAACAGATTCAAATGAAAGTTAATAGATATGTTGCTAAGCCTAATAACTTAAATAACAAGCTTGAAATTTACCCGTCCCATTTTCCCCTTTATTGTTTTTCTCTGTGCTGTAAATCTTCTGTCTAAAGAAGAAATCTGAGGCTGCTGTTCTGAGAATGAGCTACCAAAGCTTTTTCTGAATAAATCAATAAAGATCAATTTATGGAAAGCTGTGATGAAGGCAGTTTTGTCTTTAATTATATTTAACAATATAACATATTTGACCACATTTAAGTGATTTTTCTAACTTTAATATACTAAAGTTAAGGTTATTTACCTAATTTCTAGTAAGTGGCCCAGCCCCTCCTATATTGCTATGTTTGTGGCCCTCAGTGGAAAAACGTTTAGACACCCCTGCCATAGATCATCGTGATGTTTATTATATTGCTCTTTTTTTCTTCTGCTTGTTTTCTCTTTTTTCTTTCTCAACAGGTGATCCAGGTGATTGATACATGTATTTTTTGTCTGCTTATTTTGTTGGTTTTTGTTGTTTGCCCCTTATCATCTTTCCTCTTCCCTGCTGTTTTTCTTTCCCTCTTTCTTTCTCCCCTTTCTTTTCCCCAGTCAAGTCTGTCCCGTGTTTAGCAAAGTGAAAATAAAATAAAATAAACAATAAAAGGTGAATCAAATAGACCATTACCGCAAGGCTGGGAGGGTCCATTTGGTAAAGTAAATCCGTTGGGCAACTTTCTTCGCCTTTAGACAATAATTCTGATGGCAAAAGAGCCAAACGGGACAGGCGAAAAAAAAAGAAGAAAAAAAACAGAAAGAAGAAGAAGAAGAAGAATTAACTATATAATTAATTGCCCAAAATTGGTCTTTATATACTGTATTTTGCAGACAGAGAGTTACAGGACTCTCTCCCAGACCACATACTCATACTCATACTACAAGTCAGAGCTTTATAAAAAACAAAAAAGAAAAAAAAAGAAGTTGTGTTTTTAAAATTGTTATTTTTATTTCCAATAGTGTTAACATACTACACAGGGAGTTTGTGCGTTTGCTCAGACACAGAGGGAACATTAGTTGTAAATTATATATGATTTTTATGTTTTACAAGCATGTTTGTTAATTCACATTTTTGGAGAGAACAGAAACTTTCCAGATCTTTCCTGGCCAGACAGGTATCCAAGTACTGCTGAAAAACATAGAGGACCAATGATGTACTCTAAAATGTTTATTTTTTAAATTAAATGTTATTATTAAAGGTTTAAAAAGTTGTTATTAACATTATTTTTGATATAGCAAATCACCAAGACCCATGAACGTACAGTGTTTCTAAACATAATAGTGCTTTCTTTATATTTGAATAGGTTCAAACTCCTAACTATTTAGATTTGTCACAGTTCAGAATTGCAGTTAACCAAAGTAACGTTTACGTATTGTTTAACAGGTGTCAAAAATTTAAATAATAAAATATACATATGTGTTAACACAAGATTTCATAATTTAGTTTACCACTTGGATGAAGTAAGACTTCTCTAAAAATGTTTGGGTGGAGGTAAATCTGCTCTTTGTTTATCTGTTGTGAACTGAGTGTTGAAATGTGCATTTCAAGTGGGATGCCAGTAGGGATGGCTACCGGTTCTGACATAAACGGTAGTAACCAGACCGAAAAGCAACGCACATTTCGGTGCTTTATTTCGGTGCTTTTTTTCCCTGAGATGTCATACACTTTGGATTCTAGCCAATCATTTTACCTTTCTGAGGATAGTAGGTGGGCCCAGGTACGTACGTTCTTTTAGAGGAGAGCTACAGATTAAAAATGCCCAAAGCGAAGCGGTCAAATTCTGGCTGTACTTCACAGCAAAAGATGCAAACTCAGCAGCCTGCAACAAGTGCTTTAAGGTGATACTGTGCAAACTCGAATCTGATGAATCAACGGGCAACGTAAAGCATTTTGTTAAAAGCCGAGAAATGCGCCGTATTTGGTAGCTTGCTGCGAGACCTCACACCGTGCACATCTACTGTGGGTGGGTTGCCTGTTATCGGACCCAGAGTTAGCAACATCCCCCAAAAACCCGAAGAGTAGAGTCCTGGCCCCTAGCCCTGCCAGTGTAGCAGAAATGATGACGGATGATGATGCAGCAGCAGCCGTTCTTCTCTGCATGAGTAGCTTAATGTTGTTCGTGTGTAAGCTAACCACGTTATTAAATTAATGCATGTAAGGTGATCTATCAAACACTGTCATAGTTACATGCGGCTGTCTTCTTGTTTGATGGCAGATACTCCCTTCACCCTGGCCAAAAAGGCTAAAATGACCAAAGAAAAAGTGGAAAACAGCTAAACATGAGAGGTTTTTGGACAAAGTTTGTGTTTTTTCCATTGATTAAGCACTGCTTCCAACAAAGAGTGATGCCATAAATTCCCTATAGCTGCAGAAAAGGCTAACATTGTTATCATTTTACAAAAAAACAGCTGAACATGAGAGGTTTTTGGACCAATTTTGTGTTCTCCATTCTTTAAGCACCGGTTCGAGCACTGTTTAAGCACCGGCACCGTTTCAAAAGTACCGGTTTGGTACTGGTTCGGATAAAACCTAAACGATACCCATCCCTAGCTGCCAGAGGTTCAGCTGATGTTACTAAGGTTGGTCACACGGTGGCAGCATTGTGTAAGACAGTCTTTAGATTTCATTAATAATCCAAACAGGTAGTCACTGTTGCAGTTAAGGAAGTTTCATATCTCTTCCCAAATGTACAACATAGTGTACATTCTTCCATGTACAGTAACTGACTGCCAGTATGTTCCACCCCTACAGTTATGTGAAAAAGAAAGTAAACCAATGTCAAGTTGTGCCACAGCACCATGGGCCATCTCTATGTTTTACATTTGTAGGTGCAGGTGTAGGTGACAACCATCTTGTCCATGGTAGAATGAGAATGTGATCAGTTGTGTTCTTCCCCTTACATCGTGCTCAGGAGTTCAACAGCCATTCTTTTCTTTCTGACATAGCTAACCATGATAAGACTGCCACTGAAAACCAATGTTCTGTAAACCTCCCTGAATTTGGAAGACTTCATCAGAGGAGGGATGCCGACCTTGTCCTATTGTAGAGTCCCCACAATAGTCGTGCTTTTCGACTCTCCTTTTTCTCCCACCTCACGCTCAAAGACACACAACGAGTCCATTCTCCCTGCAGCACGGACTACACTGCCCATGAAGCTACATTCTGCATTCTGCCTATTAGCTTAGCACAACAACAAAGGCGCTCTCTCACCCAGGAAGCACGCAGAGCGAGAGCGTCACCCTGTAACCATGGCAACCGTAACGCTGCCGCCTGGAACTACAGAACGTAGCTGTCAAACAAAACCCAAACAGTCCTGACCCGCCACAATATGAAACAAGAAAGTACCGCCGTGTAATCCACTTATTTCAACAAAGTAACTGTATTCTAAATACCACCTTTTACCTGTAACGTTCCGTTACCTGTAACAGAATACAGTTACTCATATTTTGTATTTTAAATACACTCAACAAAAATATAAACGCAACACCTTTGTTACTGCTCCCATTCCCCATTGGATGGACGTAGAGACCTAAAATTCATTCCAGATACACAATATAACCATCCCTCCCAAACAGTGGTCACAAATCAGTCCAAATGTGTGGTAGTGGGCACATCTGCTATATTGAGATAATCCATCCCACCTCACAGGTGTGCCACATCAGGATGCTGATCTGACATCATGAGTAGTGCACAGGTGTACCTCAGACTGCCCACAACAAAAGGCCACCCTGGAATGTGCAGTTTTGTCTCACAGCAAAATGCCACAGATGCCACAAGCAATGAGGACGCGTGCAATTGGCATGCTGACAGCAGGAATGTCAACCAGATCTGTCGCCCGTGCATTGAATGTTCATTTCTCAACCATAAGCCGTCTCCACAGGCGTTTCAGAGAATATGGCAGCACATCCAACCGGCCTCACAACCGCAGACCTCGTGTAACCACACCAGCCCAGGATCTCCACATCCAGCAGGTTCACCTCCAAGATCGTCTGAGACCAGCCACCCAGACAGCTGCTGGAACAATTGGTTTGCACAACCAAACAATTTCTGCACAAACTGTCAGAAACCGTCTCAGGGACGCTCAACTGCATGCCCGTCGTCCTCATCGGGGTCTTGACCTGACTCCAGCTCGTCGCCGTAACAGACTTGTGTGGGCAAATGCTCACATTCGATGGCGTCTGGCACGTTGGAGAGGTGTGCGCTTCACGGATGAATCATGGTTCACATTGTTCAGGGCAGATGGCAGCTGAGAATGTCCCAGTTCTTGCATGGCCAGCATACTCACCGGACATGTCACCCATTGAACATGTTCGGGATGTGCTTGACCGGCGTATACGACAGCGTGTACCAGTTCCCACGAATATCCAACAACCTCGCACAGCCATTGAAGTGGAGTGGACCAACATTCCACAGGCCACAATTGACAATCTGATAGACTCCATGCGACGATGTATTGCACTGCATGAGGCAAATGGTGGTCACACCAGATACTGACAGGTTCTGGGTCCCCAGACCCCCAATAGCGCAAAAAACTGCACATTCCAGGGTGGCCTTTTGTTGTGGGCAGTCTGAGGTACACCTGTGCACTACTCATGATGTCAGATCAGCATCCTGATGTGGCACACCTGTGAGGTGGGATGGATTATCTCAATATAGCAGATGTGCCCACTACCACACATTTGGACTGATTTGTGACCACTGTTTGGGAGGGATGGTTATATTGTGTATCTGGAATGAATTTTAGGTCTCTACGTCCATCCCATGGGGAATGGGAGCAGTAACAAAGGTGTTGCGTTTATATTTTTGTTGAGTGTACGTAACGGCGGTACATGGTAAATGGCCTGTATTTATATAGCGCTTTACTAGTCCCCAAGGACCCCAAAGCGCTTTACATATCCAGTCATCCACCCATTCACGCACACATTCACATGTATTCCGTTACTCCCCAACACTGGTTATTGCTGTGTAAAATATTATTCTTAAGCAGTGACACTCTTTATGGTCCATTTGGTATATATTCCTGACAGTTGATAAGAATCAAAGGTTCACATGAAATTCCATAGGAAATGAATGGGGGTCATTTTTGACTCACTTATGGAAGTTTGTAGTAGTAAAACAAAAACAAAAATGTTGTAAAATGTACAAAAGGTAATTTAAATATTTAAATATTTAGCTAGAATATGAAATAATTACAACTTTTCATTACAAAAGTATTGCAAGCAAAAACAACCCGACAGGGTCATTTTTGACTCACTTATACATCCAAGGGTTAAGTTAAAATCGCTGCATTATGAGTGATCCTGAGTGGAGTTGCATGATGTCATGGTTTAGTCACACATATCTCCTGCATCACTTGAAAGCCAAAAGGTATCTTATGTATGAAAATAATGTCACAGCTTAAGCTTTTTTAGGAAGTGACTAGTAATCAACAAAGGCATACTAACTTTGCAGATATTTGTTATACAAGAAAGATGTGATTATTAATCTTTTATTATGAAACGTCATTGCAATGAAGTATTACCATATGGGAATACTTCAGTGCAATCTGCATTTTGGCGTAGTTGTGTGCCTGTGTGTGTTTGATAGACATAATACCTTATATTGCCAAGTGACATCAGCCCCACCTTTTGGTGGTTTGGTCTGGATCATTCAATCATTTTACTGAGGTAGAGAAGCATCCTGTTAATACTTATGTAAAAAGCTCATTACAAACGTCAGTCTCAGTACAGACATTACTCTAATCCAATCATCTTCTTGTCCCTTTTTTAGCTAATCAACCTGCACTCAGTGTGGTTTCAGTGCCCTCCATTTTGCCTTTCAGATTCTCGTTTATGCAACCCACTTCCTCAGCATATCCACCATATCCAAGTCATTCAGAGCTCCAGTCCTCATCTTCGTCTTCACCACTACCAGTGTCTAGACTCTAGACCCTTGGGGATCCTGCCCTAATCCTATCACCACTGGGATTCCATGCTGCCATGATGAGTCAAAATAATTAATTTCTCTATCTTAGTAAATTATGTTCACCACTGCCAAATGATTAAAATCCAAGTAACGCTGAAAAAAACCATGAACCAAGAATGTTTGTGTGTGGTGGAGCTGTGGTCCCTGGGTCAGCTGCAGGGGAAGGGTGGTGCAAGGGAGGCTGTAGGTGGAGGTGATTGGACTAATGAGATTTTCCTTTTTTATAGTGAGATGGGAGAACAGAAGGGGGGAGTGTGTGAAAAGCTGTCGTTCATGGGTGCCAAACCAAAGAAATTATATGTGTGTAAAATCAATGAAACTAAATTGATCACAAGAAGAGTTCATTTACATTTTGTTTTAAAGGTTATTTATTTATTTATTTTTGTTGAGCATCGGTACGCCAACATCCAAGAAGGCACACTGTTGCTAATCATAGTAGTATAGTCCCCCCCCCACACACACACTATATTATAGTAACTTCAAACTATGTGGACTGCACATGATTGAAAACTGCAGTAAACAAAACTGTCATATGATTATAAATTGATATTGGTCAAAAGCAGTTTAAAAGCTACACATATTTTACATATTTTTTGCTTGCTTTATTTTAGTCGCTATATTGTATACACAAAATGAAAACATTGTTGCAAATGATTATTATTAAACCAACAACCACAATGAAAGGTTTCACCACCAAAAAAACAAATCATTATATTAGAAACATCTATAATAAATCAAAAAGGAACAGATAGTTATCAGGTCATACAGAAGCAAAATCCAAAAATAACAAAAAGTAATCTGGCAGCGTCAATTGTGCTGCTCATGTAAAGATTCCAGATGTGGATGAAATACACATCAGGGTATCAAAAGCAGCAGCGCTAGCAGGAGTGTGAGGAAAGGAGAGGCCATCATACCAGGAGAGAATCCAAAAAGGCTAAAACACAAAGAAACGAATTAAGGAATTAAATGAGTTATACATTTCAGAAGAAGGTGTACATCGCCATCAGCACTGTTGTGTTTTACTGGGCATAATCTATGTGTGCTGTAAGCTGCAACAAATAATACACTCAGTTGTCTTGTAATTTTACACATTGGTACTGAAAACAATTCATTATTATGGCAAATGTGAATTACAGACATTCTGATTGGCTGGTGACTATATTCTTGTGGGTCACTGCATAAATCATTATTACCCATGCAAGAAATACATGGGCAGAGACAAAAGACTTTAATATTAGCATTACTAGTGTCATCATCATCACTGGGCAAGGTCATGTGTAAATCAAAGCATTATACGGTATGTATGTGAAAATAACATGTTGATTTCAAATCCTGCATCAAATATTGAAATGATTACAGCTTCCAAAATGAGCTTTTTCTTTTGTCTACTCCATTAAGTGTTCACCACTGCAGATCAGCTTTCACCATCTCACCCTATTCCTCCATTGGTACACCAAGCCTCTGCATGTGCTGCTTCACTATAAGTTTTGCTGATGACTATCCTTAAATAAAGCTTTTTGTGTTGAGCACAAAATTATACTGTGTTCAGCAGTAGAATGTCTAAAATTTCAGGTCCAGCAGAGTTTACAGCTTGTGACAACAACACGATCTTACAAACAGATGATTGTTGTACCTGTCATCTGTTGTCTCTGGAATTGGAATTGTGGTAGGTGAGATCCTGTAAACAACAAAGTATTTTTAACAGGTAGGTCAAAATTCTTATGTGTGTAAGAGTTTTAGTGTTTCTGGCTGCAAGAAACACATTCTATTTATTAAAAAAAAATGTGGAGTACCTGCCATCTGTTGTGTCTGGAATTGGAATTGTGGTGGTTGAGATCCTGTAAAAGCATTTTCGAGAGGTCTATTAAAACTTTCATGGGTGCAGAAGTCAGTGCTAGAGTTTCTAGCACTAGTGTGCACTAGCTTTCAGATCTAGTAACAACAGACATACAAACTGCTTACTGCTATTTTCTTATGAATTTGTATGTTGTTTCATATGATATGTTTTCTCTTCATATGAATCCTAATTTAATAAATTTTGTACCGTGATGAGCAAGGTCCTTTATCCTGGTCTCCAGGAGGATGTGTAATATTAACTGTTCTCACTTGAAGACATGGCAGTGAACTTCCATTAACTAGAGGAGTGAGATCTATTGAAAGAAGAAATTTAAAATATGTATACAGAAACTTGCATCACTTCATGCATTTCTGTTGTAAAAGTTTCAAGTACAATATTTAAATTTAACAATGAAAATATTTAAATTTGCCTTGTGCACTGAAGATGAAAATGGCACTCCCTCCCTTGAGATAATCTCTGGATTTGATGTCTTCCAAAGATGCAAAATAATATCTACCATACAGGTTATTAGCATAGATGAGCTCATTGTTCTCATCAACAATTTGAGTTCCAACATCACGAGGTTTGCCCCAAAAGGGAACACCTATTTATAGAAAGCATATGTAACATAGTGGTCAATAATTTAGTTAGTAGATTTTTTAAGCATTACTTCATTTTTCTGCAAACGTACCAGTGGTGGTGAGCAGATTTGGGTCAGTGGTGAGACTCATTTGCCTTGACATCTGTAGCTGGATGTTGGGGTTCTGATCCACCATTTGAACAGTAAATTGCCTTTGTGGGCAAGGCCATTTCAGTTGGTCATCATAGACACCAGAGACAAGATGCACATATACTCCAAAATCTGTCTGCCTTAGATATAACGCTACCCGGTAAGCATAGCCCTCACTGGAATACTGCCTTGGGCTATATATCAGGGCCGGAGTATGAGTACTGTTCCAAAATCTCTCAAAATCATTAATCTGCCAGGTTCCATCTGGACACTCGAGCTCTGACAGATTGATGTCATCAATAGAGAAGCCACCTGTAGAGTTTCCTGCTCCTTTACGAACCTCAAACTCCACCTGGAACTGCTTGGTGGCATTTAGAGGAACATGGTGGAGAGTCCAGTGAGATGTTGGTGGACCTGAAGTTAGAATTTTTAGATTAATAGGTGAATGTGACGTATGTCTTCATGACAAAATGTGAAATATGAAACATTTATACTTTCTCTGGAGAAAATCATCATAAATAATCACGCAAATGATTCATTACCACTGATCTGTCCCATGAGGTAGCGAGTTCCTGTGGAGTCCCATTCATCTTGAAACTCTCTGATCCAGATGTTAAGTTCGTCTGTCTGGCTCCCATTGTGGTAATAGTAGAACTGCAGACACTGGACATGACACTCCCTCTGGGGACTCATCCTCTTTGTCTCCAGCCAGGCTGAGTCTCCCTCCTGACCTGGTCCTGTGCTAGCATACATGAAGTAACCCGCATCCTGACCTACAATACAGTTCAAAATTATCTTTAAATTTTAAGTATCAAAAGTATTTATTATTATCTCTGGCAGCTTACTTTTGATGTTAGTAATGCTGAGGTGGAAAACTACATTTTCCATTTAAAACTGTATATTAAACACTGCAATAAAAAAAATGCAATATTTGAAACCTTACCTTGATTACCATTTCCACTGGGCAGATTGGTGTGGTCAGAGCTGGGACCACCATAAACACCAGTTACCATTTCCCAGCCATTGCCACTCTTTGAACAGCGGTTCATTTGACACATGGTCCCATTAGTAAAGCCACAGTACATCTTAAAGGCAATGGATGAGCCTGTAGAGATCAATTAAAAGCGCAAGTTTTTTTTTTCAAGGAAGGTTGGAGGGAAAAGGCAAAATTGTCAACTCACAAAACTGTCATCTCAAGGGAGTGAACTGTTTTCACGTGAGCAATTTTCTACACACATTCAGCACTTTTAGGCTTAGTTAATTACTGACAATGAGCAACAGAAAGTTGATTATTGGAGTACTCATGATATTGCTGAAATCGCAGCCTGACAATCCCGGTATGTTGTTTTTTGTATGAATTAAACAAATAGAGTGGGATTATTTGCTGATTATAAATTGGCCATAGGTGCAAATATGAGCATGGTTGTCTGTTTGTTTAAACCATTTTCAAATCATAATTGTGACTTGTTGAACTTTTCTTAAAACAAATAGACTTGATCATTGTGCCAGTTCAAAAAGTGATCATAATAGATATTTTGGAATTCAATAATATATAAATTTATGGCCTCGTGAATATAAGTAAAAACCCCTAGTAAAGAGCCCTACTAAGTTTAAATGCGCGTAGTAACTCTAAAAACAATGTAAAAACTATTTACAAATGTGAGTGTGAGAAAGAAAATGGTTACTTTCTATTGGTTAAGAGCACAATATTCTCACGGTGTCCTTAGTAATTTTAACCAGTAATCCCAGAGTATTCCTAAAACTGGATGCTGGTCCCCATAATCTTTGAGCACTTACTGCATTTGTAGAGTAGATTCAGCTCCTGAACATCACTAGCACTCATTTCCAGTCGTTGACCAATAAGATTCTGGAATTTGGGGTCTTTGGTGATAATTGTAGATCCATTGCCATTGGTGAAATCATCTTTGCCATAGTGCATCACGGACAAATAGTCATATGGGACTCCATGGGTGGTGCTTTCATCACTGCCGACTATTCTAAAATTGTGCTTGTAAGCTATAAAAATCATATATAAAAGTCAAACATCAGATACAGTACACTTAACTGAAAATATTTTGATAATATGAGAGAAGGTCAAATCATAAAAGGAAATATTTTGTATACTCACTATAGTGATTTCATTGATTTTATGACTCAATCTCAGATTATTAAATAGTTATGATTTTATGTTAACAATTTCAGAGTGGTTATTACATTTATGCAGACTGCTTTATACAGCTTTAAGATAAGTATTTGAATAGAAATATTGAACAAAGACATTAACATTGTTATAATTAGTATAAGTGTTAACCAAACCCTCTAGGATGTTTTCAAAGTTAATCGTCACATAATCATCTCTGTCATATCTGGACTGTTCATGGTAGAAGCCAAGAGCATGAAGGAACTCATGTTCAACAATTGCAATGTAACCACAGCCTATTCCAATGGAGAGTTCCTGTCCATTGGAAAATATTCGTCCAATGTATGACCAACATCTGAAATTAAAGGCAGAACACTGATGAATATTTGTCCTATAACTAGTTATGTATTCTGTAATTTATTTAGTTTAATCTATAAAATCACAATTAAATAAATCAGAAAAGAAATAACAAAAACATAACCATTCTTAAAAATTTCACTGTATTCATCTTGTTCTTTTGCTAGAACTATATATTTTGATTTGATATACCTTTATTAGTCCCATAAGGGGGAATTTCATAAGGCTGCCGACCTATTGCGCGCAATGGCGGCGCCATCTTACCCTCCAGCCATACATACATTACACAAAACATCACATGGGGAAGACAGGTCAGAGAGGTATAACAATGGAAAATGCACCACATGAGGAAAGATAAGGAGAAAAAATAACTCCCCCCCCCAGACTGAGCTCCAACAGGGAGATCAGTTTGAGAACAGAAAAAAACACCTCTGCACAAAGCACATGAAAAAACTCTTAATACACCAAAGAAACACATGACAAGCAACAGGGGTGGGTAAAGGGTGAGAGACAGCTGATTTAGACAGTATCCGGTCCTGCAGCCTGTGCGCTGGTCTCCTTGATCCACCGTCAGCATCGGAAGGGAATAAGCGTCGAAGGCATTTGGAAAGGAAGGGGGGATGAGTGTGTGCATATCAGTGTATATGTATGTGTGTGTGTGTCCAGAGTTCAGCTGAGACAGTGTCCTTCGCCCTGCTAGGCTAAGTAAACAGTCTTCCAGCCAACCCAGGTGGCCTTGCATGGAATGGGAAGGAACAGTCTAAACAGTCGTTATCAGGGTGTTTTTGTTCGGCTGCAACCTTACGACCGCAGCTGGCGCCGAGAGGGTATCAACATGAAGTGATGGTGTTTCTTACTTTAGTGCGAACAGCTCATATGAATTTCAAAGCAGTTCTACAGTCTAACACTGGTCTCTCAATCTCCCATTGGAGAGCCGCGAGCTTCGCCATACTTGCGTTCTGTGATGTTGTCATTTCTTGTGCTCAAGGAGCCGATTCTGAGAACTCACGACAGTGTGCCTCCCCGAGATGTCATCCAATTTGCGTTCAGAGATGTTTTTCCGAGCTAGCCCTCTGAGATGTAATCCAGTCTGCAGTCAGAGATCTTATTCTGAGTATTCACAGCAGCCGTAGCCTTTCCAAGATCTTATCCGTGCTGCACTCAATGAGCCCATTGAGTGCAGCAATCGTTTCAATCACATCGTTTCAATCCCAGTGGGCAGCCTTGTGGGGGTTTGAACAGCCGGTTCCGCTTTCTTAATTCTTCAATAAGTCAGGGCCAAGCCAGCTCCGATCAGCCAGAACCCTGTTACCATGGTTCCAAATAGGTAGATATCTTCAGCACTCAGGCTCACCCAAGCCCAAACTTCTCGTTGAGAAAGGGGTGTCAATTGCATTTAGGGACCAGTTGATCCAATCCATAATTCCTCTTTTAGGTTTTAGAGAACAGACTGTGAGTGAGTGTTCCTGGGAAAAGTAATACAAAAAAACACGAGACTAGACAAGGACACAAGAGGCTAAGCAGGGAAGCTAAGGGAGAGGAGGAGGAGGAGAGGAGAAAAGTGCAACCGCCTTCGTCAAGAGCAAGAGCAGAAGTATATCACACACACATATATATATATCACAAATTAAACTAAGCTAAACGAACAAAAAGTCTAATTGAAAAATCAGCATAGTCATTTTTAGAATATTTATGCTAATTACAGCTAAGTAGAAAATTTTATTTTTAAAAACAACAACAACAAAGAGCAGAAAAACATACCCATTTAACTGTTTGACAGAAATGTAATAGTCCTCAGAGTCCCTTGGTTTGAAGTCAGTGCATGATTTCAATCTGAACTGGTCAAAGGCTCTCAGAATGACTCCTTTAGAATTAATGTCTACCGTTGTTGTGTTATAGAGATTAAAAGAAAAGAAGAAGATATTTTAGACAACCAATAAAGGTCCTTAGCCTTGCCCATGCATTTTACTGTAAGGCTATAAAGCATGGAGCTATAAAAATTTTAGCAAAGGCGTGGGTGGTTGCTTTGCAAAACTATTCCATTAAAGTAGCTCTGTTCACTCGCACATGCTGCTGTATTTTTTTTCAATATGTGGCTTCTATGTGTCAAAAGCGTCCAGCTGACATGGAAAAAATGCATTTTCAGGTATGACATCACAAAGATGTGTTCCCATAGGAATAAAGAAATAAAGACTTCTTTCAGGTGTATTTATA
This sequence comes from Diplotaxodon limnothrissa, assembly GCF_057381915.1. Taxonomy (NCBI): domain Eukaryota; kingdom Metazoa; phylum Chordata; class Actinopteri; order Cichliformes; family Cichlidae; genus Diplotaxodon; species Diplotaxodon limnothrissa. The sequence continues at coordinate 24,252,105 of NC_140606.1, read as the reverse complement.
AGAAAATACATATTTACCAAGGTCATTATTTAAGAGGTAGGGGACTGGAGATGTCCACAGGATGTTTTCATTAATAATGGTACTCCTCTGCTTGCCTATAGGCTAAAGTGTAAGAAACATGTATATTGTGACATAATGCAAAGTTACTATGCACACAGATGTTTTTAGAACAAATACATTTTTATCTTCATACAAAAAAACTCACCTCCAAAATATCATCATGTAAAAATTCTAAGATAAAATTTAAAAAATTAGAAACAAGTCACTAATATTCAAGTACAGTTGCATGAAGAACAAAAATATCCTTATAAAAAGGTTTAGTTATAAGTAGATGTTGAACTTTACCCTTGTTTATTTCAGGAATGTCCTTCACTTCACCAACATCTACAAAAACAGATGAGGTATTTTTGTATACAGTTTTTTTTTAATATTAAAAAAAAATTGAATTTCATCAAATGATGTGGAAAATTAAAAAAATAGAACTTACCCACTATTTCTAGCCCATTCTGTAAAAATATCAATATAATATTAAAATAAATGTTCCATCATTTAACATACTGTATGTAGTACTGTGAATAAATGTTTTTTTTTTTTTTTTTTCATTTTAAGCTTTGATAGAAAACACACTCCATACTTGTTGGTCAACATGCAAAATTACAATTTTTGTTTTTCTTTTTGAAAAACCAAAATCATTGTTTGTAGCTGATATTTAATATTCAGTATTATTGTTCAACAAACTTGATTACAAAACAAACCAGACAAATAATAAAAAAAAAATCTCTTTAAGTTCTCTTTGCATATTGATATTTACGATTTCTGAAATATCACTATGCAACTAATCACTTACTGGGTTTAAGGAGAATGCTTCAGAAATTGCCATGATCACAAAAATAAAAACACATTCTTTCATCCTCATGGTGCGTCTTTGATGAAACCTAAATCAATAGAGATTCTACCAAGAATGAGGAAAAACAATCACAAAATTAAAAAATATGTAAATATTAAAGATATATCAAACTTTATGTTTGTTCTTATAGAAATATGAAACTTGTCTTTACCTTGTCCCACGCTTGTCTCTTCCTCATCTGCATGAGAAGTTGTACCTGTGACAGGAGTGTTAGAACCAGTTTTATACAACTAAAGCTACGTGCTTGACACATCAGGGAGTCATGCATCTAGATTTGTTCCTGCTTTAGCCCACGTCATCATTTCCTGTTATCTGATGTCTGTGACATTAACAAATCCCGAGTATTTGCATTACTTAAAGACATTCCACTTCACACCTAATTTTTACCAGGAAAACATGAACAACAGTTGATAACAATGATAAACTCAACATTTGACTATGAACTTTTGTCTTTTACTCTTAGTGGAGAACTTTTTTTTTTCTGTGTGTAATCGATAGATGACCTAAGGTACTATATTATCTTTCCTCTGTCTCTGATGTGAAACAAATATTTTGTTGTGGGAGTTGGCTGTGGATATGGATCTCAGTCATCTACTTCATCAAATCTTCTGTTTTCTTTTATTTGTAAAAATGTTTGAAAAGAGGACTGATCAATGAAATCTCTCACCTTTGACTGTTTTCAGTTGTATAACAAGGCTTTGTCTGTCAGGCTTGGATGCTGCGATATTGTTCCATAATGGCCAACTCATTTCCCTGATGATGATACTTGAGTACAAAGTCTAAAAAGATCTTTTCAGCTCCAGTTGTTGCTGACTTGTTGGGTGAAATGATCCATAGCAACTACAATGTACTTATATAGACCCTGGAGCGGTTGGTCCTGGCTCAGCTTCGGCGCCTAACAAGCTCATCACTGGACCCACTTCAGTTTGCCTACCAGCCTGGCATTGGAGCGGATGATGCCGTCATTCACCTCCTACATCGTTCCCTCGCTCACCTGGAGACCGCTGGAAGCACTGTGAGAATCATGTTCTTTGATTTCTCCAGTGCCTTCAACACTATTCTTCCCTCGGTTCTGAAGGACAAGCTGGAGAACTCTGGAGTGGACCATCACCTCACTACCTGGATTTTGGACTACCTCACCGACCGACCACAGTATGTGAGGACTCAGGGCTGTGTGTCGGACAGGGTCATCTGCAGTACGGGGGCCCCACAGGGAACGGTTCTGGCTCCGTTCCTCTTCGCCATCTACACTGCAGACTTCTCCCACAATTCCACCCAGTGCTTCCTGCAGAAGTTCTCTGATGACTCTGCAATAGTCGGCCTCATCACTGATGGGGACGACAAGGAGTACAGAGGACTGACTCAAGACTTTGTGGACTGGTGCCAGCTGAACTACCTCCAGATCAATGCCAGTAAAACCAAGGAGCTGGTGGTAGACTTCCGCAGGCACAAGCATTCTCCACTGCAACCACTGAACATCCAGGGTATGGACATTGAGGCTGTGGACAGCTACAGGTACCTTGGTGTTCATCTGAACAACAGACTGGACTGGACTCATAACTCAGACGCCCTCTACAGGAAAGGGCAGAGCAGGCTGTACCTGCTGCGGAGACTCAGGTCGTTTGGGGTGGAGGGCCCACTCCTGAAGACCTTCTATGACTCTGTGGTGGCTTCTGCTATCTTTTATGGTGTGGTCTGCTGGGGCGGCAGCATCTCTGCTGGGGACAGGAAGAGACTGAACAGGGTGATCCGAAGGGCCAGCTCTGTTCTAGGATGCTCTCTGGACCCAGTGGAGGTGGTGAGTGACAGGAGAATGGCGGCTAAGCTGTCATCCCTGTTGGACAACATCTCCCACCCCATGCAGCAGACTGTGACAGCACTGAGCAGCTCCTTCAGTGGGAGACTGCGGCACCCACGGTGTGGGACGGAGAGATTTCGCAGGTCTTTCCTCCCCACTGCTGTCAGACTCCACAACAAAGACTTTAACTGAACAAGCACACACATCCACACATGTGCAATAACACTAAGTGCAATAATCTTTTCTGGCATCGTTGTATTTTTACTCAGTTGTATATAGCATTCGTATTCTATTTTTATCTTATTGTATATTTTTATTCTATTTTATTCTACTGTATATAGTATATTATTTTATTCTATTCTGTACAGTTGTGTACTGTATTTATTCTTATTGTATTCAAATTTTTGCGTCATAACTTTTGCACTGTCCACTTCCTGCTGTGACAAAACAAATTTCCCACGTGTGGGACTAATAAAGGTTATCTTATCTTATCTTATCTTATATCCTCCATTACAAACTTCCAGATACAGATACAGTGATTCTCTGTTCGACTTGTTTGGAGATTTCTGTTCCAGGCAGCTAATGATCACCTAATAATCCATATCTCTTTGCATATGTGTTATTGATCACGCTGAGTGTCTGTTCTACTCTAAGATAAGATGACACTGTGGATTTTATGCGCTTGTGTTCTACATCCAGGGCTTCCAGAATATTACATCTCCTGGAAGTCACAATATACCAGTCACAATATTCAAAAATGGTAGTAAATGAAATTAATTATCAATATAATCCATAGTTACTTGTTGTATTTAAAAGTTAAACTTTAAAGTGTTGATTTTAATTGTGATCATGACTTACTGCAAAGACTATTTAACTTAGACAGTAGGACGTTATTTCAAGGATTTTCCAGGATTGCTTACTATCATAATGTCACCCTCCATTAAATCCAGGCTTGAAGGAAGATGGAGTATTACACTTGTTATGGAAGCTACAACAACAACAACAACAACAACAACAACAACACACTCTTGCTCCCAACTCTCAGTCTGATGCTTGGTCAGGAATCCCTTATCAATTTTCACCAACTAATTTTTCTGATTTGTACTTCTTCAAGCATGGAAAATTAACAGGGTGTAAACAAGTAAACAGTAAAAGTTAGAGCAATCAGCACACAAAGTAACTTGTTAATTACAGTCTGACAGATAATACAAGATAATACAAGACGTTTCCTTCAAAAAACAACATAGCAGTACAAACTAGGTATAAAGAGCATCAGGAGAATATGTATTGTGATAAAAGGATAAAACCGTTTGCCACACACTGAGTAAGGACATGTTCAGCCTGGACAGTTGTTCTGTGAGGAAGCATTCAGAAATCGGCTGCTTTATCACAGTTCTGCTTTGTAAAATTGAAATGTGTCTAAAAGACAATCAAACAATATTTTTTTACTGCCAGATTCTGACTAATCTAAACTGTTGGCAAAAACAGGAAAAAAAGAAAAATTCAAGCAGTATTCTAACACTTTTCAGATTTAACCAAGGCACATTAATAACAGGGTTTTTTTTTCCAAGAAGTTGTAAAACAGATAAAGGACTGTGCCTACAAATGCCCTGCTGACTAATGTACTGTGACATGATCTCCGTGCAGAAATGCAATGATAAACCAGAAATACTGGAAACCTCAACCTAAGGGGTACTTTTCTATTCTGTATGCATCAAGGCTTTTGCTTTGCTACATTATTGAGGACCGAAATGTGGTTCTAAACATTTGGAATCAGGACTCAAACATGTGCTTAGAAGTAAAGTATACATAGCTCATAAAAAAATGAACTTATATGTGACTGTGAATTTTCCCAAATCCAAATAAAAATCCTTTGATTGTTTTTAATCAGATCTTTTGTTCAGTCTTCACAAGTGTTTCCTGCTGGATTAAGAAGACCAACATAATGTCAATGTCTAAAGTGTGAAACTTCCAGCTTTAATAACTGTGTGTAAAACTATACATCAAGTGAAAGTACACACTTGTGCAGACTACCAAAAAAATAAAAATAAATGAAAACCCATGTTTCCCCTTGGCAGCACACACTACTTTCTTAATGCCACGAAGCAAACACAGGGCTGTAAGGACTGAACTGCACATAAAAATAAAATCCAAAATCTCAAATACAATAATAATTGTGTGTATATATATATATATATATATATATATATATATATATGTATAGAACCTGCATACAAAGGCAAAACCTTGTTTATATTAACATTTATTTTCAGTCATATTTTACTTGTGAACCACTTCATTTGATGTTTTTACATTTCTAAACTTTATCACACCACCCTTTCGACAGTTAACACTAATGCACTCAGAATTCACAGTATCAGCTGCCATGACACCGTATAATAACAAAAACCAATGATGTGCGACAGTGGCCTGTTCACCTTTCTGACACCTAAATGAAAGAATTTTATCTTGTTTTGAAACCAAGCTGTTCCACATTCTTTGAAGCAATATCGTCATTTGCACTTGTTTTGTTTTTTGTTTTTCTTCCCCTTTAGCTAAGGCATTGTATGTCTGTCTGCTTTAGAGCCACGTGATTTAGACTAGCTCACACGTGAGGAAGGTATCACTCAGATTTAGTAAAAAACACAGTAAAAGTAAAACAAAGATGTATGAATATTCATCATGTTAATAGAGTTTAACATAGGTGCAAGTGCCCCCCCGAAAACAAACAGAATACAAGGACAGACCACTGGCTGTAAAAATGTGAAAGGAATGAGAGATGTGCATCAGAGATAAATAAAGGCTCATGTCCATATGTGGGTTCCTGGAAAGGGGGATAATGGTAAGTGTTAATGCTGGTAATTTGCACAAACATCTCTGATGTGGTGGATGATTGTCATTACCCAGAAAAACACTGTTGAAACACCCAGATAAAATTATTTCCCTTTGTTAGAGCAAAGATAGGCATTGTTCTAGAACAGAAAGAACCCATCTGCAAACATACTGTCACGGCTGGCGGAGCGAGCCGTGTGGAGTGGAGGAAAAGGAGGACCCAAAATGCAGCAAACTGATGATACGAGTGAAGTTTATTTACACGGTGGCAGTGGCAAAAACAGGCAATGAAGCATGAGTAATGACAAACCTAAACTGGGAGAAACTAAAGAGCAAACCTGAAATCTTACAAAACGGAGAGCGGAGCAGAGAGACGCAGACCAAGGACCAGGATACCAAGAAACACAGACGAGCTGACAACGAACACAGACCGACACCCACTATATATACACACACACACACACACACAAGGTAATCGGGTAATCGCACACAGGAGGGAAGAACAGCTGATCTGAATACACATGACTGGAGGACACAAGCTGAACACAATGACAACAGACACAGACTTTCAGAACAAAACAGGAAATCTAGAACCCGAACCGGACACAAGGGGGGAGGACACAGAATAACTAGAACAGAGGGAAATAATCACAAAACACAAAACGCTGGGTCAACGACCCAGGACCATGACACATACAAAGAGGCGACCGACTTTATTGCTTAACAGAATAGATCTAATAGGCAAGGCCTTATTCTGGCTTTTGGTATAATTTTGAATAATAGAAATTAGAGGTAATGTTGATATGGTGAACTACCATCATTGCAAGCATTGAAATAAGTTTTCTTTTTATTTGCTGCCATTTTATTTTGTCCGCACACATTCAGTTCCAATAATCTCTGCCTATTTCTGTGCATTCAAAATGATGTTCAAAAGAAATTATTATTATCCACTGACAAAATGTTTTACTTTTTACTTTTTAATTAACATTACAGCTTTATTCTTTGTAAATTTGACAAGTTTAACTTGTTGTACTTGTTATCATCTAACTTAGTACAGCAACATGTGTGTGCATCTTAACCTGACCTAACTGCAGTCCAGAAATTTGAACCACTAAAAACATTATTTTATTTACATTTTACAATAACAACAAATTTGTATAACATTTAGTAAATAATGGTTTATTTGCTCAATAAAATTATTAAAAGGATAAAATAAGCTTTTATTAATAATTATTAATGATCCAATAAAATAATGCTTCATATCAACATCATGTGCACTTATGGTGATGCGGCTTAACCTAGTTTTATACTGAGAATTCTCAGTAGGAGCTGTCATGACATGCAACAATGACAAAAGGCATGGCAAGACAATGACGTGCTTGACTCGGGCCTATTTTCCACTCTGAAGAATAAGGAAAAGATTTTTTTGCAGTCAAACTACCAGCATTTACGCATTCTTTTGTTCAGCACAGTCCCCAAGAGTATTACCAGCAAAGCACCCCCACAAATCATCACACCTCCTCCTCGATGCTTCACTGTGGGAGCCATGCATGTAGACCATCCATTCACCTTTTCTGCATCCCACAAAGACATGGCGGGTGGAACTAAAGATCTCAAATTTGGACTGATCAGACCAAAGTGCACATTTCCACTGGTCTAATGTCCATTTCTTGAGTTTTTTGGCTCAAACAAATATCTTCTGCTTGTTGCTTTTCCTTAGTAGTGGTTTCCTAGCAGCTGACCATAAAGGCCTGATTCACACAGTCTCCTCTGATCAGTTGATATAGAGATGTGTCTGCTACTAGAACTCTGTGTGGCATTTATCTGGGCACTGCTAACTTGTGATATCTGACGCTGGTGACTCTGATGAATTTATCCTCAGCAGCAGAGGTGATTCCTGGTGTTCCTTTCCTCGGGTGGTCCTCATTGTGAGCCAGTTTCGTCGTAGTGCTGAATGAATCTTAGGACTGCACTTGGGGACACATTCAAAGTTTTAGCAATTTTCTGGACTGACTGACCTTCAGTTCTTAAAGTAATGATGGACTGTTGTTTCTCGTTACTTAGCTGATTGGTTCTTACCATAATATGAATTCTAACAGTTGTCAAATAGGGCTGTCAGCTGTGTACCAACCTGACTTCTGCAAAACACAATTGATGGTCCCAAACCCATTAAGAAGACAAGAAATTCCACAAATGAACCCTGACAAGGCTGAGCTGTAAAGTTGAAACCATTTCAGGTGACTACATCATAAAGCTCATTGAGAGAAAGCCAAGAGTTTGCAGCAATGCCAAAAAAGCAAAGGGTATCTACTTTGAGGAATCTAAAATATAAAACATATTTATATTTATTTATCAATTTTTTCTTTGGTACAATTCATATAATTGATGTCATCAGTATGTATCTACAGTGTAGAAAGCAGTGAAAATAAAGAAAAAACATTATATGAGAACGTGTGTCCAAACCTTACCACTCGATGGCAGTGTAACCTTGTTTTAGGACAGAAAACCTTCATGTTTACAGTGTCACGTGGGGCATTGTAGTTGCTTGGAAAAGCTGTTGTTGTTGTTTTTTTCTTTTAGAATTCACAAATTAACATGACCTAAAAAAGTAATATGTAACAATGTAACAAAAGTATTAGACTTCAAAGTTTTTTAAGGAAAATGACCAAGTATGAGGTACATCTGTATGTATTTGAGTATTATATCTGTAGGCTAAGCATTTAAGCCTGTAGGAGTAATTTTAACAAATAGAATGACAGTCATGTAGAAAAGTTGTACTATTGATATTCATACATATTCTGATTTTAATAGCAGAAAATGAATTATGAACAAACCATGAACAAATAAGATTTATTACCATACCATAACAGCTTTATTTATAAAGCACTTTAACATAAAACCAGGGTTCACAAACTGCTGTACATATACAAATAGCATAAACACAATAAAAGAAAAATAAGATAAAATACAATAAATAACTAAATGAATAAAATGAAATAAAACATGTTAAAACAAATTGAGCCACCCCCTTAAAGATAGCCAAAGGCTTCAGCTAATTAATATGTTTTAAGAAGATTTTTAAAGTCAGAAAGATAAGTTTTCACAAATTACCTGAGGGGAGTCAACACCAACAGTCTGTACAGCATGAAGGACCATGTCAATAGTTTTAAATAAGGCTTGAGGCTTACAGGAATTAGCCTGCATAATAGCAACAAAATGTTTTCTCTTAACAGTTTTCTGATATGAATTCCAGTAATACTGTAATATTTGGTATGAAAGCTGAAGTTTATCCTTCTTCCATTTACGTTCAGCTCTCCTACACTTTCTTCTGACAGCACGGGTGGCTTCATTCAGACCTGAACCCTTCAGCTTAAAGGGGGCCACCGACTGAGTAAAACCATGAGCTGAGCTCTTCTGGATCATTACATATAGAATCAGGAAGGCTGCTGTTCTGATGAAAAACAACAGAGAACTGACCAGCAGTGGATGGGTTAAAAATACCACCGCTCTGACCGCTCTAACCCTAACCCTAACCCAGGAGGATTAACTTTAGTACAAGGAAGGGAAACCTCAAACAAGACAGGCTTATGGTCCAGCCATACAGCATCACAGACCTCTAAGTTAAAGACCGGTAAACCGCGAGTTAAAACAAGATCCCATATTTTTGTGTAGGCACAGACACAGGTTTTGCGAGTGTACACTAAAAGAGAGTAAACTCTAGCACACAAAAAATAGCCTAAATAGCACAAACAAACACAACAGGATCAGGGCTAGATGGCAAGCCAAACACACTGGTGCCATCTTGGGCACAGGACCAAGATACTTGATAGCCATCACGTGGGAACGGCAAAGCTAGACTGTGTACAAAGGGAGGAAATTCAAGATAGAAAGTGGGCCATACAATAAGACAACATCCTCTTGGAGCAAAGAAAACTAAAAGTCAGTGCTTTGAAATGTTCTGGTCAAAACCATGACCTGAAGGGTTCTGGACGAGCTGCCCATGTCAGGAAAACACCAGCATGGCAGAATCGAATGTGTTCCTCTAGGCTGGTGACTAGGACTGGTCAATATAAATGTTTAGTTGCATTTACTGCTGCACAAAGTGGTAAATCAAATATTTAAATAATTGATCATTGCCTCAATTATTTAAAAAAAAAAATCCACATTTAGTTAGTTTTCCTTAATATACTCTGAAAACTTGCAGAAAATGAAAAAGAAAACCCACAAAAACATATGAGGTTGTTTTATGATGTATTTATAGGGGACTCTGAAAACTTCCAGAGCTGTAACAAAACATTTCCAGCAGAGGTACAGTTGGAGGTTTAAACACTGGCATGGAAAATGTGAACATGATGATATGCTGCATACAACAGTTTTCTCATGGCAATTTCAAATGATTCTAAATTCCAAGTACTAGGTGAAATTGTTGTGTTACATTTTTCTTTCTTGTCAAGAACGTCTCTTCATAACAACCCTGCTCTGAAGCATGGCCATATTCATATGATTGAGAAACAAACGCCATGACCTGAGATCATTTCTAATGATCCAATGACATGCGATACTTATCTTATCACTGCTTGTCAAGCAGAGAAGAAAAGGTGGCCTTCCTTTCCACTTCCTCCATGTAAAGGTTTTCTACAATAGGTGACACGGGGGAGCCCATGGCACAGCCATGTTTTTGTCTGTAGAAGCCTTCGTTGTATTTGAAGTATGTTGTGTTAAGGCAGAGGTCTAACAGTGTGCAAATCTGATCGGGTGTGAAGTTGGTCCCGTCTTCCAAGGAGCTGTCTTCTTGTAGTCGTTTTCTGACAGTCTCCACGGCCTCCGTGGTGGGTCTGCAAGTGAAGAGAGAGACTACAAAGGACACCATGGTTTCATTTGGATCCAGGGTAAGTTTCTGGACCTTGTCAGTGAAGTTCTTGATGTGGTGTGGGGTGTTCCCCACGAGAGGAGCAAGGATGGTGGCAAGGTGTTTTGCAATGTTATAAGTGGCTGAGTTTATGCTACTGAATATGGGTCTGAGTGGGACAGCTTCCTTGTGGATTTTAGGAAGTCCGTAAATGCAGGGTATGGAATCCCCTGGGTAAAGGCGGTGATATGTAAGGCGGTCAATGGTTTTGTCCTTTTCAAAGTCTTGAAGGCAAGCTATAACTTTCTTTTTGTAGCTGCTTGTGGGGTCTCGCTTTAAGGCTTCGTAGGTATTGTTGTCACTGAGGAGAGTAGTGATCTTTGTATGGTAATCTGTAGTGTTTAGGACTAGGGAGACCGAATAGCAGCGCACATTTCGGTGCTTTATCTCGGTGCTTTTTTTTCCTGAGCTGTGATACACTTCTAGCCAATCATTTTACGTTTCCGAGGATAGTAGGCGGGTCCAGGTACGTACGTTCTTTTAGAGCAGAGCTACAGATTAAAAATGCCCAAGGCGAAGCGGTCAAAAGTCTGGCTGTACTTCACAGCAAAATATGCAAACTCAGCAGCTTGCAACAAGTGCTTTAAGCTGATACTGTGATACTGTCAAAGGAGGTAACACCTCGAATCCGATGAAACACCTGGCGACGCATAGCGTTTTTTTTTTAAAGCCAAGGAATGCACTGTATTTGATAGCTTGCTGCGAGACCTCACACCCAGCGCATCTACTGCGGGTGTGGTGCCTGTTATCAGACCCGGAGTTAGCAACATCCCCAAAAACACAAAGAGGAGAGTCCTGGCCCCTAGCCCTGCCAGTGTAGCAGAAATGATGACGGCAGCAGCAGCCGTTCTTCTCTGTGTGAGTAGCTTAATGTTGTTCGTGTGTAATTTACGTTGAGTAGGCTAACCACGTTATTACATTAATGCAGGTAAGGTGAACTAGCAAACATCATCATAGCTACATGCGGCTGTCTTCTTGTTTGATGGCAGATACTCCCTTCACCCTGGCCAAAAAGGCTAAAATGACCAAAGAAAAAGAGGGAAACGGCTAAACATGAGAGGTTTTTGGATAAAGTTTGTGTTTTTTCCATTGTTTAAGCACTGCTTCCAGCCAAGAGTGATGCCATATATGCCCCATAGCTGCAGAAAAGGCTAACATTGTTATCTTTTTACAAAAACCAGCTGAACATGAGAGGTTTTTGGACCAATTTTGTGTTCTCCATTCTTTAAGCACCGGTTTGAGCACTGTTTGAGCACCGGCACCGTTTCAAAAGTACCGATTTGGCACCGGTATCGGATAAAACCTAAACGATACCCATCCCTATTTAGGACCACGGTGCATCTTCCCTTATCAGCTGGTAAAACAGTGATGTTGTGGTCTTTGCTCAGGGAAGCGACGGCCTTCTTTTCTTGTATTGTGAGGTTGGACGGAAGGACTTTGGCACTGGAGAGGGTGGCTGAGACTTTCATCCTGATTTGCTCTGCTTCTGTCTGTGATAATTTATTAATCCGTATGGCGGATTCTGTGGCTGTGATGAGGTCCACTATGGGCAACTGTTGTGGAGAAATGGCAAAATTGAGTCCTTTGGCTATTACTCTCTTTTCAGTTTCAGTGAGATTCCGGTCTGAAAAGTTCTTTACCCATTTCTCCTGACTGTCTTCAGGTGTGTTTTCTTCTCTGGGTTGTGTAGGTGTAGGTTCAGAATGAGGAGTGTGTGTTTTTGAAAGCAAGGTGTGAAATTTCCTGCGTTGTCTTTCTTTTCCTTTAGAATGTTGGGCCCGCTGAGCCTTGTCCACAAACTTGTAAACCTCTTCTAAGATTGGAGAGGGTAGAAGGGTTTCCAGTTCCTGCAGAGTCTGGCTGATCTTGATCTGGAGGGCATCTATAGTGAAATGGACCTGTCTTATCCTTTCACTTAAAAGGTGATTTTGTGCTCTCTGTAGAATCAAGTCTGTTCTGTATCCCCTGACAGTGGATCCAAGGCGCAGGCGCAGGGGGAATACTCCCACTAGGTTTAAATCTGGGACTCCCCACCATTTGACCTTAGAACTGAAGAAGCTTCTCGGATGAGAGGTGAAACGTCTTCAAGCAACTTAAAGAAGTCCAGACGCTTTTCTTTGCAAGCTCCTTTGACCATAGAACCATTAAAATACATCTGCAGCTTATCATTTCAGACTGGAGAACTGAAAATAGCTAAAGTTGTTAATTATTAAATTAATTATGTTAAACAACAGAACAGGAACCAAAATAGGAGTTATCTATTCCTTGAAGTTTTATCTATGAGGACATAATAAAAAATCATGTTATCCTTCCCACCAGTTGCACGTAACTTACTGCTAGTTGCGGTGACACTGGTGGTCCTGTGCTGGCCCATGTGTGGATTACCTCTGGCAAACCTGATCTGGGCCACCAAAGGGCCATCATTCTTTGCGGTATGTGAGCCATGTGTAAGTTGTGTTCAGCCACGGGCCAGTTGTAGACACACTGCTGACCCTGTGCTGGCCCAGATGTCAGCCTGATGTGTACCTTAATCAAGCCATGTAATAACAAAATGTGCTGGAACATAATAGTGCAAAAGTAACTGTGACAGTGACATGAACTATGTCATATTTTGAATTATGACATAATTTCATAGTTCAAGCTTCTTTAGGAAGTGACTATGATCAGCAAAGATATCCTAAATGTGGCAGGTGTAGGTTGAACAAGAAACGTGATTATTAATTTTTTATAAAGAAACTTCTTTTCAAATGTAGCAGACCATATGGGAATAGTGTAATCTATATCATGGTTTAATTGTGTGCCTTTGTGGGTCTGATAGACTTAATCCCTTATACTTCCCAAGTGACATCAGCCTAGCACTCACTCATTTTTAACGAGGCAGAGAAACTTCCTGTTAAAACTTATCTACAATTTCTACACTTATTGTGAGCTCAGTGGTTATATGCATGATATCTTCTTAAAAAAACATTGTTGCGTTTGAGGAAGTTCCTTATGTCTTCCCATATGTACAACATACTGTACATTCTTGCATGTAACAGTATGTTGCACCCCTATAGTTATGCGAAAAAGAAAGTAAACCACCTTTCCATTCTAAGGTTTAATCTTTAAAAAGCAAGGAAAATGCAGAAGCAGTGTATGATATGTAAAACTTTGGAATTGAAAGAGGAGTCAGCTTTATCTGAACAAACTACTTCTCTCAGCAGCCGGTTGAGTTGTGGCTTTTTTCTACACGTACCTTCTAATTGCTTCAATGATCAGGGTTTGGAGTTTGAGGCAAACTTCCATTCAACTTCTAATATTTACTGTGGCAAGCTCCTTTGAGCGCTCAGTAAGGAAGACCCATCATGGATTGATGATACCATTCTTGAGTTTAGGGTTCTGAGCTGTGAAAAAGGTTTAGGCATTCAGGGTAGCAATGTCAAGTTGTACCACAGCTGCTTCTATGTTTTACACTTGTAGGTGCCAACCATCTAGTCCAGGGGTGTGAACTCCAGGCCTCGAGGACCGGTGTCCCGCAGGTTTTAGATATCACCCTGTTTCAACACACCTGAATCAAATGATTAGTTCGTTACCAGGCTTCCGGAGAACTTCAAGACATGTTGAGGTGATAATAGTAAAATGAGAATGTGATCAGTTATGTTTTCCCAATATGTTGTTAGACATATGGGAATGCTTCACTGCAACATGTATTTTGGTGTGGCTGTGTGCCTTCGTTACAAACATCAAACTCAATACTGACATTACAATAATCCAATCATCTTCTTGACCCCATTTGAGCTAATCAACCTCCACTCTGTGTGATTTAAATCTCAGAGTGCTCTCCTCATTTATGCAAACCACTTTCTCCCCATCGTCACCTTGCCTGAGGTCCATCCAAGCCTCAATCTTCTTCTTCACCACTTCCACTGTCTAGACCCTGGGGGATTCTTTCCTAAATCGTATTGCCACTGGGATTCCATTCTGCCATCATTGGACTCTAAAACGCCAAATTAATTAATATCTCTAGTAAATTATTTTCAGTTCTTCCAAGTGATCTCTTTTTACATTCAAGCAACACACACACAAAAAACAGAGGACCAAGAATGTTTTTGATTTAAAGGTTTTATTTTATGTTTTCTTAAACATCAATACACCAACAACCAAGAAAGCACACTGTGGCTAATCATTGTAGTATATTTTTGTTCACTACATTTTAATAACGTCAAACTCATGTAGATTTCTTGTGATTGAAAATTGCAGTAAACAAAACTATCATATGATTAAAGACTAATATTAGTTAAATGGAGTTTTAAACTTAGATATAGATAGATATTTTACATACTTTTCATTTCACTTTTTGCTTGCTTTATTTAGTTTTATTCTCTATATTGTGGAGAAAAAAAACAAACAAACAAAAATATTGTTGCAAATGATTATTTTAAAAACAAAAACTACAATGAAAAGTTCCTGCACCAAAAAAACAAATCGCTATATTAGGAAAATCTATAATAAATGAAAAATGAATCAATACACTAAAATAATAAAAAATATCTAAAATGAATCTGGCAGAGTCCTTGGTGCTGTCCATGTAACGAGTCCAGATGTGGATGATCAAGATCACATCAAGGCATCAAAAGCATCAGTGCTAGCAGGAGGGTGAGGACAGGAGAGGCCATCATACCAGGAGAGAAAGTGCTACTGCAGAAAGACAGGAATTAATTAAATAAGTCATGTATAGATAAGCTCATGATAAGTACAGAAATTCTGAATTGATATCACTGCTTTTGTGTTTGTGCAAAATCTATGTGGGCTTCAAACTGCAACAAATGATGACTATTCTTAAACAGAGCTTTTTGTGATGAACACTATCATTGGTATAACATCTACATTTTTCATGTCCACACACATTGTTATAAACAGAACATGTTTGAGAAGATTGTTGTGTCTGGAATTGGAATTGTGGTGGGTGAGATCCTGTAAACATCAAAGCATTTCTTAACAGGTATGTTAAAACTTTTTAGTGTTAATTTTAGTGTTTCTGTTTGAAAGAAACACTTTCTATTTATTAAAAATCAGGAAATGTTTGAGAACATTGCAGTACCTGCCATCTGTTGTGTATGAGGTAGGAATTGAGGTGGGTGAGATCCTGTAAAAGTTAAAGCATTTTTAGAGGGGTATTAAAACTTGTTAGAGTTTCACCTGCATTAACTTTTACATCTAGCAACCACACTTATTCTTGCAAGGTGCTCAAAAATGCATGAGAAAATTGCAGTATCTCTCATCATATATATTGTTTCATATGACATGTTGTATCTTCACATGAGTTGTAATTTAATAATATGTCCTACTGTGATGAGCAGTTTCCTTTATCCTGGTCTCCAGGGGGATGTGTAATTTTTACTGTTCTTACTTGAGGACAAGGCAGTGAACTTCCATTAACTAGAGGTGTGAGATCTATTGGAATAAAGAAATTAAAATAATCATAGAAAACTTGGTTTTGATGATGTGTAAAATGATTGAAATGTTTCATACATTTCTGTTGTAAAAGTTTCAAGTACAATATATAAGTTTAGGAATGAAATTAGTTTAATTTGCCTTGTGCACTGAAGATGAAAATGGCACTCCCTCCCTTGAGATAATCTCTGGATTTGATGTCTTCCAAAGATGCAAAATAATATCTACCATACAGGTTATTAGCATAGATGAGCTCATTGTTCTCATCAACAATTTGAGTTCCAACATCACGAGGTTTGCCCCAAGCAGGTACACCTGTTTATAGAAAGCATATGTAACATAGTGGTTAATAATTTAGTGAGTACATTTTTAAGCATTACTTCATGTTTCTGCAAACGTACCAGTGGTGGTGAGCAGATTTGGGTCAGTGGTGAGACTCATTTGCCTTGACATCTGTAGCTGGATGTTGGGGTTCTGATCCACCATTTGGACAGTAAATTGCCTTTGTGGGCAAGGCCATTTCAGTTGGTCATCATAGACACCAGAGACAAGATGCACATATACTCCAAAATCTGTCTGCCTTAGATATAATGCTACCCGGTAAGCATAGCCCTCACTGGAATACTGCCTTGGGCTATATATCAGGGCCGGAGTATGAGTACTGTTCCAAAATCTCTCAAAATCATTAATCTGCCAGGTTCCATCTGGACACTCGAGCTCTGATAGATTGATGTCATCAATAGAGAAGCCACCTGTAGAGTTTCCTGCTCCTTTACGAACCTCAAACTCCACCTGGAACTGCTTGGTGGCATTCAGAGGAACATGGTGGAGAGTCCAGTGAGATGTCGGTGGACCTGGAGGGAGAATTTTTAGATTAATAGGTGAATGTGACGTATGTCTTCATGACAAAATGTGAAATGTGAAACATTTATACTTCATCTGGAGAAAATCATCATAAATAATCACGCAAATGATTCATTACCACTGATCTGTCCCATGAGGTAGCGAGTTCCTGTGGAGTCCCATTCATCTTGAAACTCTCTGATCCAGATGTTAAGTTTGTCTGTCTGGCTCCCATTGTGGTAATAGTAGAACTGCAGACACTGAACATGACACTCCCTCTGGGGACTCATCCTCTTTGTCTCCAGCCAGGCTGAGTCTCCCTCCTGACCTGATTCTGTGCTAGCATACATGAAGTAACCCGCATCCTGACCTACAATACAGTTCAAAATTATCTTACATCAGATCATTAAATCTTAAGTATCAAAAGTATTTATTATTATTGCTGGCAGCTTACTTTTGATGTTAATAATGCTGAGTTGGAAAACTAGATTTTCCATTTCAAACTGTAATAAAAACTGCAATAAAAAATGGAATATTTGAGACCTTACCTTGATTACCATTTCCACTGGGCAGATTGGTGTGGTCAGAGCTGGGACCACCATAAACACCAGTTACCATTTCCCAGCCATTGCCACTCTTTGAACAGCGGTTCATTTGACACATGGTCCCATTAGTAAAGCCACAGTACATCTTAAAGGCAATGGATGAGCCTGTAGAGATCAATTAAAAGTGCAAGGTTTTTTTTTCCAAGGAAGATTGGAGGGAAAAGGCAAAAATTTCAACTCACAAAACTGTAGTCATCTCAAGTCAGTGAATTGTGTCGGTGTGAGCAATTTTCTACACACATTCAGCACTTTAGGCTTAGTTAATTACTGACAATGAGCAACAGAAAGTTGATTATTGGAGTACCCGTGATATTGCTGAAATTGCAGCCTGACACATAGCAATCCTGGCATGTTGATTTTTGTATGAATTAAACAAATAGAGTGGGATTATTTGCTGATTATAAATTGACCATAGGTGCGAATATGAGCATGGTTGTGTTTAAATTATTTTCAAATCATAATTGTGACTTGTTGAACTTTTCTTAAAACAAATAGACTTGATCATTGTGCCAGTTCAAAAAGTGATCATAATAGATATTTTGGAATTCAATAATATATAAATTTATGGCCTCATGAATATAAGTAAAAACCCCTAGTAAAGAGCCCTACTAAGTTTAAATGCGCGTAGTAACTCTAAAAACAATATAAAACTATTTACCAATGTAAGTGTGACAAAGAAAACGGCTACTTTCTATTGGTTAAGGGCACAATATTCTCACGGTGTCCTTAGTAACTTTAACCAGTAATCCCAGAGTATTCCTAAAACTGGATGCTGGTCCCCATAATCTTTGAGCACTTACTGCATTTGTAGAGTAGATTCAGCTCCTGAACATCACTAGTGCTCATTTCCACTCGTTGACCAATAAGATTCTGGAATTTGGGGTCTTTGGTGATAATTGTAGATCCATTGCCATTGGTGAAATCATCTTTGCCATAGTGCATCACGGACAAATAGTCATATGGGACTCCATGGGTGGTGCTCTCATCACTGCTGACTATTCTAAAATTGTGCTTGTAAGCTATAAAAATCATATATAAAAGCCAAACATCAGATACAGTACACTTAACTGAAAAAATTTTGATAATATGAGAGAAGGTCAAATCATAAAAGGAAATATTTTGTATACTCACTATAGTGATTTCATTGATTTTATGACTCTATCTCAAATTATTAAATAGTTATGATTTTATTTTAACCATTTCAGAGTGGTTATTATATTTTTGCAGACTGCTTTATACAGCTTTAAGATAAGTATTTGAATAGAAATATCAAACAAAGACATTAACATTGTTATAATTAGTATAAGTGTTAACCAAACCCTCTAGGATGTTTTCAGAGTTAATCGTCACATAATCATCTCTGTCATATCTGGACTGTTCATGGTAGAAGCCAAGAGCATGAAGGAACTCATGTTCAACAATTGCAATGTAACCACAGCCTATTCCAATGGAGAGTTCCTGTCCACGGGATGCTTTCCCAATGTATGACCAACATCTGAAATTAAAGGCAGAACACTGATGAATATTTGTCCCATAACTGGTTATGTATTCTGTAATTTATTTAGTGTAATCTATAAAATCACAATTAAATAAATCAGAGAAGGAATAACAAAAACATAACCATCCCACGGAGCACTGTTCAAGCAATCATTCAGAAATGGAAGAAGTCTGGCACAACTGTAAACCTACCAAGACAAGGCCGTCCACCTAAACTCACAGGCCGAACAAGGAGAGCGCTGATCAGAAATGCAGCCAAGAGGCCCATGGTGACTCTGGACGAGCTGCAGACATCTACAGTTCAGGTGGGGGAATCTGTCCATAGGACAACTATTAGTCGTGCACTGCACAAAGTTGGCCTTTATGGAAGAGTGGCAAGAAGAAAGCCATTGTTAACAGAAAACCATAAGAAGTCCTGTTTGCAGTTTGCCACAAGCCATGTGGGGGACACAGCAAACATGTGGAAGAAGGTGCTCTGGTCAGATGAGACCAAAATGGAACTTTTTGGCCAAAATGCAAAACGCTATGTGTGGCGGAAAACTAACACTGCACATCACTCTGAACACACCATCCCCACTGTCAAATATGGCGGTAGCAGCATCAAGCTCTGGGGGTGCTTCTCTTCAGCAGGGACAGGGAAGTTGGTCAGAGTTGATGGGAAGATGGATGGAGCCAAATACAGCGCAATCTTGGAAGAAAACCTCTTGGAGTCTGCAAAAGACTTGAGACTGGGGCGGAGGTTCACCTTCCAGCAGGACAACGACCCTAAACATAAAGCCAGGGCAACAATGGAATGGTTCAAAACAAAACATATCCATGTGTTCGAATGGCCCAGTCAAAGTCCAGATCTAAATCCAATCGAGAATCTGTGGCAAGATCTGAAAACTGCTGTTCACAAATGCTGTCCATCTAATCTGACTGAGTTGGAGCTGTTTTGCAAAGAAGAATGGGCAAAGGTTTCAGTCTGTAGATGTGCAAAGCTGGTAGAGACATACCCTAAAAGACTGGCAGCTGTAATTGCAGCAAAAGGTGGTTCTACAAAGTATTGACTCAGGAGGCTGAATAATTACATACACCCCACTTTTCAGTTATTTATTTGTAGAAAATTTTTGGAATCATGTATGATTTTCGTTCCACTTCTCACGTGTGCACCACTTTGTATTGGTCTGTCACGTGGAATTCCATTAAAATTAATTCATGTTTGTGGCTTTAATGTGACAAAATGTGGAAAAAGTGGTTGCAGAAGGTGAGATGGCTTCAAACAAATGATGAATGCACAGAGATGTGGTGCAGAATATCCCATGAAAAACAGGTCCTTTTATATTATATAAAAGGCCCTGTTTTTGTCCGCTAGAGTGGAATCTACCGGCACCACTTTTCCGAGAATACACGCTTCTTTTGCGGTTCGGACTCTGTCTGATATTTCTTTGGAGGTGGAGGAACACCAAAGTAATTGCTTAGAGGAGCTTGCTTCGTCGACATCTTTAAGAGTTCTAAACAAATGTCTGTCCTCCTCCAGAAAATCTTATGCACGCAAACGTGCGTTGCACCTTCTTATCTGGTGCGCGTCTTTGATATTGACAGTGTATGCGCACCTGCGGACTTATGTGCACCCCTGTATATATCACAAATTAAACTAAAGGAACAAAAAGTCTAATTGAAAAATCAGCATAGTCATTTTTAGAATATTTATGCTAATTGCAGCTAAGTAGGAAATTTTATTTTTAAAAACAACAACAACAACAACAACAACAACAAAGAGCAGAAAAAACATACCCATTTAACTGTTTGACAGAAATGTAATAGTCCTCAGAGTCCCTTGGTTTGAAGTCAATGCATGATTTCAATCTGAACTGGTCAAAGGCTCTCAGAATGATTCCTTTAGAATTAATGTCTACCGTTGTTGTGTTATAGAGATTAAAAAAAGAAGAAGATATTTTAGACAACCAATAAAGGTCCTTTGCCTTGCCCATGCATTTTGCTCTAAGGTGCTAAAGCATACAGTTATAAACATTTTTTCCGGTTTTAGCAAAGGCGCGGGTGGTTACTTTGCATAACTGGATGGTACAAAACTATTCCATTAAATTAGCTCTGTGCACTCGCACATGCTGCTGTTTTCTTTTTCATTATGTGGCTTCTATGTGTCAAAAGAGTCCAGCTGACATGGGGGAAAAAATGCATTTTCCGGTATGACATCACAAAGATGCGTTCCCATAGAAATAAAGAAATAAAGATTTATTTCAGGTGTATTTGTAAGAAAACACATATTTACCAAGGTCATTATTTAAGAGGTAGGGGACTGGAGATGTCCACAGGATGTTTTCATTAATAATGGTACTCCTCTGCTTGCCTATAGGCTAAAGTATAAGAAACATGTATATTGTGACATAATGCAGTAAGTTACTATGCACACAGATGTTTTTAGAATAAATAGATTTTTTATCTTCATAACAAAGACTCACCTCCAAAATATCATCATGTAAAAATTCTAAAATACAATTTAAAAAATTAGAAACAAGTCACTAATATTCAAGTACAGTTGCATGAAGCTAAAAGAACAAAAATATCCTTATAAAAAGGTTTAGTTATAAGTAGATGTTGAACTTTACCCTTGTTTATTTCAGGAATGTCCTTCACTTCACCAACATCTACAAAAACAGATGAGGCACTTTTGTATACTGTTTTTTTTAATATTTAAAAAAAAATGAATTTCATCAAAAAAAAAGTGGAAAATTAAAAAAATAGAACTTACCCACTATTTCTAGTCCATTCTGTAAAAATATCAAAGTAGTATTAAACTAAATGTTCCATCATTTAACATACTTTATGTAGTACTATGAATAAATGTTTTTTATTTTTTATTTTATTTTATTTTTTTACATTTTAAGCTTTGATAGAAAACACACTCCATACTTGTTGGTCAACATGCAAAATTAAAACTTTTCTTTTTGAAAAAACAAAATCATTGTCAGTAGCTGATATTTAATATTCAATATTATTGTCAAACATCTTCATCACAAAACAAACCAGACAAATAATTTAAAAAATCTCTAAGTTCTCTTTGCATATTGATATTCACAATTTCTGAAATATCACTATGCAACTAATCACTTACTGGGTTTAAGGAGAATGCTTCAGAAATTGCCATGATCACAAAAATAAAAACACATTCTTTCATCCTCATGGTGCGTCTTTGATGAAACCTAAATCAGAGATTCTACCAAGAATGAGGAAAAACAATCACAAAATAAAAAATATATAAATATTAAAGATTTATATATATCAAACTTTATGTTTGTTCTTATAGAAATATGAAACTTGTCTTTACCTTGTCCCACGCTTGTCTCTTCCTCATCTGCATGAGAAGTTGTACCTGTGACAGGAGTGTTAGAACCAGTTTTATACAACTAAAGCTACGTGCTTGACACATTAGGGAGTCACGCATATTCTATCTAGATTTGTTCCTGCTTTAGCCCACGTCATCATTTCCTGTTATCTGATGTCTGTGACATTAACAAATCCCGAGTGTTTGCATTACTTAAAGACATTCCACTTCACACCTAATTTTTACCAGGAAAACATGAACAACAGTTGATAACAATGATAAACTCAACATTTGACTATGAACTTTTGTCTTTTACTCTTAGTGGAGAACTTTTTTTTTTCTGTGTAATCGATAGATGACCTAAGGTACTATATTATCTTTCCTCTGTCTCTGATGTGAAACAAATATTTTGTTGTGGGAGTTGGCTGTGGATATGGATCTCAGTCGTCTACTTCATCAAATCTTCTGTTTTCTTTTATTTGTAAAAATGTTTGAAAAGAGGACTGATCAATGAAATCTCTCACCTTTGACTGTTTTCAGTTGTATAACAAGGCTTTGTCTGTCAGGCTTGGATGCTGCGATATTGTTCCATAATGGCCAACTCATTTCCCTGATGATGATACTTGAGTACAAAGTCTAAAAAGATCTTTTCAGCTCCAGTTTTTGCTGACTTGTTGGGTGAAATGATCCATAGCAACTACAATGTACTTATATCCTCCATTACAAACTTCCAGATACAGATCCAGTGATTCTCTGTTCGACTTGTTTGGAGGTTTCTGTTCCAGGCAGCTAATGATCACCTAATAATCCATATCTCTTTGCAAATGTGTTATTGATCACGCTGAGTGTCTGTTCTACTCTAAGATGACACTGTGGATTTTATGCGCTTGTGTTCTACATCCAGGGCTTCCAGAATATTACATCTCCTGGAAGTCAAATATTCAAAAATGGAAGTTAACGAAATTAATTATCAATATAATCCACAGTTGCTTATTGTATTTAAAAGTTAAACTTTAAAGAGTTGATTGTGATCATGACTTACTGCTATGATAAAGACTATTTAACTTAGACTCTAGGACGTTATTTCAAGGATTGCTTACTATCATAATGTCACCCTCCATTAAATCCAGGCCTGAAGGAAGATGCAGTATTACAATTGTACAACAACAACAACAACAACAACAACAACAACAAACTCTTGCTCCCAACTCTCAGTCTGATGCTTGGTCAGGAATCCCCCCCCCCCCCCCCCCAAAACAAAAAACAAAAAACAACAAAACAACAAAACAACAAAACCTGATCACTTTTTGGTTTAAAATACACAGTATATGATGATAAAAATGTTTAAGCAGTAACAGACAAAACCAGCTCATTTTTCTGATTTGTAATCTACTTCAAGCATGGCAAATTAACAGGGTGTAAAAAGTAAACAGTAAACGTTAGAGCAATCAGCACACAAAATAACTTGTTAATTATAGTCTGACAAATATGAATAATACGAGAAGTTTCCTTGTATATTGTGATAAAAGGATAAAACCATTTGCCACACACTGAGTAAGGACATGTTCAGCCTGGACAGTTGTTCTGTGAGGAAGCATTCAGAAATCGGCTGCTTTATCACATTTATAAAATTGAAATGTGTCTAAAAGACAATCAAACACAAATTTTTTACTGCCAGATTCTGACTAATCTATTACTGGCAAGAATCTAAACCACAACCGGCTGTTGGCAAAAACAGAAAAACAGAAAAATTCAAGCAGTATTCTAACACTTTTTAGATTCAACAAATAACACGGCTAATAACAAGGCTTTTTTTTCTTCGAGAAGTTGTAAAAAAGATACAAGTCTGTGCCTATAAATGCCCTGCTGACTAATGTACTGTGACACAATCTCTGTGCAGAAATGCAATGATAAACCAGAAATATTGGAAACTACAACGTAAAGGGTGCTTTTCTATTCTGTATGCATCAAGGCTTTTGCTTTGTTAAATTATTGAGGACCCAAATGTGGTTCTAAACATTTGGAATCAGGACTCAAACATGTACTTAGAAGTAAAGTATACATAGCTCATAAAAAATGAACTTATATGTGACTGTGAATTTTCCCAAATCCAAATAAAAATCCTTTGATTGTTTTTAATCAGATCTTTTGTTCAGTCTTCACAAGTGTTTCCTGCTGGATTAAGAAGACCAACATAATAAGATAAGATAAGATAAGATAAGATAAGATAAGATAGAACTTTATTAATCCCTCGGGTGGGTTCCTCTGGGAAATTCGATTTCCAAAAAAAGCACAGCAACGACCGAAGTTACAGTTACAGAATTGTTATATATATATATATATATACACACACACACACACACACACACACACACACACACACACACACACACACACACACACACACACATATAAATACAGAAACAAATATAAATAAAATATACAAAGGGGATAAATAGAATAAATAGGAATAAAAAAATAAAAATACAAGTGAATTGCACATTTCAAGTATTGAGTCTATTGCACTGTTGACTATTTACAAAAAGTATTGCACAAGGTATTGTACAGTGAGGTGAAGAGGCACTACAGCTTAGTTGTTCCCCCCTCCTTTGTCCTCCTGTTTCCCCTCCCTCTCCCCTCCAGAGAGGAGTTAAACAGTCTGATGGCGTGTGGGACAAAGGAGTTTTTAAGTCTGTTAGTTCTTGTCTTGGGGAGAAGCAACCTGTCACTGAACAGACTCTTCTGGTTGTTTATGGCCGTGTGCAGAGGATGCCCAGCATTGTTCATAATGTCCAGCAGTTTCTTTAATGTCCTTTTCTCTGCCACTGTCACCAGAGTGTCCAGCTTCATGCCGACCACAGAGCTAGCCTTCCTGATCAGTTTCTCCAGCCTGGATGAGTCCCTCTTTGCTGTGCTGCTCCCCCAGCACACCACAGCATAGAAAAGTACTCCAGCAACCACCGACTGGTAAAACATCCTCAGGAGCTTCCTGCAGATGTTAAAAGACCTCAGCCTCCTGAGGAAGTACAGTCGGCTTTGGGCTTTTTTATACAGGTGCTCTGTGTTGCATGACCAGTCCAGTTTATTGTCCACCCACAGCCCGAGGTACTTGTACTTGTTGACCACCTCCACCTCCTCCCCCTCTATCTGAACCAGCAGTGGACCTTCTCTGGACCTCCCGAAGTCCACAACCAGTTCCTTAGTCTTTGAGGTGTTGAGTTGCAGGTGGTTTGTGTGACTCCATGCGACAAAGTTCCTCACCAGACTTCTGTACTCCTCTTCCTGATCATCCCAGATACACCCCATGATGGCCGTGTCATCTGCAAACTTCTGAATATGGCATAATTCAGAGTTGTAGCAGAAGTCAGAGGTGTACAGGGTGAAGAGAAGAGGGGACAGCACAGTTCCCTGTGGTGCTCCTGTGCTGCTGACCACTGTGTCAGACGTGATGTCCTTCAGCCTGACGTACTGTGGTCTGTCGGTGAGGTAGTCGGAGATCCAAGCGACCAGGCAGGGGTCCACCTCCATCCTGTTCAGTTTTTCCTAAAGCATACAGGGCCGGATGGTATTAAAGGCACTGGAAAAGTCAAGAAACAGGATCCTGACCGTGCCTTTTCCCCCATCCAGGTGTGAGTGGGCTCTGTGTAGGAGGTACAGGATGGCATCCTCCACTCCGACACCCGCCTTGTATGCAAACTGTAGTGGGTCCTGGGCATGTTGTACCTGTGGTCGGAGGAGGTTGAGGAAGAGCCGCTCTAGAGTCTTCATAATGTCAATGTCTAAAGTGTGAAACTTGCAGCTTTACTAACTGTGTGTAAAATTATACATCAAGTGAAAGTATACACTTGTGCAGACTACCAAAAATAAGAAATAAAATGAAAACCCACACACGGCCGTAAGGGGTGAACTGCACATAAAAATAAAATCCAAAATCTTAAATACAATAATAATTGTGTGTGTGTGTATATATATATATATATATATTATGGAATGCCCTTTAGGAAAATATTATATATATATATATATTCCAACCAAAGTCTGAATATATAGAATGAAACTTGAATATATAGAATGATCTTTTGAATATATAGAATGAAGCTTGAATATATAGAATGATCTTTTGAATATATAGAATGAAACTTGAATATATAGAATGAAACTTGAATTGATAGAATGATCTTTTGAATATATAGAATGAAACTTGAATATATAGAATGAAACTTGAATATATAGAATGATCTTTTGAATATATAGAATGAAACTTGAATATATAGAATGAAACTTGAATATATAGAATGAAACTTGAATATATAGAATGATCTTTTGAATATATAGAATGAAACTTGAATATATAGAATGAAACTTGAATATATAGAATGATCTTTTGAATATATAGAATGAAACTTGAATATATAGAATGATCTTTTGAATATATAGAATGAAACTTGAATATATAGAATGAAACTTGAATTGATAGAATGATCTTTTGAATATATAGAATGAAACTTGAATATATAGAATGAAACTTGAATATATAGAATGATCTTTTGAATATATAGAATGAAACTTGAATATATAGAATGAAACTTGAATATATAGAATGAAACTTGAATATATAGAATGAAACTTGAATATATAGAATGATCTTTTGAATATATAGAATGAAACTTGAATATATAGAATGAAACTTGAATATATAGAATGAAACTTGAATATATAGAATGATCTTCTGAATATATAGAATGAAACTTGAATATATAGAATGAAACTTGAATATATAGAATGATCTTTTGAATATATAGAATGAAGCTTGAATATATAGAATGAAACTTGAATATATAGAATGTATGAACCTCTTTTTTAGAGATGATGTGTTTCTGAATTCTCTGCCTTTACAAAATGGCATCAGCTGAACTATTTCAGTACTTTTTAGAGCTTGACAACTGTTTTGCGACAACTGTTCAAATTGCAAATTTCCATAGTCCACTAGTTGTATCCTGTGGTTGTACAGTGTTCCAACATTTACTGACAACATTTGAGATATGGCCATCCAACTAAACCCCAAGTCTCGCATGTCAGTCAGCTGAGTAGCTGGTATGTTGTACCTAAAAGAGTTAGAAACAAAAGAAGAAATATGTTAACTTCTTTCTTATTTCTTGCATTCATTATCTTGTTTGCCATCTCTTGACTCTTTCAAGTGCCATACACATTATGAATGAATTTGTTTCCATTTTTATCACTTACCTTGACCTTCCTCTTTGAGATGTAGAATGATATAATGAGCCCATAACATGTGCTTCAGCTTCTGCTCGAAGTGTTAGCTCAGTTGACATCTCCATCAGTGATTGATAAATTCCCTCAAGAAGTGTGCATAATCTTCTCCCAGAAACATTTTGTTGAACATTATTCATGAGCACTAGAAATGTTGCAATAATGAAAACGTGTTCTTCAAGGTGACGTAGTATAAATTCAAATTATTTCTACCATTTGCAGTTTGAACAGCTGTCGCAAAACAGTTGTCAAGCTCTAAAAAGTACTGAAATAGTTCAGCTGATGCCATTTTGTAAAGGCAGAGAATTCAGAAACACATCATCTCTAAAAATGAGGTTCATACATTCTATATATTCAAGTTTCATTCTATATATTCAAGAGATCATTCTATATATTCAGAAGATCATTCTATATATTCAAGTTTCATTCTATAT
This sequence comes from Diplotaxodon limnothrissa, assembly GCF_057381915.1. Taxonomy (NCBI): domain Eukaryota; kingdom Metazoa; phylum Chordata; class Actinopteri; order Cichliformes; family Cichlidae; genus Diplotaxodon; species Diplotaxodon limnothrissa. The sequence continues at coordinate 24,224,251 of NC_140606.1, read as the reverse complement.
ATTCAAGTTTCATTCTATATATTCAGAAGATCATTCTATATATTCAAGTTTCATTCTATATATTCAAGTTTCATTCTATATATTCAAGTTTCATTCTATATTTTCAAAAGATCATTCTATATATTCAAGTTTCATTCTATATATTCAAGAGATCATTCTATATATTCAAGTTTCATTCTATATATTCAAGAGATCATTCTATATATTCAAGTTTCATTCTATATATTCAAGTTTCATTCTATATATTCAAAAGATCATTCTATATATTCAAGTTTCATTCTATATATTCAAGCTTCATTCTATGTATTCAAGTTTCATTCTATATATTCAAGTTTCATTCTATATATTCAAGCTTCATTCTATATATTCAAGCTTCATTCTATATATTCAAGTTTCATTCTATATATTCAAGTTTCATTCTATATTTTCAAAAGATCATTCTATATATTCAAGTTTCATTCTATATATTCAAAAGATCATTCTATATATTCAAGTTTCATTCTATATATTCAAAAGATCATTCTATATATTCAAGCTTCATTCTATATATTCAAGAGATCATTCTATATATTCAAGTTTCATTCTATATATTCAAGAGATCATTCTATATATTCAAGTTTCATTCTATATATTCAAGTTTCATTCTATATATTCAAAAGATCATTCTATATATTCAAGTTTCATTCTATATATTCAAGCTTCATTCTATGTATTCAAGTTTCATTCTATATATTCAAGTTTCATTCTATATATTCAAGCTTCATTCTATATATTCAAGCTTCATTCTATATATTCAAGCTTCATTCTATATATTCAAAAGATCATTCTATATATTCAAGTTTCATTCTATATATTCAAGCTTCATTCTATATATTCAAAAGATCATTCTATATATTCAAGTTTCATTCTATATATTCAAGCTTCATTCTATATATTCAAAAGATCATTCTATATATTCAGACTTTGGTTGGAATATATATATAATATTTTCCTAAAGGGCATTCCATAATATGTATATATATATATATATATATATATATATATATATATATATATATATATATATATATATATATATATATATATATATATAATTTATAGAACCTGCATACAAAGGCAAAACCTTGTTTATATTAACATTTATTTTCAGTCATATTTCACTTGTGAAACACTTCATTTGATGTTTTTACATTTCTAAACTTTATCACACCACCCTTTCGACAGTTAACACTAATGCACTCAGAATTCACAGTAGCAGCTGCCATGACACCGTATAATAACAAAAACCAATGATGCGTGTGACAGTGGTCTGTTCACCTTTCTGACATCTAAAGGAAATAATTTTATCTTGTTTTGAAACCAAGCTGTTCCACATTCTTTGAAGCAACATCCTCATTTTCACTTGTTTTGTTTTTTGCTTTTTTTGTTGTTTTTCTTCCCCTTTAGTTAAGGCATTGTATGTCTGTCTGCTTTAGAGCCATATGGTTTAGACTAGCTCAGACGTGAGGAAGGTCTCACTCAGATTTAGTAAAAATAAACAGTAAAAGTAAAATAAGGATCTATAAATATTCATCATGTTAACAGAGTTTAACATAGGTGCAAGTGCCCCCCATCCCCCCAAACAACAAAACCTGATCACTTTTTGGTTTAAAATACACAGTATCTGATGATAAAAATGTTTAGGCAGTAACAGACAAAACCAGCTCATTTTTCTGATTTGTAATCTACTTCAAGCATGGCCAATTAACAGGGTGTAAAAAGTAAACAGTAAAAGTTTACTGGGTAATCAGCATACAAAATAACTTGTTAATTATAGTCAAAGATAATACAAGAAGTTTCCTTCAAAAAACAACATAGCAATACAAACTAGGTATAAAGAGCATAAGGAGAATGTTTATTATGATAAAAGGATAAAACCGTTTGCCACACACTGAGTAAGGACATGTTCAGCCTGGACAGTTGTTCTGTGAGGAAGCATTCAGAAATCGGCTGCTTTATCACAGTTCTGCTTTGTAAAATTGAAATGTGTCTAAAAGACAATCAAACACATTTTTTTACTTCCAGATTCTGACTAATCTATTACTGGCAAGAATCTAAACCACAACCGGCTGTTGGCAAAAACAGAAATATTCAAGCATTCTAACACTTTTCAGATTCAACAAATAACACGGGTTAATAACAGGGTTTTTTTTTTCAAGAAGTTGTAAAACAGATACAAGTCTGTGCCTACAAATGCCCTGCTGACTAATGTACTGTGACATGTTCTCTGTGCAGAAATGCAATGATAAACCAGAAATACTGGAAACCTCAACCTAAGGGGTACTTTTTTATTCTGCACTGAAAAAAAGGCCATGTTGGATTTACTTGATTCAATAGTGCACATTGGTTGCACACAAATGTTTTGCTTTGGCAGAAACTTAGACAAATGAGTTAATTCAACACAACTTATTCCTATTCAATAAACCTGTACATTTTGTGTTCAGAAAATGCGATTGAAACATGTTTAGATGAATTAAGTTGAGCTCTTGGAATATTTTAATCCTTCACAATTTTGTCATTTTATTTCAACACTATTCAATAACTTTTACCCCGGTACTACATGGTCACTTAAATACTACATGTTGTCTTCACATTACATAATGTTCAACAAAGTCTAGAGTCTGGTTACCATAAAAAGTGAATGGATCTGCAACAACTACAATCCTCCTATCTTTACCCTGGTTTCCAGGGCATAACCCTGAAGTGATAGGTCACCAGGGTACAGCCTGGCCAGCTCACCAGTCTATCAAGGGAGACAAACAACCATTCACACCAAATTGTGGATTTCAACCCAGGACCTTCTTACTGTAAGGAAACAGCACTAACCACCATGCCACCAATATAGGATCACCAAAAGTAGGAAAGCTATTATTTCAAGGTGTGATGCAGAATTTTCTTTACATTTTCAACCTTGACAGGTTAAACCACAATAAAAAGCAATAGCATACACGTGGTGTGTGTGTAGTTGTCTGCCTCTTATAACTTCAGTGTTTTGCTGTAGTTTGAAATCTCATGTGATCTTGTTAATTTCATGAGTTCAGCAACTAACCACTCTTACTAGATTGTGTCAGATCATCTCAACAAGAACAAATTAAGTTGTTAATTTTCATATAGATCCTACTTGATTTAATTATGTTCTACAATATAGAGTTACACTTAACTTTAATGCATGAGGCACTTGTATGAAATACACGCAAGATGCTTACATAAATCCAAGAGCTGGCCAATCCCTTTTTTTCAGTCTGTATGCCTCAAGCCTTTTGCTTTGTTAAATTATCGAGGACCCAAATGTGGTTCTAAACATTTGGAATCAGGACTCAAACATGTACTTAGAAGTAAAGTATACATAGCTCATAAAAAATGAACTTATATGTGACTGTGAATTTTCCCAAATACAAATAAAAATCCTTTGATTGTTTTTAATGAGATCTTTTGTTTAGTCTTTACAAGTGTTTCCTGCTGGATTAAGAAGACTAACATAATGGTATAGCTTGAAGACGTTTCACCTCTCATCCGAGAAGCTTCTTCAGTTCTAAGGTCAAATACCATTTGACCTTAGAACTGAAGAAGCTTCTCGGATGAGAGGTGAAACATCTTCAAGTAACTTAAAGAAGTCCAGACGCTTTTCTTTGCAAGCTTCTTTGACTACGATGACCTGGATGACTGAGAACCTTCACAGACATAATGCACTCAGAATTCACAGTAGCAGCTGCCATGACACCGTATAATAACAAAAACCAATGATGCGTGTGACAGTGGTCTGTTCACCTTTCTGACACCTAAAGGAAATAATTTTATCTTGCTTTGAAACCAAGCTGTTCCACATTCTTTGAAGCAACATCCTCATTTTCACTTGTTTTGTTTTTTGCTTTTTTTGTTGTTTTTCTTCCCTTTTAGTTAAGGCGTTGTATGGTAAATGGCCTGCATTTGTATAGTGCTTTTCTAGTCCCTAAGGACCCCAAAGCGCTTCACACTACATTCAGTCATTCACCCATTCACACACACATTCACACACTGGCGATGGCAGCTACATTGTAGGCACAGCTGCCCTGGGGCGCACTGACAGAGGCGAGGCTGTATGTCTGTCTGCTTTAGAGCCACATGATTTAGACTATCCCACATGTTAATAGAGTTTAACATAGGTGCAAGTGCCTATGCTTGCCCCCACTCCCCGAAAACAAACAGAATACAAGGACAGACCACTGGCTGTAAAAATGTGAAAGGAATGAGAGATGTGCATCAGAGATAAATAAAGGCTCATGTCCATATGTGGGTTCCTGGAAAGGGGGATAATGGTAAGTGTTAATGCTGGTAATTTGCACAAACATCTCTGATGTGGTGGATGATTGTCATTACCCAGAAAAACACTGTTGAAACACCCAGATAAAATTATTTCCCTTTGTTAGAGCAAAGATAGGCATTGTTCTAGAACAGAAAGAACCCATCTGCAAACATACAAAGAGGCGACCGACTTTATTGTTTAACACAGAATAGATCTAATAGGCAAGGCCTTATTCTGGCTTTTGGTATAATTTTGAATAATAGAAATTAGAGGTAATGTTGATATGGTGAACTACCATCATTGCAAGCATTGAAATAAGTTTTCTTTTTATTTGCTGCCATTTTATTTTGTCCGCACACATTCAGTTCCAATAAACTCTGCCTATTTTCTGTGCATTCAAAATGATGTTCAAAAGAAATTATTATTATCCACTGACAAAATGTTTTACTTTTTACTTTTTAATTAACATTACAGCTTTATTCTTTGTAAATTTGATAAATTTAACTGGTTGTACTTGTTATCATCTAACTTAGTACAGCAACATTTGTGTGCATCTTAACCTGACCTAACTGCAGTCCAGAAATTTGAACCACTAAAAACATTATTTTATTTACATTTTACAATAACAACAAATTTGTATAACATTTAGTAAATAATGGTTTATTTGCTAAATAAAATTATTAAAAGGATAAAATAAGCTTTTATTAATAATTATTAATGATCCAATAAAATAATGCTTCATATCAACATCATGTGCACTTATGGTGATGCAGCTTGACTCGGGCCTATTTTCCACTCTGAAGAATAAGGAAAAGATTTTTTTTGCAGTCAAACTACCAGCATTTACGCATTCTTTTGTTCAGCACAGTCCCCAACAGTGTTGCCAGCAAAGCACCCCCACAAATCATCACACCTCCTCCTCGATGCTTCACTGTGGGAGCCATGCATGTAGACCATCCATTCACCTTTTCTGCATCCCACAAAGACATGGCGGGTGGAACTAAAGATCTCAAATTTGGACTGATCAGACCAAAGTGCACATTTCCACTGGTCTAATGTCCATTTCTTGAGTTTTTTGGCTCAAACAAATATCTTCTGCTTGTTGCTTTTCCTTAGTAGTGGTTTCCTATCAGCTGACCATAAATGCCTGATTCACACAGTCTCCTCTGATCAGTTGATATAGAGATGTGTCTGCTACTAGAACTCTGTGTGGCATTTATCTGGGCACTGCTAACTTGTGATATCTGACGCTGGTGACTCTGATGAATTTATCCTCAGCAGCAGAGGTGATTCCTGGTGTTCCTTTCCTCGGGTGGTCCTCATTGTGAGCCAGTTTCGTCGTAGTGCTGAATGAATCTTAGGACTGCACTTGGGGACACATTCAAAGTTTTAGCAATTTTCTGGACTGACTGACCTTCAGTTCTTAAAGTAATGATGGACTGTTGTTTCTCGTTACTTAGCTGATTGGTTCTTACCATAATATGAATTCTAACAGTTGTCAAATAGGGCTGTCAGCTGTGTACCAACCTGACTTCTGCAAAACACAATTGATGGTCCCAAACCCATTAAGAAGACAAGAAATTCCACAAATGAACCCTGACAAGGCTGAGCTGTAAAGTTGAAACCATTTCAGGTGACTACATCATAAAGCTCATTGAGAGAAAGCCAAGGGTTTGCAGCAATGCCAAAAAAGCAAAGGGTATCTACTTTGAGGAATCTAAAATATAAAACATATTTATATTTATTTATCAATTTTTTCTTTGGTACAATTCATATAATTGATGTCATCAGTATGTATCTACAGTGTAGAAAGCAGTGAAAATAAAGAAAAAACATTATATGAGAACGTGTGTCCAAACCTTACCACTCGATGGCAGTGTAACCTTGTTTTAGGACAGAAAACCTTCATGTTTACAGTGTCACGTGGGGCATTGTAGTTGCTTGGAAAAGCTGTTGTTGTTGTTTTTTTCTTTTAGAATTCACAAATTAACATGACCTAAAAAAGTAATATGTAACAATGTAACAAAAGTATTAGACTTCAAAGTTTTTTAAGGAAAATGACCAAGTATGAGGTACATCTGTATGTATTTGAGTATTATATCTGTAGGCTAAGCATTTAAGCCTGTAGGAGTAATTTTAACAAATAGAATGACAGTCATGTAGAAAAGTTGTACTATTGTACTATTCTGATTTTAATAGCAGAAAATGAATTATGAACAAACCATGAACAAATAAGATTTATTACCATACCATAACAGCTTTATTTATAAAGCACTTTAACATAAAACCAGGGTTCACAAACTGCTGTACATATACAAATAGCATAAACACAATAAAAGAAAAATAAGATAAAATACAATAAATAACTAAATGAATAAAATGAAATAAAACATGTTAAAACAAATTGAGCCACCCCCTTAAAGATAGCCAAAGGCTTCAGCAAATTAATATGTTTTAAGAAGATTTTTAAAGTCAGAAAGATAAGTTTTCACAAATTACCTGAGGGGAGTCAACACCAACAGTCTGTACAGCATGAAGGACCATGTCAATAGTTTTAAATAAGGCTTGAGGCTTACAGGAATTAGCCTGCATAATAGCAGCAAAATGTTTTCTCTTAACAGTTTTCTGATATGAATTCCAGTAATACTGTAATATTTGGTATGAAAGCTGAAGTTTATCCTTCTTCCATTTACGTTCAGCTCTCCTACACTTTCTTCTGACAGCACAGGTGGCTTCATTCAGACCTGAACCCTTCAGCTTAAAGGGGGCCACCGACTGAGTAAAACCATGAGCTGAGCTCTTCTGGATCATTACATATAGAATCAGGAAGGCTGCTGTTCTGATGAAAAACAACAGAGAACTGACCAGCAGTGGATGGGTTAAAAATACCACCGCTCTGAGCAACAGCAGGAGGATTAACTTGAGTACAAGGAAGGGAAACCTCAAACAAGACAGGCTTATGGTCCAGCCATACAGCATCACAGACCTCTAAGTTAAAGACCGGTAAACCGCGAGTTAAAACAAAATCCCATATTTTTGTGTAGGCACAGACACAGGTTTTGCGAGTGTACACTAAAAGAGAGTAAACTCTAGCACACAAAAAATAGCCTAAATAGCACAAACAAACACAACAGGAACAGGGCTAGATGGCAAGCCAAACACACTGGTGCCATCTTGGGCACAGGACCAAGATACTTGATAGCCATCACGTGGGAACGGCAAAGCTAGACTGTGTACAAAGGGAGGAAATTCAAGATAGAAAGTGGGCCATACAATAAGACAACATCCTCTTGGAGCAAAGAAAACTAAAAGTCAGTGCTTTGAAATGTTCTGGTCAAAACCATGACCTGAAGGGTTCTGGACGAGCTGCCCATGTCAGGAAAACACCAGCATGGCAGAATCGAATGTGTTCCTCTAGGCTGGTGACTAGGACTGGTCAATATAAATGTTTAGTTGCATTTACTGCTGCACAAAGTGGTAAATCAAATATTTAAATAATTGATCATTGCCTCAATTATTTTAAAAAAAATCCACATTTAGTTAGTTTTGCTTAATATACTCTGAAAACTTGCAGAAAATGAAAAAGAAAACCCACAAAAACATACGAGGTTGTTTTATGATGTATTTATAGGGGACTCTGAAAACTTCCAGAGCTGTAACAAAACATTTCCAGTAGAGGTACAGTTGGAGGTTTAAACACTGGCATGGAAAATGTGAACATGATGATATGCTGCATACAACAGTTTTCTCATGGCAATTTCAAATTATTCTAAATTCCAAGTACTAGGTGAAATTGTTGTGTTACATTTTTCTTTCTTGTCAAGAACGTCTCTTCATAACAACCCTGCTCTAAAGCATGGCCATATTCATATGATTGAGAAACAAACGCCATGACCTGAGATCATTTCTAATGATCCAATGACATGCGATACTTATCTTATCACTGCTTGTCAAGCAGAGAAGAAAAGGTCTAGTAACAACCTGTTATCTACATCAAAACAAAATCAGATCGCCGTTTGCTTTCGTGGTGTGCAAGGCAAGATGTGTCTTGTTCGGGGGAAAAAAAGAAAAAAAGAACCTAGTGGACTGTGTTGTAGAGTTTAATGGGAGCAGATACCAGCAAAGGCTCCTTAACAATACCTTTTGGCCATTTGACTGATAAGAGAATCTGAATAGTCCTTTTTGCTTCCCACACAAGTGCTAATGAGGTATAAAGACAGGCTGAAACACAAACATTTGTAATCAGATTTGCATTTCAAAAGTCTCACAGAGCTTTTAGAGCAATTTGAGGAGCGTGTCTCTCATTGAATGCAATCCTTATCACTAACTGCATTTAGGGAAGAATGGATGCTAAGGATTTAGATTTATTTATGTAGGACAGACCTTTAGACATACAAGTAAATTACCCATTGAATCAGTCAAAAAAAAAAGCAGAGCAGTAGTAAATAATCAGGAAACAGATGTTTTGTGTGTGTTGTGTGTGCATGTGAATGCGTTGTTATTGTTATTGGACTCTAACCCTCCACGTTGGATGCTGGCACTGTCAGTAGGGGCAAGATAAGAGGGATAAGACCAGGCGTTATACAGTTACAACAACAGGGGTGGGGGGTTCAATAAATGCAAAATATGTCAAATTTCATGACAATGTAAAATCCTAAATTCTTTGAATCGAAGGGATTAACTTCTTAGTCTCTTGGATTACATTGGTCAGCTTTTTTTTTCAGTTTTGCTGTTGATATATGTAATGTGTAGTTTTAATGGCAAGCACTGAGAAGAACAAAAGTGCCTCTGGAAAAACTAGAAGCCGAAACTCTTGCAGAAGCCAGGACATGTTAAGACATTGGAGTCAAAATACTTTTTGCCTCCTGGGGGAAAAAAAGAAAGAAAGAAAAAGCAAACACATGCATGAACAGACACACACACACACACACACACACTACTGTTTCTTGTGACCCCGTGTGGTCCCTCCATCTATCTGTGCATCACTCAAACACATGGAAGAATTCACTCTTGTGTGCTTTCAGAACCACTTCTCATCATACTTTGTCATAGTTTGTGTTGAAACAAGATGTTTCGCGATGAGATTTCTTTCTAGAGTTTCACTTTATGTAAAAGAGAGAAGTCGATTCAAAAGTTAGCCAGATGAATAATTTCCAGATTTTTGTATTTATTTCAGATAACTTAGTGAAATTACAAAAGGGTCACAGTTTCAAACTTCACAACACAATAAAAATGGAATATTTACATTTTTGATAAGTGCAGGGATTTGTTTTAATATGTTTGCACTTATCCATAAATAATGCGGTGGAGGGTGGGGTGCAAACACAATATTGTTTACAGTACAAGACAGATATTCAATTATTGTATTTCTTCAAAACAGAGGTAGACCAGCAAGTCCGGTATCTTTGAAAATGATATAGTAGATGGAGGGTGACTTAGTTTGTGTTGACAAAGGACTGGTAGAGGGACATGAGTTGGGCCTGGAGGTCTTGGGCATAGGGGTCAAGCTTTTCCTTAAGGTCTTCTGCATAAGGGGCAACCATTTGTTTCACCAGGTGCGCTCTGTGAGTGAGCTCTACATGGACTTTTTCAGTCATAGGGGCAACACGTTTTTGGAAGTCCCGCAGGTGCTGGTCCACCTTCTGCTTCAGGTCATCTGTGTAGGGACCCAGTTGAGACTGCAGATCCTTTACACTCTGCTCCAAGCTGGTCTTTAGCTCCTCACTCTTCTGCATCAGGGTGGTCCTTAGGGCTTCAGAGTCCAGGGAATCTGCATAAGTAACCAACTCTTGCTTGAGCTGCTCCACTCTCTGATGAACCTGGGTCTGCATGTTCTCAGTGTAGGGCTGGAGCTTCTCCTTGACTGTGTTTAGTTCCTGCGTGACACGTTCTCTCAACACATCAGCCTCTGTGGTAACTTTGGTGATCAGGTCCTGGGCTGCAGGCTGAAGCTGTTCCTGGAGGGTGACTGCATACTTGCTGGCTAAGTCAGCGCTTTCTGTCAGCCGGGCACTAGAGGACAGATAGTGATTGCCAGATCATCAGTGGCTTGAATGACCCCATAACAGTCATGAGGCATATGCCCATCATAGGGCCAGTCATGCTAGTGCAGTGTGTCAAAGAACTTACTTGACTTCTTGTCCAATTGGAGAGTTTCTTATCATCTGGAGTGTATCATCAGCTGTCTGTGTGGCCTTGGCAATGTAATCCCAGAAAACATCGGTCAGCACTTCCAACTGTGGCTTGGGAGCATCAGCATAGAAAAGGTTGGCATGGCAGCCTGTTGGATGGAAACACGCGTGGTGTGAGAACAGTACAGATGTTCAGTTAATTATTGCCATTGCCATTAACGTTGAACTATTATCAGAAAGTCTTGATGCATGCTCAATCATCCAGGTAAGGAAATCACAAAAAGTTGATTCTGTTCATCTGGACGTAGCGTTTTCAGTGAGAAAAAGGTTTTGTCATTCATCCAAGTGACTTCTTTAGTCTCTGTGAGAGACTCATCCAACTGACTGACACTTGGATTCTTTCAGTGAAAATGCTACGTCCAGATCAACAGAATCACATTTTTGGGATATAATTAAGAAGCTTGGAAATTACCAGAGAGCGCTGCGACGACTAGTACCATAAACACCTTCATGACTGCAACTAGCTGAAAAACAATAACAGTCTGATTAAGTTTTAAGTAGTCTTAAAAAGGTCATAACTTTTAGATTTGCCTCTTAAAATATTGTTTAAAATGTAGTGAGATTCTCACCTGCTTTGGGCTTGTGTATCTCTTGAGGTTTAGTGTATGTGTGTTGGAACAGTGCTTCCGTGTATATATACTGATGTCAGATGACAGTAATAGTTAAGAGCACAAAGTCCAGAAGTCCTTGCCGTGTTGTAACACCACTCCCCCCCCCCCCCCCCCGCTTCTACTGTTTCTTCTGGTTACTATTGTGGTAGCACTTCTGGATTTTAGTATTCTCCTAATGTGAATACATTTATCACTCAACAATAAATCTTGTATTAGTTCTTCTCTCACCCCTCTCTATAAAGTCTTTAGGGTATCATCGGCTTATTAACTGCCCACATTGCTGTTCAGCAGTACCAGCCTCTAGATAACTTCAGATAACTTTGGTATGCTAAGATTAGTGGACTTTGTATGAGGGTCAGTGTGACTTAAGTAGTATGAGATGCTTAAATGGTTTCTTAAATTGAAAACTGTGGTTTAAAAAGACCTCAAAATAATCATGTATAATAAGATTTTCTTTCACTTCTACTGAACACTTCATAGGTACATTATTTTTTAGCTACTGACATAGTGGTACCTTATTCCTTTGATTGGCATAGATACTAGGGCATGTTAAGTTATTAAAAGAAACTGTTAGAAGAAAGAGTAAGTAAATGTTATTTCCAACTCTCTGGAATGACTTAAAATTTTCATCATAACGACAAGCAATCATTAAGGGTGGAAGCATATCTGACATATTTACATGAAGCACGCAAAAAGCAATTTTCTGTAAATAAGACCTGTCTATGAGATGTATGCATAATGTTGTACATCATGAATTGTGCAAAATGAATTGACCTGCAGGAGTATTGAAAAACAATAAGGTTTAAAAAGAGAAATGTACTACTTTTAGTGTCAAAAACAGGTAGAAACAGTTTGATATTTGAATTCCCTAATGGAATATTAAGGTAGAGGTTAATAATCTACATTCAGTTACAATACAATATGCCAAATGTCACTATCCATAGTAAAAATGTTTTATTTTCTATAGCTTAGAAAAGTAAGTGACACCTGTGAAAGTAACTATTCTCCCACAGGTAGTTTCAGTTGATGCTGATATTGTTTATATTGTTGGTAAGACCTGAGCCCTTTATATCAGGCAGGGACAGCTCAGTAGGTAGCGTGGTGGCCCCATGATCAGAAGGTCAGTGGTTTGAATCCACTGAATGGCTAACCTGAGGTACCCCTGAGCAAGGTACCGTCCCTACACACTGCTCCCCGGGCGCCCAATGGCTGCCCACTGCTTCACAGCGTGAATGGGTTAAATGCAGAGAGGAATTTCTCCATTGGGATCAATAAAGTATACTTTCTTTCTATTATTATTATATGACTTCTCTGTGCAGACTTCTAGGTCTGCACAGATAAGACCTAGAAGACAATGACATAGGTATCACCAACAAATCACAATATACTGTTTAAGTAGCTGTTATACGTTCACCAGTAGTTTTATTGGTTACCCAATTTCTAGTACTAGATTGGATTCTATTGTACCTACAGAACTGTCTTAATTCCTCATGGCATATATTCAACTGCTGGAAACATTCCTCTGAGATTCTGGTCCATACTGACATGAAAGCATCACACAGTTTCTCCAGATTTGTTGGTTGTGCTTCCATGATGCAAATCTCATGTTTGACCATTTTCAAAAATTGATCTATTGGATTTTTGGACGGAAACGTTAATTTGTACTTTTGTCGGACAATTTTTTCAGCTTTATAAATAGTCAAACTGCACTCACAGTACTTTATAGAGGTACCATTTTCAAAAAAAAAATTCTGGTAAAATTGAGATTCAAGTTTCATACACATACACTTGAGAAAAAGAGAAGAACAACAGGGAAAAATGAAATAATTAATACTCGGGACTCCAAAGTGGTTTCTGGCAATTGGACTATGGCATGTCTGACGTGAAACAGCAGTTACTTTGGCCTTCACAAGCTGACAGTGCTCAAGTCTGCTAACCTTTGGTCAGACTTACACATAGGCCTGCTGAACACTGCCCTGACACAGAAGCAGTGTTGCTGGCAAAATGTAAAACTAAGAGAGACAATAAAATACCTACTGTACACGTAATCAAGTAGGACAACAAAGACATTAAAGCAATAGACTCTATCTGTCTTGGCAGAGAGTTATCACTGACTTGGAAAAAACCTATCAGCTAAGTGATTACAGACTAGCCTGTGTGGGTCGGTTGAGGTTAGACTTATGGATTTTGTATCACTCTAACAGTGGTCAATCATCAAAATACAGCATTCGAGTAGTTTTTAAATTTAAGACAATAGGTGTTCTTGGTTTTTTCTTGTTTTTTAATGGACAACTCACAAATGATGACTAATGTGTACTTGTGTATATTGGGGTATACGCTCAGTGTGTATTCATGTCAAAGAGGCGTGCTGCATGGATTATCTGGCACAAGATGTCAGCAAAGATAGCTGAGTGAGGCAAGGTGACAGCAAAGCACTAATGTTTGGACTTTGTGATCATTGCTGTCTGCCTTGCTATATAAGCCTCAGTTCCTCACCAGTTTAATACAAGCACTACCAAGTGGACTTACAGATACACTAACAAACTCAGGTAAGATGGAGAGCTAAAAGAATCTTTCTTTGACTGTTAACTGTGTTGTTAACATGCTGTGGTAACTAACTGGTCTTTTCTTGTTACAGTGTCTAAGAACCATGAAGGTCCTTGCTGTGCTCGTCCTAGCTGTTTTCACTGGTGAGTATAAGAAAAATCATTATTCTACTATAAATTTTGGCTCATGAGAACATATATACATAATTAGCAACTATTCCGCTCAAGATAAAGAAAAACGTTGGTGATCAGTGAATATGACCTGTATAAATGTCAAATCCCAGTGAATATACAAAGCTGAAATATCTGCACTACTCTGAATTTATTCATGTCTCCATTAAACAGGCTGCAATGCCAACCTTTTTTATGCTGATGCACCCAAGCCACAGCTGGAGGTGGTGACTGATGCCTTCTGGGATTATGTTGCCAAAGCTACACAGACAGCTGAAGAAACCGTGAAGATGATTAGATCATCTCAGTTCGGACAGGATGTCAGGTAGATCATACAAAACTTGCTAATTATGTTAACAGACAACAAATTATAGTATTGCCTAAAATATTCAGGATAAGCTAGAAATATAACTGCGCTGCCTTGTATTCACTAGCTTTTTTTTTCTTCTTATTTTAATCTAGTGCCCGCCTGACAGAAAGTGTTGATGCTGCCAACAAGTATGCCGTCACCCTCCAGGAGCAGCTTCCACCTACAGCCCAGGACCTGATCACCAAAGTCACAACAGAGGCTGATGTGTTGAGAGATCGTGTGATCCAAGAGCTGAGCACAGTCAGAGAGAGGCTCGAGCCTTACACTGACAACATTCAGACACAGGTCCAGCAGAAGGTTGAGCAGCTCAAACAGGAGGTGGCCACCTACACAGATTCCCTGGACACTGAGGCCCTGAGGACCACCCTGACGCAGAAGAGCGAAGAGCTAAAGACCAGCCTGGAGCAGAGCATGAAAGACCTGCAGACTCAGCTTGGTCCCTACACTGATGACCTGAAGCAGAAGGTGGACCAGCATCTGCAAGACTTCAAGGAAAAAGTGGCCCCCTTGACTGAGCGGGTGCAGAGTCAGATTGCACAGAGAGCCCAGCAGGTGAAAGAAATGGCCACCCCCTACGTTGATGAGCTGAGGGAAAGGCTGGACCCATATGCTCAGGACCTCCAGTCTCGTCTCACCTCCCTTTATAAATCCTTTGTTAAAGCCAATTAAGTTAACATCCACCTCACATGAAACAGAAAAAAGTGCATCTAAAGTGCATCTAAAGAATTCCAAATACCAAGGACATGTTCCTGGTATCTGGAATTTAAAAAAAAATCAGATGTTGTTTGATATATTTACAGTTTTAAAAAAACAGTTGATACATACAAAAAATATGTGTTGGTCTGTGACCACAAACAGTTTTCATATGTTATAGAAAATAAAGTGAAAGCAAAACTATAATTTCTGAGCCTGTTGTCTTATTTGAGTCAAGGTGATGTTAGATAAGTGTGGGTACCTGGAAAATATATTTCTTTAAACTTTAACACAAGAAGTAACTAGACAAAATTTAAAAAAAAAAGATTTGTATCATGACCTAAGAGATTTGCGGTTTGTTCATGTTAGTTGGCTTTAAAAGCACTTTTTTCAGGACTGGTGATTTGATGACTCGTTAGTAGCTATTATAGAAAAGTTTTCATGCTGTAAAGTACATAGATCTGTATGAGGTTTTACTTGTAGATTTGGGCAACTTGGACAGCTGGAAGGAAGCTTGTACATTGTCATTTAGCAAAAATCACTGGTTAAGCTTTCTTGTTTGTTCAGTAGCTGCTTGCAAAGGTTTGGCCCACCGGCACACCCCTGTTAGATAAAATTGTGGGTATTGGACAGGGCATGTTCAGGTTTGTTTCTGCAAGTCTGGAAGTTCATAAACATCTCCAGCTCCCACTTTGTTTTCGCTTTTGTGCCTCCATCCCCGCTGCCAGATTGCTCCCACGCTGCCTTACCCAGTGGCAAACAACATTCCTCTGCTCTGCCCCAAGCTGTCACAGACTCTCCACAATGTTACTCTCCAAGATCAGCTAAAGTTTACAATATTATTCTTACTATTATTAAAACATAATATCTTGGTTTAAGAAAAACTGTATGACAGTGGAAGAAAAAAATAGGAGAAAACAAAAAAATGTTTTGAGCTCCTGGCTCACTTTTAATTTTGTTCACTTTGACACAGAATTCGGTTGAAAAAAAAATACAACATAGACAAAAAAAAGGCTGTGTCATTCTGAAAAGCACATGCTGGTACATTTCACATGAAGTGCTTTCAGAATTAAATATGAGGGGGGGGTTAACCCCTCTCTGAAGAACTGCACTGGCAAATTGTTCAAAAGTGCAAGAATGACTTTTCTCAGTGTAAAGCTCCAAGAATTACTTCAATAACTCATTTATTTAATCAGTAGAGGTAATTAGTGATTGGCAGCATGAAAGTATGAAAATGTAATTATCTTTCTAGTGATAAATAAACAAATAAATAAATAAACCTATTTCCCAATAATATCAACTGACTTTGTTGGTGACCAAGGATGAACATGTTGCTGTATGATCTCTGTTGCTGGATCCACATATGAGGCTTTATTAATTTAACCTGAAACACTGAATGCAATGTTGGCTTACACTTTCACTCTCAGAAGTCTGCAGTGTAACTTTTGGTTATGGAAATTCTGCTGTTGCAAGCATTTGATTCGAGTCAGCATGCTACAGTCATGCCACTCCCCCTATCAGGGATTCAAACCACAGATGTTGAGGTTGTGTGGGTTGTGTGGTTTTATAGCTTTTAACGTGAAAACAGGCATTAACTGCAGTAACCTCACTGACTCATCTAAACAGATGACTGCCTATTTAATGGAGTGAGATCATCCCAACCAAAAAGTCAAATTCCTTAAACTTTATTCAAGTGAACAACATCAGGGTTACTTTTGTTCAAACTGTCTGTTGCTGTGAAACAAAAAAGGAGAAGCCGTTACAGTAGGGATGAATGTGCCAGATGTTTTATTGTATTACCTCATAGTTCCTCTTGTTTCTCTCTCTTTCACTTCTCCGTCTGTCTTGTTGATCTTTGTCCTGATGGCATGGCAAAGTTAGGATGAGACTGAGTTCCTGCAGTCTGGCCACTTGTTACACGCATAGTCAAGATGGTCTATTTTTTTCTGCAAGAATAGTCACAAAGCCTCTTGTCTGTATTTGTAATCACCAAGATGAAAATAAGTCTTAGTAGCTAATGTTGGAGACTGTTGCATACAAACTGTTGAACATGCTCCTCATGGAAATAAGATCCCAAATGTTGCATGACAATGTTTTTGGTAGTAAGTTGTAATTACTTTGTGTTTGAACAAATGAACTGTAGTTGAACATACAGTATTTTAGCTTGTGACTCCTGCAGTGACATACACTATACCCGTTTTTGTCTTGGAATAAGGATCAAAAGGTCTTTACTTTAGCACAGCTGTACCTAAACCTTGACTTCATGACTTCTTTCTTCTCATTGTTCTCCCCTTTTAAGGAGAACAAAGGATTTTTCAAATACCTCTATACAGACTGACCTCTTTGGGTTATCATGTTGTAATGTTATCACATAAACATGTTAATTACCTGACCAAACCCATTTGAACTTTGGCCCTAATTACAAAAGAGAAAAACCAAATGGGCTGACAACAAAAAAGACAAGGCCCGAAGGGCAAATGTCATTATACGTGGGCAAGAGTGAACTCATCCTGCAACTTGTTCGGCAGAAATATGTGAATTTTATCAAATGTAACAATAATAATTCACAGCCAATGCAACAACAAACCTTTAAAGCTTTTAAAGCAATGTAAATGCAGGAAAAATATGCACAATGTCCCATGACTGTTCTGTCCCGCTGCTAAACAAATATTTGGTGTTTAACAAGCAGGGGTAAGTAACTTCTTTCTACACCAAACTTCCTCTGACTTACACCAGTTTCAAAATCCTGGAAATTTTCAGAATACAATTGGTTGTGAAAGCCTTCAACATAAAACCCATGTTTTATTTTTTTCCTCTGTCACATCTGTATAATTTAGATCTTTTGCTCAATATGTTCACTTTGTTCATTGGGTTTATTACCTGTAATCCTTCTTTTGTACAGCGGGCATGTTGAGGGTTACCTAATGTGTCCCCGAGTCTGAACATGCTCATCATGTTGGGGTAACGCCTTCTGGCACTTACTGGATATTTGTTTTATTTTATGTCTGCACGAAAAAAAAAAAAAAAGATTTAGAAACTAGAAAGTGGAAAATACATGGAGGTGCATATGATATGCAAACAGTAAAACCACTCATACTATATTCAGTTGAATGTGAGAGCAGGATTGTCATGCAAATGTGCCATGTGTTTGGGGGTTGCATGTCTATATGGGGTGAAAAGGTGAGGTGTCAATACTGTCTGTGTATTTAGATTGAAATGCATCTGTGAAAGGCTGCTTTACATCCTGGAGCCGAAACATGAGGATTTGTATTCAGGGAGCACATGGTGATAACATCAAAGAAAACATGCAAAGTTGTGAACAGCCTCCTAAGTTATTCAAGCATCTGTAACAAACCTACAATGAGCACTAGAGGGGGGGGGGGGACTATTTGCCAAATGGCAATACTGCAATAAAAAGGTTAGAAAAAGGAAAAACGTACAAGTGATTTGCGAAATAAACTCCGATGACGCTATCTAAAACTTGTGTTTCTGCATGCTCACAAACGGTTTAATTGTTTTGGCAACTGTTCAAAACAATTAAAAACGTATGAGTAGGCTACTTTAATAGATTGTGTAGGTTATGGCTTTATTTCTATTTCATTTTGCACTAATAATCTATACGTCAATAAGGGCATTAAATCTCTGACGGAGAAACTTTTACTCTAAAGTTTTTATTTTTTATTTCTTCAGATACTGCTTTTGCTAATAAATCTAAGAATAAAAACGTGAAAACTGAATAATGTGACGAATATTTGTCGTTGCGTTGAACGTGGAACTTTTACCCCGTTTGTTCTCGTGACAACCAGATTGCTCAATTCCCCCTCCAACAAAGCACACCGTTTAGGTTTCGGTGGCACGTTAGGCAGAAGAAAACATGATTATCTGCAGACAAATCAACATCATCATCACCATCGCGCGAGCGTGCCCGCGCGATCGCCGTGTTGCGCAGAGACAGCCTCCCAGGGCTATAAAAACCCCCAGTCACCAACTAAAGAGCACGGAGGAATCTCAACCTCACAGGTGAGTGAAAGACGATAGAAAGAACGGAGAAACACGCTGTCCTCTTTTGTTTGATGCCAAGTCTTAGAAATTATGAAGTTTCACTTTAGTTATTGGCTGAGTTTACTTTTGCACATATGTGTTAAACGTAAAACTCGCGTTGTTTTTTTTTTTGTTTTTTTTTATTTTTTTAATTTCCAGTCCATATCGTAGTTTATAAAAACACAGTAAATAGTGTGGAAGATGCAAATGTAAATGTTATTGTATTGCTGATTTTCTGAGCGTTCCTTATGCTTTTCATAGGTGTATCTGACTGTCTAACAACCATGAAGGCTGTAGCCCTGATCCTTGCTCTGGCAGTCATCACTGGTAGGTGGATTTACTTGCTGGTTTAGTATTTATCAGTCACACTTTATTATATTTGAGTTACTTTATTTATCCATGCTTTCTATGTGTGCCCATTATAGGCTGCAATGGCCGTGCTGTTCGCCAGGCTGAAGCCACTAAAAATCCATGGGAGGAAAGTGTGGATCGCTTCTGGGAGTACATTGCCAAGCTGGGCCAAAATGCTGATGGAGTTGTGGAGAACCTCAAGGCCTCTCAGCTCAGCAGGGAGTTAGAGTAAGTGAAGCTGAGCAATTAATCAGTACTTTCCTTTGTTTTTTCTTGCACTGAACTTACATTGATTAGTGTTTCTTGTTCTTCTGCTTCTAGCACTCTGATCACTGACACCATGGCAGAGCTTGAAACATACAAAAATAACATTCAGACCAAGCTGGTTCCCTACACTGAGACCTCCACTGCCCAGCTTTCTCAAGACGTTCAGCTTCTGATCAACAGACTGCAGAAGGACATGCTGGATGCCAAAGAGCGCGGCACTGAGTATCACAGTGAGCTCCAGGCTGTGGTGGACCATAACACTGGTGATCTCGAAAGCCGCATGAACAACTTCATCCATAAACTGCAGAAGCGCCTCAATAAGGACATTGAGGAGATTCGCAAGTAAGTTGGGCAGAAACTTTTAGAATTCTCTCTTGCGTTTAGAAATATAAACTTTAATCGAACCATTCCTTTCTTATTTTAGCACTGTGGCCACCTACATAGGTGAGATCCAGTCCCGTGCCTCCCAGAACCTGGATACAGTGAAGGAGCATGTTGAGCCCTATGTCCAGCAGGCCAATGACAACACCAATAAGAAGCTGAGTGACATCACTGCTATGTTGCAGACACAGGCTGAGGGCCTGGGTCAGCAGCTGGAGACCCAGGCTGAGGGCATCAGGACCCAGCTGGAGGCCACTGCAGAGGAACTGCGCACCTCAGTTCAGGGGAAGATTGAAGAGATGACAGAATTGTTCTCCCCCTATGCCACCAAGATCCGTGAGCAGTTTGAGGAGATTGTAGACAAGATCAAGGAGTCAACCACTGCCTAAAGAGAGACTCTGAAAGTGGTAGATGGTTGGTGAAATGGCTACACTGCTGATTTCTTTACACCCAGGTAAAATGAGAAAAGGAGAAAGTTGCTGATGATCTTTACACTGAGTGTTCTAGTGTTCAGGATATGGGGGTTGAATAGAGAGACAAGGGAGGATAAGGTGCAGAACAGTCAGCAGGTGTGTTCTTCCTTCTGCACAGTCACCCTTTCTTATTTTCTCATTGACTCCCTTAATCAGTGAACACAAGCACCACAGTCAATAACAACCTTTCTTATGCAAAAAGACAACAATTATTTGTAATATCCTTTGCTTTTCTACTTTGAATTAACTGTTATATCGGTCTATTCCCACAAGTTTTTGTATTCAATTTCTACATTTTGTTTGGTTATTACCGCAGAGTTTCAGCTTGAGCTTGAGATTTCATCCCGTTATCCTCCGATGCACATAACAACAATGTCTTTCATTTCAATAAATGCAGTGAACAACGATCTCGTTTCTTCTAGAAGTGATACCGAACCAACAAAAATGAGTCCTGTTTATTGTTGTTTCTGTGTTGCACTTCACAGAGAAATGGATCGTAAAATTACTTGATGCAAATAATCAGTGAGTAAAATGTAACACCTGTCTGTACTTCACAAATGTGGTTAACATGTTGTATGCCCACCATGCTGCTCTCTGTAAGTGCACTTTCTTTAACTGCAGTGTGCTGAACAGTGCTGAGTAAATAAAGAACCTAGAAAAAATAGTTCCTTTCACTGTTTTTCTTATCAAACATTAATGAGCAATCTATTATTTAACTTTGGGTTCAGTTACACCTGATGAGTGGAAACAGCTGATGCTGTTGGTGACTATTTTAAATAATTACATTACTGCTTTATAATGTAGATGAGATGCAATTAATGCTTGGAAACTGGATTATTTTGCATAATGATGCTATGGCATTATAAAGTATAACATGTCTAAAATCATCTATAAAAGAATAGCGGTCTTGATGGCTTTTACTAGTAAGATTATCAAGCCATTTAAAAAACGTAGCGCCCCTGTGCTGCTGTCACATTGTTACATTTGGCAGTGGTTACATAAGACCATGTGAGTATTTATATAATGGCTTATATAAAGCAGGGGTTAGCACTGTTGCCTCATGTTAAAAAGGTTCTGGGTTCAAAGACCAGCTGGGTCATACTGTGTTGCTTTTCCTTGTAGTTAAGTTTCTTCTGGGTGCTTCAGTTTCCTCCCACAGTGGAAAAACATGCTTATTAGGTTACTTGACTAATCTAAATTGCTCATTGGTGGAACGCATAAAACATGATGACTTATATGTCTCTACTTGTCCATTTTGTGATTGACAGGTGACTTCTTCCTGGTGTAAAAGTGTTAAAAGGGATGGGTTCAGTTCCAAATCCCCCCACCTACATCCTCCATAGCAATCATAATGGATAAGTGCAATAACAAGAACATTTGAAATTAAAGCCAGGCTCCCTGTCTGTTCCTCTACTCCACCATAAGCATCAGGATTCTTTTGGTTTGCCTTCCTTGTTCAGCCACCCCCTTACATCCCTTAGTTTACCCTTTTCTAGTCCAAACTTGTTAAAATCTCCCTTGAGATTCCTTTCTCTTGATCCCAGCAGGCATTTGGGAACATTCTGTGCCACAGATTAAATTACCATTGAGGTGATGGTTATCTTGCCTAAAATTTATTTTATAAGTAAACCACCACCAATATAGAATAAGAGACTTTGACATATATAGAAAACTGCTTATTTTTTCCCATCTTTCCCCGTATTTTGTCCAAAACCTTTTTCAACTAGCGGTTTTAGTAGTGTAAGAGGATTTTAAGAACAAAATTATGTTTTTTAACTTCAGTTCAAAGGCACCATTCACAGGAAAAAAGGTGGCTTTGGCTGTCATACGCTGGAAATGGTCCTTTAAATGAAAAAGGGTAAAAATGGCTGTTTAAACACAGCATGATTTTCTCTTTGAAGTTTGAGCCCGAGGCCAGTAGGGGACACCATTTGTCCCCTGTTCAGATTTTCTTCTCCACTTGAATCCAGGAAACACAAAGATGCAGCTGTGTTTTCTTTATTGGGAGAATAAGTAAACTATACGTGCCACATAAAGAAACATAAACGGTGCTTCGAGAGCACACATTTTTGAGGATTAAGTTTCTGCAGTCGCGACACAAAATGACTTTAGAAATTTCACATTATTTGATAAAAATACAAATTATTGTGAATACAACCTGAAATTAAAAGCAATACAAGAATAGTGAAACACAATAAAAGGATTCTTGATGAGAAGTATAAGACTTGTCCATGTTCCTGCCACACCAAACGTTGGATTCTAATGGAAAAACTTTGATAACACTCTACTTACTTTCCCTGACTTTCTACTTTACTTTTTTTTTTTTCAAAATAATCATCAGGTCTCTCTGATACAGAAAGTTATATCTATTTTATTCTGTGTTTTTTTCCCTGAATTGACTAGATTTAATCAGTTTCTTTTCTCTTCAAAACATGTTTACCCTTTCTACCAGTGCTAAAGGGCATTGAAGAGTGATTAATGATATGACTACGTGTTTATCCTCGGTGAAATCACTTCTTTCAGGAACCAGGGTTTATTTGGAACAGACAAGTGAAACTCCTACAGTACACAGTCAACTGTGTTAAAGGATCAGTCATGGATGGTAAAAACAGGAAAACCACAAGCATCCTGCTACCTCAGCAATTCGGCTCTGTCTGCACTCTAAGTGCTAAGAATTAAAGGAAAAGAAGAAGGGAAAAAAAGCAGGTGCTATCTAGCCCATGACTGCTAGTAACCCCAAAAACATCCCTGCAGAGATTTTACCTCCTTTTAAAACCCCCACTCTTCTCACCATCCTTTTCACCTTCTTCAGAGCTGGCACACAACATCAGTCACCACAGGGGCCTTGGCCAAACACAAAAACAGCCCTCCTGTAAGCTTGTTATTCCAAATTGTGAGCACACAAGACATGCACTTTCACGCCCTATGCCTCCTACAATTATTCAAGAGGAGTTTCTGTGCACGCAAGCTCAAGCTCATAAATAAGCCCACCAGCCACTCCATTACAAAAGAGATGGAGATGCTGAGGCATGTTAAGTCGTATTTAAGTCAATTAGACCAGTCATCATAGCAGTAACACCTTATAGGCCAAATCATCAGCAACAAATGGACATTGGCCTTTTGCATCAGACTGCTTGCTGTGAAAACAAAATGTTAAGCAATGAGGTCTTTGAATTGGTAGATGCAGACTTCCTGGCTCTAACTCGGCTCATAATAGGGATTACTGCAGTTCATTCAACTGTACTGTTTTTCCGGTGCAAACTGACAAATTGGAGCATGTATAGTTTTGTCCACTTACTCCTCTTATAAGCAAGGGGAGGTTTGTATAAGACAGATATGAAAAGAAGAACTTTATCTGCTGCTTTTGACTTTCTAAAACCAAACAAATAACAAATGATGTCATGTTACATCAATGTTAATGTTCATTAGGGTTGAGCTATTATGACACTATCCGTAGGAGTAGAGGTGGAAAAAAAGTTGCTGAACAGTTATTTAATGATAGCAGTTAAGGTTTGCTCCAACCTCTAAAATATTATGTAATATGCAAGAAAAGAAAGAAAAAAGGACATTTCAGAGAAAGTTTGTGTTAAAAAACGTGCACCATGTATCAAAAGCAGGCAGATTTAACCAGTATTCATTGCAGTCTAGTCACCCCACATTAAAAAGTATTAAAGGCAAAGTGTTTGATACAATTAAACATTTAGCCAGAGCTTCAGGTCCAAAGGAGGTTCCAAATGGTCAGTTGGTGATGATTATATCACTATTGAACTATTGTTCTTCTACATCATATCTCACCTTATCTACTAAGCTGCTGTTTCTGCCATGAATGCACATATCTTCATATCCTTGTGATTTGATTTTTTCAAAAGTATATATACACATACTTATATTGTCTTTATGCTTTTCAATGTCTCTCATGCTTTTTTTCTGAGTACTACCTGTAAATAATAATTACACATAATACATCACTTCATGACTGTAATCTAGAGTCTCTCTCTCTCTCTCTCTTTCTCTCTCTCTTCCTCGCTCTCTCTCTTTTATCACCGTGGTGGATATCACACAATCTTGCTGCATAATAAATTTGAGCACGTCTCTATTACAATCAACATATCTTCATGTAACTCATGTGCTGGTCAATAAAAGGGGCAGAGACGACTCAAGGTCACCACTCGTACGTGTTGTCTGGTGTTTGCGTCACTCTCCTAAAACCAAGCGCTTATAAAGAGGGACGCACATAGGCTTTTAAAGGCACTTGATTTTTTTCTCTTCTGAGACAAAAAACAGGTATGTATATTTTTTTAATTTATATATATATATATATATATATATATATATATATATATATATATATATATATATATATATATAGTATTTTATAGGACTAAAAAAGAATCTTTTGAAAGTTTATTAAAGATTGCAGAGACATGCACTTTAGTAGACAAAGAGCATGAAATAATTCAAAACCTTTGTTTGTTTGTTTGTGTTTTGCGTGTGTGTGTCTGTGGTTCTTTTTGTTTTGTTTTGTTTTCTTTAATAAAAATATCATGACCAAATGTGCTTTATCGGTAAAATGGTCAGTTTTTTAAACTCAAAGTAGAGAAATAACGGACGAAAAGTAAAAGGAGCTGTCCAGTCACCTTGGTGCTGACATGCAGAGGCGCAATTTTTAAAGAAAGATAAACGTTAACTGTTTTCCACTTTCATTAGTGATCCTCAGCAAATGTGTGAAAAAAGACAAAAATCTGTCCCTTTTATATTCTCAGTCATTTACAGCAAAAATGAGACTGTACCTTGCAGTTGCCGTGCTGATGCTGGCTTTTGTGGCATACACAGGTAGGCTACTTGGCCTTAAACATATCCTGTTCCAGTCATACTGTTCTTATTTCACATGATGCAAATTTCCCTCTCTTTGAATATGCCTCCATCTACAGAGGCCCAAGACGATACCAGCTTTACGGACAAATTTGACAGGTTTGGTCAGAAATTGACTGAAATTGGCCAGTCCATCGCTGAAAAAACTAAGACTGCCTTCGATGATATACACAACAGCGAATTTGGAACCAGCACCAGGTACTCTAACATACAGGGAATAAGAAGATTTATTCATATAGGCACACACACAATTCAACGTCATCTAACTCGTGTTTATTTTGCCCAGGAACTGGTTCTCAGATGCCTTTGAGAAGATGAAAGCCAAATTCGGGGAAATGAGTCAGTAGAAAAGCGGACAGGAACCTGTCGCTAGCCAGCAACCAGCCTAAGATACTCACTCTGCTCGTGGGTGGCCGATATTTCACGTCATGTTGCTCTACACAGACTAAATAATTATGTTACCTGTAAAGAGTGTAATCTTTTATTTTATTTTTTTTGAAAAGTGCAATAAATAAATTGCAAATATTTTAAAACATAAATTGTGGGTGATCCTCAATTTGTGGCCATGCAAAGCAAGAAAACATGACATGACGTGTGTGTGTGAGTGTGTGTGTGTGTATGTATTGTTGTATTCACTGATTAAAAGAGTTCTTGATTGTACTGTGGCATGATAGCAGTAGCATCTTGTAGGTCAAGTCAACAGCAACAAATGGACATTGGCCTTTTGCATCAGACGGCTTGCTGTGAAAACAAAATGTTGAGAAATTAGGTCTTTGACTTCCTGGCTCTAACTCAGGTCACAGTTACTATAGGTTATTGTTGTAGTTCATTCTCCTTTTTTCATTGCAACTATCTGACAAAATGGACCACATAAAGTTTTGCCCACTTACTCCTCTTTTAAATGAGGACAGGAATGTCTAAAAAAAAGTCTAAAGAAGGTAGGATGTGAAAAAAAGGAAAACAAGACAAAAAGGACAGTTTGAGCAAAGGAAACAAAAAAACATTCACGTCTGTTAGATAAACTGCTCAGCATTGTAGTAAGCACTCAGTTAATTTAAAAGCAATCATCTAACATGTAAGTAATGGCGATTGCATATTTCAGCAGAATGTTTTTTTTCCCATTAAAGTTTTACTGTTGCTGATGCATAAAAATAAAACTTACTTTCCCCTTTTATTAAGTATGTGTGTGGTACAATGAGACTTTTAAGTTAAAAAAAAAAAAATTTATACAATTGCAAATGTTTTTAAGTCAGACTTCTCAATTCTTGAATCAATGAACAACAGAAGTTACAATAATGCAAACAAACAAACAAAAAAATATCTTCAGATACAGTCTGATCTTAACAATTTACATAATCTTTACAAAGACAAATTTTTATTCAGTATTCAGTGCAGTCTAGTCATTAATTATTAAAAAGCAGTAAATCACTTTTTCTTTTTACACAGTTTGAAATCTTGGCCACCACTCCAGATTTTAAGGAGCTCCCAAATAGCTTGCGTCAATTGTTAATAATTATATCACTACTGAAATATGTTATTTTACGTAATGAACTGATCCCTTAGGAAAGTACATATCTAAATATATTCAATATACAATTTAAATTTGATAAATATTTCTGTTTTTTTAATCAATGCATACATTAGAATACATTTCATTACAATTAATGTCGTTCAGAAAGTGCTGTAACTAAGTTCATAGATTTAATTCCTCCACTGTTGCCATGTGCCAACACAAGCTACGTAAACACTATTCCCAAAGACATTGATTATTTTATTAGTACAGTTACATCCTTGCTGCATATGACCCTGGATACTCTGGATACTCCTCTGAAAAAGAAAACCTAAAATCAGAAGTAAAATCAGAAGTAAAATCAGAAGTACTTGTCAGCCTTAAATGAGAACCCAAAGCTGAAGATGAAATTCTGTCTCATTAATGTAGAAGATCCTCACTTATCCTGGAAAAAGAGTTTGTTGCTCTATAAGTAAGCACCTGTAAAGCTAGACCATCTTTCTGCTTGTCACTGATTGAAGACAATAAGGACAACCTTGGGTTTTTTGTTGTTAGGCTGACAAAAAGTCATAGCTCTGTTTAGCTAATGATCAATAAAGCCAGTAGTTAATTCCTCTAATGACTTCACGAATTCCCACACAAATACAATCCTAAAACTATTAGAAACACGGATTTAAGATCTTAGTTTTGTTTGGCTTTTCTCTTTATTATTGTTGTCTTTACCTCACAAGATAAAATATCTACAGCCAACAACTGTTGAGATTTTTTGACATACTTGTGACTATCACTTGTAAATGATAATTAAACAAGTAGTGGTTTTTGAATTCTCATCTAAGAGTTATTTTTCAGCACACAGTCTTGCTGAATAAAATTGAACTCGTCTCTATCCAGCATTCTGCATTTTGCATTCTTTGTCTAACATTTAGATTTGTGTGATGATCTGAAACATCTAAATGTGACAAACATAGAAAGAAATAGGACATCGGGAAGGGGCAAACACTTTTTCCACACTACTGTAACTACATCAGTGCTGACCACTAAAGTGGGCAGAGACGCCTCAAGGTCACCACTTGTCCATGTTGCATGGTGTTTGGGCCACCCTCCTGAAACGCAGCGTGCTTACAAAGTGAGATGCACATAGATTTTTTTAAAGACACTTCTAAGATTGAAAACAGGTATGTTTTTCATTTTTATGACTAATACTGATTTATTTTTATTAAAACTGATTTTGATTGATGATTGATTGGTTATTTATTTCAACATGTGAACAATTTACAGGTACATTTAGAAAATAAAATAAGAGAGAAAAAAAATACTATACAAAATACATACAAAAAAATGTTCTGATTAATTTACATGTTGAAAGGGAGTGGGAAGAAGTAAACACTTATTTAATCCCACCCCTTTGACATAAATTATAAAGCTGATTTTATTATTAAAGCTGAAAGCTTTTTAATTTATGTATTAGTTTATTAAAACTTTATATACTGGCATGGAGACTTGCAGGTCAATGATGAAGAGAATGAGCTTTTCTCAGGAAACTAATGTACTCAAAACATCAACTTTTGGTTTGTTTGTTTGTTTGCTTTACAATTATTCATATAGTAAACTTTGATATTTTAAAACTCAAAGTAAACATACACAGGTAGGCCACTCTTGGCTTTAAACATATCCTGTCTCAGGCGTTCCTTTCTTTGCACTCCTTGTAAATTTTCCTCTCTGTGATTATCAGATTATCACCTCCATCTGCAGAGGCTTTTCCAGTTAAAAGTTAAGAAATATCAATTTGGTTTGATTGAAAGTAGAAAAGATGACAAGATCCTATCACTAGCCTGCAGCTAGCCCTTCACCAACAAGATGCTCACTCTCACGCATGAAGGCTGATATTTCAGATAACATGTTGCTCTGCACACATAAGTCTGTAATCTTTGAAGATTTTTTTTTCAAGTTTTATTTTTTTAAGTTATCCTCAGTTTTTAACCATACAATAATAATAACAATGTATATTTTATTGATCCATGTGGGGAAATTCCTCTATGCATTTAACCCATTCACTCAGTGAAGCAGTGGGCAGCCATTGGGCACCCGGGGAGCAGTGTGTAGGACGGTACCTCAGGGTAGCCGATTAGTGCATTTGATCCACCGATCTTCCGATTATGGGACCACCACTCAACTGAGCTATCCTTGCCCTAGGAAATTCTGTAATAAATTTAAGCACTAATTAAATGCTTCCTGTCTATTACAGAAGACCATCCATATGCTTTGCACACCTTTGGATCCTAACTGGATTGAAGTTTTTAAACTCTCACTTGTTGCTTAAACTCCATGGAAAATCAATAACAACCTGAGAGGTGTGATTCATTTTAACAGATGAAATTATTATTTATTATTATTATTATTATTATTACATTTTTAAAAATTTATTAGCAATTAAAACTTAAATCAAATAGCAATTTGTACGTATGATTTACAAATTAAATTGATTTCAGAGTTGTGATTTATTGCTCAGATTTACATACAAGCGGCAGAAATGAGCTTTTTCCCAAGGTTGGCTGTCCCCTCCATTAGTGATTGGGTAAGGATCTCTACTTCATTAGGGAGTGGATTCCGAGCTGCTACTCCTCCACATTAAAAGGAGTTGGTTGGGGTGTTTCAGGCATCTGACAAGAATTCCCCTTGGGTGCCTCCTGGGTGAGGTGTTCTGGGCATGTCCCACCGGCAGGAGGCCCCGGAGCCGACCCAGGACACGCTGGAGATTGTATCTTTTGGCTGGTCTGGGAACTGAGAACATTGTTCCTTGGTACTCCCCTGGACAAGCAAGGGAAGAGGGAGGTCTGGGCTTCTCTGCTTAGGCTGCTGCCCCCGGATAAGGAGAAGAAAATGGATGGATGGATGGATGGATACATAGATGGATTATTGCTCACACTCTATTTATTTTCCATCCATCTATCCATTAACTTCCGCTTATCCTTTTCAGGGTCGCGGGGGGCGCTGGAACCTATCCCAGCTGTCATAGGGCGAGAGGCGGGGTACACCCTGGACAGTTCGCCAGTCTTTCACAGGGTAACACAGAGACAGACAACCAGCCACGCTCACATTCACTCCCGCATTCACACCTATGGGCAATTTGGATTAATCAATTAACCGAACCCCACAAACTGCATGTCTTTGGACGGTGGGAGGATGCCGGAGTACCCGGAGGGAACCCAAGCAAACACAGGGAGAACATGCAAACTCCACACAGAAAGACCCCGGCCTGAGGGTGGAATTGAACTCAGGACCTTCTTGCTGTGCAGCAACAGTGCTAACCACCGTGCCCTGTTTATCTAAAATATATCTCAATCAAGTGCCAGAGACTGTCAACTTGATTAAAATAAATAAATAGATAAATGGAAAAAAAAACTGGTTGGAGTATCAAGTGACTAAAGGCAATATTGTTTTGATACATCATTTCAAAGTGTCTGCTCAGATTATTTTTGTTTTTTATAGAAACACATAACTACGCTATTCCAATTTTGTCCATTCTAAAAACAACAAAAGGTCTGTGAACCACCTTTGAAGTACTTCCAGAATCCAGGCCTAAACACTGTTATATGAACTTCTTTAATTACCTACTATTAACATATGTGGAATGTCTAAGTAAATTTGGAGAATTATGTATTTGTCTACCAATGGCCACTAAAAATCTGACTAGTTTTTTCAAAGGCTACCAAGTAACATCTAATAGATATTAATCCATTTGTGTCAGTAATTTGAAGCAAAGGTCAAGTGCCAACATGGCTTTGTGCATTTCACAACACCTGGGATAAAGCCACTGTTTATGATGAGTTAATAATCAGCAAGTTGTTCCAGTTCATTGATTTCTGTTTCCCTGAAGAGAACAACCTGACAGAGGTCAGCTGCTGGTGCAGACATGGGCACGCAATTGATATCACCTGTTTGAAATTGTTGTGAAATTAGTTTCACTTTAAGGTAATGTCAGGTAAAGTTTCAAAGCTTTGATGTTCTTGAAGGTGAGATCTTTTGCAACGCTGTTTATACATCACTTTTATCTTGGTGTACCTTATGAACAGGCATTTTCTGCATTGTAATAGTTTTTCTTCTGTTTTTTTGCTAAGTTGCAGCCTTTTCAGGGACACACATACACAATGTTTTCTTTGTACTGTCCAGATGTTTAACATAAAGCAGTTTAAAGACAAGGGCAACAGAATTTTGATCCAGCATATTTAGACAGCTGCAAGACCAGGTTTGTGAGTACAGTGCTCTTATGAAACATAATCTGAACATTAGTGCTGAGCTGTTTCCATATGGAAGAGCAGACTCTGAGGACTGCAACACAAAATCAATTTTATGGTGGACTCTGCCCACAGAAATGCTTCGCTTAGCTGAAAATGTTTGTCTATCGGAACCTTTTGCTCCAGATTTTTACTTAAAATCTGTGGTGCTGTAAGACAGACTTTGACTTCTCTGTAAATACAGCGCATATCAACGTCTGCCAAAAATAGAGATACCTAAACCAAAGTGTATTTGCTCAGTGGTGGAACTCAGCTTTGGTTGATTAGTAAAAGATCCCAAGAGTTTGGGACTTTATTTTAAAAAATTAGATTTTACTAACATTCATATTGTAACACAGTGATACTTAACATGAAAGACAAATCATAACACATTGTAAATGGTAGATCTGTGTTAAATGGATTAAACCAATTTTTCCTAAACAAGTAAAAGTTCCATCTTTCAAAAAGGTATAAAACTAACTACCTCAACTAAAACTTAACTCAAATGTCTTTGAATGCCCTGTCAGATGTGAGTGGTTTTTTTTTTAGCTAAGACAACAAAACTTTTCAAAGTCAAATTAGGGAGAAAATAAAACCATAATAAGACTTGTTGATTTGCTACCGGTGAATCAAAGAAAAAGAAAAAACCTGATGAATGATCATCCGATCAGGACCAATGTTCACATTGCCAAGGTTACCAAATACAAATAAAGTGGCTAGATAACATTTGGTTCATTTAACTCCTGCTGACCAGAGCCAGAGGAAATGGTAAAATATATTCTTTTGATCATGGTAGTTTTAATGACAATGCACAAACTGACAAATTTTATTTTGAAATCTGTGTTTTTCTTGTAGCTGTCAAAGACAAAGAACCAGTATGTTTTGATATAATCTGCTGAGAACTTTGTTGTTTTTGCATCCAATGTGAACTGCATATGGACTGTGCGGACAAAGAGTTCTGTTATATTAATAACAATATCATGAAGTGTTATGATGTATGTTTTTTTTTTAATTCTCCATGACAGCCCCATACGAAAGCACTTCTTTTCAGTCTTTTCTTACTAATGCAAGGTATGACTTTATACTATCTTCAGTATTGATTCTGTCATTTCTGATCACGTTTTGTTTTGTTCTAATTGACTGACAAGCATCTTTCTTTGCAGCATGTGGGCCACTTCTGGCCCAAATAGAGCCCACAAAAGAACCTGACTCACCAGGACTGCTGCAGAAGCTGGCAGAGAGGGTCAGGTATTTCAGAAAAAAAAACCCCTGTTGACCACTGAATGCAGTTCATTCATAAGTTCAGACTAGAACTCTTTGTAAATGATCAGTAAATTATCAGAATTGTTAAAATATTTAGTTTGATTTCACTTATTGTGTCAAAATGTTTGCACAATAACATATTTATTTGTGTATTATATGTACTTTGCTGCTTTTATCTCACAGGGCAGCCAAAAATAAAATCCTGGCGCTTGGGGCACTAACACAAGGCTTTGCTGGTGCTTATTATGAAGACCACATTCAACCGGTGACTGACAGCTATGTTGAATGGGCCTCTGGTGTCAAAAGCTCAGTGTGGGAGAGGATTCAGACTACCATCGGCCACTACACACCGTTTAACACAACTCAAGTTGATTAACTCACTCAACTGAGTAAATCAGTATTCTTACTAAACGTCATGGCTTTACTGCTGAAGTGATCATAATTTAATGTTTATCATTAGGCTTGTACTAATGTATGATGCATAAAAAAATCAAATGAGTTGTTAATAAATATCCGTACAACATATCTGTTTGCCTCTGCTGCAGGTTTTAGAGTTTTTGTATTTGTTTGGTTGTTATTAAACAAAGAGCACACCAACTGAATCCGATTAACCAACATTTTGGTTTTGGTTTTAATCGAAGCTGAAAAGCTTGTCTTCTTGATTACGTGAGTACAAGTCACACACAGGTGCATTAATCGACAAGTAAAACAAATCTCAAGCATTAAATGGATGCATGTGGATATGTGAAAAATAAGGTTAAAAAGAAAAAGAAAACAGTGAGATGAAGATATACAGAGGAGAAACCTTTTTAAAACACTATTGAAAAGAGAACTGATCACATTGCTGGCAGGGTATTAGGGTGAAAGGTGAGGGCAGAATGCCCAGCAGCCATTGCTCAGTACAATGCGTTGGGGCAGGTTCTGAATGTTTGACCTGTTGACCATTTGACACCAATATCTGAGTACACACTATAAAATCTGCTGTTAAAAAAGTGCTGATTATCAAGAGCCGATACAGTTAACATTATCTTTTGTCATAACAGATACAGACACACGAGCTGCTTTAGTTTTTTCTATAAAATGAGGTGTAATTGTTATGACATTCTGCAAACATGCAACTTCCACAGTGCCACAGTGCATCCTGCCATATGGATAAGGATAAACGTACATTTCAGAAAGATTACATAACAACTAAGCCATATTTCCACATTCTGTATTTAAAGAATGTCACATACACTGGACTTTGTGTAGGTGTATGTGTGTGTGTGTTTGCGTGCATGTGCATGCAAGCATGTGTGTGTATGCTCATCAGATGACGTTTGTTTGCAGTCCCCCCCTATATCTTCCTGTCCAGATGTGCGCTCTGAGTTACAGACAACTCGGTTTGAGAGAAGACTGTCACTTCTCGGATCTGTGCATCCAACGCAACAGCAGGTAATCCCTTTTTCTTCCTGCAGCTGCCCTTGCAGCTTCTCTTCTGCAACTACAGAGTAGATTTCACTAAAACAGCTTTTCGTGAAATATTTAGGAAATGCAGTTTTGCTTTAAATGTTAGCAATTTAATCACCTTGTTCATGATCTTAAGTTGATAAAATATGAAAACAATTCAATAAGTTGAAATGTGAATTTCATTTGCTTTTTCTTCTTTTGTCTTTCAGAAATGAATGCAAAATATGTTTTTGCACTGATCTTGGTGCTGCAGGGTAAGTCACCCTGTAAACCTTAAATGTTCTGTAACAGTTAAGTTAAATTGAGTTTGATGTGACTGTTTTTAATGATGTTTGATTGGCCCAGTCTAACATGCTTTTATTGCACTCAGGGATTTAATGAACACTGCGCCATGGATGAATATTGCATGTATTTATATGTAGCTGACATGCAACACAAGTGCTTAATTTTATAATATAGTGAGCTGCTGTAGCAGAAAAATTTCAAATGTAAATACTGACCAAGGAACTCTGATACTGAGAGTGAGGTGCCAAGATATGTGGGACAGTTTTTATTTGGCTTTTAAATAAAAATTTACACACTAACCCCCAAACAGTTTAGTGAAATTTCCCAGTGCAACAATTAATCTTTTTTGTTGTCTCTTTTTAACATGTGTATACACCAGTAATTATTGAATTTACTTGCAACTGTTTTAATAGTACTAGTTCTCATCTCTCTCTCTAAAAATCTCAACTCTGTTGCCTTCCAGTCTCTATGAGCCTGTGTGCACTTCCCGAACCATCGCCAGAAATGGTTGAGTTATATAACACCCACAAAGCCACATTCATGAAGAGACTGATGAATTTTTACAACAAGGTGCACGCTGCTGCCACTCCCGTTGTGGAGGGCTTACGTGACAATGAGCGTTCACAGGATGTCAGGGAATTTGCTGAAAATCTGCAGAGCAAGCCTGAGTACCAAGCCTTTGTGAAAGTTGCCTCGTAAGTTTTCACCTATAACTATCCTAGTAACGCTTAATGTTTCACAGGCGGCTCCAAAAGAAAATAAACCTTTGTAAGCTGCTAATGTCATTACTTGAAACATAATTTGCTATTAGATGCTACTTAATTAACGTTTAGATTTCACAATTTCAGCACAAACACATACAGACAGTTTTTATGGTTTTGTTGATTTATTTGGTAAATTCTTTAATCATGGATACTTTTAAAATCATCCATTTTTCCTCTTTTCATCAGTGCTATCGGTCAGGAAGCAATTCCCTTAGTGGACAAGGCTCGTACAGCAGCACTGGGTGTCTATGAACACTACCTGCGCCCCCACATTGGCATCACCCTGGGCAGGGGCATTGACCACGCTAAATCAGTCCTGGACGAAGTCCTGCCCGCTGAGTAAAGAAGACCAACTGGAGCAAACTGCCTCTCAGCAGCCCTTGTTAGATGATAGGTCATAGTAACTACACCGGAGAAGAAGAATACAAATACTATTCTTTGCCTCTTTTAAATCAAAATACTTGTCCAAACATGCAGAGTTAAAACCATGAAAAACATGTCAACACCACATATGCAAATTGTGCATGTACAGTATTTTATGTTTGAAACACTAACCAGAGTTTGTGTGTGACTGTGTATGTAATGTGGGCGTGTTCAATAAAATGAAGTGAAAACTCTGTGAAATATGTTTCTTCATATACACTCAGATCCTCTCCTGTTATGATACGAGGAAAAAGTTCTAGGCTTTGATAATTCTGTTATTTCATAATCTTCTAATGTATCTTTTAAAGTATGTATAGAGTTTTTTCATACATTTCATACTTTTAATTATGAAGAAAACACATTATTTATTACAACATAAATTTAAAAAGAAAACTCAATTAAACACCATGGGTTTATTTTTTACTCACTGTGGTTTTGCAGTGAGCTGTCCCCTTGATAAAACTGGAAATATAATGAAAAGCTGGTGCTTTAAACACAAGCTAATAATATCATTAATACCCTGAAATAAGTCAAACTCTGTCCCCTGAGTAGTGAATTTGTATAATCCCATATGAAAACTTTTTTTAGTGCCAGAAATACTGAAAACACATTATTAATGTGTCTTTTGTATCTTTACATAAATTGATTGTTAACCTAAAATTACTAAAGAGAACTGTACAATAATCTCAGACGTTTTTATTTGAATTAACTTTCCATAATTTGAATATTGATACAGGTTTCCTGTTGAATAGCACTTTGCAAGAACATGTGGAATATCTGCCTTATTCTACTCATATGAGCAGCAAACAAATACTCTTCCTGCGTTCACGGCATGATAGCAGAAATCACTGATTGAATTTATAATGCAATGATACACCAACGTTATTTTCAGCTACAGCAATAACCATGCCGAGATGAGCCATCACAGCGTTTATTCAGTTGGATTGAATCAAAAGTGCAAATTCTCAAACAGTTTGAACCCCACTGCTGCCCACAGCTGCACTCAACTGACCTGAGTTCTTGGGGTCGCACACAACATGACATGTGAGACTGGAACACATGATTGGATTGAATGTTTACTTAGGCCTCCATCAACATGTAGACATCGCAGGAGAAAGCTCTTAACTCAGTTTTTTTTTGTCACATTAACAATTATTCCCAGCACAAACTGAAATGTTTTTAAACCTGTCCCCTCGTGAATTCTGGCAAATTCTGTCTTCTCCAAAAAGAGATCTAAACATCTCACAAATATTTCCGTAGGTCAGAATTTTATTTGAAATTGTTTCCTCATAAAATTGTTTTTACTCTGGCTAAAAAACAAACAAAAAAAAAAAAGAAGCATGTGACTGATATTGACAAAGCTGTCTGGACTCTGAATTCTGTTCACCAAATGTTCACCGATGGCAAGCAAGAAACTGTCACTTATTACCCAGAGCCACAATATTTACTTTAATATATAACCACAGCCTCAAGGCTAAAAAGACAGATTTTGTCTCAAGAATGAATATTATAATTATGTTATAATTATTAGGGAAAATAGGAAATAAAGAGCACATGAGAACAAAACAACATAACATGAACAGCCGGCTTTAGACTTGTATTTTCATTTCAAATTGAGAAGAATCAAGACGGGGATTCAATGTTTTCCGCATGTAACTGTGACCAAACTTCTCCTTTCCTGAAGGTTTTTGAAGAGACGAGTGGAAAGAGATTGTTTTTTGTTCTAAAAAAACCCTAAAATAAATAAATTCTTAAGAGTTTTCAATGCAACACCATATATTCATTAATGCGGCCTAACTGTTTCATAACCAGAATCAGTGTGGGTGACGTGTTCAGCACACTTTAGACTTTGGACCATTTTAAAAGGACTTGGGACTGTTGCAGTGTGTCATGAATGACTGAGTCTTGTTATACAAATCTAAAGTGCCTCCTTATGTAGACTGTGAACAGCGCAAGGAGTAACAGTCTGCTGATACTGACCTTATCAATGGAAAAGAATTGACTGGGCCACATTTATTTGTCAGTATTCTTCTACAATGCTGTTTTCAGTCTATACTATGAAAGTCACTCCTAACCACAGCTGTGCTACCACTGTTATAAGTACCTTGTCATGCTTTATTCACTATCCTTGTATTTGCATTATCCCAATATCTGCTTTATCAAGACACAATGATGAACCACTCCAAAAAAACGCACAGCTGACAGCAGTCCAGGTTTATCTCCCACAGAGTGCACTTTGGCTCTGAGAGCAACAAGTCACCACTTTTACACTCCTATATAAACAAGCTGGGCCGGCACTACCTCTTACTTTTTTTCTTTTCACAGTCACTTCTGAAGAGGAATAGAGTGAGTACCAACACTTTTGATTCATTTACTGAGCAGTTTTAAAATAGACGCATGCTGTTTCACTGTATATGAGAAAAAGCCAAAAGATGACCTAACCGTTTGGGAGATTTGGGGAGATCTTCTGTGTTTTAATGTTAGAAGTGGACTAAAACAACATATATGCACAGTTAATGTAACAAACACATCGGCTGGATGAGTGGGTAAATCTTGGACAATGTCTCACCCTAGTGGATGGAAAGAAGGAAGCTTCAAATGTTTTTTTTCCTCACAGATCCAAGGACCATGAATAAGCTGCTGGTCATCACTGTGCTTGTTGCACTTTTTGCACTCAGTAAGTTTGTCCTCAGAGAGTAAAACCAACAACACAAATATATAATATACCAGGAGGTTTTTATGAATCAGTGATAATAAAACTTTAAGCTTTTCAATCCTAACCTGTTTGTAACATAAGCGAGATCTCTACAGAGTAATAATGAGCACATTCAGTTCAAGAAAATGGATACAAACCAGATGACTAAATGATATGTTTTTGTTTTTCATTTTGGTTAAAACTGAAATTCACATCACATATTCTGATATAGAAAAGCTATTGAATGCATTGACATACCATCTTTAGCAGGAAATGAAGTTTTGTTTTAAGTGAAGACATTAGGGTGAAAGACTTTTCTTCTTCTCTGTCTTTTTTGCCTCTCGTGTCTTTAACCCTCTAACTAATGTGGCCTGTTTTTGCATAGGTGCTGAAAGCTTCCGTGTGCCGAGGCAGGTTGATGAGGAAGAGCAAGGGACCATCACAAAAATAACAGATACTGTCAAGTCCTATTATGCAGGTGCGGTCAACACTGCCAGTGATTACCTGGAACAGATCAAAGGCCTGAAGCTGGAGGAGAAGGCAAAGTAAGACATTTTGATATTAAGATGAATTCAAAAAAACTTTCATTTTAATCTATAACTGCTCTCATTCTGTGTTTTTACCACAGGAATCTTTACACTGAAACTTCCAACATTATGAGCACCTATCTTGGCATTGCACAGGACCAGCTTTACTATATTTTTCACCATTAATAGTGAAAAAAAAGTTATCCAATGACCTCCACAACGTTACATGGTTGTGTAAGGACTTTCAACCTACACAAGAAAGGTTCAGAATTCATTTTACATTCTGTCCTTGGCGATACTCTCCCCACACGCAAGTGTCAAACTCTCTAACACAATGGACGAGGTGCATTTTGTAGCACTTTCTCAATCCACTGCATTGGAGGTAAATAATGATAACCACCCAATGGGGACTTTAGCCCTTTGAAAAACAACTAAGAGCTTGGAATGAGAAAATGGACATGAGAATTTGGCAAGCACAAGAAAGGGAGCATTTTAAGATCTGCTACCACCTGCTGATATGCTGATATTTCCTCACAGTACCATGGCATCTCTGAATAAATTTCAGTTTGTTATATCTTGAAATAAAATATTTATACTGAAAAAAACATAAACAGGTGTCTGTGGTTGGTACATGATATTTTTGTGAAGTGTTTGATGTAGTAAATTCAGCCCATTTTGCCCCCGTCTGTTTGTGTAAGATCGGTGTCATCTTTCAACTCAGTGATGCAAAAGGTCGTGATTTTGTCTGAACGAATCTGCAGTGAGACACGAGACTTTTATCGGCTCAGGCAGCACAAGAACAGAGGCTTCTGTTGTAATTAATAATGGATGAAAAGAAACAACATGCAAAATGTGAGCGGCGGGAAATTGACAGAGATGAATAAACAACAAAGACTCTGAAGTTTGTTTTATAGATACTGACAATCAGTGATGCAAGAGCAAGTGATTTTTAATTAATGCACAAATCTACAACATGCGGCTTCTTCTGAAGCTATTACCAACAGAAACAAACCAAGCAAAAAAAAATCTGCTTTAAAGAATCTTGTCTTGTGTAGTCGTTGCAAAGGATCTAAACTGCATCAGAGAAGCACAGAACAAATTACACATTTGTGTGGGTTTTAAGGACTACAGTG
Source organism: Diplotaxodon limnothrissa (assembly GCF_057381915.1). Classification (NCBI taxonomy): domain Eukaryota; kingdom Metazoa; phylum Chordata; class Actinopteri; order Cichliformes; family Cichlidae; genus Diplotaxodon; species Diplotaxodon limnothrissa. The sequence goes on along the minus strand of NC_140606.1, from coordinate 24,184,640 downwards.
ATCCAACACTACCACTCCTGGTTCATCTACAATGACTATAATCACTGGAACAAAAAGAATAGACAAATATTAATATTAAAATAATGGTTTCAGATCCTTGAGTTGCAACTGAACATGCATACAGATCTGTCCAGAGTGGATGAGCTTGAAAGGAGCTGCATTCTGCAGTGTTTTCTCCTCTATCCATTAGTTTTCTTAACCTTCTTGTCCAATTGAGGCTCACATAATGGGAGCAGCCTATCATAGGTGACATAAGGTGAAGGCAGGTGACAGTCTGGACAGGTTGCCAGTCAATTGCAGGGTTATTAACACATAGAAACGAGCAGTGATTCCCAGCAGAATTTACAATCTCCAATTAGCCTAACACACATGTCTCTGGACTGTGCAAGGAAGCTGAAGTACTCAATGAGAATTCATGCAGGCACAGGCAGAACATGCAAACTCCTCACAGAAAGGCCCCGGCTGGCTGGTGGCTTCAAATGCAGGAACTTCAATTCCAGCTTTTATTTGGAAAAAATCTGTTTCCACTTGCTTTAAACATGTATTGATAATTAAAATGCATATCAAATGTTTGTATGTCAAACAAAAAAAAAAGTCAACTGTACCTATTAATTAAACATCAGACAGCTGAATAACACTGACCATATTGAATACCTCTAAAGCTGTTTTATAATGTCTGCAAAACATACATTCACATTTCATCAGTCAGTGATTTGCTTGCCTGGAATGTTGATTTTTTTCCACAAAACAAAGTTCATGAAACATTAACAAGCTGTGTGAGATCTCCATCTTTTAGATTTTTATAAATATCTACACATGATCATGTTATTAACTGATAAAACAAATCTGATATCTTTTTATAGACTTAAAGGACAAAATAAAATTATAAACACATTTTGTTTTCCCAAGAGGCCATGCAGTATTTTAAGGGTTTTGAAATGATATGATAAATATTCCATTTATAAACAGAAGCGGGAATCCAGTCGTATTGTCTTTTTTTTTTTTTTTACTTTTTCTTTTTTTATTACTTCTTGTACTATTGCAAAAGCTTTTCCCATTTATCTATGACACCACTGACCGCTATAGAGTCCACTTAGCATGGCCTAACCTTAAAAAATGGCTTTAATATTGCCCACTGAGCCAAAAGAGCCTGTCCTGCAGGTCTTGTATGTTATAAAAGATATTAACTTGACCAAAGAACACAAAAACTGTAACTAGAATCTGTTACATCTGAATAAAAAATGTGATAAACCACAGGCAAGAGTCTTTTTATGGTTTTCAGGAAAGCAACAAATTGGCACAGGAAGGAAAGTATATCACCCTAAATGAACTGATAACATTGTTACAAAGGTTACAGCTGAGCAGGAAGTGGTGCTGGAAAGTGATAAAGCAGTCTGTTCCTCCAACTGAACCCTAAAAAGCTTGCAGATATATAAAAAAATAAAATAAGGACTGATCAAAGTGCCTTTACAGACTATACAGGAGAAAACTGCAAAGAATATGTATAGCATGAATCTTCCCTTGTGGTCATTATATCCATATATTCAGGCTCACGGGTAGATATTTCCAATTTTGTGTCTATAATAAAGGGAATAAATATTATAAAGGACATTTCTATTTTCTCTTTGATCTTTTTGACGGGTTACAGAAGCTCCCCTGAGGGACAGCAAGATGTCCCAGCCTCTGTCTAGACCCTGCCATGTCTATTGATCTGACAAATATCCTGCATAGTAACCTTGGGTGATTGTGAAGCCACATATTTATTAGTGAATGATTTTGCCAAATAAAACCTTAAAATTAAAAAGATAATTTTTGGTTTATTGGTCGGATTTGTTAAGAAATTATCGTCACTAATCGAAGTCATTCAAAACCAATGTGGAAATGGCAGTGAATGAATTCAGCGGCATTTCACCAAACAATTATATTTGATGAAATGGGAAAGTAATTTTAAGAGGACGTGTAATCTGTCTGTGTCAGATGAGTCAATCAGTCATTGTATTCAGCTTTGTCATTTTGGTTTTACGTAGTCAGTGTTAGAAAGCCTCAATAATGCTGACAGAACTGCTGCAAATCCCAATTGGGATTTTGCTTAATTAAATCACATTCATCAGCCTGCTGTTCATGTCTGATTAAAGCTCACTGTTCTTCAGTCACAGGCCTATTCCTGCCAGTGGCCTAAGAAGTCTGCCTGAGCATAATAAATTGGATTTTCTCTTCTGTCCTTTGCACATCCTACCAAACCGCTGCATGTCTTGGGGAACATGACAAAGGCACAGAGCAGAACATTTATGTTACTTTGGGATCATTCACAGTCCCTACCATTCAACTCTCCAGAGTCTAAGTTGTTGTACATCTGGCTGAACCTGCCTATTTGCAGCCTATTTCTCTGACCTGTTGCTTGCCTGGGGAGACTTGCCATGGCAGTGGTTAGGGCTCCACTATCGCAAATCAGTGTAAGTGGATTTAAAAGTGATACTGTTGCTTTTATCCCTCATTAAGAATTTAGCATAGCTGCAGATAAGCTGTTTTTTCCCCTTTTAATCTGGTCCTCAAATATGCTTTTTAGCTAAATGTCCCAGGAGTTTCCTTTTTTTAAACAATTTGGGAAATGAGCTTCTATATACTTTTTTACTGAGAGTGAGATAAGAACTCTTGATTAGGTAAACAAGACATATTAACTAATTGGTGTTTCTTTCTGTAATCAGACTATGAAGGGAAGCCAGCTGCTAGACCCCACTGGTCTATTCAGTGTCCAAATCTGACTCATATATATGGAACATGATCCTGATCTGTGAATGAATTAACAGTGTCAGTACTTTGTTTCAATCCAGCCTCCTCATACAATCGATGTGCAACAGTTTAATCCTCTCTGTAGCTGTATATTATGTTACATAGGGTTTCAGTTGGTTCAAAAGTAAACAGTACTCATTTTAGGCCCATGGCTTGTTACCATAAACTGTAGTGAAGAAAAACTGCCATAAACAGACACAGCAAGATATGAGACTGAGGAGCTCTCAGCCGCTGGTGTCTTTGATTTCAGACAAACAGGAAAATATTTGGGGAAATGTATTTTTTACCTTCTTGAAAAGATATACATTAAAAGACTCTTAAGCTCCTAAGCGTGTCCACTTAGTATAAAGCAACAGCCAGCTTACATCAGCTTAGCATCAAATAAAGAAATAGCTTCTGTCTGAAGGTCACAAAAACCACCTACTGACACACTTAAAGCTTCCTAATCATCATGTGATTTCTTATCTGTCTATTTCATGCAAAAAGCTGAATTTTTAAAAAATGACGTATGCTTTTACAAGTGTAGAGCAAGTGATGTCCCTGTAACTTGTAACTCAGTGATTCTCTGAACTCTTTACTTTCTATTCTACTTGAGCTTTGTAAACCTGTCTTCAAAATAAGTACACCAGAGAACAAGCAGTACCTTCAGAGCAGAAAGCACAAAATTTGGGCTAAATCTGGAGAGATACACAATTCAGTGGGTATATTTTGGGGGAATGTTGGGTTCATCAGCAGGTGGGAATGTATGTGTTATGAAGCTCATTATTATTCTGGTCATCGCTGCTTTAACAAGGCATGAACATTCTATTTTAATCATGGCTTTCTTTAATCAGGGGAGTTTATAATTGCCTGCCAAAATGCCCAGTCAGTGATCAGGACTAATTAAAAGAGGTAGACCTTGAAAATAGTATTTACTCAAGGTTTAGACCTCATGCTTTTGTGAGAGAAGTGGCAATGCATAAAAATAGGAAGCAATCCGTAGACGTTCTGAATAAAATGAAGGAAGTTTTTGTCAAAAAATAGGTTGTTTGATAAGAGATGGCATAGATTATACCACAAATACTGCATTGTTATTGTTCACCCTGGTAGAAATCCAGGGTGTCCCTCTGAAACAGATGAGCCCACTCACCACATGAGGAGCATAACTGTACCTGTTGTGGATGATCAGACTTGCATGGACACTTTGCCTGAGTTTGTATACTGGGGCCCATTCATGGTCACAGATAACTGCTGGGTGAGCATGGCCAGAACCTCAGGAAGCTGCCACTCACACAGCTATGTTCATTCCCTTGACTTCTGTTGCACCACTTACTCTAATTTGTCATTTGTCTCTTGCAGTATCAGATAATTTGGATTTCATTTTAATTAAATTATTTGCATCTGTTTCCTGTAAAAAGCTGGGGCTTTTTACAACTCTCTATTGGGATAGAGAGTTGTGTTCTCTCCCCAGAAGAAAATGGGCAGTGTGATGGTGTGTGACCACCAGCTGCAGAGTGTGCAATGGTACAACCAAAGCTGCAGCAACCCGGTTGACCCCACTGTCAACTGGGTTGACACCAAGCTGTGCATGTACACTGTTTGGAACAAGCGTGTGATGGATGGCTACACATCACCTCTGCCAACTGAAACCACTCCAGGGATGATGGCATGAATGGGGAAGCAGAGCGACACATTTATCTGCAGATAAAAGCACTATTATAAATACAACTCCTGATCTTAGGGATTGGATCAGTGACTGATCCAGTCCAGAAGCTCCCATTCCAGTCATTTCATATATATGTATTTGGTACAAATGATCACATATATTTCCTCAGCAACTTTTCCACAGCTAAGTGTTGTTCACCAGCATAAATCCACCTCTGTTGTTATGTAATAGCAGCAGTAAACTGGACCTGTGAGTTATACAAATGACAGTGCGAGTTTGTTTTGGTCCATGAGGAGAACATTACCCTAAAATGAAAGTTATGTTGATGCTGTGAAAAACAAAAAACAGATTCAATATCATAAACTTAAAGCTGTGCTCGTCAATACTTATATCAATAATAGATCAAAGTAAATGACAGTTCTAATTCTGTAATGTGTAATATGAAAGATGGTGCCCATAGTGAAGCATCCAAAGAGAATTATAACCCAGTTCCGCTCCCTCGGATCAACATTTTTTTTTATTTATGTTTTTTACAGTCCATAGCATTTGATTCACTTTCCCATTGCTGTAGTTTTAAACTGAAGCACACAGCTTTTTTGATCTGATAAATTCACACTGCACTACCTTTCTTGTGCTAAACTGCAGGCAGACAAACCGACTGGTGATTATAGTGGAACATTTAGCAGCTAAAGAGCCATATATTTTTCTTACGGAGTTAAAAGAGGAGCAAATGTTAAAATTACATTTGTCAGGTGGTTGGGGACATGATTATACATGCATTATAATGTTCTTCCATTTGCTGGCTCTGTAACTGTACATATTGCACTGTTAGTCATAATAATGATACTCCATCCCACTGTTATATCTCACTGCTGGAGCTGTGGTGCCACAACTGACCAACAAACGTAATTTCATGCAATTGTACCAATTTAACACTTAATAATTTCCAACTATTAAGTAAACATAATGTCATTAAGAGCAAGCAGACATTTATGTTTTTGACTGAAATGTACTTTGTACTTTGAAAACAAACTGTACAGTTACATGTTAAAAACTCTGCAATTATATTTATGACACTAAAATCCAATTAAGTGAACCTTACTTTGCCTGATAATGAGGTGTGCAGCACATTATGCAACTGATCCAAAGGCAGTAACATGAAGCACCACTAGATGGGGGTAAAGCCCAGTAATAAAGAAGCACACACAGCAAGAGAGAGAGAGAGAGAGAGAGAGAGAGAGAGAGAGAGAGAGCTTGTCAAAGTGTGGACAGGTGACCTGAATCTTACATTCCTTGCAATGTTTTGCCTGAACTCTGATCTGGCATTTGAGCTCTGTCAAGACACCAATATCTCAGAAATATGTACAGCCATAAACACGCAGCTGCAATGCAACATTACCAAGACACACTGAGAACAAAGAAACTGGAGAACACATGGGGGAGTTACAGGCACACACACATACACACAAAATACACTCACAAAGACACAAGTACTGACACAAAATCAAACCCACACACGCACGCACACTTACATGTGAAGTGACTGACAGCTGTGTCCATAATCACCCAGGCAGTTGAACATAGGGGCCACTCTGCCATCTGTTCTTAAAATTTCCCTCCCGTTGCTCATCCCCCCCTTCCTTCTCTTTTCCCACCTCAGTGGGACACAGAAAGCAAACTGGGGGGCTGACTTTGGTAGCTGAGATGTCACTTTAGAAAGCAGTGTGATATTAATTGCATGGGGATTTGAAGCCGCTGTTTGTGTTTGCTTCTTTCTTTCAATTTGGATAGCCATTGTTCGTAATGTTGGGGGATTTGACTGAAACCAAATTGATGTAATAGCTGCTATGTCACTAATTGCCTTTGTAATTGATACAATAGAAACTTCACTTATTCCCTCAGGCTGGATACTCAATATAGCAAACCTCAAGCCCCATGGGATTTCACACCAAATATATTTTAGGTGGTTTTCTACACAGAATGCTAAATAACATGCAGTCTGTAGGCTTGGAGTCTACCTACCCCCAAACAAGGCGTGGTTTCTGGTGTGTTTTGAAGATCTGAAGCACCAAGCATCAATAATGATGCTACCTGAACTCTCTGTCAACTGAAACAGATTATCATATGTGCTTTTGCAAACACCCTGCGCCTTCTTTGTAAACTCCAGTTTCAACCTTCAATTTTCTCTTCAAATAAAGAGAATCAAGGTCTTTCAGTAAGATTTAACGGGCATATATACAGAGGGTTTACGTCATTAAAAGCAAACATTAGGCTTGGCTCGGTAAACTCATGCAACAGAAAAGATAATACAACATTTTTCATGAGCGTCTACTAACAAAACCTTTTGCATTAGAATATTTTCAGCTAATGACTACTTCACTGCACCCTAAATGTGGCAGGTCAAAATTTAAAAAGTTAAAAGTGTGTTTTTTAAAAAAAAAAAAAACATGTTGAGATATTACAAGGTCCATCCATCCATCCATTCGCTTCCGCTTATCCTTTTCAGGGTCGCGGGGGGCGCTGGAGCCTATCCCAGCTGTCATAGGGCGAGAGGCGGGGTACACCCTGGACAGGTCGCCAGTCTGTCGCAGGGCCAACACACAGGGACAGACAACCATTCGCACTCACATTCACTCGCACATTCACACAATGGCAATTTGGATTTTCCAATTAACCTATCCCCTCAAGCTGCATGTCTTTGGACGGTGGGAGGAAGCCGGAGTACCCGGAGGGAACCCACGCAAACACGGGGAGAACATGCAAACTCCACACAGAAAGACCCCGGCCTGATGTTGGAATTGAACTCAGGACCTTCTTGCTGTGCGGCAACAGTGCTAACCACCGTGCCACCGTGCTGCCATATATATATGGCATATATTACAAGGTCAACCAGCTAAAAACAACATCAACCTTAACGTGACACAGATTTACTGTTAATGGGTCAAATAGCCTCAGGAAATGTACTTCCTTTAAACCACTTGCATATAAATCTCTAGTAGAGCAGGAATGCCTGAAATATTATGCTGGATAAGAGCCAAATGCATCTTTTAAGGTACAAATATCCATATTCTATCCAGAATTTAACAGTGCAGAGAATCCACAGCAATTCTAGCGACTATGGTAAGGGACAGGGACTATGGTAATTTATGCTAACTGCTAATGTAATTATGCTAACATCTTCACAGTCACAAAGCTAATGTTGTGATGTTTAGCATCCATCTATTCATTTTCTTCCGCTTATCCAGTTCAAGGACCATATTTACCATTTATGTTTAGGTTTAGCATTATTTTCATTAGTGAGTCGATGTGAATGCAGGTACCTGGTCAGAAACTAAAGGAAAAATTCAAATTTGGATCCAGCGAGGCAAAATAAAAAGTTGATGAATATCTGTAATTATGACATCGTTTCATTCCAGAGAGAATGCCTGTAAACTAAGCAGCCACTTGTCATCTATGTAGCTCTCAGTTTTGTTTGTATCACAATCACTGGGATTTGCAAAATCACACAAACAAACACACATACATAAATAAAACTGCATAACCAATTCCTACCATGGCATAATGCAACTAACTTTAAAAGTAGCAAAGTTGTTTGCTGTACAGAAACATACTTGAGATCTTGGAGTTTCCTGGCCTGAAGAGGTCAAATGCACCTTCCTGTTCTCCCACTTAGAATTTAATAGGCCAACACAATCAGAAGTTGTGCAGGTAACATAAATATCACTGACTGATTAACAGACTGTGGAACTGTTTCTCTAAGCCCAGTTAGCTCTAATATGCATACCTTTATTAATAGTTAACCATTACACTTGTCTTTCCTGCTATACTCCCTGCTACATTCTATAAATTATTTCCCAATTTCAAAAGGTCCTCCTTACCTCCTACTCTCTCTCGGGGCTTTCATAACTCATGCATGCAAGGCTGGCCCACATTGAAAACAAATATCATCTTCAACTGCCCAAACACTGTGGTATAAACTGATTAATGAGGGAATTAAAATGAACAATGATTCATATGGGGGAATCTTTTTCCTGGGGTGTGACAGAGTTTATCAGTGGTGGGTACAATATCTGTAGAGTAAAGGAAGACTTCTCTCTCCCTTGCACTGTTTCTCTGGCAAACTGTCACCATCACTCATCGCCAGCTTACATTCTCTGCATTCCCCTGTGGCACCTGGCTCCTGAGAAGCAAAAAGTGGCAAACATGCACTGAACTGCACATTCACAAACTGAGAGAAAGTGCACACTGCACACACACCTTCACACTCACATCCCTCCATCATGTAATTACGCTTCCTTACAACTGACAGGTCTTTTTCCCAGAGATGTAAATGAATATGGTAAGCTGACATGGAGTGCATTAGCACAAGCCTGTGTGTGTACATGTGTGTGTGTGTGTGTTTGTTTCCTTGCACTAGACTAATGGCTCATTGAGAAAAGCATAGGCCAAGTCAATCATGCTGGATCTCTCCCTGTCGCCCCATTGAGACCTTCGGCTCATCGGGGGAGATAATTAGTCTGAAGAGCTTTAATGATGCAGGCCTAATAGCTACAACGGCACACTAAGCGGCAGCAGTGTGTCTGTGTGTTCACATCCATGTGTGGGCTGTGGTGTGGGCAAAGGTGTGGGACGTGTCTCCAAGAGTGGATGAGTAAGCGAATAAGTGATTAAAATCATGTTTTGTTAATGCATATGTTTGTGTGTGTGAATGGTGCTACTAAGGGAGCTGATGGGATAATGAATGTTGTGGCTATCAGTCTCCAACCTGCTACACACACGCATACACAACATCCCTCACTCAGCTTTTCTCCCACTCCCTGCATCATTGTTAGCATGACAGTGAAGCAGGGAGTTCGCTTATAGCCTCTGAAAAACACAACCCTTACACACAAAACCACCACCCTGGTGTGTGTGTGCGTGTGTGTGTGTGTGTGTGTGTGTGTGTGTGTGTGTGTGTGTGTGTGTGTGTGTCCATGTGAGAGAGGCAGACAGACAGAAAGATACATAAACATTTATACTGGAATTTATTGTGAATTTAAATGAGCATGTGCACATGAGCAGTTTAGTAAATGCTGCTGCAAAGTGCTCTGCAAATAAATGAATGAATACATAAAAGCAGAGACTCAATATTCAGGCTAGAGTGCTAAAAGAATACTACTAAACACAAGACCTGACAATCTGAGTGTTCCTAATAATCATTTTTTAAATCTGTGTGCACCCTAATAACTTTAATCATTGTTTTTAAACAGTTTTATAGAAGGTAAAACCAATGCAGTAGGACCCAAAAACAGCAAATACACAACTCCTGACTAAACCCAGTTTAATGCTAAGTTTTAAGAATTCAGTAAAAGCTACAACATAGACAAACAAAAACAGTAAAATATACTTCCATCTCAAAGCCACTGTTTCTCTAAAATGATAGACAATGATATTTATTATTCACACTGTTATCGATTTGTTTTCCCCTAGAAAAGCAATAAAGTGCGACCAAATCTTGCCTCAAATAATCCAATTTAAGCTGCAGGGAAAACCTATTTAAAATTCTAAGATGGAGGGTATGACAAATCATTTAGCCAATGCTCCAGTGAAGAGGTTTCAGATGTATTCAAATAATAAAGTTTCTTTGCAAGCCGATATAAAACTGTTTCTAAGGAAAAACAATATCTCCATGTGTTGGATATGCTCAGCATGGGTTCAAGTTGCAATATTACATCACTGCTTTGGCAAAAAATTCAAAAACAATTCCTGCACTAAAAATTTACTTATTATTTTCACATTTGTTTATCAGAGCACAAGAGCACAAACAAAAGCCTCAATGTGGTTTTGTGTTATAAAAACCAACTTTTCTTCAGATGAAAAGAATAAAGCGAGCAATAACTGATCATATTTGTTTTTGTGCATGAGGCTGCAACTGCACATATGAAGTAATGGAAGTGCATCTAGTGATCACGTATTGTCTTAAACTGGGACGTGGAAGAAAGAGATCAAACAGTGATCACTCTGCTAATGCATTAGTACACCTATATAGGCCCACACATTCAGTGATATGACAGACATGGATTTCAGTAATTGCTTTTCTCAAAAAAGGAAGCACTGCATACAAAAAGGCAAACCCCGCAGGGACTGCATTTGAGTTCACTTGTAATCATCACACACTTCTGTAAAAAAAAACACAAAAAAACACATTGCACTAGACTGGTGCCGTTGCCATGGATACACAGCAATGCATTCAGCCTTTTTACGATCTTATACAGTGGGGCAAAAAAGTATTTAGTCAGCCACCGATTGTGCAAGTTCCCCCACCTAAAATGATGACAGAGGTCAGTAATTTGCACCAGAGGTACACTTCAACTGTGAGAGACAGAATGTGAAAAAAAAATCCATGAATCCACATGGTAGGATTTGTAAAGAATTTATTCGTAAATCAGGGTGGAAAATAAGTATTTGGTCAATAACAAAAATACAACTCAATACTTTGTAACATAACCTTTGTTGGCAATAACAGAGGTCAAACGTTTACTATAGGTCTTTACCAGGTTTGCACACACAGTAGCTGGTATTTTGGCCCATTCCTCCATGCAGATCTTCTCGAGAGCAGTGATGTTTTGGGGCTGTCGCCGAGCAACACGGACTTTCAACTCCCGCCACAGATTTTCTATGGGGTTGAGGTCTGGAGACTGGCTAGGCCACTCCAGGACTTTCAAATGCTTCTTACGGAGCCACTCCTTTGTTGCCCGGGCGGTGTGTTTTGGATCATTGTCATGTTGGAAGACCCAGCCTCGTTTCATCTTCAAAGTTCTCACTGATGGAAGGAGGTTTTGGCTCAAAATCTCACGATACATGGCCCCATTCATTCTGTCCTTAACACGGATCAGTCGTCCTGTCCCCTTGGCAGAAAAACAGCCCCATAGCATGATGTTTCTACCCCCATGCTTCACAGTAGGTATGGTGTTCTTGGGATGCAACTCAGTATTCTTCTTCCTCCAAACACGACGAGTTGAGTTTATACCAAAAAGTTCTACTTTGGTTTCATCTGACCACATGACATTCTCCCAATCCTCTGCTGTATCATCCATGTGCTCTCTGGGAAACTTCAGACGGGCCTGGACATGCACTGGCTTCAGCAGCTGAACACGTCTGGCACTGCGGGATTTGATTCCCTGCCGTTGTAGTGTGTTACTGATGGTGACCTTTGTTACTTTGGTCCCAGCTCTCTGCAGGTCATTCACCAGGTCCCCCCGTGTGGTTCTGGGATCTTTGCTCACCGTTCTCATGATCATTTTGACCCCACGGGATGAGATCTTGTGTGGAGCCCCAGATCGAGGGAGATTATCAGTGGTCTTGTATGTCTTCCATTTTCTGATGATTGCTCCCACAGTTGATTTTTTCACACCAAGCTGCTTGCCTATTGTAGATTCACTCTTCCCAGTCTGGTGCAGGTCTACAATACTTTTCCTGGTGTCCTTCGAAAGCTCTTTGGTCTTGGCCATGGCGGAGTTTGGAGTCTGACTGTTTGAGGCTGTGGACAGGTGTCTTTTATACAGATGATGAGTTCAAACAGGTGCCATTCATACAGGTAACGAATGGGGGACAGAAAAGCTTCTTACAGAGGACGTTACAGGTCTGTGAGAGCCAGAGATTTTCCTTGTTTGAGGTGACCAAATACTTATTTTCCACCCTGATTTACGAATAAATTCTTTACAAATCCTACCATGTGGATTCATGGATTTTTTTTTCACATTCTGTCTCTCACAGTTGAAGTGTACCTCTGGTGCAAATTACTGACCTCTGTCATCATTTGTCATAGCTCTGTGGTCGGCATGAAGCTGGACACTCTGGTGACAGTGGCAGAGAAAAGGACATTAAAGAAACTGCTGGACATTATGAACAATGCTGGGCATCCTCTGCACACGGCCATAAACAATCAGAAGAGTCTGTTCAGTGACAGGTTGCTTCTCCCCAAGACAAGAACTAACAGACTTAAAAACTCCTTTGTCCCACACGCCATCAGGCTGTTTAACTCCTCTCTGGAGGGGAGAGGGAGGGGAAACAGGAGGACAAAGGAGGGGGGAACAACTAAGCTGTAGTGCCTCTTCACCTCACTGTACAATACTTTTGTAAATAGTCAACAGTGCAATAGACTCAATACTTGAAATGTGCAATTCACTTGTATTTTTATTTTTTATTCCTATTTATTCTATTTATCCCCTTTGTATATTTTATTTATATTTGTCTCTGTATTTATATGTGTGTGTGTGTGTGTGTGTGTGTGTGTGTGTGTGTGTGTGTGTGTGTGTGTGTGTGTGTGTGTATATATATATATAACAATTCTGTAACTGTAACTTCGGTCGTTGCTGTGCTTTTTTTGGAAGTCGAATTTCCCAGAGGAACCCACCCGAGGGATTAATAAAGTTCTATCTTATCTTATCTTATTTTAAGTGGGGGAACTTGCACAATCGGTGGCTGACTAAATACTTTTTTGCCCCACTGTATTTCTAATGCAACATTCTTTCTCTGGTAGGTTTGTTAACACTTCTGTAGAAAACCAGAACGTGTTGTTTCATGTTTGTAAGTGTGTCCCGAAGGGAAGAAAATGTACATGTGCCTTTGAAATACAGGGAAAAAAGCTTTACCTGAAGGCACGCTTTACATCAACAAGGCAGAAAATACATCCATCAACAAATATGCAACATGTTATTGTATGAGCTGCTGAATACCACAGCAATTAGGTAATTTCATACCTTCCACATACACAGACACACAAACTGTGTCACACGCACAGCACCACATACATAATGGTCCGATGGTTAACACCAGGTAAGCCCGACAAACTCCCCTGAGCTATGCTGCGGCTCTCTGAAAGGTCTGTCACAAAGAAGTCGACTCATATATCACCGCAAATCTGGAAAGTCCCGACCTGCAGAAAAAAAGACATCCACGGAGGACTGGAACTGCCACAAATTGTGTTCATTTTTGAAAGTTAACAAAAGACATGTTCGACAAATGATTGTTACTCGTGATTTCAGGAGTTTTTGAGGGGGGTGGTCCTGCTGTAAACAACATTAAGTTGACAGTTTGTTGGAGAAAGACACAGTTTCTGTAGTAAAATCCACAATGGGTTTTAAATCAAACACTCAATATGTAATTGAACACTTTGAGTTTTTATCCAATGGGTTTTTACAAAAAACCTCTAACTACTTAGGAATTATAACCACTGTTAAAAATAGTCTGCCATTCTCAGAGACTCATAAAAATGGATCTATTAACTGACAAGTTCCATGGCTTGGTGAGGCCTTTTCCCCAGTTATATGTGCTATATATTACTATTCATTCAGATGTCTTAATGTGCCATAATCCAGTCTGTAGCAGTTGATTTAAACAAATAACCAATAGGTGTAGACTATAAAAAGAATAAGAAAAGATGCCAATGTAAGAATAAATATAGTAAATCCTTTCCCAAATTATACAAGTTTACCAACTGCAAAACATCTCTCACAAAATGTAAAACAGCACGTTCCACAACATTTAAAATGAATTATCTGAGTGTGCATTCGGATTACATTTTTGCTGTTTTGATTTCTGATTAAAAAACAACAACAACAACAACAACAACAAAACAGGCATCTTGTGACAGCCAGATAAAAGATGAACATGCTGAATGAGATATTGTTGATTTGGGTTCTTTTTGCTGATAGGAAAAGATAGAAATTTACTCAGTTGGGCTGTTATTGTAGGCCAGTTCAAGCAAATTTCCTGTCACAGAATAACAATCACATCAGCATTATTTGTGTTTCACATCTATAATGCAGCATATTTGCAGCAGACTGCGTTTTCCTGTGATTTTATTGTACAACTGTGCCGCCATGTTATCACCGATAACAGCCGACTTCTATTTATTTTATATAAACTGCTACTGCTGTTGCCACAAGGGTAAATTGCACCCTTTCCTGTGCAACAATAGCTTTCCATTTGGAAAAGTCTGTTCCCCTGGGGGCTAAAACAGCAAATATAAAATCTTTCATGAGCTGGGCATAGATTGAATCAATAATGTGCCACATCTTTTGCCAGCAGAGCAAATGTTGCAAAGAATATACAGATTTATAGACACAGTGCCACATTCATGATGGGACAAACATCCAGGGATATGACCCTGACCTTTTTCATTACCGCAGCCAAAGGTCGGATGCTTTGTTGGCAATTTTCTAAATTATTTTGCACAATGAAGCATAAAGAAAAAACACGCATGCACACTCTGAGAGGAGGGTGGGGTGTTGGGCAAACACAATTAGCAAGGAATGTTAGACCCCACCCGGCAAGTGGTTAGAAAAATAGCTGACACTCATACAGTTTACAAAATTTAAGAAGAGACAGCTTCACAGAGCACAAAGGCTGTGACTAATATGTGTAGGAAGAAATATATACAGTGCATTTATATTCTGTGGCATGAGAAATGAGATGGCAAAGCAGTGCAAGGAGCAGGTAGGAGAAACTGTGGAATGCAAAGTTAAATAAATGACTCTAACTCACGCTTCTTATAATATTTGAGAATCTGCAAAATATCTCCCAAATCAAAAAAGAAGAAAAAACCCTCAGTCTTGCATTTATATACATTGCCCTTTCCCCCCTCTATATGTGAGCTTATGCAGAGCTGTGCCCTGTGATCCAGCATCAAATAAAGTAGAACGGTCTAGTAAGCTGATAAGGATGTAGCTGGGAGAAATACCAGTGACCTCACAGTGCACTTACATACAAACTGGAGATGGCGAGAAAAGAAACCTTAACAGTGGTAACACACTGACACAGGAGCTGCAAGTGATAAACACTCCTGTCTTTTCCATTGCTGGCAGAGACCCTCTGGCTCTGTAATAATAAGGGCTCTCTCTTCACTAGGAAGTGAGTATTTTTTTTTCTTTTCCATTGAGGTAAAGGTAGTGGGAAGGGTCACAGCTGTGAAAGAACATAAAACAGGCTGAGACTGAAAATGGAAAATAGGGTATAAATAATCC
The DNA here is from genome assembly GCF_057381915.1 of Diplotaxodon limnothrissa. NCBI lineage: Eukaryota > Metazoa > Chordata > Actinopteri > Cichliformes > Cichlidae > Diplotaxodon > Diplotaxodon limnothrissa. Next base: position 24,169,199 of record NC_140606.1, on the reverse strand, counting down.
TATCCTCGTCTCGCTCAACACCGTTGCCCTTGCTTAAAAAAAAGTGACACACACACTAAATCCTTTTTTTGAATATGGTAGCAAGATACACAAGACAGAATACACAAGTGTAAGAAAAGGAGAACATGCTTGGATACGATTGCAAAGCTTCATCGGTAAGTCAGCAGAGCATATAGTAATTATAAGGTGTAAGTTACTCTGATTGTCACTGCTATTATTGTTTTACACACAAGAGCAGCAAGCAGTTTTCAGTGTGAGTGTGTGCATGTACATGTGTAATGGAAATGGAAAGAGGAGATATAGGAGAGTGATGGAGTGATATAAGCTGGCATTCTGCTGCTGGGTGATGCAAAAGCAATCACTTTTACTGCGTGTTTGGCCTCAGGAAAGTGTGTGTTTGTGTGTGTTCTATATGTATCTGCAGTGAGTGTTGAGCAACAAGGTCAAATGGGAGTCTTTCATTATGCTATACAGGTCCACCTCCCTCCAGGTGTATATGCCATATCAGAAGCTCTGGTTTAGCACACACAAGTACAGTTTCTGTGTGCACTGATGTGTTTTTAAGTGCAGACGATCACTGAAAACACAAGTGTGCAAGCGCGCGCGCGTGTGTGTGCGTTACTCTCCAGACAGCTGCCATGCTGTAATGTTAGCCGATGGGAGGAGCCTGTAGAATGTAAAGAAGTTCTCAGAGGAGAAACTCTCAACAGCTGCTCTTCAGTTCCTTCGGGCTGTTCTCCCTCTTTTGAACAGCAACTTTCTTCTCTGATCCTCTCTCTCGCTTTCTTTCTCTCACTCCCTCCTACTTTCTCTCTTTCTCTTGACTCTTTCCCAGGGGATTTTTTTTTTTGCTCTCAGCAGTTCTTTAACCCCAGCAAGTATGTGTAAGAATATACTAACAGAGCTGCCTTTTAAGTATTTTAAAACATTACTCAGTATTTCAGTGTGTTGGAAAACTAGTCTTAGTGCAGTTTATTATGAGTTTTTATTCTAAAGATAATCTGTTTTATAGGTTTTAAAATGGAGGCTAACTGTGGGTTATTGGTGTGATGATAAAGATGTAATTATTAGGTCAACGAATATATACATATGCCAAAAAGATTAACCAAGTAATAGCCTTGTTTTAACAAAAAGTAAGTCTGGATGATTCATTCATGTTCTGCTTATCCAAATCCAAGACAGGACATGGTGGTAGGTGGGTAAGCAGGGTACTCCTGACATCCCTCTCCCCAGGTACATGTTTGCAGTTCATTCTGATGCATCCCAGGGTGCTTGCAAGCCAAGTGAAATATATCACCTCTCCATTGACTTGTAGGCCTAGCCTGAGATCTCCTTCCAGTTGGATGTGCCCAGAGATCCTCTGAAGCAGAGCTATCAAACAGAAGGCTCCCGGGCCAGAAACAGCCCAGCAAAGACTCCAATCTGGTCCATTGGATGGAAAATGTGAATGAAGGCATACATTATGGACTTTTAACTTTATTTTTATACATTTAACAACTTTTCCTGCTGATAAAGGCCTCCTCCTTGTGCATTTTGACAAGCTTTTGCTTCTTTGTTTGTTAATCAATCAGCTACAACTTTTATTTCTTACAATTTAAGCCCAAAGAGTCATGCTAACAGATTTTTCGTTTATTACAGCAGCATTTTTAATCATGGAGGAAAAACTGAGACACAAAGTTGAAATTGTACTTTTTCTTATATTAAGATGTCTTAAACATTAAATATACAGTTCAGCTTCTTTACGCTGACAGCGATGGAAGTTTCGCTGGTGTGGCCCAATAAGATCAGAGTGGGATGTATGTGGCCCTGATGTAAAATGAATTTGACTTCCATGCTCTAAAGGGGGGATGATGCCCAAACGACCCCACCTGCTTCTTTTGACACAAACAAGCAGTGGCCCTTTTATGAGCTCACTTCCAGATACCAAGCTCCTAAGGCTGGGCCCAAGCACTCAACAGAGGAAACTCCTTTTGCCATCTTGTTTTTGTGTCCTTATTCTTTGGGTCACTACCAAAATCTCATGAATGTAGGGTGGGAACTAAGATTGACTGATAAATCGCCTTCCGGCTCAGCTCTCCCTTCACTACAAAGGTCTGGCCTACATTACTGTTAACACTGCGTCAATGCAGCACTCCACCCCACACTCCATCCTACCATCAGATCCTGAGATATCTGAACTTCTTTGCTTTTGGAATCCTCCCTCCTCCAACAGAGAGGGAGCAATACACCAGGTTAATCATTCATCTCACTAGTTGGCTAATACTAAGCCAAAATATGTGTAATAACAATAATAAGCAAGAATAGCAATAACACTAAGCTAAATACTAATACACCAAGTACTTAAATATGAGGTGACAACCAAAGTGATCAGAGAAAAAAAACAGTGCAGTATGTATGATTTAAAAAGTAATATCATATTAATGGGGTCAGAACCTTATAATAATGAGATAACATGAGCACATGATTTTTCCTATTATGTGCAGCCTAATACCTCTATAAAGCACATACAAATTATCTGAGGTAAAAATGGGTTATTATCATATCATAGTAATGAGTTGTGTGCTCCTAACATTTGCTTTTATTTAAAGGTAATAATATAAAATTATGCTTAATGGTTCAAGTTGTTAAACTGAAAAATTGAGTGAAAAATGTGAATTGGGGCTGCAAAATGCATCCCAGACCCCAGGCTTTTAGACTCTAATGCTTATAGATTCAAAATATTTTTTTCCGAAGGAGGAAGAGTACATGACTATCTATCGCAGACCACCATTAGTTATTTCACATGAGGGATTTGTGTTGTCTCAGGGCGCTCCCTCTCGCTCCATTTTGGACCAATAGTTTAAGCAGTTCTGCTTAAAAATAGTCCTGACCTTCTGTCTAAATACTTGCACTAAATCGTGAAGTTGACTTAGGCTGTCATGGAAAAATGTAAGTGAACTTTGACCCTTATGGATTGATTCATGGAGCACAACATTCCATTAAAATAGATAAACATAGAGAAAGTTAAATTTTCAAAATAGACCTTTGTTTAAACACATCGATTCTACATATTTATTGTTTTCAGCTCATAAACTCAGCTGGAAATTCATCTCCGTCTATTGTACTTGTCCTTCATTCCCTCACACTAAACACAAAATTGCCAAACCAATTAAAATTAAAATACAACCAGCTGTGCCTTAATAACTAAACATCCCACAGGTGGTCCGGCTCTGCTGAGTGACACGTACTCACACGCTTGCTGAAACTCAAGCAGCGGGGGATCTGCCGCTATTTGGCTTAATAGCACGCTCGCTGATACAATCAATGAAACAAATCTTTCTCTTGGTGAGATGCGTATCAGAAATACAACAAATAAATGCAAACTCACACAAGTATATGCACACACACGCACTTAATACACAGGTACCAGCTCTACGTTCTGTGACTCATCATTGCGTCGAGACAGTAAACAGAGTCAGGCCACACAGGATATTAAACCTTAGGACTGTGAGAGATAAACATTTAACACAAGCGCTTTCATTTTTATCATGCTTTTTCTCCTTTCCTCCTCCTATCCCCCTTATTCCTTTAAAGCCCATATTTGTTTAAAGCCTGGAGCCAATGTAGATTTATGACCTCTTTACAAGGCATCCTGTTTTGTCCTTCATCACCAATCACTACTTTCATTTCCTCTCATCCTAGCAGTAACTGCCTACTACACCATCTCCTCCCTTCAATTCACTCTCCACCCCATCCTGCCTTTAAATCTATTTTCAGCTCACTACATCTACCTTTCTCCCCCCCTTTGTCCTCTTTGCTTTTTGAAGTCTCGCTATCAATTATCTTCTTCCCTTGGTGCAAGCAGTCCCCTATTAATCTCTACATACATGCTGATCTTATTCTTGTTTCATTGCTCTGGGGGGGTCATGTGTGCTGCTGATTATGCAGGATGATGGAGCACATATCGCCGGTGAGGTTGCCACTGGAGTCTTGTTCATCCTGGATTCATCTCAACAGTGCTGAATAACGCAGTGTATGTCTGTTTATGTCTTTGTATACCGTAACGGTATGGAGGACCAAACCTGCCAAAAAAAAGAAAGATTATGGCTATGCTGGTTCCATCTAGAACTGTCCAGTTTCTCAGCTGAACTATGACATATTTTGAATGGGTTACTGGTTATACAATAAATCAGAAAAGGGACTTTGTGGGGAAAGAAATGGGGGAAATAATGCAGGAGTTTTGCATAGATAAATAAAAATGAACATTAAACTGTAAATTTTACGGGAAGGTAAATAAATAAGGGAATTAATACAAAGGTAAATACAGGTAAAAAGAAAACACTGCAAGTTTACACTGTGTCTTTTTATGTCAATTTATATTAAAAAATGAAGCCAATATGTAGAAAAATAGTACAATCTTACTGGACCCATAGGAATTAACAAAATAAATACCAGCAAATCAACTATACTTAATGAACTGATGATCAGCAAGTGTGAGCACCTCAGGAAATGCAGACGTTTTGGATGGAGGACTGCAGTATTTAGATGGGTCTTATCATAATACCAAGCAGGAAAGATGTCAGCAAGCACTCTAGAGAAGCTGCTGTTGTTGCCCATTAATCTGGGAAGGGTTATTTGGCCATTTATAGATAATCTGAAGTCCACCATTCTACAGTGAGAAAGATCATTCATAAGTTGAAAACATTCAAGACAGTCACCAATCTTCCCAGGACTGAACACCACAGCAAATACACTTCAAGATCAGGCTGTGCAAGGCTCAGAGAAACTGCAGAAATAAGTCAATAAATAAATAAAAATGAAACATAAAAAAGACCCAAAAATTATGGCTTGTTTGGAAAGGTTGTCAGGAGAAATTATTTCTTCTTTAAAAAGCACATAGCAGCACTGAGGCTAGGGTTTGCAAATATGCATCTGAACAAACCACAAGATAAGCCAAAGTGGAGATGTTTGACCACATTTGCACAAACACGATTTACCAACTTGATTTATGTGTTGTTGCTTTTTTTTTTTTTTTTTTTTTTTTACATCAGCCACAGGAACTGGGAAACTTGTGTCGACCATAAACCCCTATGTATACCAAAGTACTGGAGAGTCAAATCTAGGCCATTTGTTTGGCAGCTAAAGTTTGGCCCAAATGACACCATGCAACAGGACAATGATCACAAGGACAATGATCACAATGATCACAAGCACAGCATCAAATCTACAACAGAATGGCTGTTGTAGACCGAGTGCTCAACAGAAGTCCAGACCTCAACCCAAGTTTTTCCTGTTTACACACACATACACATATATATATATATATATTAGGGGTGCAACGATATTCGTATCGATATTGAACCGTTCGATACAGTGCTTTCGGTTCGGTACGCATATGTATCGAACAATACAACATTTGTAATTTATTTTATCAACTTTCCTTCTGATGATGCTGTCTGTGTTGAGCGCTCAGTGAATCTGCGTTCGACTACTCCGCCTAGGCTGCACTGTCGAGCGCAGATCCACTGAGCGCTCAACACAGACAGCATCGTTAGAAGGAAGAGCGCAGGGCAAGCTAGCAAGACAGAAGTTAAGCTCTCCTTGCAACATGGACCTCCCCCACCCTCATTCAGATCTGGCGTTTGGAATTATTTTGGTTTTCATGTGACGTATGACCCTGAAGGTAAGCGAGTCATGGACTAAAGTAAAACAGTATGTTGGATGTGCCATGCAATGCTCAATTACATGGGTGGGAACTAGTGTGTTAGCGCAGTTAGCTCGTTAACGTGTTGGCCGTCTAGCCCCATGCACGGGGCGATCGGCGGAAGCTCGTTAACGGAGATTTGCCGTGTTGTGGCGTTAAGGTCATTTCAACGAGATTAACCTGAAAGCACTAGTGGGAACACAACGAATATGACTGCACATTTACGCCGACATCATCCTAGTGCAAAGACAAAAACAACAAGCATGCTACTAACTTTAGCCGAGTCATTTAGACAGCTGTTAGCACATGATTCTCCTTATGCTGCTGAGAATATAGCCCAGAAGAAGCGGATAGTATAGCTTTTATTTTGGAAAGAGACATTTCTCTGTAATAAACTCTCTTTTCCAAAGATGAGTGATTCCTCAATCAGATACAGGGCTCGCAAAATCGCTAGCCCGACGTCCCGGGGCTAGCGATTTTTCCAGTTGGGGTACCAAAATCTATCTCTGCCCTGTCCGTCGGGCTATTGTAGGAAGGAAAAATATATGTCAATGCTTTTGCATTCTTTCAGAAATGTAGCTGGGTAATTATGTCATTGGCATCAGTGAGCCACTGTCAATATGTGACATATTGAAATCGCGTTTGAATTTGCGCTTGTTTTTTTGCTTTCACTTTGCAATCGTGCAAACTGTGTATAGAGAGCGACAGCACTGATCTGTGAGTGATGATAATTTGTGCACCAATTCCTCTGACATCGTCTTATTCATCGTTAGCTTACTATGCAAACATGACAAGTGAAATCTCCCGCAGCAAGCTTAAACATGTGAGAGGTTGATCGCGCAGAGAATCGCTGAGCTTATGTGAGTGCGTGTGTAAAACCAGCAGCATATATATTTTAGTTCTGCTGAGCCAAATAAGACAGGTCAGGGAGAAGAAGTGACAGCCAAAGAAAAGCTTACCACAAAACGGAGAAGTTATGACAAATGAGACTATAAGGCAAAAAGAAAGTGCAGCTTTATGGTTTCATGGACAAAATAATTTCTGTGGCTGCAATATGACGAGCTAAATAACCAGGGCTGCACATAAGTGGTCCGCAGGTGCGCATTCGCTGTCAAAATAAAAAACGCGCACAAGGGTTAGGGTTAGGGTTAAATTTAAAAACTGTACTTTTGAGTTAAAATATATATTTATAATTTTAATAAATGACAAATTAAAAAGGCATGAACATTTTTTTGTATCGAAAAAATATCGAACCGTGACACCAAAGTATCGAACCGAACCGAACCGTGAATTTTGTGTATCGTTGCACCCCTAATATATATATATATTAGGGGTGCAACGATACACAAAATCGTTGCACGGTTCGATATTTTTTCGATACAAAAAAAATGTTCATGCCTTTTTAATTTGTCATTTATTAAAATTATAAATATATATTTTAACTCAAAAGTACAGTTTTTAAATTTAACCCTAACCCTTGTGCGTGTTTTTTATTTTGACAGCGAATGCGCACCTGCGGACCACTTATGTGCAGCCCTGGTTATTTAGCTCGTCATATTGCAGCCACAGAAATTCTTTTGTCCATGAAACCATAGAGCTGCACTTTCTTTTTGCCTTATAGTCTGATTTGTCATAACTTCTCAGTTTTGTGGTAAGCTTTTCTTTGGCTGTCACTTCTTCACCCTGAATGTCTTATTTGGCTCAGCAGAACTAAAATATATATCTGTCTGTGAAGGTCATCGTAGTCAAATATAAATCCTGCTGCTTTTACACACGCACTCACATAAGCTCAGCGATTCTCTGCGCGATCAACCTCTCACATGTTTAAGCTTGCTGCGGGAGATTTCACTTGTCATGTTTGCATAGTAAGCTAACGATTAATAAGACTATGTCAGAGGAATTGGTGCACAAATTATCATCACTCACAGATCAGTGCTGTCATTGCAAAGTGAAAGCAAAAAAACAAGCACAAATTCAAACGCGATTTCAATATGTCACATATTGACAGTGGCTCACCGATGCCAATGACATAATTACCCAGCTACATTTCTGAAAGAATGCAAAAGCATTGACATATATTTTTCCTTCCTACAATAGCCCGACGGGCAGGGCAGAGATAGATTTTGGTAGCCCGACTGAAAAGATCGCTAGCCCCGGGACGTCGGGCTAGCGATATTGCGAGCCCTGTATCTGATTGAGGAATCACTCATCTTTGGAAAAAGAGAGTTTATTACAGAGAAATGTCTCTTTCCAAAATAAAAGCTATACTATCCGCTTCTTCTGGGCTATATTCTCAGCAGCATATTAAACATATAAGGAGATTCATGTGCTAACAGCTGTCTAAATGACTCGGCTAAAGTTAGTAGCATGCTTGCTTGTTTTTTTTCTGCTTCCACTTGTCTTTGCACTAGGATGATGTCGGCGTAAATGTGCAGTCATATTCGTTGTGTTCCCACTAGTGCTTTCAGGTTAATCTCGTTGAAATGACCTGTTGAATTTTCCCAATTCTTTGAATCTTTGGGCTGAAGGAAGGACAATACTCGGTGTATAAATGCTCAATCAACAATCATTTATTTCCATACAATTCACAATAAGAGCATTACAACGTCCGGACGGGAGAGATGCTACCAGAGGGTCAGGCACATGTCTCAAAATGGTGACGGGTTACTCAGCTTTTTATACTCTCTAGTGGCCCCCACCTAGTCGTAAAAGTCTAAACATTCTTTCTCTCTTACGGCGCCTAAATTATGACCTCGGCTCCTTGCTCCTTCTGCTCTCTGCAAAGGTGGGGGTATGGAATGTTGTCTATCTCCCTAGACACCAAGTCTCCTGCTTACAACCTTCTTTTGATGATTCAGCAGTAAAGCATGTCAAGAAAACAGTATAAGACATTCACAGCCGATCAAGGATACAGAATGATGCACATTTATCTAATGAACTAATATGTGAATATGTTCTGTTAACTCAAAAGTATAATGAGAACTAAACTACATACAGCTCACACACTCTATATTAAAGGGTATAATGTGATCTACAGCAGTATTCTAATTCAACTACTTTGATTACATATATAAGGTAACATATAATAACAGAATAATCTAATAACTCCCCCTTTTGATCTCTGAAAGAGATCACTTACAACATGCACTCCAGGGTCGCAAGGTCCAGGTTTTCTTGATCCTGAGGCCCTCTGTCCCCCTTTAACGGGTGGACCATATGTGGGATGACCTCTGTGTTCACGCAGTTCAGATGCAAGCAAAGTTAGATTTACAACCATAACAGCAGTTACAGATGACTCTCCCATCACTCCCCAATTCTCCCACAGCTTTATTTTGGTGCTCCAGTTTTCCACTCCCATTTTAATGCCCCCTTATACCTTTCAAATGTACTTAGACTAGAACCTCTGTCTAAGGAGCTTTTAACCTTTATTTTTATTGCTGCAGCTACCAGTGTCTTCCAGTTGGGTGATTCTCAGCTTCTTTCTTCGACCTCCGGGGTTAGACCACCCTTTAGTCATTGCACAGTTCTGGGGATTATTCTGCCCCGATTTCAAACAAGGATCTGTGTGTTATGGGTTCACCGGCGTGTCCCCCTTTTTGCCAAGAGCCTCTCGAACCTCGTTGGTCTGGTGTTCCTGGTTTTCGCCAACCCCTTCATGGTTATTGCTGTGTTTGTGGGATCCATCTTCTCCAGGAGCCCAAACGTCATGACACTTGACCCCAGTTGCTGTCTCGGCAGTCCCTACATCTGTCCCTGCTGTGAAGGGTCCTCACATCTCCGGGTCCCCGTCTGGTGTCTGTTCCTTTCTCTGCAAGAGACAGAAAACCAAAACACCTCTCTCCCTAGCCTTGATAATCTAATATTGTTATCCATTGTTCTTCTAATGATTCAAATTTGGTTTAAAATATTATGTTCAGGACTTATTCTAATCATAATCTATGTGTGTGTAAAAGAAATAAAAAATTAGTGAACCCTTTCTAAGTCTAACACATTATAAGCTTAAGTTTTACCATAGCTAATTTATTAAACACACAAATAAAGTCATAAAATGTTCATAACACCATTGTTTGATGTTCGGACTCAACTCCCCCTTTTGACACACTCCCATGTGTCAATTCATTGGAGCTAGACACTTAAAAGAGAAGGTTAGTGACATCATATCTGGTAACTGGTCCATCCAGAGCTGTAACATTTTGAAATGTACATACAACAAGCCAAACCACACCTTGGTCACACCAACCCTTTTCTGCCCCGAAGATGTCCAATGCCATCCTAGTATGGACTGTCAAAAGTGGCTTTAACGCTGACTATCCTGACAATCCATTTTATAACGTTTCCTGGTCAGATTTGCCAATCTCTGCACCAGGGTTTTAAACTTTTCGCCATTTCCATTAGTTGTTATTTTTATTTAGTTTCGACTCCAGATTTTCAATTTTTACCAGTTGTAATTAGTTTTTACCAATTGTTTGCTAGTTTAGTGTAGTTTTTATTTTCTGAAAATCCTTAGTTTCAATTTAGTTTTATTTGTGTTTTGCAAAAATTAAGTGTAACAAAATCCCAGTTCCATCATATCAGTCATGCTCTTCTGGTTATCCTTGGGTGTTGAGACTAATAACTATTAACTCTTGCCGCACCGTGTGGTCCTAATTTTGGTTGAAGTGAATTGATAATCTTTTGAAGGCGATTGTTTCACACCTTTATTTAGATGTCCCAGTCCTGTTGTCTCGGGATACATCACGCTGCCTTATCTGGGGTTAGCTGTTTTCTGGGGATGCGGGTTGAGTGGGTGAGCTCTTCAAGGAGGGGGAGTGTGCTCCCCCTGATGAGGTCTTCTAGGTAAGCTAGGTTAACCTTCTTGTGTGAGCTTTTCAAGTGCACTTTAAGGTTAGTGGGACTTTTAGTTTTATAAATGTCCCTCATGACCCCCTGATGACCCAGTATTTCATTTTTGCACACTGTAGTACACATTTTAGTTTTTGCTTGTAGCTCGCATACTCTACTTGCCACTCCTCTAATTCCTGATGTTTCTTAGAGAGGGCAACAGTACCTTTAAAATTATATCACATGTGTGGGGGTGTGGCCTTGCCAATTGCTTTGCCCACCTTTTCAAAATGGCTGGCGTGCCCACAAGCACATTTCATGGAAAAAGAAAGGTAAGCTTGATATTTACATTTAAAATGTTTTGTTAAACTCAGATTTTTATTTTATTCTTTTTGCAAGTACCCCTCCTCGGTGGCGAGAAACTGTTGGTGTGGTCAAGTGGGTGCTCTAGAAACAAACGCTCAGGACAGAACAGTTATCCGTCATGTACTTCCTACAAATTTTGCATATGTTTTATTTCATATTGATCCTCTGAGTGTAATGGTACATTTTAATTTGAATTTATCCAAACTAAACACAATATTTTCTTTATTTACTTTGCTCTTGTTCTTTTGCAGTACCACATCCTATCAAATGTCCCTGTCGATTATATTCTACATTTAATAACTTACTATTTCAAGTGAGAACCTAAATCACGTGGACCAATGTTTATTCTTGCATATCTCTATTCTGAATGTGGCCAGTCATTCATAGGTATTGTTCAATTTTGGCGATTTTCCTCTATAAAATTTAATTGACTTTTTTACAGTGGCCTGCTGTGGTTAATAGTAACATATTCCAGTCATGAGTGGTATCAAAAGTCTTCTCCACTGTAGCATTTGGCATTCCCAATAATATAACCTGATACCTTACTCAAAACACAGCTAATATAGCACAGTTTTCTTAATGCAAACATCGGTAACTCAAAATCAGCAACCACAGTGTTAAGTCTGCAGTTCATACTTATGTGAAGCTAGAGTCTCCTCCTCCAGTCTCTCTTATCCTCCTGCTCCTGAAAAAACAAAACAAAACAAAGCGAAGCGAAGCATCCACCCTTCTCTTGTCGGCTGGGTGAATTGTTTATGAATTGTTTATTGGCATTTACTAATCCTAAAGTTGGTGCAATCATTGTCTCAGTATCAAGTCAGTCAAAGCTTCCAGTCCGTCCATCACAGTCCATTCACATGCATACCTCCACACACATTCATACCAGATGTTGCTGATAATGGAGTCTCACGCGCAACCTATTCGAGCATCCATCACCAGCAAGATGACGTCATCATTTTAAAGGAAAACAATTCCTTGTTGTTTTTTGGGCCGGATTGACTCGGTGCAATCCTTTTAGACTCAGAACTTCTCAGTGTTCCCTATAAGTGAATTTCTCCCAAGCCAATTACAATCATGGAGAAGCACACTTTGCAACTGTTTTTGTAAGAATATTTCATAGCGCTTTAAATTTCAATCTTTCAGGCCTGGTTTAAAGAGCTGATTGTTAAATCATAAACTCACAAAATATCAACATATCACCACCGGTGGATCACACCTCTCAGATGTTTTTTCTCCAGTGCACTGTAACAAAAACGAAAACAGACATAACCAACAAAATACTACTAAAGTAACACAAACTAGGGCCCGTTGCAGACATGTCCAAGCATAAACCTATCCCTCTCTCGCTTACGAGAAAGAACACAAGCCAAAGCTCACTGATAAAATCAAGCTAGCGCTAAACAAAACCAAACAATCAACCAGAAATTCACAGGAACATTTTGCTTCCTGCCGGGACAATATTGTGTGGGAATGAGAACCTCAGGTGCCGTAACACCTTTTGTTCCTCCTTGAATTAAAACTCAATCACAGAAAATGCCGTACTCCAACCTAAACTTACACTATTAATTCATCATTTTCACTCTGTGCCACTGTTCCTCATCAGGGCTGTGTGAAGCACAGCAAAGAATTCAGTCAAGGCCTTGAGCCATAAACAGACATCACGCACAGACATTGTTTTCATAACCAAACCGTTTTAGAGCTTATTCCTAAAATCTACATAAATGCCTTCTAGGTGACATATAACACATTCTAAGTAATCAATGGCTCCTCATAAAAATTATGCATTGGGATGTTTGTGTGCAGCATTTTGCATATCAGCATAAGCAAAGCATTCTTCATTGCATCAGCGTGTATGTGTGTGTGCGTGTGGATCACTCTTCATTGCACAAGCGTGTGCATGTGTGTGCATCACTTCTCAGTGAATCAACATTCCCGTGTGTGTGTGTGTGTGTGTGTGTGTGTGTGTGTGTGTGTGTGTGTGTGTGTCATTTCTCACTCACTCAACGAGTGCACGTGTTCATGTGTGTATTTCACTTCATTCTGAATCTGTGTGTTTGGAGACGTGTGTGTGTGTGTGTGTGTGTTCATCACTTTCCTGTTCTGGTGTTCTGGGTAAACCACGGCCTGAAGCGTGCCCTGGGGTCCTGCCCCCCTCCTTTTTCAGTTTGTTTGCGACCATTGCTGTTGCTGCTGCTCAAAATTCAGTCCGTCCTGGTTCTGACCCCAATTGGGGCAGTCCTTTCTCCAGTGTCGATGTTCACCGCAGGTGAAACCTGCATCTTCTTCTGTGTTTTTGTCCATTCTGAGGTGCCTTCTGTCCTCAGTTACTCCTCTTGTCTCGGTCACGCCCTTTTTCGCCACCCGATCATCCGTGTTGGTCCATCACTGTCCTGCACAGTGTGAATGCAAAGTTATCAAGGTCAGCATTCTTTCGCTCGGCCTTACTTTTCATTCGGGCTTGGCGGGCGTCTCGTCACAGCTCTGTCAGCTGACGCAGTCTGGGAATTTTCCCCCGTGTAGTGAAACGGGCCTTAGGTTTAGTGCTCTCCGTCTTGGCTGCATGAGATCACATTCCTGCAGGTCTGTTGACATTCTCAGGTCGTTGTTGTGGGTCCAGCTGTTGCAGCATTTGGTCAGTGTCACGTATGGGGGAGAGCAGGAGTCCAGTCAGCCTCGGCTTTCAGGGCCGGCAAAGCAGCCTGTAATTAAACATGTATAGAAAAAACAAAAACAAAACAAAACAAAAACAAACAAAAAACAAAAACAAACGAACAGGAAAATGTTGTTGTGTTGGCTGTGTTATTCAGAGGGGAGGCAATGGGGCCAGGCCCTGTGTCAGCCTTCTCTCCCCCTTTTTTTTGTTTTTTTTTTGTCTCCCGATATAATCAACTCCTAACCCACCAAGTTGACAGGACAACACCGGTATATGTTAAAATTCTTAAGATCATGTTTAAAAGCCCAAAAAGGAACTTTCTTTCATTCAGTAATCACTTTTATTAATCAATCAACAGAAAACATGTCACAATTTGAATCTTTTAACCACTAAATTTGTTGCGTCTTGCCTGGTTGGTTAGACCAGTGTTCCTTTTTTTTTTTTTTTTTTTTAGTTAAATTGTTGTCCTGCAACCCAGAGGGTTTCTTTGTCAGTAATGTATAGACTTCATCATTTAAGTATGTTAATTTTTCTTTAACCTTGCTGGAAAATCTTCACGTGTTCATGAGTGTAAGCTGTTTCTTCATTGCGTGTATGTGCATTTGTATAAAAGCAGGTTAATTTTATCTTTTCTCAAACTAGGCGTTACCTTAAAAGGAGCCTTTCTCTCAGATTTCTCTGCTTGTGTGTGTTTTTGTTTCACCTTTTTGTTGTGATGCTCCGGACGCCTTCCCAACCTCCACAAGTCCGTTGGCCCCAATTTTATGTGTTAAAACTTCTCTTAATTTCTCCTCTAATTCTCTCCTCGCTGCTGTCTTTTTCACAGCTGCTGATTCGTGCTGGGTGTGGTTCCCATTACCTATAATTTTGCTTCGACCGCTGTGCTTGTGGGGGCAGTTGGTCCAGGTCCGCAGCTTCCTGTATTAACACACTAAGAGATTTATTTAATTTCATTTTCATCACATGTTAAACAGATAAGCAGGCAACCCGCCTACCTTGACAGCGTAAACTGTACGCCAGTCTCCCAACACATTCCTCTCTGTACTCCTCCATAATTCTCCACTGCACACCTCTTACTATCTCTCCTTTTTATTTTTATTACACCACAGAGTAATACACCCAATTATGCCCGTCTATCTCTATGTGGCTCCAAATTCCCTCTTTATTCTAATTTCACACTCGTCAGGGGACAGGCACACAACAATTTCAACCACTGAAACGAGGAATTCAACCTTTTTATATTTCTTTACTAATCTAGACTCAACGTTTGTTCGCAAAATGTGTCTTGTTCTAGTCCGGAATAAATGTGAACCCGTGATTACACGGCCGTTCCAGTGTTATTTCCGTAGCTATGCGGGGGCCCTCACCTCCCCAAGTCACCACCTCGGCACCCGGACGACGCCGGTCCTGGCCACGCGTCCACGGACAGGAGGGTCGCCACTCCTAGGGCAAATGTTCCACAGGTACACTAGGCATCAACCTTTGATCCTAAAATGTGTATTTGCTCTAATGTCCTCCTAATCAAACACATCAACCGTCACTGTCACTGTGTTCACGCTTCACACTCCACACAAAAAACACACTCAGAGCGCACCTCACTCACACTCTCACTCAGTGCGCGCTTTACCCACAAAACAGCACCCAGAGCGCGCTTCGCAGCTTCACACACACACTCTCACCCAGAGCGCGCCTTCACACTCACACACAACACTTTTCCTCAGCGGGAATTTTACACAGAAACCTCTGAGCTCAACTATTAGATCTTCTTAAAGCACACTGCACCATAGACCAAAATACCCCTTTCTCTGCGCTTATGACCGCCACCACGGGGCAAAGTCGCATCATAAAAGTGATGCTTGCATCCCCGAAGTTATACCCGACATCATAAACCAGGTTTTGCTCTATGTACTTCTTGGCAAGTAAAATTTTACTTTGTTTTATGACCGCAGCCCTTAAAAAAAAAAAACTCGACTGACGCCACAAACCACCGTCAAACCTCTGTTCAATGTACTAAAACTAGCACCAACCACTACTGCACTTCACGGCCGCACCACCGGAACACGGCCGTATCATAAACCAAACCTACGGACGTGTTTCGCTCTCGCGTTGCCAGCGTTCAACCGCACCGTGAAGCCAGCATCTGCTTTTCCTTAAATCAACTTCTATTTCATAGCCGGCAAGAGCCAGGACGTAACCGACACCATAAACAAACTTCAAACCTCGACTTCAATGTACTGAACTAATGGCCGCGTCTTCAGAAGAAATTCTAACGTATTATTGCTACAGAAGCCAGTATTAGACAAAATTAAATGTGGAAGGTAAAGTGGCTGCAACTAGTCCAACGTAGTATGTTATTAGTATCTCGGTAGAAGCAGTTTATTTAACACACTGGAATTCAGCCTCAACTTATGTTGTTAGTATCTTGCGCCAAAAACCAGACACCGACAAATTTACTGTGAAAATACATGTGACTCAGCGAACAGATTAATTTGGAAAGCCCAATATGCACATTTGGTATTTATAATACAACAGGCTGTGCTTACCTTTTTATTTTTGGACCGGTCCTCTGTTCACCTCGCCTCACGATCTCACCAAAGGTCAAATCTGCACCTCCTCAGCACACCAAAGATCCGGGTCACACGGCACCAAGTTGTTGAATTTTCCCAATTCTTTGAATCTTTGGGCTGAAGGAAGGACAATACTCGGTGTATAAATGCTCAATCAACAATCATTTATTTCCATACAATTCACAATAAGAGCATTACAACGTCCGGACGGGAGAGATGCTACCAGAGGGTCAGGCACATGTCTCAAAATGGTGACGGGTTACTCAGCTTTTTATACTCTCTAGTGGCCCCCACCTAGTCGTAAAAGTCTAAACATTCACATTCTTTCTCTCTTACGGCGCCTAAATTATGACCTCGGCTCCTTGCTCCTTCTGCTCTCTGCAAAGGTGGGGGTATGGAATGTTGTCTATCTCCCTAGACACCAAGTCTCCTGCTTACAACCTTCTTTTGATGATTCAGCAGTAAAGCATGTCAAGAAAACAGTATAAGACATTCATAGCCGATCAAGGATACAGAATGATGCACATTTATCTAATGAACTAATATGTGAATATGTTCTGTTAACTCAAAAGTATAATGAGAACTAAACTACATACAGCTCACACACTCTATATTAAAGGGTATAATGTGATCTACAGCAGTATTCTAATTCAACTACTTTGATTACATATATAAGGTAACATATAATAACAGAATAATCTAATAGACCTTAACGCCACAACACGGCAAATCTCCGTTAACGAGCTACCGCCGATCGCCCCGTGCATGGGGCTAGACGGCCAACACGTTAACGAGCTAACTGCGCTAACACACTAGCTCCCACCCATGTAATTGAGCATTGCATGGCACATCCAACATACTGTTTTACTTTAGTGCATGACTCGCTTACCTTCAGGGTCATACGTCACATGAAAACCAAAATAATTCCAAACGCCAGATCTGAATGAGGGTGCGGGAGGTCCATGTTGTAAGGAGAGCTTAACTTCTGTCTCGCTAGCTTGCCCTGCGCTCTTCCTTCTGATGATGCTGTCTGTGTTGAGCGCTCAGTGAATCTGCGTTCGACTACTCCGCCTAGGCTGCACTGTCGAGCCTAGGCGGAGTAGTCGAACGCAGATTCACTGAGCGCTCAACACAGACAGCATCGTCAGAAGGAAAGTTGATAAAATAAATTAAAAATTTTGTATTGTTCGATACATATGCGTACCGAACCGAAAGCACTGTATCGAACGGTTCAATATCGATACGAATATCGTTGCACCCCTAATATATATATATATGTATGTGTGTGTATATATATATATATATATATACAATATATATCAACACGTACGCCCTGCCCGTGATCAGGTACCCTGCTGGGGTAATAGGCTGGCCAAAGGAGGAGATATAAGCCACTGACATAAAGACAAGAAAGCTCCTTACCATGCATGGAGGGTTTCACCCCAAGTCCAGCACCCTGAGGCTGTACGCTAAGCGGAAGGAAGGGGGCCGGGGACTGGTGAGTGTCAGCACCACAGTCCAGGATGAGACAAGGAACATGGCCCCAACTGACCGAGTGCTCAGTGAATACCTCAGGCAGCAGAAACCCAAGAAAGAGGAGGGAGACGAGGAACCATCATGGAAGGACAGGCCCCTGCACGGTATGTACCACCGGCAGATAGAGGAGGTGGCTGATATCCAGAAATCCTACCAGTGGCTGGACAAAGCTGGACTGAAAGACAGCACAGAGGCACTAATCATGGCAGCACAAGAACAAGCTCTGAGTACAAGATCCATAGAGGCTGGGGTCTATCACACCAGGCAAGACCCCAGTTGCAGGCTGTGTAA
Organism: Diplotaxodon limnothrissa; assembly: GCF_057381915.1. NCBI lineage: Eukaryota > Metazoa > Chordata > Actinopteri > Cichliformes > Cichlidae > Diplotaxodon > Diplotaxodon limnothrissa. Next base: position 24,151,282 of record NC_140606.1, on the reverse strand, counting down.
AGATGCCCCAGAGACAATCCAGCACATAACAGCAGGGTGCAAGATGCTAGCAGGCAAGGCATACATGGAACGCCATAACCAAGTGGCCGGCATAGTGTACAGGAACATCTGTGCCGAGTATAACCTGGAATTCCCGAGGTCAAAATGGGAGATGCCCCCAAGGGTGGTGGAGAATGACCGAGCTAAGATCCTGTGGGACTTCCAGATACAGACGGACAAAATGGTGGTGGCTAACCAACCGGACATAGTGGTGGTAGACAAACAGAAGAAGACGGCCGTAGTGATCGATGTAGCGGTTCCGAATGACAGCAATATCAGGAAGAAGGAACACGAGAAGCTGGAGAAATACCAAGGGCTCAGAGAAGAGCTCGAGAGGATGTGGAGGGTGAAGGTAATGGTGGTCCCCGTGGTAATCGGAGCACTAGGTGCGGTGACTCCCAAGCTAGGCGAGTGGCTCCAGCAGATCCCGGGAATAACATCGGAGATCTCTGTCCAGAAGAGCGCAGTCCTGGGAACAGCTAAGATACTGCGCAGGACCCTCAAGCTCCCAGGCCTCTGGTAGAGGACCCGAGCTTGAAGGATAAACCGCCCGCAGGGGCGTGCTGGGTTTTTTTTTTTTTTTTATATGTATATATATATATACATATACATGTATATGTCATTAAAAGTGAAAGTAGATATACGTTTTTGACTGAAAATACAGAAGCAACTTATAAAACAAAATATTTATGGAAGTAATGTAACAGCAGTGAATTATTTCCATAGTTTAAGTCCTCCAAAGTGCTAAGACCAACCCAATGCTACCGAGTGGCCATCAGATCCAGGCTGAGCAAGCAGAAGGGACAGACAGTGACTGTCATCCCTCAATAGGCCAACACTAAATTACTAAATCAGTTTAAAGCTACTGTAACCAAACCCAGTGAAGGGAGCATGAAGACTCTCAGCAGGCAGAGCAAGAGATAAGGGAAAAGGGAAAGGACACTGGGTGGAGTGACCGTAATCCCCCCTCATTGTTAGCAAGACTGAAAAGCACTGATCCACTTGTTCTTTGTAAAATAAAGCACAAGAAGATCTCAAAGTGCACACACAAACAGCACGGTAGAAAAATGTGCATTATGTCAATACTGTCAATCCATATCGGACCTTTAGAGCTTGTGATTACATCAGCACAAACTGACACTGACATCTTTACTTGCATTTTCTAATTCTCTCCTGTCGACCTGTGCTCTTATCCTGCTGGTCTCCATCTTCGCTACTTTGTATTCAAAGCACAGATGGATTTCAGCGGGTCACATTGATGGGAGACTTTTAATTTCCTAATGGAACACGAGTGGTGTAGTGGGTGCGTGTCAGAACAATGGCGCTAATAGGCCCACAAGCACAGAGGCTGTGTAGATGCACGGTGTTGGGCTAAACTGTCAAAAGGTAATACAAGGTTAGCATACACTATTACAAAAGCTAAGAGATGAGATTTTTAATGAAGAGAATGAACCAGCATTTTTTTTCCCCTCCTCACTCTTGATTAATGGTTGGTTTTGATATATCATTATAGCCGCTATTGATAAGAATCATCCTACTAAGTGCTACTGATCTATAAACAAAGCTGCACCGCAATTGGTTGATGATTGATGGATTCATTTAAACTGGTTCCCAAGTATAAAAGTGAGTCGACAGAATGCTGCATCGTGAAGTCGGCAGCAAGCTCATCCATAAAGCAGTTATTGATGCAAAACATGGGCTTCCTCGATTTGTCTGCTCTGTCACAACAAATCATGGAATCAATCAATGTGGGGGAAATTTACATAATGCCGGTTATATCAAAGAGATTAAAATTGGGTGCAAGCTAGGAATCAATTTAGATGTCATCTTCTAGGAAGTGCAAGAAAAAACACACGGATGAATTACATCAAGAGCAATTAGATTTCTGGTGTGTGAATATTTTAGAGATGGTGTTCAATGCTGTGCAAGGATTTTAGCTGGCACGTTATATGGCCAGACCTGCGTCCTTCAAACATTTTCTTAGTTATTAGAACATATATACGTTTTTTTTTAAAAAAAAAACAATTTTTATCTACTTTTGTCATAAAAGGTGATGAATCCAAATTCCAAAAATACCAGTGACCACCAGTGCTAGCCCTTAGCCTCCGTATAGACCAGGGGTGCACAATCCCGGTCCTCGAGAGCTACCGTCCTGCAGCTTTTAGATGCATCCTTTTTCCCACACACCCGAATCAAATGAATGGCTTGTTATCAGGCCTTTGCCAAACACGATGGCATGCTGAAGAGGTAATCAAACCATTTGATTCAGCTGTGTTGGAGTAGGGATGCATCTAAAAGCTGCAGGATAGTAGCTCTCAAGGACTGGGATTGGGCAGCCCTGGTATAGACACTACTGTATCAATTTCAAACTCCTATAGTTATTCCATCCCAGTTTTTCAGAAAACCTTTTTCAGACTTTTGAACCGATGATGCACCTCGCATTCACACACTTAGGTATTCACACTGCCCACCTGTCCAGCTGATGGCATACCCCATCAGCCTTTTACAGCTGAGGGGTAACAGGGACTGGAAGACCTGGAAACATGTTGCAATGACAGGAATAACAACACAGGGAGGAGCCGTGCTGCTCTCTGGCAGGAAGCACCATGCCCTCCTGTGTTTTAAATGCACTGTAAAACAGCATGCAGCAACACTACATATGAGCGTGTGGAGGAAGGTTTGGGGTCTTCATTCACCCTGTTCTGTTAACCGTCAGGGGTGGGATGTGGGGCCTCCTTGCTACTGCAGATAAGGAGGCGGACTGCTTTCCTCCACCCCAGAGAGAAGGGTTACATCTCCTGGATCCGGGTATGGTTTGCCCCTCTGGGGGCGGGGGTACCCAGACCTGGGATATAGAGTATGTTTGGGGAGTGTGAATGTGTGTACAGTGCCTATCTGTGTTTGTCTCCATGTCAGATGAGTGCCGAGTATTTGTTTGTGTATATGGGGGTGGGAATGCACATTTGTGTCTCCGTGCGCCTGTTCGTCTGTGTCAGCTTGGGTCTTAGACTCCACCTCTCTGGGAACATCTCAGGCTCTCCAAGGTATGGAGGCCTTTCTCCCCTCACCACACTCCCTGCCAGTGGCTGATGCCGTCAGACGTTGGTGTGTTGGTGGTTCTTGGTGTCTGGGGCTGGGCGCTCATGTATGTCCCAACTCACCCCTGGTGGCCGATTGGCGGGGCCTGGCGCCTGTGGCCTGGCTGGGCCCCTTCCGGGGGGTGGGGTGCCCTCAGGCCTCTGGGCCTGAGGCCCGGTCCTCTCTGGCACAGCTGGCTGCTGGCAGATCCCTCGGGCACGTCACTGCAACCCCCTCTGGCCTCTGCTCCGTGGCTGCTGGGTGACCTCTCGTTTGGGGCTCTCCTCAGCTCTTCCTAGGAAGGTGGCACGGTTGCCCCTGTGGTGGTCCACCTTGGGCCCTCGTACGCTGGGGCCTTTGGATGTCTGGGGCCTGGATCTCCTCCATACCTGCTTCATGCCCTGGGGGACGGGGCTATAGCGTCCACACTCCCTAGCAGATCGTTACATGGAGAAACCTTTTGAATACAAGCGTGCTGATCCACACAGGTGTGCAAACGGGTGTACACACGGGTGTTCACTGACACAAACTACACCCTTCCTGCCTGCTACCACGAAGCACATTGTGCGCTGTCGATCTTGCGTGCTGCACAATAACATGTAATATTTAGTATCTACTGTTATCTACTTTTGGCTAGTTTATTGTGATGGTGTTGTATTTATTATGTTGCTTTTTTATGTTTGTTTTCTCTTCTGTTTTTTTTTTTTTTATCTCCATACAGGTGATCCACGTGTTTTGTTTGTTTTTCTTTTTTTTCTTCACCCTTTCTCACCATCTCTTCTCCCCTCTATTTTTCTTTCTCTCCCTCTCTTTTTTCATTCTCTCTCCCAGTCCTATCCCCCAGTCATGTCTGTCCCGTCTGTAACAACCGAAAATCAAATAAATACATAATTATAATAAAGGTCAATCAAATGGACCAATATGGCAAGGCCATGATGATCCACTTGGTAAAGTAAATCCTCTGGGCATCTTTCTTGGCCTTCAGACAACAATTCTGATGGCTAAAGATCCAAACAGGACAGGCAAAAAAAAAAGAAAAAGAAAAAGGAATAACAACACAGAGAATATTTGGGTGAATGGGGTAATTTTTCTTTTTTTTTCTTTTTTTTCATTATAAACTCTACATGGCTGGAGCAAAATAAAAAGATACATCAACACGTCACAACAATGTACCACAAAATATACAGTATACAGTAAAGAGAGAAGAGTAAACCATTTAAATGGAATCTAAAAAAAAAAAAAATTCTCTTCTCTCAGCGAGTGGAAACACATTGGAAAAAAACATCAGTAGTTCAAATATTGACAATCCCCTTTCTAAACAACTTTTATACTGTACCATATTATTTTGATATAAAACAAGTGGGAAAAAAAGAAATCAACTATCTATCTTCACCTGCCCCCACAGGGTTGCTAACACTCAACATGTTTTGGTAAGATCAGCAGACAGACAGTGAAAACACAATGAGCTTTGTGGGCACAGAGAGTGGTTTGAGGTGACCTTTTTAAAAAAAATATAAATCAAGGCCAATACTTCCAGTGTAAAACAAAGTAAAAGGGCATGTACCCCTTTATCAAAGCTTTTGTTTTCCTTTTTTTGCCTGCCGACAGTGTAGGGGATAAACAAAAACATCGTACCTAAACACAGACACACCTGCTGTGACACTGAAAAGCTTTCATTTGGTAAAAAATAAAAGGTAGATACCCCAAGAACATCCCCAGTCTCTCCCACACCTCCCTCCCCTGCCTGTTTCAAACTAGAGTGAGCCTGTGCAAGTGATTACTCCCAACAGGTGAATCTGCGACTAGTGCACCGCAGCTGCTCAAAGTCCCAGTTTGTTGTCATGGGAAAACAACAGCACAGCGGGCTACTGTTTGAGATTGTCAACCATTTCACCAAATTACACCAATTTCTGGTGAAAACTGGGCTTTCTGAGCAAAACCACTGTGTGCTGTGCTGTTCCTCAGTTTTCACTTCACTGGCCCCAGCTTTCATCCTGAAGTAGGGGACCAAAACGCTGTGAAACACTGAGAAATAAATAGTAGCCATTACTGCTGGCAACTCAGTAACCACAAACACCTTGGACTCCACATCATGCACAGTACTCCTCCTGCTTGATAGGCAGAGTGAGCATTATTTGAATTTACAGAGGAAAACACAAGCACATAGGAAAACAAGTGAACAGTTGGTATACTGACATAATATACAAGTGCGCTGCAAATGGCAGGAACAAATTTGTACAACCTAATAGCTTGCTTGTTTGGTTGCTTTTCAGCTAGATTAAAAAAGGCAAGCAATTTTAGAGACAGAATTGGTGTTATTAAAAGCCTGGATTGTTTCTACTGAAAGCTAATTAGAGATACTGAAAGACATACATATATAAATATGTATAAACAGTCACAGGTGGCAAAACTGCAATTAAACAACACTAATGCAAACACAGAGATTCTTTGAACAAAAACTCGACAGTTACGAGTGCCAAACAGTGTGCTCGGGGATTAAATGTGAGCGTACATCATAGCTTGTTAGGGAGGTGAATCAAACAGAGTAACAGCCGGGTGTATTTTTGCCTAATGTTACCAGCAGAAAGGAAAGATATTTTAACTGCAGACTCCAAAACAGAAAAGCTGTTCAGTGTTATGCTTAAATGCAGACTAACACTAGAAGAAAATGAATTTGAGGTTTCCTTTGGGGCGAATAAGAAGATTCTGTCACTGTGTTTAAGCATGTGCCAATCATACTTCTTAGTACAGCTCTTCTCTGCAGAGGAGTGAAAGACATGATTGGTAAATTAATGAATTATCCAGTGTTGTCAGAATATGATTTCGCACATGTATCGTTTTAAACCTGCGGCAGCACAAGTTGGATAGAGGTCTAAGAACTCTATCTTTAAAAAAAAGGCAAAGTAAAAAAAAAAAAAACTCCACACAACTTGGCTATTGCAGGTTGTAAAACAAGAATAGCCAATGCTGAACATGCTGAGCAGCCACACCGCTCAACCTACACCCATGTCCCTGCTCCACCTCTCATTGCCCCCACAACTTTAATATCACCAGTCTAGTAAAAAAAAAAAAATTAGCCCTGTTGTCTTCATATCCTGTTGTCCTCTTCGCTTCATCCTTCTGGGAGCCTTTTTCATCATCTGGTTTTATCACTGTCAGAGAGAAATGACAAAACTTAATAAATATGACCAATATGCAAAAACAACAAGAAACAAACACGCCTATTTTTTTTGACAACTTCCAGAAAATATGCATTTATTGTCCACATCAAATGCAATTAAATGGAAAAATAATCCATATTTTCCTAAATTCTTCATACATATTCTTTTTTTCTTCTTATTCAACAGTTAATTGCTGGTAAATTAATTCATTTAGATCACGGCACAACAACGACAATAGCGTAAAATCATTTGAATGTCGAATAAACGTTGTATCAGAAATATCTACAGCTAGGTGCCCAAAAGATCCAGCAGCTTTCCTGGTTTGTGGATGAAATCTAAATCTAAAGCATAAACCAAACCCATGGTTTTACAACACTCATTAAATTTGCTTCTGCATGGCATTGAATAGTGCTGTTCTGTCAGCAGAGATGCACACAAAGTATTCAATAGGAGGTTGGAGGGTTTGAAAGGATACTTCAGATTTCACCTGCTTTTACTTTTTGATTAAGTTTAGGTTAAAGATTGGGACTTGGGCTGAGGTCTGCAAATTAACAAGTTATTCTTACAAAGTGTACATGTGAGGCACTGGGAGTGAAACCTCTGGTGCCACTGCCAAAACCACAGTCACAGCACTGGTGCCAAATAGACACCTTATGTTGTAATGTTTTCTTTTCATATCTTGCAGTATTTTCAGAGAACTTTATTACTTGGAGTTGACAGATAAATATAAGATACACAACATTTTATCACAAAATACCACTTTTTATGGACGAGATATCACTGCTGTGTTATTAAACTTTTACAGACTTGTGTTACTTTACTTGGCATTGTAAGAAAATCCTTTGTCAAATGTAGAAGTCGAGATTTACTTTCAGAATCCAGTGAAGTGCATCTGTGGCACGAAGGCTCTTTTCATATTTTAATAGCATCTCAGTAAAGAAATATTAACTTGATTATGTATGGAGAGACAGACTTTTACATCTTTCTTCTCTTCTTGTTATATCCATTTCAAAAGCAAAGGTAAATGTCCCTGATATCTCCTTGCAGTTATGAAATGTCATCCAGTTTGCTGTCAGCAGTTTCAAAAGTGACATAAAACAAGACTTTGAAATTCAAGTCACACATGCCACTACAGTAAATTTAAAGATGAAATGTTCTACATTTGTGATGACATTTCTAGATGACTCCCCGCAGCTTTCACACCACATCACGATGGAGGAACCACTTTTCCAAGCCAGCTTCCCTTGAACTAAAACTGACTTTAGACACTCAATCAGAATGACGGAGCTGTGTGAAGAGATTTCTGGTGACTGTATCGCTCATGGTCATGTCAACCAGGTATCAAGGATTCTTTTAGGTTAGTAAATGTCTGCAGGACTGTGCTCATCCTTGGTGATGCTAAAAATACAAAGAGGAATACTGGCACTACCCCGTTTAAATTACTATAAGAGGCTTTTACATCACTAACATTTCTTGATGTTTCCAGCAAAAAGTGAGGCCTGACCACAGACACTGGCTGAAAATAACCTTTATTTCTATGCAAACAGTCTCTCAAAATATGCAAAGGCTTTGTTTTTATCCACTGTGCTGAATTGTCCTTGACTTGCTCCTGCCCACTATTGTTCTGTTGTGTGACTCACACTCATGAATGCAGAATCAGACAAAGTCACCTAAATTCTTAGAAAAGATAAAATGTAGAGGTCAAGTGTTTACTTGCTCAGCCATTATAACTGTCAGCTGTACCATTCTCAATTCACATTCATGGCTCTATAGGCCTAACCTGTGCTGTTGCATTTTTTTTGTTTAAGAGACCATCCTCTTCATTGAGCTTGTCTGTCTTCAGCTCCACCACAACGCTACTGTTCGTCATTCCAGAGTTCCTAGAAATAGAAATGGCATAGAGAAAAAACAGTGAAAACAAAAGAAAAAATCGGGGAGTTAAGTGTTTGTTGGGGCGACTATTTGCTTAGTTTTACAAATGCATGTAGACAAGAACGATTCAGTCTGACAACTTGTTTGCAAAATAAACCTGTGCAGTATTAATGCAGTTCTCCCAGTGGACCTGAAATGTATGTATCCTGTAACTCTATTCTGCAAACTTAACATTTACAAATCGTACTTTATTGTGTCAAATCTCCAAGCAAATAAAGAAAAAGAAACCCTGCTCTTGCTGCTAATCAGGATATTCTGATTATTTAAAAGAAAATTTATTCTTGCAGGACAGATGGCACATTTGCAATTAAAAAGGATTATGAAAACAAGCTTGGGAAAGTTGGTATTCTATATTGTAAAAACTTCAGATGTATTTTGCAATCAGCAACATCGTCAGTGCATACAAATAGATATCTATAGTCTTTTTAACAAATATTCTGGCATGAGCAAACCAAACACTTTTGTTTTTTTGTTACAGATTTTCCAACTTGTTAAGCACTTTGACTTTTAGTGTTTTTTGATTCATGTGATTATTAATCCCCCCTCCCATCCCTTTTGTCCCTGATCTCTACTCACACTTCCTTCGGGTCCTTCTTGCTGCAAGACAGCTTGTTGTTCTTGCTTAGGCAGTAGAGGAGGCCAACCAGCAACAGGAGGAGCAGAACACACACCACCACAGCTATCACCACCGCACTGGAGCCTCCCTGTCCAGCTACAGTGCCGCAATGGAAGTACATATGGGAGGAGGGATGGGGGGAGGGTCGGGGGGCAGGTGGGAGGTTTGCGAGGTGGAGGGTTGGTGGGAAAGTTTGGGGAAATTTGATTGGAGGGCAGATGTTTAGGGGAATCATGGAAGGATTGATCATGGTGGAGGAGGTGTGAGGATGGAATGGAGAGTTTTCGATTTTCAAAAAATCAGTGGTAGGGAGAGAGGCATCGTTAGGGGTGGTTGATTGGTGAGAGAAAGAGGAAGGAAATTGATTTGATTTGGTGTTATCATGGGAGGGAGAGAATGGGAAGATAGAGAGCGAGAGAATGAGATTTGATGGAGTCCAGGTGAAGACAGTTGATGGATGGGTAGTTGGAAAGGTGGAGGGCAGAGGATAAGGGGCGGGGATTGGGATGTGGGGTTAGTCTATCTTTTGAATGCAATGACTGAAATGTGATGCGACCCAAAAACAGGGCCTATGTCTACGCAGATAATACTAGACAGCTAATGAGAGCAATGAAACAACACTGAACATACTCACCCAACCACCTACACTTGTATTACTGTACTTGTGAAGACATGATGCTATAATAAGTTTTCTCAAGCTAACATTACTAACCCTACAAAGATTACTGAAGCCTATTAAGATCCAGTCATAATCGAAAACTATATTTGTTTCTGCTCCTGTCACTGTCCAAGGGATAAAAAAATCTGCCCACCTGCAACACATCATTAGCAAGTAAAATGTGAATTATTCATTGGTTTTACAGAGGGGCATTTGAAATGTTATTGTGTATTGGTTCTGAGTATTGATTTTCTGATATCCCCAGGAAAATGTTGGCAGGAGTACTTTTAGTACTTTTCTAACTTAAACTGCAGTGCTACAGTGTGAGCCTGATATTACAGTCTGTGGTGTCCTTACAGACAAGGTCAAAGATGCTTCCTTTCCTGTGTATGCTAAAAAAGGAAACCTGGAACATTTCCACCAAAATGTTGAAAATGAGTAGGATGCATGAAGTCTTCTCTGAATCCCGAAGTTATAAAATTCAATTGATGTTCCCAAAGAATACATTTTTTAACTAATTTGAATATTTTCATGACTATTTTGTTAAATTATCACTTTTTTAATTATTATTTTTACTCGCTTTTTCATAATGTGGGGGTTTGGGGCCTGTTTATTAGACAATGGCATTTGGATATGCTCGATAACATTTTGGCAGGCAGCTTTTTTAGTTTTTAACATTAAATTATTTAGGAAATAAGCAGGCTGATCAAAAAGGAAAATATTCATGATTGGTCTTTGAATTGTGTGATACTTCATACAGGACCTATCCATTCTCACTTCTCTAGAAGCATATCTTCTCAGCTACAGTAATACAAGTACAGATACACAAAAACTCTTGTAAACACAGATACATAAAACCTTTGTGTGTGTAAACAGCCATCAATACACACACAGCAACTTACATTTGTAGACGAACACCATACACATGTCAATAGGGTTAGCGATACAGACCTGACGTTAGCACAGGGTTTCCAGAAAGCAGCACTTTAAGAGAAAAAGAGTTTCTCAGTCCCATAGCATAGCAAAGCAACAACCACAACACACACAATGCACACCACTAAAAAGATACTTAGCTAAAGTTACTTAATCTACACACAGCACCGGATGAGCGGAGAAAAGCAGAAAAAGCAAGGAATAAGAAGGCAGCTGGAAAGAAGAGGTGACCAAATAGACACAGTAAAGAGACGAAGAGAAGAGTGGAAGGAACAGAATAGAATAGAATCCTTTATTGTCCCCAAGGGGCCACAAAAGCTTTTGGTACCATCCACAAAATATAGGACAGACATTATACAAAGGTGACAAGAGAAGAAGAATAACAATGTACAATATCCACAGTGTTCGGTAGTTAAGAGGGCAAATATACAAGGTTACAGTACAGCAGAGGAGAGTGTGTGTGTGCGTGTGTGTGTGTGTGTGTGCGTGTGTGTGTGCGTGTGCGTGTGTGTGTGTGTGTGTGTGTGTGTGTGTGTGTGTGTGTGTGTGACATGGAAGGGCTGGGGCAATAGGAAGCGGATGGAGGGGAGTTTCTAAATTACAGGGTCTGTACAACAAAGAGTCCTGAGAGAAGAAGGGAGGAGAGGAAGAGGAGGAGGGAGAAGGTTCTACCTTCAGCTGAGCTGCCAACTGCAAAAAGAGAGGAGGAGAAAAAAAAACAAGAAAAGCGAGATCACGAAGATGTAAAACAGCAATTCAGGCACCAGCTACAGCTTTATTATCAATAACTTTAGTGAGAGCCCATTTTAAAAAGCAAACCATGAAAGAAGCAAGCTATAAAGGTGTAGATGCAGTTTACAAAAGGTGAAAGAAGATCAGACTGTAGTTGATGTTATTAGCAGGCTAAGAAGTTACTGGCATGGCATTAAGACACACTGTGTTACCTTAGAGACTTGTAATCATGAAATTATAAAAAAAGAAATTTGTCAGTTTAGATCATTATGTGTTATAATGTATTTTACAAGTTTTTCTTCACTCATAACTACTTGTGTTAGATCTTAAATGTTACTCCTAGACACTTCTATAGCAATGAAGATGACATACAAATGAGTTTTAGTGTTGTGGCTGCACGGATCGTTGCAATTTCTGGGCGTTATTCTGTGTGTTCCCTTTGTGTACACACACAATAAGACTAACCATTTGGTCACGTACACAAAATATATGTCATATCCACAACTGGCTAACTGTAAAAACATTTGTTTTTTTTGCCATAACTTTCATTTCAATAGTGAACAGCTTTTACAGAATTGAAGATGATATCCAGTTTTCCTCACTGCATCCATGTAAGTATTTATAAGAAGAACTAATGAGCAGTGCATTCCATTTTAATTTGGTAATATGCCAATCTCCAAACACTTATTTTTTAATTACTGAATATGTGATTATGCTATGCAACTTTTTTTTTTGTTGGTAAGTTTTAAAATATAATTTGACTAAAAACAGCGAACGCTGGTTTCATCTGTTCTGCATGTCCAACGCAACTTTTTAACTGAATCACATTTTCAGGTTAATGAGGAAAACCCAGTGGAGAAAGAGAGCTTGTTACACTGACCTTGTTCGAGAGAAAGTGGGAAGACCGTGATATCTTTTCCATGCTCATTTTCGACCTCGCAGGTCACCCCGCCATTTATCATATCAGCAGTGGTTTTCAGGGTCAAAGTGCTCACCCACTTGTTACCTTTCACTGTTATCGACTGGAGGGGAAGATAAAAAGGAAGGAAGAGAGATAAAGGAAAAAGGCCAAAGTAAATTAGTGTCGTTTGTCAAAATCCTTCTTTGCCTTTTGCCTATATGAGTTTGCAGTATAATTCTTCTTTTATTATTACTATCCACTTGTCTTATGAGTCCCATTCCTATTATTTTAAACAAACTTCTCATATGTGATATTTCTCTCTACCTCTCACTTACAAACAAAAAATCTGCTCGTGAAAATTATTAGTTGTGCTCTCATTTTTAATCTTCCAAACATCCCTACTAGTTTCTGACATTATCACATTTTTCAAAAAGATGATTAACGTTTTATCTTATTTTATCAGTTTATGTAATATTTAATAATGAAGGCGTACTCCCTCTACAAGTTTCTTAAAAGCTGTTTTCGCTTTTTTTTCCCCTTTAGTAGAGCTTTTGAAGTTTTACACAGTACTCTACCAAGAGTGATCTTAATACGTTATGAAACATAACACTTTAATCTTCTCATATTGACTCTAATGGAAACACAAATAGTAGCAGGGCGCTTTTCATTTGAAATAAGCCTTACTATTATTTCCAAATGAGTTCCAATACATTCATTTTACTGATTCCTGTAAACTGTAAAGACTCATTTTTCTCTCAGCTTGACTCAGATGTCTACCTGTTCTCCTCCTGAGGGCTGCCAGGTGAAGTTAGGGGTAGGCACACCGTATGCTACGCACATAAGGGTCACCTTGTCTCCTTCCTTTCCCACCTTCACAGGAGCAGGAGGGTCAATCACTGGCTTTCCTGGACAGGGAATGAGAATGTCATGGGTAAACAAAGTGAACAATGCTGCATAACCTTAAACACATACAGTTATACCTCAGTTCTCCTTTCAACTTCTACTTCCAAGCTGCTCCCAATTCCTACCTCTAACCAAAACAATACGCTGCACACTCTGGCACTGACCACTGTTATTATACTTTGTGTATTGGTATAGCGGTAGCAGTTCAGTGTGTAGTACATAGCAAGAGTTCATGAGTTAGTGAGCTATATCAAGCATAAAGTCAGAGTTTTCTGTCATTCTAAAGGCTCTATTTTCACCTCACTGAATCATCGTGGCAACTTTTGCTGAAGACATAACGTGGTTAGTACCAGAGTGTTCACAAATGTTTTTATTTACAGCATGCTTTACATACAATTCCCTGCTGGGGGAATGCGCTTAATATGTGCAAGCTGTTAAGCTGTACCTTAGATCAAGAAAGATGCCCAGTTGTAAAGTTACAGCAGTGAAAACATCTGTGTCACACTGTCACTAGAATGTAGATGTACTCAGAAAAGCCATACATGTATTTTTTGCCTACTGCTATGTCTCTTTTACACTGTTCAATTAACAAACTTTATTTCACTTTGATCTTCTGACAGACTGGTCTCCTTTTATGAGCTGTGAGACTCTAATCGGCACATCTAATTTGGCTGTTACATTAGCAATAAACATCAGCACCAAGAGCACACTTGGCATAAAATAATTAACTTGAATTAAAATGTTTGTTTTACTGCAGTGTGCAATAAATTCCAAGATTTAGCATTAATTTCTTGTCTTATGTGCGGAAGTATTACATTTTATTGTAATATTTTTTGCATTATTTATAGATTTTTATCACCGTTTTATCGTCATCATCTGATATTGGCTCTGACTTGAGTAGGTGGCACACATGCAGATCATTTTTTTAGGGAAAAAGAGTCACCTGACATGTGAAACACCCCGTTTCTCTGAGTGTGCAGAGAGAAGGAAACAGAGAAAGTTGATATATGACCATCTCGATACTACTCATTTTACCTGGAGTTTTTGGTTTTGTCAAGCCAAAGAGCTCAAAGAATGCCTGGCCTTGCTGAACATCCTTTATAGTATATAAACTCTTCTTACAATGAAGTTGGAATTCCACTTTTGTTTCCAAATAGTAGGCTCTAGAATGCTTACAGTTACCTTAACGGATTTAGCAGTGGAGAAACATGACAGCCTCTACAGCATGGCTTAAATTCTTCTATTTACTCTGAGATAAAGTTTTATAGTGTTCCTGTGAGTGTGGGTGTACTTGTTTCGTGCATGCACTTTTACCTTTGACTGTGAGGTTGACGCTAGCCTGGGACATCAGTCCTGGCACAGACGGAACAGCTCCAACACAAACATATTCTCCAGCATTTTGATAGGAAACATTTTGTATTGACAGAGTCCCGTTCTGAGACAGCACCTCAGAGCCCTGCAGAAACACAAGCACACTGAAGAAGAACTGGACTCATAATATTATGCTTCTGCTCTTTTTTTTTGTGAGTAGAACAGCGCTGTCAATATCTAATTTGATGGCACACCACTGTGATGGGAAAGCAGAAAAGGAATCTTCGCACACACTGTTTGAAAGCGCAGTGATAACAAATCAAAGTCAGTCCTCCATGATGAACCTGTCTCTTGCAATTCTTCTCAACTTCTTCTCATAGGAATTCATCTTTCTAAGAACAAACACATTCTCTGCCCAGAAAACCAGCTGCCTGCGAGTTTCCATCACACCCAAGAGACACAACAATAGATACATAGGTTACAACAACAGACCTAACACTGGAGGAGCACTCTGCACATCACAAGTGGAGAAACAGGAATGAAGACTAAACACACCAAAGGTATATTTATGTGCAGTTTTACAGTATTAAATGTACCCAGATCCTTGAAATAGACAATCGAGAACAAATAATCTGTAAATAAAAAAATGTTTTTAAACATATTAAAGACAGAAAAGACGCTGTGCATGCTGTAGCTATCACTATGAATTTCTGTGTCAAGGAAGACAAGGTTTTTTTGCTACCGTAAAACTGAAAATATCCACAACAGAGTGAAACTGCATATGTAGTAGCAGTGTACTGCAGGCATAAGATTATGACCACTCAGATGTGACGCAGATAACACTGATTATCTCTCTGTCATAGCACCAGTGGGATATATTAGGGAGCATGTGAACATTTGGCACTCCTCTGACATCAACAAGGCATTTTCAGCCAAAGGACTGCCGCTGACTGGATATTTTTGTGAAAAAATCAGTATATCACCAGTTTCTGAAACACTTGAACCACCTTCCTTCCTTGTTCAGATGCTCAGTTTAAACTTCAGAAGGTAGTCTTAACCATGTCTACCTGTCTACATGCACTAATTTAAAGGAGTGCGATGGGCTAATTGGACACTTGCATTAACTGGTGTGTCTAATACAGTGGTCGGTGCATTGAGCCAAAATAAGGAATGAATTCTTGTTGACTTGGTGAATGTTGTTACTGTATGACACTGACAAGTTTTCATTTTAAAAACTGAGCATGCTTAGAAAGAACTTATTGGAAATGTGAGGATTTTATTTATTTATTGATTTCTTTTGTCCTAATGTTGACTCTGTACCTGTATCAAGCTTCAAGTCAGCTAAACAATCAATCATAGTGCCAGGCTGGTTGGTGTTTCTGATTTTATGTGAAAAACAGAAAGAATGCACACAAATACCACAACTCTTTTAAAGGGGGGGGGGGCACACTTATTTACAACAAAAAAGAAAGAAAAATTGAGAAAATGATGAAACACACCTTTTTCCACTGAACTGTATGATTACGAGAAGCCTTGATCCTACACTGCCATGCTGCTTTGTCTCCAAGCATGACAACTTTAGATACAGCTGGTGTCACTTTTACTGGGTCAATGTCTGACAGAGAGAAAACAGAGAGAAATTAAAGATAAGATGGGGGGGGGGGGAGTCGACTGAAAACTATAGACCTTCTACACATTCTGAGGTGTTAAATAAGTGCCAATTCAAATTAAACAACAGTACAAAGCTAATGCACTTATTCTGAAGTCAAGCCCATTTTGAGCCCAAGTTAAGCCTATTCCATACACTTTCGAGGTTATCACTGCTTAATGTGTGTGATAAGATCAGATTAAACAGTGTGCTTGGGATAACATTAAAGTAACAGATGAAGTGTGAAAAATTGAATTGGATATCAGCCGGCTGACTGAACTTCATTAGAGCCTATTCCATGGAAACCTTTTAATTCTATGATTTACTGATGAAAAGAAAGGCTTCCTACATGGGAAGAACCACACAAACCGGAGATGCATTGTTCTTTCTGTGTGTTAACCCTCTTTAATTCAGCAATGTGTGTGTCTTTATGTGTATTTGGCTTACTCACAGTCGACAGTGAGGGCAATCGTCTTTTCCAAGGTAAAGTCAATCTCGAAATCTAATGCTGTGCACTTGTACTGTGCAGCATCAGAGCGCTTGACAGATTTCAGTATGAGAAGACCATCTTTACCTTGGGCCTCTTCTCCCTGAATATTAAAAAACAGGAATTACGAGTAAAAACCAAGCAAGAGGGTGACAGAGGTTGCAGTAGAGAAACAAATTTGCAACTAAATGTTGCCTTTTCTTTATCAAATGTGTGCATGAAATGATCTCATACATTTTTAGTGAACTCAAATGGAGGCTGGGGGTTCCCATCAGTCTCACATTTCATGGTTACAGTATCACCCTCTTTGACTGGTTGACTTGTGTTAAACAGCGAAAAGTAGATTTTGTCAGAAGGATCTAGACAGAGAAGAACAGACATGGAACAGATGAAAATTCCTTCAGTGGTTACATTTCACTGTTACACTATACATCATCAATCATAAATGAGTAATGCATTCCAGAAGAAATGCTTTCCCAGTGCCTCCTCCTGAGCCAACTGAGTCTTTTTCCTAAATGGGGTTTCTATCATATAATTCTCATCACCTTGATGTAGGTATAAGGACAGAAGTGAATATTTCTATATCTTTTGACTTTCTAACAGGGCATGTGGTGGATCGATTGATGCACAATAAAGATATATACAGAATCTAACATAATTAAATAAGAAATTGCAGAAACAATGTACTATTGACCTTCCTACACAAGAAGAATTATGAATTAATTTGTGTGTGAAGCAAATAAAAATTTATATGTGGTTAAAATATCTGATTTAAAATGTTCTTGCTAACTGGAATAAATTAATATGTCACCAAAGTTCATAAACCAAATGCAATTCCTCCCAACTACAAGAGGGAAGGGAAAGACCTCTGACTGGATACCCTCCCAAACGGCCTGCGCCCACCACTCACAGTTTAGGTTGATCTTGATGCGGTTAGAATCCATCGTTTCGATCTTGTTCCCCGGCATGCTGTACTCTACAGTACAGTAAAACTCTGAATCCTTGTCCTCTTTCATGGGCTGCATGTACAGGCTGCTCGTTACAGTGATGAGACCCGAAGTCTCCTTCACTTGTTTGGCAACCATGTATGTTTCTGACGGACAGGAAGGAAGGAAAAAGGGAAAACAGTTCTAAAATTAAAGGAATGCAGCAGATCAGGTTACAAATGAACGCAAACGGTGAAGATATATACATATCTATATATATCTATATATATATAAAGAACACATACTCTCTTGTTTGTCTTTGACCTCAGGAAGGGGTTTGGCATCTCTGAACCAGACAATTCTTGGAAGAGGAAACCCATTCTTCGTTTCACAGGTGCCGACCTGAAAAAACGACAATGGAAAAGCTATCAGAGAGTATGTATTTTTGGTCAGAATCGATAAATGTGCAAACAACGCATACAGACCTCTGAGCTAGAAGGAATTCCTGCAGTGATGGCCTGAGATGTTGTCAGTTTTGGGTGTTCGGGCGCAGCTGAGACAGAAAAAAGGACAACACAAGTTACAATTACAACACTATGATTCCCTTAATGAAAATCATTTTACAAACAGTATGTGCGCATAAACGCTCAACTTCCATATTTGTAATCCATCTCTCCTGACTTTCTGTAATTAAATTACACAGCAAACAGCCTTCTTCACATGATTTCATTTTGGCTTTCTTTGTGTTGGTTGAAGCGGGGTCAAATCACACATAAACACACACACATATACAGTAGGTTATGCTACACTATTTTGTCTGAGATAATATCGATATAACATTTTCCATTATATAATATAAGCGGAGATATATGCGGGGGCAAGTTTGGGCATGTCTAAGAGCAAGAGCTGTGTGTCAGCCTCCAGTGACGATGTAGTACCTGAAAAGGGAGCTGCTTTAACAGACTCCTGTGACGCATGATCCCTTGCAAAATACAAGAAAACTGTTCCCTCTGAAGGAGTGAACTACAAACTAGTTGCATCCCTACAGGCAAACACACACTGTCACATACAAGTAACTGAGTTACTTCAGTTAAATAAAGTAAGAAGGCATTGTTTTGTAGTTTTACTTAAAAATAAAAAAGACTATCTCTGTTACTTCTATGCTTACATTTGACTCCTGCTCCGTCACTACTCTTGCAATATAACGCTGCTGCTAATGGTTCTTGTTTTAGTACATTCACACTACAAATTAAGCAGTTTGTGGCTAACACTTGCTGATGTAAGCGTCAAACATCAACCAAACATCAACCAAATGTTGATGTTGGACACACACTGGTGCACACACGCAACCACAGGTGTGAGTATTCACTTACGTCAAGGTCAGCTTATCACTGCTTGCAACTGTTATCCACTTATATTAATAAACAGTAGATTTCTTTCTGTGTCTAAGTCATTACTCAGTATTTTTAAACTCTGGTCATTCCCACATGCCAGATGCACAGAAATGAATTTAGATCCACATTGACGACTTGATTCATTGTGTGGGAGCAACTCTGCCAATAAAAAATGTTTAGCTTGTAAGTTTCCTGAGAGAAAGACCCCAGGCTATTGCAGCTTAACCCACTGGAGACCTCATAACTCAGTCCCATTAAGTTAAGCCAGGGCAGCCACACTATAACTCAACCCCAATGAGTCAAATGGTCAAATGGGAACAAAGAATAATTGCTATTCTATAAGACAGCCTGTTTTCTTAGTACTGTGGGCCTTAAGTACACCTCAAAGTCCTTTGTCAAATAACACTCTATTGAGGTATTGTTGAACACTGGTGTTCTCACAATTAATAGCTTATTTTATGAGATTTTTTTAAACTTTGGTGCCTCTGAGTGCATAAATGTTAATGGATAACCTGAAAGCTTCAAGTGGACTGATCACTAAACAAAAGGCTATTCTGTCACTCTCACAATGCATATTCTCCCCTTTTCTCCCTTTAATCCAGATACCAGTGAATCCTACTCATTTTGGTGCTTTGGAGGGGCAAAGACAGAGTAGTCTGCACCATGATTAGCTGGCGGCATGTTAGTGATAAATCTGGACTCTTAAAAAGGAGAGATATATTAGAAATGACACGTGTGATTGAACTATTCATCAGTAGTGTCAAGAGTGATTAGGTTGTGGTTAATTGAACTCTGGAGATCTTATCAAAAGGAAATGGTAATCTCAAGTATTGGAGAAAGCTCCAAAGAACTACATGCAGTGAAAGAAATAAGATATTCTTCAAGGACAATTTTGGTAAATTATACTATATGATAAAACTTTTCTAAAGATATATAGAATGGGCGTAATGTAAATATTTACAAATTCAAATCAGCAACATGCATGAGATACAATTAAGCTACCTCGTAATCAAAGTATGCATTAATGCAGATCTCATATATTAAAGTCATAAACATTAGTGGCAATGACAATTAAATGAAAACTTAACTTCAGGGAGTAACCTTGAGGTCAAGTAAAGGGCTAAAGGGCACTGGCAAACTTACAAAAGACCTTCAGAGAAGTGGTACCATCTGGAGACCCAGCAGGGTCAGTGACTTGACAGGTGAAGTTTAGCTCATCAGAGGGTTTAACAGAGGAAATGGTCAAAGTGAAGTCTTCTCCAATCTTGATCCGATCTGTCAGAGGGGTGCCAGGGTCAACCTTTTTCTCCTTACCCTGACAGAAAGCTATACGTGTTCTAGTTCCCAAATCCTGAATGGATGGTTCCAAGGAAGAACATAAGAAGATAGAAGTCAGATGAAACAAGAACAAGAAAATTGTATTTTTTCACAGAGCATTACTTTTAAACTTTGGGTGCAAAATAGCTCTAATGTCACTTTTTTTTCTTTTTGTTTTGTTTTTTGCTATTTAGAAATGTTAAAACTGTGGAAGAAAATGAACATCTAGAAATTACTTACAATGTACCATTCAACAATTGTGCCAGTTGTTAATGGGGTGACTGTGCAGGGCAGTGAGGCATTCTCTTCCTTTAACACCTCCACTTTAGGCTTCACAACCACATTCACGTTTCCACTGCTTACGACTGAAAAGAACACACAAAAAAGAAAAAAGAACAAGGATCACTGCAAAATGCAACATGTAGCAGAATTTTACAAAATATATGGAGAGACACAATGTGATATTACGGCAATAATATTGTTGTATGATTGAAGAAAAAAATCTTTTTTTTGCATATAAATATTTCTTGTAATTTCTGCTGCCCTCTTGGTGAGGTCTGGTAATCCTCAAATACATATCAGTTACAGTAATTATTTATCCCTTGGACTGCTACACTACTGCACAGCAGTCATCTCAAAGATAGGCAACTATAAAACCACTATATGTTATTAGATTGAAGGCTTCTGTGTTTGTTTAAAACCCTCAGGGCTTCTGATTGTTCAAATTCTGTGTTACAAGAAACAGGCTCAGACGTGTAATGTCCGTGAGGGACACAGCACTAGAACAGACCTTTTCATGAAGCACCTTGGGCTTTTTGCACTCGTCAGCACTCACATAAACATCAGCAACAAAAAGCTGTAGTCTATGATTACCACATGCCTAGTGGAAACACATAATGTAGCCACGAACAATTCCCTCATGCATTGATCCCCCTCTGCAGACAATATTATAAAGAGTTACACATAGTTGAATCCCTTCAGAGATGACAACTGACACCAAGAATTACACAATCTGCTACAGCAAAATATTATTATCTTAAGCGTATACGCTATGTAAAACTGACATTAAAAGAAGTATTTAACTGATATCTCTTAACCACTTCCAATGTGTAAGCTTTAGGTGTATATCTCAACATCATTAAATCCGGACTACAGTAGCTAATGAATGCAGGACTTGCAAGCTACAAGTATCAGTCCTCCCATATAGGTGTATCAGCAGGAGTGGAAGCTGTTAAGGGACCAAGGGGGAAGCTATAAATCCCTGGTGACTGGCACTGTCAGTGTTCTACATTCAGTAGAGACATTAGGATACACACAGTGTCCCAGATTTTTATGCGAGAATATGCAGCTGGGAACAGAAGGACCCTGACTGGTTCCTGTGGGGATAAGGAATAGTACAGCTCTTTAAACTCTCTTTACATCCAGCTATGGACAAACAATGTGACAACTAGAACACATTCCTCAGAGGAGAGGCTAGAAAAAAGCACGGATATTAATGGAGAGCTGGAGAGGAAAGGAAAGGAAAGGAAAGGTAAGGGAAGGAAAGGAAAGAACGAGAAAGGAAAGGAAAGGAGCTCAATTTCTGCTAATGAAGTCAGTGCAGCAAATACTTTATTATAAATCATATAGCGGTCGTCATACACATGCCAGCAGACTGCTGTGATTGTGAAGCTTTAATGCATTGAAACAAATGACAATGTCACTTGGGTGACACTCGGTGATTCATATCATATAAAAATATTTTGCCAAGAATAGTTATACGGATGACATTCCAAAAATCTAAATGTCTAGACTTTATCTGTTTAGCTACACTTCCTAAGAAACATTCCCATTTTTTTCTCACAGTACTGATGCTACAGATCTAGAGTCAAATTAATATTAAAATTGGAGGAATATATATGGCTAATGAACAACCAACCCCAATATTTTTTATGATATCATAAATTAATTATTGCATCCATTTCTGGACCAAAAAATCTACAGCTGAATAATTCATTTGTTGTGAGAAAGCACCAAGAGTGCAGAGTATGGACTGCTGGGGGATCAGAGCTGTTTGACAGCCTAGTTTTAATAACAGCGTGGAGAAATGCAGATGGAGAAGATGAAAGAGTGTTTGCTCAAAATGTCTGAAGAGAGATGAGAGCAGCTGAGCGATGGTCACCTTGTTAGGAGTCTACTGTGAGGAGAGAGGGGAAAGGATGCAAGGAAAGACGGAGAGCACATATAGATAAACATAGTGGTGGAGTAAGTACTCAGACACAGAGTGTTTGCTCTTTGTTTTGCATGTCTGTTAGTGGGACACATTCCACTGGGGTCAAATACCGTGATTCACCACATGGGTCAAAGGTCAGTTACGTGCTGACATTTTGATGAAATGACTCACTTCCTCTGCATTTCCTTTCACTTGCCTTAGATCTATTTTTATCCCCATGCTTGTTTTCATGTATATTTATCCTTTTTTTTCCTCTACAGTCCCATACAGCATCCCTCTCTCTCACTAAATATTTTGGTTGGTCAACTCAGCAGCTCTCAGATGAACCAACATTAGTTTTACAAACCAAGTCTCATGTTCTGAGCTTGTAAGAGGGATGTGGCCCAGAGAAATCCACTGTTTCTGCGCCAACACAAACAGCGAGGCAGACTAGCAAATGTACGAGAATGCGTGAGTAAATGAAGTGCAGCACTTTCAGACAGCACTCAGGATTTAAGAGTCCCGTCGAGTGGCGCATGGGAAAAACACACACTCAAACACACCACATTAAATCAAGTGACTTTCTGGCAGATCCACAGAGAGCCCAGGTCTTTAGCTGGTTGGACGATTTGGTTGGCTAATATCCACGTTAGTCTCATGGCTCAAAGGATGGTAACACTCATTGGCCTGGCCACCACTTTGGCGCAGACTGCAGTATCCCCGAAAATGTTTAAGTAAATTGTGATCTGGTGTGACCTGGTGTAAGGCAGCCTGTCCCTGTTGTCCAGCTTGGACTGACTAACTGCAACTAACTGCCATCTAATTTATAAATGCAGACTTGCCAACACTCTGCAAACAAGCTGAGTTCGTTTGTGTCAGCGAGCACAACTCATGTGTGACGTGCCTTCTCACAACAAGAGACTCAACTCAACTGTTTGCCATTTGGTTGTATTCTGGTTGTAATGACAACTAACTGTCATCTTAGCAGTTATAGACTTAGTCCCAGTCTCTAATGTAACCATTTTAAAGGCAGAGAAACTGCAAGTTTATTGCCCACAGTTTCAATAATTTTGGTTGTGTCATGGTCTCAAACTGCTGTTTTCCTTAATGTGATTGTAACATTACTGTGGACAATTTTATAGCACTATCATAAATTTGCTAGGCACAATGAAATAACCACTACTGAAGTCTTACTTCAAGTACTGTTAAAAGCCCTATTTGTTTATTTTATGCGACTATAATAGTCAGCTACTATCTGTCGAAACAGCCTGTGTAAAAGCGTTAGCATAAAGCCCAGAACAAAAAAGTCCAGCCAGGATTACTGGAAGAGAAGAAGGAATATTATAGCTTAAAAGAGCTCATCGGTACCCTGCCCCTCTCCCTATGCCAACCTCTTTTTTTGCCTCCAACTATTTGTCACTTTACTCTCGGTCATGCTCTCTTTCAAATGCATCCTTTGGTGTCATTCACAGTATGTTTGAGTCCAGAGGGAGGTCTCCTGCTCTGTGTTTTACACATGAGGCAGCTGGACAGACAGAGATAGGCAATTAAAGCATAATTAGAGAGTCCTCTGTCCAATCTGAGCCTAGAGCAGCATCTGTGTGCGCGCAAGAGTGTTTGTGTTTTTAGAAACATAGGCAGTTGGCTGTCACTGTATGTGTGAGTGAGTGTGAGAGAGAGAAAGAGAGTGGTGGGGGCTGTCTGAGGGAGTACTAGCTGCATGGGGGTCTCGTTAACTGATGCGGGCTAGATAATCGGATTTAGCCAAAGAGAAGGAAAGTGTGTGTGTGAGGTGGTGTGCGATGGGGTGCATGACCGGATAGAAAGACAGATGGGAACAAGACGGTCAGACTGTGACCTGTACACACACTCTCACATGCACACACACACACAGTTACTCTTACAGTATATCTATAATGCATGTGATATGTATGAGCAACTGAACCGCCCCAAAAGCTACAGTTGAGCACATTGTGTGTAGAAAAAAAAAGAAATCAAGTCTGCAGTCAAAGTATCATGGTGGAGTGCAGCATATCCAGAGAGTCCCACATCTACTGAAAAGTTAATGTGAAACGCTATGTGTCTGCCTCGTTTTGCCCTTTTCTTCAACTTGTTTTTCTGCCTACTTCTTGTCTATACACTTGTTATTAACACACTGGCACACACACAAACACACACAAGTGGGTGCCCCTCATTATGAAAAGAACCAGCTGGATCCTCTTTCTCCTGTCCTCGTTTTCTCTGTTGTTTTTGCTTCACCTACTGCCGCATTCTGGACATCAAACCAGGAGCCTCTTTCTCTATTCGACACTCCTCTGCTTATCCCTCATTCTCAAAGAGCATTCTTTAATACCCAATGCACAATCTTGCCTATGTGTCTTTTCTGTGCATGAGAGCAAAAAGAATAGAAGAAAGAAAATAACGACAGGAGAAGAAAGGGAGAGTGGAGAAAAAGAAAGTGGAAGAAGAGACAGTATATGCTCAAAACTAGCCTAATCTACAGGGGAATCACTGGAATTTACTAACTAGCCTTACTATTTGATGACACTATACCCCTGTTGTTACTAGTAGCACCTGCTTGCCTACCTTTCTACTTGGGTAAGGACTGATGGATGATGCCAGTATTACATTTCACTTAACATGTGTCAGAGACATTAACTCTGGTGCCAACACTGTGATAAAATGTGCAGGAAGATCATCAGGAATCAAGTATAAAGTTGGAACAGGGGGAAAAAGGTGTGTGTGTTTGTGAAAATGTGTGTGGTCCAAAACATCCTTGGCCTCTAACAGGATTAGTGTGTTTGACTGTTGGCAAAGCAAACAGCATGCAGCAGGAGACACTGCCATCAATGTCATAAGAACAGAGTCACCTACAGCACAAGGTTACTAAAAAAACCCACATCTATAATTCTTCACTTTCCACTGAACAGCAGCTTTTACAATAGAAAGCAATATTTCTCCATCTCTTTACACTTTTCTTCTATTTTTTGTACAAACTGCAGCTGATTCTCTTCTTGTTCATATTCATGTACATAGAATGTACAGTACTGTAGCTACCAAGGAGACATGCATTTTTCATTAGCTAAGCTGTAGGCTACACAGTGGCTTGTGTTGTTGGGTCTTTGTGTATTTAGAGACTATTAATGTTCAACTGAACCTTCAGTCAAGAGTCTCATTTTCTATCACAAAGCGAAATAAGGAATGAAAGCAAAAAAATTACAACTTAAGACTGCACTTCTTTGTATCAGTGATGGAAATTAATTGTATTAAAAGAGGTAAAAAAAAATTGCTGCCAACACATAGTAGAATTGGACACTATCACCAGAAATACTGTGTGAGCAGCACACAGGCCAGAGTGTGTGGCAGGGTTCCCTCAGCTCAGTGATACTGATATTGGCTGTTAATGTTGCAGACTGGATCGTACTCAAATTGTGTGTTTACAGCGCCCTTCATGTTCGCTCACTTCTCACATTCATCTGCTACCAGGGAACAGTCGGCCCTGCTCTGGAAATTCACTTTGTTCGGTGAGTTTCATTTTGGCGGACAAATTCAATCCATGTCAGAAACTTACCCATGAGGGCCAGATATAAAAAAGCTAAAGTGAATACAAAGAGTTTAAATGTATTGTGACATGGGTACACAATATATATGTGTGTGGTAAGTGTTGGTGTGCGTGTCTGTTAGGGGTCTGGCTGGGTCACGCTGCCAGAGTCGGGGTGGGTCCTTGTATGGCCTGGAGTCGTCAACGCCTGACTGATGAGAGAAGAACAGGTGCAGCACGGGAGCAGCAGCTGCTGCAAAACACACACAGCAGACACACATCCCACACAGACGTCCCACACACCAACCATAAATGCCCCATAGACAGGGCAGGGAGAGAAAGGGGAAGTCTGCCAATCAAAAAAAAAGAAAAAAGCAACCCAAGGTTTGTGGAAGTAAAACTTTTAGCTACCAAGGTGATGAAAAATAGAAACTATTTTTTGTCAAACAGACAGAAACACAGCACAGATTCTCAGTCTGTCTCCTTGGTAACTGCTACTGATAAGTGTATCTATACTAGATCTGACTGAGTGCTGCAATGTATGTGGGATTTCTGTTAAGTGTTGACCTTTGAGAAAGACTTTCAGATATGAATCTGATGGTGATTAGATTCCCACTGTGGTTTACTTTATTAATGAGGGAGAAGAAAAGAATGAATACAATAGAGTGAAGAAAAAATGTGAAGTCAGAGTCAATACTGGGGTCAAAGGACAGTTATTATATGAGCGATATGGCCATAAATGTTGCTGGTGTTTTTTTTCTCTCTCCAAGTGCTTTACATCCTATAACGCTAAAAAGTAAACATGTCTTGTTACTTTCCCTGCTCTCACCACAATATATGTAAATCAGTTTGGCAAAACATCTCATACTCTGATGTACTAACACAGATATTTTGCAGTGCATGCAGAGCAAGTAGCTCTTTTTGTGCTACTTGTGTTCGCCACTGTGTTGATACATACCACGAGAAAGACGTTTCCCCAAGTGGGAATGAAAGCATTTCAAGTGTCTTAACAGAAGATTCATGAGAGTCCCAGAAGAACTTGATGTTCTAAACAAATTCCTTTATGCCTGATTAATTTGCAACTGCAATTTGTAACTGTGCTTCGAAATTAAAATAGATGGTCTGTTAGTGAATATGCACCAAAGAATTGATAGAAATTCTTCAGCAGCTCCTAATAAAAAAGGAAGAAGAAAGAAAGAAAACACAAAAAGCCAGGGATTGACTGTAATGAACTTCACAAGAATTCCCAGGCAAAAAACTCTTCTTTGAGGATTGTTTCAAGCCAATGTTACACAGACAGCAGCACTCAAGTACCAATTACAGCAACCAGAGATTTACCTTCAGTCTTGTAAATCTCATCTCACCGTTCACAACCCAGTTTAAAGCCTCCTTAGTCATAACTCTGGGTCGATAGCAGAGGTCTATTGTACCTCGAAGATGATATCTGATCTAATTGGTGTCAAACACAATAATATGTTTAGTGCTCATATTTCATTGCTTGGTGCATCTGGGTGCTCGTGTTTTTTATCGATTGTTGTATCTGTACGGGTTTTCAAGTGGGTCTTGATTAAAAGGAAGATAGATGGATCCAGGATATTCAGATGCCATATATTAACATCCGGACATGCGGGATAGGAAGATGCCTTGCTGTCTTCCTGTCTGGGCTTGTACTGATGTACCACCTAAGAAGAAGTACAATTCACACCTGGGACCCTGCAGCAAAACATAACCCCCACACCCTCCCACACCCCAAGCACACACACACACACACACACACACACACACACACACACACACACACACACACACACATACATTCAGGTTGCTACAACTTTTTTATGAGAGGGGAGGCAAAGGAGAGCCTGTAAAGGGAAGACAGATTTTAGATGTCAAATAAGATTTCTGTGACCTGTTATTAACTTTTTTCTTGCATTAGCTTAATTTGTTTCCTCTCTTGGGCTGCAGCATCAGCCTTCTTGCTTAAAATCTGTTTTATCTTTGGCGTCTGAAGTCCAAGGCATGCTCTCAATGACGCTGAAGTGATTAGCACTTAAAACACGTTTCACTTGATGTGGATTCAGAGGTCGAGCTTCATTTGAAATGAGTAAGGGAGACAGAGGACAGAGTAAGGAGGGAACATGGAAATTAGTTTAGGTCTGATCTTCCCGGGGACTTGATGTTGACGTAATGCAGCTGAGCCAAATACAAGGCTTATAGCAGTTAGCCTTGTTTGCATCATGGGTGCATCCAACTTAGTGCTGCAACATGCAGAGCCCCCAGTCATCACAAAGTCTGATTACTCTACATTCCAAGCTGCCTGTGTGTAGGAGAGGGTTGGAGTGGAGGGCAAAAAGGTAGCATCACAGTGGGTGCCGTTACGACAGATAAATCAAAGCTTTACTAGTGTGTGCGTCGTGTCATCTTGCGGCAGTTTAGGGGTTCAATACAAACAGTGTGAAGAGGGCTACAAGGTCGGCCCCTCACTCTCTCTTTTGTGTGCTGGAAGATTCCCTTTTGTCGGTCTTGCTGCTCCGGCAACGGGGTGAGAAGTCAGCCCCTTTCAAACACAGGAGTTTGGAGCTATGTGGTCAATAAGAGCATGTTTGTATGTGTGTGAGGTGGTGTGATTGTCCTCTTCGACATGAGCCTGTGAGTCAGAAGGAGAAAATCAGGATGAGGATAGAAGGTACAAGCCATGTTAGATATATATAAAAAAAATTACAAAAGACAGGGCATGAGCAGAATATGAATGTGCCGAGCTGACACTGCGGTCCTACGGCTCTTTCTGCAGAGGCAATTGTAAAAAAAAATATAAGAAAAAAATTAGAACAAAGCCAGTAAATCTTACAAAGAAATTATAAATAGAGCTATTATGCATGAGTCTTGTGAGTTTAAGTGCTGTGTAAGGGCTTCTGCAAAAGTAGGTTTGATACATCACCTCACTGATAAACCAAAGGATTCTCTGAGTGTCCTTCCCCATTAGAGTTAGCTGGGTAAAACCAAACTCATCTCTCATACAGACTAATTCTTTTATAAGGCTAATGTCTTTTAGCTGACACAATCTTGTACCATTATATCTGACTCCATTAAGAGTGAGTTAGCACAACAATGGCCAGTGTCTTGCTCCTAGCAGAATTCGCATTAGGGGTTTAATATCGGGGAAAAAAGCAATACGTGCAAGATTGGATAAAAATATCAAGTAGATTTCATTACTTTTTGAATCAAAGGGCACAAAACAGAGAGGGTCGCCAATTACAGCAGTATGTCTCCTCCTTGCTGCCTTTCATTTTCAGTGGGAACTCAATTTGGTGAAAGGGGTAAGGCAAGAGAGGGTGGGTGTGTATGTGTGTCCCGATCGACTCTGAGAGAACCCAATCAGTGGATGTCACTAAAAGGGCAAAGATGAGAAAAGGTGTTAATATTTAATGTTTCAGGGGCCTCCGAATCTGGGCATCCTTTCCATCTTCTCCCTCTTCCATCCATCCTGCCTCAGGCGTTCCAATTAACATACCCTGTCCCCCACCCACCACCCCCATCCCAACACCGTCTCCCAGTCTTTCCCGCTATTCCTGTCCTTTCTTGAAACACAGCCCGTGGCAAAAATAAAATGTATAAATAGGATGAGAGAGGAGGCAGGAATGGTGAGATATGCAGAAAAAAATGCATATCTCAGCCCATTCTCTGCGGCCTGCTGGAGCGGGAGGGCTAGTAGGAGGAGTTGGCCGTCCGACTGCGATCTGGGGTGTGGGGCCTCCCTGCTGCTGCGGAGTCGGGGTGGTCTGCCTCTCCCCACCGCAGGGAAAAGGGTAACACCACCTGGGTCTGGGTGCAATTCCCCCCTCCAGGGGCAAGGGTACCTAGACCCGGTTTGTAGAGTACGCTTGGGGAGTGTGATTGTGTGTACAGCGTCTCTTTATGTCTGTCTCCACGTTGGTTGAGTGTGGAGTGAGTGCATATGAGAGCATGAGGGTGGGAATGGATGTTTGTATATGTGTGTGCCCGTATGTCTGTGTCTATGTGTCAGGTTGGGTATCAGACGCCACCTCTCTGGGGACACCTCAGGCCCTCCAAGGTTTGGAGGCCTATCTCCACCCACCACCACTTCCCCTGCCGGTGGCGGACTCCCTCAGGTGTCGGTGTGTTGGTGGTTCTTTGTATCTGGGGGTGGGCGTCCGGGTACACACCGGCTCACTCCTTGGCGGCCGCTTGTCGGGGCCTGGGGCCTGGAGCTCGCTCGGGCCCCTTTGGAGGTGGGGTGCCCCCGGCCTCTCGGCCTGGGGCTCGGTCACTCAGGCACAGCTGGGGGCCGGCGGAGCTCACGGGCGCGTCACTGCAACTCCCCCTGACTTCTGCTCCGCGGCTGCTGGGCGAGCCCTCATCTGGGACTCTCCTCAGCTCTTTCTGGGACAGTGGCGCGGCTGCCCCTCTGTTGGTCTTCCATGGTCTCTTGTATTCTGGGGGCCTCTGGATGTCTGGAGTTTTGATCTCCTCCATACCCACTTCACACCCTGGAGGACGGGGCTGTGGCCCCCCCACACTCCCTAGCAGATCATTACATGGAGAAACCTTTGGAATGCAAGCATGCTGATCCACACAGGTATGCACACATGGGTATTCACAGACGCGGACTAAAGCTTTCTTGGCTGCTGCCTCAAAGCACACTGTGCGCTGTCTATCTTGCGTGCTGCACAATATCGTTTATTATTTAGTAAATATTGATATCTATGACTAGCTAGTTTATTGTGATGGTGCTTTGTTTTCTCTATTATTATGTTGCTCTTTGTTGTTTGCTGTCTCCTCTGTTTGTTTTTTTTGTTTGTTTGTTTTTTTTTTCTCCATACAGGTGACCCAGGAGTTCTTTTTTTTTTTTCTCTCTCTTCCCCCCCCTTCTCACCGTCTCTTCTCCCCTTTGGTTTTCTTTCTTTCTCTCCCCCTCTTTCTCTCATTCATTCCCCCTGTCCTATTTATTAAAAAAAAAAAAAAAAAAAAAAAGACAAAGGATGAACTGAAGCTCTGCCATCACGTAATGTCGCATACTGCTGTTTCTGATGTCATTTAAAAAAAAAAAAAAAAAAAAAAAAAAAAAATGAGAAGAGGAGCTTGACTGCAGTGTGGTGCAAAGTTTGAATGAGAAGTTGAGAAAGCTAGAGGGTCTCGAGGAAGAGGGAAAGCAGGAGACGCAGGAGAAAAAGGAGGAGTTAAAAATGAAGTGCAGGAGAGGGAGAAAGACAAAGTGAGGGAAGGAGAAGCTCTCTTGTGTGTTTCCAATTCCACTCTGCCTCTACCTATTTATTAAGGTAAATGACTTGCTTTAATGGGCCAAAATGATATGCAGTGTTTGGCAGAAGCAATCTGCTTGCATATGTTGTCAGTAATGTCGCTGGCGTCCATAATAGGCTATCCTAATGAGGTGCATTCAGTGATGAGAGAGGCAGTAAAGATTATAAATTGCTCACAGGATCCCATAAAGGATGGGGCAGCCCTGGAAAGATGATGGATGAATGACAAGCGACTGACAATCATGAGGGGCAAACTGGAGTATTATAAATGTTCTGTTTGTGTATGTGCTTTTACAGATTTCAGCAAAAGCAGAGTGATGTACGGCTCTTATAGTGATTTAAGTGGGTGACTCACAGCAGGCTGAGTTTATCCTGTGTCCTGAGTTTTAGTCTCTAGCAAGAGTCAAGCTCCAGCCCACATTTCCTCTGATGTAACCACTAGAATCTTTTATTAAATCTCAGTGCCTAATGCCTGCTTTGCCTCAGTTCCATAACAGAGAGCAGAGCTTTATCCGGAGCAAAAACATAACTGTTTGTACAAACTATGACTGGCCAACTATATATTTTTTTGTACAGTCACATGGCCATGAGTTGCAATGTGGTCTAAAATGATAAGTTCACATCTAAATGTGACACATTTACATATTTCAGAGAAAAGCCTCAACAAAAGGGGAGGTGCCACAACATTGTGTGCAGAACTACAGTTTAATACCATACTCTTAGAAGTAAGCTTTGTTTAAAACTACTCATGGTTTATCAGGTTTCCATTGTTCAGCATTTTGCAAATGTATTTTACAATTTATTCCTCCGTTTTCGTGAACAGTGCTGCCTTGGTAATCAAGGCTTTAAGTGAAAACCAAGGCTTCATTTTGTTCTTAAAGGGGACTTGTGGCCCATCATTTTCAGTGTTCCACTGAAAAAAATAATAAAATAACAGGTTAAAGGAAAACTCCTCCCAGGATTCGCCGTCCGTCCTTTTTTCTTTATTAAAGCCAAAACACACATGGATCCACACTGTTTGGAGCTAGCAGAAACAAAATGGTTGGATTATGTTAAGTTAAGCTACATCCTACATATGAACTATACCAATGGCACTAGGGGGAGCAATGGCTGAGGTTAACGACTGTGACACAGAGACATCGAGACTTCTGTCTGCAGCCCAGAAATGCACTTTAAGTTATAAGGTAGAGCTTTAAATATTGAATATGCTTTTCTAGGCCAACCTGAAGGGGCTAAGTGGTTAGGTTCCATACCACAAGCAGGTGCAACCCCCTACCTACCCACCCACCCAAAGTAGCTGAGACCCCAGCCAGGTAAGCTCTTACAGCATGTAGCTTCCCTCTTTCCCCACATTTTCTGTCCATATCTATGTCTAATAATATCTGTTTCTTCTAAACCTGGTTTCTTCATTACTTGTGTATAAATGTAGGATACACAAAGTAGAATAAGAACACACTCATGTCACACAACATGTCATACTCCAGATAAAGAAGCTGTTTCTCCAAAATGAAAACTTGCTGGCACCTCTGCCTTTTGCACTCAGGCCACATTGTGAGACAGAGGAGAGACGGAGGGCGGAGAGGCTGACTCAGTATAAATAAGGGGAGAGACATTAAGACTACAGTTAATCTC
Organism: Diplotaxodon limnothrissa; assembly: GCF_057381915.1. Lineage (NCBI taxonomy): Eukaryota > Metazoa > Chordata > Actinopteri > Cichliformes > Cichlidae > Diplotaxodon > Diplotaxodon limnothrissa. Next base: position 24,118,603 of record NC_140606.1, on the reverse strand, counting down.
ACTAAAAGGGTTAGGACAAAGTGCTGCTGCTTCTGCTGTCTCTCCCGTTTCCCCTCTCTCTCAATCCTTTAATCAATTCATTCTGCAAGTCATTTCCTAACATACTCTGCAGATAAATACTCTGCATAAAGTGGCTCTTATGCTCATTTACTGTAAGAAAAACCCCACCTGAACATTGCCATTACAGTGTTTATATATATGTGTGGGTCCTTGAAAATACAATGGCTTACAGTTTGACTAAGGTTAAAAAAACAAGAAAAAAGATACCAGAAGCCTGTGGTCGAGAGGGGAAGCAAGATAAGCTGTACGGTGAGGAAAAGGTGAAAGCCAACATGTCTCTTTGTGGGTCTTTCTCTTGTTGACCCTATTAACCAACACACACACACACACGCACACGCACACACACACACACACACACACACACACACACACACACACACACAGTAAAGACTAAAACAGGTTGTCCTGAAAACCCATGTGTATATAATTACTTCTGAGCGCGGAGACGAATGTCTCACGGTCTATTTACAGAAGCCTATTTACGGTATCATACTGTAACATTCACAAACAGCGAAACAGACCCACATAAACACACCTGCCTGCCCTTCACATCTCAACAACTGACTTCCACAAACACTGCCTCCCTCCGTCACCTTTTTTTTCCACCTATCATTTCTTTCTGAATTGTAGTACCCAGGTGTTTTGTTGGTCTGACAAAGGCTCTGTTCCTGGGTGGATGGGTTATGCACACACTGCACAAGCTGAAGTCAACAAATAACACGGTGGGTATATAACAGCAAGACGCTAGAGCTCGCGTAGCAATCTTCTTTGTGAGCTTTCCTAACCTGAAAGCTGTTTTGGCAGTAATGTGAAGATGACAACACTCCTCTCTGATAATAAATTTTAACATCAGTTGAGGCTCCAGTGATTAATAAATATGTGCAACGTAATACGAGACAAACTAACGCTGCAAACAATGTGTTACTGCACAATGGGAACAACCATATTGTCTAAACGTAAACTCCAAATGACCTCACCAGTGGATAACAGAGGTTTTAAAATCATAGACTTAAACTGTCAGATTAAATGTCCAACTTGCTTACTAGGAGGAGTTTGCATGTTCTCCAGGTGTTTGCTTGGGTTCTCCCCAGGTACCCCTTAGATTCATTGGTAATTCTAAATTGCCCATAAGCATGAATGTGAGTTCTCTGTGAATTGTTGTCTGTCTCTCTGTGTTGGATTAGCGACTTGTCCAGTCTGTACCCCTCACACCCTATGGTAGTTGGGATATGCTTGAGCCCCCCTGTGACCCTGGATTGGATAAGCAGGAGAGGATGGATGATGGATGGATGGATGGATGGATGGATGGATGATGGATGGATGGATGGATGGATGGATGGATGGATGGATGATGGATGATGGATGGATGGATGGATGGATGGATGGATGGATGGATGGATGGATGTGTGAACAGAAAACACCAGAGAGGAGTTTTCATTTTCACATGAAACTGGCATCTTGCAGTTAGCCTGTTTAGCACGATTTCTCCACATTTGCTTTTACTGATTAAATTCAGGGGGTGTTCATTTACCTTTTCTGCTCCACTTTAGGAGAACTGTCTAAGTCTTTCACATCTTTCACAGTCTTCTTCCCCAATCTCGCTCTGTCTGTCTGTAGGAGTGCTGAATAGCACTATATCCATTTCATTTTAGACACAGCCCTCCCTTCACTTCTAATGAGCCTTCATTTTGGCAGAAGAGATAGAAAAGCAAGAGAGAGGCACACCATTTCCACTACTTTAGCTGACAGCAGTTCCCTCTTGAATTCCTCTCCTAATACCCACATGGGACCAGACGAGAGGGCTGGAATAGGGAAATGGTGGAACAAATGGATATCCACTCTCTCTATTAGCTTCCATTATCTGCAAGCATGATTTCATAACTGCCGACTAAAAGGCTGCTCTATGTGCCTGTGTTGTACGTTTGAATGTGTTCCTTGGCTAAGTCAGGATGCACAAATCTGGTGTGGACGGCTCAAAAACCAGAGAGAATTGCCCGTCTTTGTGTCCAAGCTGAAATACGAGTGCGCTTGCTGAATAAAGAGGGTCTTATAAGGGGGGTGAGAGTCTTCCTTAGGGGGTCAGTCAGTCGGGCATGACAAGAAAGGTACCGCTGTAATGAGATAACAGGCCGCTGGAGTACGCCTCGATTCATTCCTCTTTTCTTTTCTTTCTCTGCGTCCCTTATCCTTTTGCTGTTTTCTTATCCAGTCATTGCTCCGTGTTTTAAAAACAGGCCATCGTGCTCAGCAGGCTGGTTAAGTCTGCGTGTAAGGAGCAGATAGAGGGATAGAGAGGAATGGGTAAACCCACTGGAAGGCAGATAGGGTGAAGGTGAAAGAAAAGAGCCAAAAGTGTGGTAATGACAGCTTTAAAAGGCACATGCCTCTTTGTGCCTGGAAGCTGACTAAAGTGCACGATAACAGCTTGGAAATCTTAATTTCTAGAAGAACCACAAAAAAAATGAAAATGAGGAAATGCAGAAAGGCAGTGGTCAAGAGATAGTGAGAAACAGTATATAGAGAATGGACCACTGCTCAGAGACAGGCTGGGTAAAGCTTAACTCCACTCCTCAGCCATCACAAAATTACCCTTCACCTGCCCTTCAGCTCTTCCCTCTTCTTAGGTCTTCATGGTCTGGACAAACAGACTAATACAATGTTGACAGTGAAAACACTCGGTGTTTAAGAGGTACTGCGAGTCTCGGCTAAAGGTGAGCTCATTCAATTCGTGCTCGGAATATATGACTCTCGACTCGGCACACTATATGTTTTGTTGTTTCCTTAAGAACGGCAAAATTCACTGCCACTGCTGACCTCCATGCAGTATATCAGCAAAACCACTAGACTCTAACTTGTCTTCCTCACCTCTACTTACTAGATCAATTAGTCACTTGAGAAAAAAAAACAATTTTTTTTAGCATGTTTGGAGGGATTTATAGCTTTGATTTAGGGCAGCCAAAGTCATGATTTTATCTGAATGACGTGCTGTTTTCCTGACTGGCTTATCAACACTTGCTGTCCCAACAGCACATAAACCTGGGATTTAAAACGATGTGTCTAGCCCTGAATCTGCACTCTCCTGACTGACATACCTCACACATAGCAGACTGTTATGCATACACAGAGACAAAGAAACACACATTCACTATGTTTTAATGCCCTGCACCCACCCTCAACCCTACCTACCATGACCCCCACTTTCTGTTTTTTTGCCTATTATGGCGGATTAACTTATAATGCTTGGATGAACTTCAGTAAGTGTGGGGTACAAAGTCACACATCAATACACACACCAGCACTGGCTGGCTGGGTGGCTGGTAGATATGGTCACAAGCCCACTGGCACAGACACATGAAGCCTTCTGGACTACACCATGACACATGCGGGCATGCACACAGAAAATGTGTGCACACACAAACACGCATTTGCATACAGGAACCAGACTCCCATGGTGCAACAGAGGGAAAGGTGCAGAATCCAAACCAAAGCCTCGATTAATCCCCCTGATCCCTCAAAGATAGAATAATTCAGAGTTAATTACTATTCTCCATCATTTTCCTCCTCCTTCTTCTCCCTGATTTCTAAATCCACTAAATTCCCTCTTTTCCTTCATAAGGCAATCATTTGAATGTGCTGTCTACTGTAGATCCTTCTTTGTTTCTACTCCCACATTTCCATTTGTTCTTCCACTGGTCCTCCTGTGCCTTGGCACATTCTTCTACTACATCTTGACTAAGTAAAAAGAGAAGCAAATGTGCTTATAACACCACTCTTCCCTCTCCATTTTTCTCATTCTGACACACCCGTACATGCACGGGTTTTGGCAGCAGCTGACACAAAGTTTGGCATAGAGGTTGTGTCTTTGGAACCACGGTGAGTTTAATTAGAGTGGAGAGGGACCACATGGCTGACTGACTGGCTAGTGTTAGGCTGGCTGAGAGGCTGGGAACTGGAAAAACCCACTAACAACCACACTGTAAGACGTTAGGTGGTAGGAGAAAATATACACGGCCATGTGCACACATAGCTAACTGCAACATATTTATGGATGGAGACACAGTAGCTGCACACTCATTCGTATGCAGGCTGCTTTTCCAAATAGAATTCTGAGTCAAACTGATGCCAACAGTTTTCTCATGCAGATAACTCATTATAAAAATGAAAAAAGGCCTTACTGATAGTTAAAAGCATTCCACATCACTGTTCACATCCCACTGCATTACTTTTTTTTTCTTGCACGGTATTTTGCTGCATGTGAAGGACATATTTCAAACAAGGAAAGGAAAAAAGAATGAATTCCCACTAAGTAGTTTCTATTTTCTGCACCAACACTCCAAGACAGGCAAGCAGATAAGCTGGAGACTAGAAGATAGCGAGGTCCTAGCACTCAGCCACACATGGGTAGGGCAAGGAGACGGAAGAAAGATGTGGTATGCACACGCACACACATACATTTACACACCCAGTGAGCATATTTCAAATATCATTCAGCATATGGACAGGGCAAGCATACATATCATGACAAGCATTCAGATCATGTATTATACACACACACACACTGATTTTAATGCAATTCCAGAGGAATATGAGCTCGCACACAAATGCACATCTGAGTTAGGCAGACTGTTTTAACCTTCTAGCATTCTTTGCTAATCTGCAGTATAATGGCACACCTGTCTTCTCCCACTCTCTATTAGCTCTTCAGAAATACAGTGGGGGTTCAACAGAGGGAGAAAGAGTTGGGGTGGGTGGGGGTGGGAATATGGTGGGCTCGGCAAATATATTCATGAACAAGCAGCTGTTCATCTCTTGATTAGATTTTTTTCACTTTCTTTATGCTTCCCCGTGTCCATTCTTACTCTTCCAGACTTGATCTGTTTTCATTAGGAACAGACTATTTTTTAAACAAGAGAAGCAGGGGGTCGCTTTTGCTTTACAGGGCTGTATGTTACCACAGTAACAGACACATAGGTTATTGTCATAGCTAGACAGGCATTATTGGTAAAAGCAGTATTGGGAATATGGGGTTTCTTCAGGGGCAGGGGCAGGTCAGAGATTGGAACCGTGCAGCCAGTGGGGTGAATAACTTGAGCAGTGGGTAGTCAAGAGTAGATAGGTAGGTCACATTATTATTGATTGCCTGACATTATGTGGACAACAGGGGAATCCACAGAGACAGACAAATAAATTGTGGCTTGACATCAAAGTCGAGCTGCTGACACTGAGCCTATAGGGGACAGAAACTGCCCAAGGCTGGATTAGAGGTGGATATATACACGGTGGCACGCACAGGGACAGAAATAAACACACAATGAGAACACTGTCGGCCAGTTACCTGATAAAACCAAGGTTGTAACGACAGAGCCTGAAAATTAAAATGGCAGAATGAAACACGAGGAAATGTCAACCATGAATAATTTCAATTTCAAGCTCTGATTTTTTTATGAAGCCACTTCTCATAAATTGGACATTTTTCTGACTTAGGCACCACTGATGTCTTACTCATTTACACATCAAGGCTCGCCAGAGACTTTCAGAAGGTGCATTATTCCGGTCCTCATAAAATTCCAATCTGCTACCCCGTACATTTTTCACTTTCATTAATGCTTCATTAAATTATTATTCATAGCTTGGATGATGATGTGATTAGAAAAGAAATGGGAGACAACAGATGAAATAATTAGGCAAATGAAGCAAAGATTTAAATAATAATCATTCATTTTAATTTGAACGGATCTCGGGGACACTTTTCTGGTGAGTCTGCGAGATAAATCGGAAAGTAACCACAACAGGAGAGCAAAGTTATTTGAAATGATAACTAGACGACTGTCCAACATGACAAGGCCACCCCTTCGGCAGGCCTTTCATCTGGAGTCATCAGGCTTGACTCAGAGGGCGCAATCTATCATTGTCTGTCAAATGATTGACCGCCTTTCCTTAGATAAGCTAACTGGAGCCTGGAGATAATATCTGGAATGTGTGAAACCCGAGAGAGACAAAACAACACGTGTCTCAACGTGCGCAGACCTGCAGGTCCAGGAGATGGAAAACAAAGATACTGCGGGGCTAATGTGTGGACAGGGGGAGGGGGAGGTACAGGTGAGGGCTCTCGAGTTTGCTGGAAGAGTCAAAGAAAGAACAAATCAGCGGGGTGTTGTCATGGAAAGAGAATGCGACAGATGAATGTTGGTTGGTCAATGGGAAGTGAGTAGAGGCTGAGAGGGGAGAAGGTTAGACGGAATAATGTCAATGAAAAATGTCTAACCCAAACTCTGCTCCCCTACCATGCTTTTGAACCACAAAGCATTCGCAGTCCCTTTTTATAACCCAGACAACACAAAAACAGATTGGACCTATTCTATGCCAGTTCTCCGTGATAACACGGTGCCTGTGGCCTGCTTTTCGCAGAATAAAACACAGGACCATTAATCCTTTTCGTCTTTTTAATGGTGTACATATTCAAGGTCAAATGCTGATGTGTGATGTGTTTGGCTTCCCATGAGATCTTCACACCAGATGGATCTCTGACCCTTTGAGTTGTGCTTCTTTTCACAAAAACACAGCAAACACACACTACAAATCATCCTAACATGAATACACAATACATATAAATGTACAATTATGCAAGGCCTTTGTTTGCCACAGACATTTCATCAGTATAGTGGTCTTTAGTATGCTTTCTCTTTTGATAGAAAATGGCGTGCATGAGAGCAACATTAGCACATGAGTCATCATCTAAAATTAGGCTCATTTTTGAAAGGTTGAAACTAACTGGGGGGGAGGGGATTCGTTTAATGTTAAAAGCTTAAGTGTGTTTGACTATTTTCAGATAATTAAAAATAAATCATTAGATTTTTGATCATTTTGATCATTTTTAGCTTTTTATCATGTCAGGATTTGTTACTTTTCTGTAATTTGTAGCAGTACAGACAACACGTATCTTTGGGTCACGAAGCACAGGAAATAAAGACGTGCAAACATGCGACAGCCATGCGACACTGTGTGACAGTAAATGATCGTTACCAACTATTCTTTCTTTCCATTTTGTTATCAGATGCAAACAAACATCCCATCTCTTCTTGCAACATCCACGTTTGTCTCAAATTCTCATGCAAGATACCATATCAAGGAAAACAAAACATTTATGAAGTTAGAATGACTCGAGTGATTTCATGAAGAGATTACAGAGATTACAGAGATGACAGACGCTGACAGGAAGGAAAAAAACACTAAAGTAAATACACCAGACTGGCCTGGAGATGTGAAGCTAATTTTCAGAGATACAAAGATCAAAGGAAAAATGAAGCATATGAAAGGAGTGTGTCAGGGTGTCCTTGTATCACTTTAATCATGGCTGCAGCATACCACAGAGGCTGACTGTGTGGAGAGTGATTTGTTCCTCTTCTTTAATTAAAGTGTGGAGAAAAGTCATATTAATGAACACTAACTTTCAGTGATTAAATATTGGTCTGAGAATCCTCAACAACACCAGAAAATATATTCTTGACTATCGTTGTTTTCCTTGAAAACACATTCTCTGTTAAATTACAATATAAAGCTCTTAGCCTGAAAGAAAATCCTGCTTTCTGACCCAGTAGGCTTGCTTTGGGTTTTTTACAGAAGCACATGGTCCGTGTGGGCATCGTAAGTGCTGGTTGTTTAGCATAATGGAGGAAATAAAACATCATATGTTTGTAAGCCAAGGATTGCTGTGCACATCCAAGAGAAGGAGGTTTCTGTAAGTTTTCAGGGGTGTTGAAGAACAACTATCGACACCTCTACAACCCTGGCACCATCCATCCCCTCTAAGAATCAGGTGATGTAGTGACATGAACACATGTGATGCTAGAAGAAGGAAGATAGCATTGATGAATGGTTAAAGAACAAGGAGAAGAAAAGGGAGTCAAACAAAGGGTAAAGGACTGGAGATAACAACCACGATCAAGATGGAAAAAGATAAAAGTGCTTTTATGTTTTGCTAATTTTGAAAGCAACATATGGGAAATGAAAATCAGCGCAATGTATCACCCATTGCTAAACTGAAGTGAAAATTAAGAGAAGGGGGTGAAATGAAATACATCCTGAATATTACCAGACATCTGCGACCTTCTGGCTATATCCATAGCTGTTAGCTATTCCTTTCATTACGGGAATGGGGGTGGGGGAGGTGGAGAGCAGAGGGGAAAGCAGACGTAACGCAACTGAACTCATTTTAATAAAACAAACTCAAAGGTGATGACGCTGCCTTACCGGATCTCGACTCGTCATCATCCATACTTTACTGATAAAACTGCTTTCAAGATCACGAGGGAGCTATTCAATTTACATTTTCAGAATTGTTTTCATGATTATATTTTGAGTTAACAGTGTTGGGAGGTTTTCTGAAAGAATGTATCTTGAGTCCGTATGTCAGAAAAAAACACAGAACTGCATGCTGTTGTAAAACCTATAATTAGATACATTCTGCAGTTATGTTGGGGGCTCTTGGGCAAATCTTGACATTTATGATGGGGTGTTTGAGAGAGGTTTTCACTGGCAAGTAAAAGCTTGTCCATACAGGTATAAGGCAGGGGTAGAATGAGGAGGAAAGAGGGGGGTATCTGTCAAATCCTTGAAGAAGCAAGTAATACTAACCAGGTGTGACCTAAGGAATGTGAAAGAGAGGTGAGCTAAGTTGATGGACAGGAGACGTGGAAGCTGTCTGTCATTAGACCTCCAGAATTTTCCATGACTTCAGCGATCCATCTCTAAGCAGAAATGCAGCTGGAAGGGAAGCGGGGCCAACCATGTGTCTCAATAATGAGCTGTGAGATACAGGCTGAGGTAGCAGGGAGACACATGGAGGTAACACTTTAGTTTAAGTTTTAGCCATGCACAAGTGAAGGCAGATGGCTCGAAAGATTGGGGACAGTGTGTTCCTAAGATTAAAGAGGTTTTATACTCAGAGTATACATTCAGCATACTAGCACCCAGATGCTCACCACCCTTTCCTGTCATGAATCACACCAACTGGTTGCTTCACCTCTAACATTTCACAAATACCAGGAAACATATGGAAGCTGAACAGAATATAGTTTATATACACGAATTAGAGCTGCAACGAATAGTCAATTAACAGAAAATTAAGGGACAGCTACTTGAAAAAGAGTTTATAGCAATTTGGGGAAACCTTTCTATTTAGTAAAGATGGAGGAGGTAAACATTTGCTGGACTCATTGGTGGCTAAATATGCCCTTATTAACTACTGAAAAAAAACCAGACTTCTTTCAGCTGCTCTCTTTAGGGGTCACCACAGCAGATCATCTTCCTCCATCTCACGCTTTCCCTACCATCCATCCCCTCATGTCACACAAGCCCACTGCATGTCCTCCTTCACTACATCCACAAAATCTCTTCTGTGTTCTCTGTCTTCCTCTTTCTTCCTTCCTGGCCATTACTGTAATTACTTTACATGAATTTCGCATAGTAAACTCTACCTCTCAGTAATACGCATTATAACTGCATGTAAAAGCAATCGATCACAGTTTCTATATTCATCTGATAATTTATTCCATTTTGGATTGTGCTACACCAGAAGCCAGTTGCAGCAAACAAAGAAAAACACTACAGTGTATCAGTGTTACAGCATAATGTGGTCTATGGGCAGACCTGTGGACCAAGCCTGGCTCAGCCTGATATGGCAGCTTGTTTCCATGGTCCAGAGCCAAGCAGCCAATCATTTGGATATTGTCTCATGTTTGTACTGGAGGCTTTAGCTGCCCTTTGTGAGTCAACTGACTGATAATCCACTGCAGGGGCTCTGACCACATAGTCGAGTGGGAATAGATGACGAGAAACAGCAGAAGAAGGCCCTGACACTGGGATGTGGTGTAAAAAGTCAAATGAGCGAAACAAAATTGAAGGACTACCAATGATGATAGCAGTAGCAAGAAAAGATATGAGGACATAAAAGTAGCTGAATGAAGGTGAAACAGGCAAAAAGGCCTGGGTGGCTAATAGGAGAGATAAAAAAAAAGAGATAATGTGAAAGCGTAAGATACAGCCGGTGCAATTAAAATCTTAAGTCTATGACTGTACGGTTCTTTCTGCTTCACCTGTACCCACTGCCAGTTTCCTCCTTCCTGCTAAACTAGCTAGCTGTGCATTGGGAGAAAGCCAAGAAAGAGTGGAAAACAGGAAGAAGTGGGTAGAAGGGGAGGATTATTCAGTGAAGGACAGTCAGTACTGCTTTGATACTTGGATATAACCAAGGCGGGAGAAGAGAGAGCAGGCTGATAGCAGCAGGAAGACAAGCATGACATTGTTTGGCTGGTAGCATCATAACCATAAGGTCTGGATCTCCTCAAACTGCTCCTAGCATGAAGCACCTCCAAGTGTATATAAGCAGAGAGTTAGCATGCCAAATAGGCACACATACACACAAACACAAACAGATGGGGCGAGGTGGAGAGTTTGTATGTGGGTGAGGGGCTACAGAAAAGGGTGTATGTGATAGATGGTAGATTTTTGGCTAGCTTTAACCTGCTAACTTCCTTGCCAAGGAGAACAGGCTTTTTCTCTGACAGGCTGGATCATATACCACCAGCTGGTAAACTAGGAGCCACAACCATTGCAGCGTCGTATGATACACTGTAAATCAAAAAAAGACAGAGTCTAATAAAAGAAACTATCACTGATCAAAAAGAGAGAAGTTAAGCTAGCATCCTTAAGAGAGAAAAAAAGATTAAAGAAATTTTTTCCTTATGTTGAAGCAAATGGGGGGAAAGCCAGTAAGAGTTAAGAATGAAAATGAAAGAGAAAAGAAAAAGTGGGATTGTTCAAGCCGTTGAGGACCCTTTCTGCATTCTCGTGTGGGCTTCCCTACAAACTCACCACTGTCCCATCACAAGCTGGTACTGCCATTGACATGGGATTGAACACACACACACACCTATTTATAACTTCTGTTAAGTCCGGATTCTAAGTTATGTTGGGGTTGCAGTAATGTTCACATGCTTCTAACAGCTTTAGCTGCTTCAAGTGACGAGTGCCCACACACAGAGCAACGTCTGGCCCCACACCCAGCGCGAACTCTCCCCTTTGTGACATGTACACACATCTACTAGTTCTGTTAATGTGGTTTGCATTCTAGACATGAACTCCCACATAGTTACAACTATAATTCAGTAAGTACCATACTTCACTGGGCAACCCTGCTGCCTTCCTCTGCTCCCTTTACTCGGCACCTCCTCTCTTCGACATGCCTCCTTTCTTTCCTTGACTCTCTCCCTGTCTTTCTTTCTCTCTCTGCTATGTGTGTAATCTGCCCAGTATTAATACCTGCATTCCAACAGCCTACAGGAATGCCTTAACAATGTAGCACTGTTCAGGTGCAGAGAGTCCTTGTAAAATACATAACACAGTGAAGCTCTGAGGAGTCCCAAAGCTACAGCATGTGTGAACGGTTGAGTGGAATACACTTGTATCTTACCCTGCCTCATAGCTTCTGTCTCTGCTATTACTCTACTACTATCTACTACTACTGCCTAAAAACCTCTCATGTCACATAACCTCTAATCAGGACAATGTATGAAAAAAAGATGATTAAGTACACTTGTTCACATACAGAGGTCTACAAATCCAGGGTGTAGGAGAGATCACATAAAAAGCTGAGATATGCAGCTTCATTTGTATTCACTAGTATAATTATCATTCAAGTGATGATAAATTATGTCATCTTTTATGCACAGATCCAAATTAGAGATGCAATCATAACTTTTTTTTGTCTTTCTTCAATATTGCTATAGTTAAAATAGCAATTAAATGATTACAGCATCAATTCGTAGTTGCACTCCTAGTTTAAATCAATAATTCCAAGCAAAATAAGCCCTTATATGCTTAGCTCTGTGTATGCAGTCTGCTTTTGTTACGTGATTGATCATATTGTGATGAAGTTCAATGTGGGAGCATATTTTAGTTATCATAATATTGATTTCTAGCTGTAAGAAGAAGGGAGCGATGAAAATGAAAAGCACTGACATACCGAATGCTCCATCATCCTCCCATCCTCCCTCTATCCCTCCCTCTGCCTGTCCCTCTTTGTCAGGCCTTATTATTGAACATGTGTCCTCTCTGCCCCTGCCATTAACCAATCCCACCCTCACACACAGCTTTCAATGCACAGGCACACGCATACACACAAAGAGCAGTGCACACGCCTAGACTGCTAATCAACATGAAGAGTTGGCATATCTTTCATCATTCTCCGCAGAGACAAATCTCAAAGAGTATGAGTGTGTGAGGATGGTGTGAGTGGGAAATGGGATCAAAGCAGGTCCACCAAACTCCTATCCTAGACCTCTCAGCCTCTCTCAAAGACCAAATACCCAGTCTCATGATTCACAAGTGCTCCATCAAATTACTGCATCAGTGCATAGAACGCTTAGGTCCCAACCGCTTGATAATAATTCAGTAAGAATAATGGTTAAGTAAATGTAGTCTTAATGCTGCACTATGCCTGCTGGGGCAGAATGCGAGATGCTTTTGCGGCAAACTACTAGGAATATAATTACTTTAGTCCTTAATAACAAGAGACTAAATCAATTAGGCACTATGTTAGTCTGCCATTATACCCACAATAACTATCCATCATATCATGATTGTTGTTCCGAAGAATTCACAGACATGCAATTGGGGAGTCATTTAGCCGATGGAGTCATAACCCAATTGAACGCTATTGATTTTGGATGTAATATTCATATGGGCCAGGAACACATTTGGACATTTTTCTGTTAGACTAAATAAAAAATGAAAACATGAAAGTTGACTCCTCTTGTATTACCCAAATATGGAGGCAACCGGGGAACAAACCCACACGGTTCAGTTTCGGCGCTGCCAACAAAGACGGGCATGAATGCTCTCTGCTACTGCACCAAACTGATGCAACTTTACAAATACTGTTACAAAATCAGAAAGTTGCTGCTCAGCGAGTCAAACCCCTTCTGGTTTGAATATTGTCATTAGCTGAAATGTCAGTTATAGAAAAAATGACTCCTTTTCCTCACTGCACCGAAAACCCACGGATTTGAGAGATGCTGCTTCTATTGGCGCATTCTGCTTGAGCTGTGGTGATGTTTCGACAACACATGCTCAGGAGGATAAAGGATGCATGTATTAGGTCCTGATGGGGTTGATAGACAGATAATGGATGAAATATTAAAAAAAGAGGTTACTGGATCAGAAACACTAATGAGTTTGAGAGACGTAGAGAAGTTAAAGTCGAGAGCAGCAAAGAGACTGACAACCAAATTCCAGAGAGAAATGCAACAGAGCAAAAGAGACTTCCACAAGATGGGACTTGCGGAGAACATTAACAGTCAGGACATTGAAACGTTACTCCTCCACTCTTCTCTTTCAAACTCAAGTTCACACAGGCAGAGAGGAGCAAAGAAAACTTAAGTGTTATGGTCGATGCTTCAGCTTCGCTCTAGTAAAGTAAAGCCTCCATAAAACAAAGGCCAACTATGTCCTCAGGTGAATTCTTTAACTCAAAGCCTCTGAAACTGACACTGGAGCTGTTCAGTGACTATATTATGGACTCTCAGGTAACATGCTCTCACACATAAAGGCATGAAGTCATAGAAAACATCCAATTCAAAGAACCAAACACCCACAAAGGTGTTTGCTAGAGGTGTAACACAAACACCGCCTCTGAGCCTAACCCACAGATGCCTCCACAAGCCCCCTCCCCCTCCTCCGCATTCTGCTTTACCTCTTCCTTCCCATTGCAAAGGATTAATGTTCACTACTCCAGTCTCCCAGGTCCCCATGGCCTAGTTAAAGCAATAAGATCTCATTGTCAAACAGTGACCAATCATACTGGAGAGGTTAACCACTGGTGTTTAACCATTAACTAGATTAAACTCAAGGGGCACAAGAATGTTCTGACAGATGCAACAGGGTGATAGGGCATGAAATGTGGCTTAAAAGACAGATTACTCATTGAGGTTTGGGAAAACCACCGGAGAAGTTTGAGTAAATAGAAAAAACTCAGTTACCTACTGAACTTCAAGTCACCCTCATCTCCTTCTTATCATTATGTGATACAGATAAAAGAAGTAAAAATCCCTCGAGGCTCCACTATAGTGCAGCCCCACCCTCGAAACAATTCCTGGGAGAGGGGTCCATTCAGGTCTCTGTCCACATTTAGAAAACTATACTTTAGTGGCACATGAAGTGTGTAAAATTTCACCCTCATTTTTCAGTAGCCTTTATTAAAATGTTTGATAAATACACAATGAACCACAGACCAACCAAGTTTAGTTCCGAGTGCATTCACAGCACCAGTTCTACAATTTTACTCTCGCCTTTCGCCATACCAGACAAAGCCAGTGGTATGGAAAGACACAAGGTGGTAATGGACCCCAAGTGTTAGTGTGTGAAGGAAGGGGGGTGACAGGGCTTTTTTGGAGGGGTTGCATTCAACAACTGCTGCTGAGGCAACTGTTGATGTCTGAAAAGCAACAGCTTGCGGGGCTCCCTGAGGACCTTCTGCCAGCCAACAGTCAGATGGAGGCTTTAAGGTTGGAGGGGCACAGGGGTTAGGATTTCTTCTCCACTGCCAAGAAAATGATCTTCTTGGCCACAGATGCAGGCTTTCTCCGTGACATTCCCCGTTCCTAATTGGCATTCGTCAATCCAGACACACTCAGCCTGACTGATCTTACTCCCGCTATCTCTGCCTTTATCACTTTTGTCAGTTTTATCTGTCTCTTGGCTGCTATTTGATTGCCGAAAACTACTGCACAGGACAGGATTTGCGAATCCATGTTGTGTGGCAGAAACAAATGACTGTAGCTCGTTTTTGTTTTATGGCACAGATTAAAACACTGGATATATAAAAGAGCTCAAGCCATTGCTCCTATTTTGTACCTTCCTCCCCCAAACACAGTGAGACATAACGGTTTTTATCTGCATGTTGCTCCGGCACTCTCGTGCTAAATGGACTGGTAGCACTTAACCTCGTCTCTTGAAAAAGCTTTGTGTGAATTTTCAATTTTGCTGCAACCCTGAATTGCAACCGCCAGCCCCAATTTGCCACCACATATACACATTTTGAGGCAAGGACGCACAATTAAGGAAGTGCTTCTTTTCAAGGTTGTATTTGAAATTACCCACTGCTGTCAACTTCCTCCCCTGGGGTAAGAAGAACAAGACTACACAGTGGCAAGACAATAGTGAGCTGTAATCATCTCTCATCCCATCCCTTGATCTGTCTCCATCCTACCCTTCCTCTCCGCTTCCTTCCTTCGTTCTTTACACATCCACTAATGGCAAGCCTTAAAACAAACAGGCCAAACCATATGATTACATTGGTTACTGCTTAATATTTGTGGCATTATTATAAAGTAGTAGCTTTAATATTTTTCTACTAAAACAAATCGAAATAAATATTCAAATGCAAACTGTGACAGAGACAGACATGATTACTGAAATGAGTGCACTGGAAAGTGCAAAACAAGGACGTGTCTAGTGGCCAAAAATCTGTCATATAACAGCTCTAGAGATGGGTGTAAAAGCAACCAGAAGCCTCACCAACAAAATAAAGAAAAAAGAAACATTAAATCTTTATAAGTCATAATGCAGGGACTTAGATATATAAAGATCAAGATATAAAGACCAACCAGACCAAGACAGCATGTAAAGCAGACAGAGGAATACAAAGATGAGACAAGTAATAAGAAACATGATTATAGAGTGAGAGAGATGGGAACATAGACAAAGCAAATCTGGAGAAACAGACCTTTTGTTTGTTTGTTTGCGTGTGTGTGTGTGTGTGTGTGTGTGTGTGTGTGTGTGTGTGTGTGTGTGTGTGTGTGTGTGTGTGTGTGTGTGTGTGTGTGTGTAATCACAGTTTTGCCTTGCCATTCTGACACTCTTGTTATATATGAGAGTGACAAAAAACTTTTCCATTACATTTGCGAGCCACATCCTTCTCTCGTTCTTACTGACTGATTTTTCCAAGATTAACCACACAGTCTACCATCTGTAGATTCCCAGTAGACTATCAGGGCTGAGTGCCAGCTCACGAGCTAACATTAGCGCCCTATCGAACTGCTGCAAAGGGCTTTAACGTTTTACTCACTGCGAATTATAAACACTAGCGGGCATGCTAAAATTCCCTTCTCTAAACCCAGTGATTACTAAATGGACTTCCAACCACAAGTCAAACCTGAATGTGCCCTTTACTTTTACTGAATAATGTTCAATTTGTGGCCAGAGGTTGTTCGACTGAGTCAAATCCATTTAAAGCACAAGAATGCAACCTGGCAGTGAAGAGTCTCCAGCTTTTCACCTATAAAACTGTCTCGAGATGGTGAGGTGAAAAGCGCATTTTAACTGTTTGTTTATATGTGGATTACTGCCTGTGAATTGTGGTCAGAGGGGGCTTTAAAGTGAGAAAGGAAGTCCTCCATAGAATTTGAGGTGAAGACAAACAAACACACACATCGCAGGGCAAGCTATGACGCGTCCACAGGTATGCCTCTCATTCCATCAGTGATTTATTTCGTTACTGTTACACAGACACATATATTCCCAAACATCATAATTACAGCCTTCCAACTCCAAACCCACCACCCCTAGAGGCTTAAATAACACTGAGATACGTATGTTGCTTCTTCCCAGTATTGAACATCAGACTCCAGTGCAGTGCACATTAACTAGGTATCTATGTTTTTGGGTTCTTTCAGTGCAAACATATCCATTGTAGGATTCACAAATTTAAGAATGGATACAAGCGTGTGGTTCCTCAAAATTCAAACCAAGTGACCCAGGACAGCCGTGAAAAAGGTCTTCTAGATTCTACCTCCTTGCGGCTAAATGGCTCTTTTTCTGACCTAATACCATAATAATTACACATCACTGCAGGGGGTGCACTTTTGAAGCTGGTCTGGCAGGGGGCACAGAAATTAAACGTGAGGAAATGACTGTGGGAATTAGGGCGGTGTTAGACAAAGAGGCTGACCGTACATGTTAAGGGATAACACCTTGAACTCAGCTGATGCTTGTCACAATGATTCTCTTCACTTGTTCGTAACCATCTTGACTATCTTTAGTAGTTTTTACCATAATCCCACAGTACTTTTCATTAGGATAAAAAAAAAACCTTTACAGTCACTTTAATGTGTGTGTTTTACAACACAAACAACACAAAAACACTGACAACAGAACTTTAAGAAACTTTTTCTCCAAAAAAGGAAGCACAGCATGAGAAAGGATGAAAAGAGTATGGGCACCACGACCACATGTTCCTTTAAATTACCACTGGCTGATCATAGCTATGGTGTTAACACAACTTATGCAAATACCCACTAACAAATTTTGATAAACTTATTTTTGACATATACAAAACAACTAAGAAGCCACTGTTGACTATAAATATACTGTATTACAGGGCACTTTTTGAGGCGTGAAGGGTCCAATTGGAAATAAAATATCCATTAAAGTAAGTGAACTTAAGAAAACACAAGGTAAAAAGCTTAATGTTTGGTTAAAAATGACAGATTCTGATATTTTTTTTTTGAGCCAGAGAAAGACATTGCAGGAAGCATAGTGTGAGAAAGTCAACCACCATCTTTCTAACACCAACACCACAGGCTCTTTCTAACACCACAGGTTGGTCACAGATAAAAAGTTGAGACAAACATTTACAGTAAATTCCCACAAAAAATACTCTTATCATTTTTGTCATACACACAACCACAAAGAACGCACTGTTGACTTAAACTCTGCTTTTCTTTACTCTGCATCACAGAGTGTGTCTTCTAGAGGTATTGGGGGGTGTGGGAGGCTATAACCTGTAAGTATACTTAAAACAGCCTTAAACTTCAGCAACTTTACTGTTTATATTTTTACAAAAGCAATAACACAAAACACTAACTTCACCAATTAAATTTTTTCTAATTGCTTTTTTTTGTCTCAGCTGTAAATATTGTGTTGCTAATTTCCAACAGACTTACAAATTTTTTCAATGCTGATTCCTACGGGAGGAATGTGTGAGTGAACGGGTCAGTGGGTCAGTATGACTCAGGGCGTCAGCATGCTGAGCACCTAAGGGTGATCCAGGCTGCCATAGTACACATACACATGTGTCACTTAAATAATTACTGGCATGCCCATACATACGGCCTTTTTCCTTTTGAGTAAACTAAGAGCATGTGCATCCAACACATCCAATGCAGAGGTGCCCGTTGGCTCCAGTACACATAGATGGTAAGACCTAAAATAAATAAATAAATAAATCCTAAGCCTCTATAAACTGTATCCGTCTTTAGCACTCAGACTGTGATAGAAAAAAAGTAGAAATAAATATCATTACCAAAAGAATAATTTTACTGTCCTTTTACATTTTAACCTCAGAAATAATTATGATATCTTTTAATAGTCCAACTTTTCCAGTGACTGTAATCCTCTCTGACCTTCTTCGTTGCACACTTTGAAGTTCTGTAACTCCTCACTTCCTTCACTGTTCCTGTCAAAATGTTTACAGTCAGTAGAGGGTGCTGTCATGGTATCTGTGGCTATCATGAGTGGTTGTACCATTTGTAGATAACTTTTTTCCCATGCCCGAACAGTCTCAAACAAACTATAAAATATGACTACCGGGTGGTTTATATTTGTGCATCTGTTCTATTTAGCTCAGGTCCATGTTCACCACTGACACAGTTGGAGCTTGCACTGCTTGCATGTAGAAAATGGAAATGCAAGTGGAAGTGAAATGCCCTGACTGGCATTAAAGTTTAACTTCTCCTATGTGCACAATCTCTACTTAAGAGACAGCAGACTTGAGAATGTAGGTCTGTATGAAACAATCCCAAGATAACAAGATGGTATTATTAGACAAAGCCAAGCCAAAAGAAAGACAAAGAAAAAGAGAACTTCGACAAACTTTACCTCCAAGGAAAAAAGGAAAGGAAAGATTTATCCTCAGACTTAAGCAGACCTTCCAGCAGCAACTCTAGGGCGTGGCACAGAGGGAACGGGGCAGGCGGGTAGGGGGGAGCACAGCACCTGGAGCCAAGCCTTTAAATCAATGCGGCACAGCTGCCTGATGCGTGATGCACTACTTACTTCATTAATTACAGGGCACTTTTTTTGTAGGTACCTGTTTGAAGCTCAATAAAGGGCAAACAGACAGCAAAGCACAACTGTTGTGATGTGATGCAGGAAACAGAGTGTAAGAAAAGACAAAAAGATAACCATCATCCTTCAGGTCATCTTAAGTGCTGAACCCACAATGTCTATTATTGCCATAGACAACCAAAAAGCTACCACTCTTGACTACACCTCTACCTTTCTCATGCATGTGGTAAATGCCAAAAAAAAATCATGATGTAGTCGATGTTTTAAGGAAATTAAGCAATGAAATATTACAGTGATATTATGAGGAGAGATCGCCTCAGCCACACTTAGAACAGCTATAAACCTGATGCAGCTCCACATCATCTCTCTGAAATATGGGCTTTGATCACAATCCTAAACTTTTCTCTGACAAAGAACATGCAAGGCTAAAATCAAGTTGCATTTAAACTGGCTTAGTTTCCCAGGCAGCACCTAGGGGTGCTTAGGGTAAGGCTCACTGCCAACACAGGAGACAGAAAATCCCGCAGATCAGACATCAAAGCGCTGGAAACTGCACCGCAGCAGCCAGACGTGAATGAGACAGAATAAGAGAGGAGCAACATGGTCTTCACAATAAAAGCTTATGACTTTCACTCCAGGGTAAGAGATTCACTGAAGTGATCAGAGGATTTAAAGCTTTTTGTAGATTCTCTTCCAGCTACAGGCTACTTTATCTGAACTTGGACATCTTTTTTTCTTGTTGGGGGGCGTTTTGTTTGTTTGTTTGTGTGTTGTTGTTGCTGTTGTCGGGTTTCGGGGTTTTTTTTGGGGGGGGGGGGGGGGGGTAGCACATCAAACTAACGTACCGCAGTCAAAAAGTGCATTTAGCTGCAGAAATGCAACTCCCGCACATCCACACAAAGCCAAAGGTGCAACACGCAACATCCCGTTAGTGAACAACTCATCGAGACTGCGCGACCTGTGTCTGGTGCAAAGCTGAACCGGGAATAAATCCGGTTTCCACTAGATTCGGTTTGTCCTGCTTCACTCATTTGTAAATAAGTCGGTTACGGTTTCTCAGGAAAAAACAATAAATTACAGACACGGCAAACTTAATGAAATAGCTCAGAACTTAATAAGCCGCTGCGGCACGCAGCCGACAGACAGGTTTGTGGCTTAAGCGGCGGACATCTCAAAGTCGGACTCCCCTACTAAAAAAAAAGAAAGTATACATTTTCAGCCCGAAGGCATAGAAATCCTGTCAGCACGCTGTCATCAGCATGGGAAAGTTAATCAGGAGTGAGTCCGTTTAAAATATAACGGAAAGTACTAAAGACACTTACCTTGAAATACCCAGAGGAGCAAGGTGCACAAGAGCAGCGTGCGTCCGTATGTTATCCCGTCCATGGCCGCGTTTCCAACTTTTTCGGGAAAATGTATTTACGGTGTCTTTTAAGGGTGAACAGAGTGGAAATGTTGCACAGCAGCAAGTCGTTTCTTCTTTAAACGCTCCAAAGCTTTCTGAACCTCTCTCACTCTCTGTCGCTCGCTCACTCTGGAAAATGAGTCCAGCGCACTCTTCGTGTCTCTCTCTCTCACACACACACGGAAATTTGATGCTGGTGGCAGTCTACTTGGCTGATATATTTGCACAAAAGGTGACCCACTCTCCGCTCAAAACAACCCCCTCCTTCCTCTCTCTCTCTCTCTCTCTCTCTCTCTCTCTCCCTCTCTCTCTCTCTCTCTCTCCCTTGAAATGAAAAGACTTGCCTGACTAATCGTGGGCCTATATGTCCATGGGGGCCCGCAGGATCTCTTAAAGGGAAGTTAAAAGTGATTTTATCATGAGCCTCACTGACTCTCAGCTCAAAAAGAGTACCCCTTACGTAAAAATCTAAGCTTATAAGGAACACGCTATGAAATGCATAAGGTTGAATCACAGTCATAATTAATAGTTTGGTTTGTCTAGGAACCTTTGAATTCAATCTAGACATGGGCCAAAGCTCAAAGTATGTGTTTGACCAGGACATTGAGAAGGTAATGACTTAGCTAAATAAATAAATAAATGGCCTTAATAAAATAGGCTTTAGAACAACCCATGCCCATCCATAATATTCTTCTTAAATTTCCTGCCCTGCTTAGACCCTTAACGTGGAACATCCCCAACTTGCATATATTGCAAATAATGTTTTTCATTTTCAAAGCAACTGGAGGCCATTTCTTGGAGCAAGATAAGCTGTCTGTCATTGACAGACATACCATTCATTCTTAGACATGAAATCTCTTCAGAATCTCTTTGGGTTTTTAAAGGGTGTGCCACAGCCTATTTTGGTATTTACTGCTCACATAAACAATTATCATGAGGATCTAAGTGGCTTATCCACAGTATAGTCATACAAGTCTTTGTGCTGGGAGTGGATCTTGCCTGACCGATGAAACCGATTGATGTCAAATCCCATAAGCTTGGAACTGAAAAACAAAAACCACCATGGGTTTACGATCTGAAGACAACATAAACATCTACCCAGCTGCAGTTTCTTTCTAGCGGGGGACTTGATGACCATGAGCAGCTCTAAACAATCGACACTCCCTGCAGGTAATAATAGCCCCCTTGTGGAGCAGTTGCACTCAAAGACACGCATTCCAAACATAGTTGGCTCAAAAGTGCTCGTTAATATTTTTTCAGTCCTGTTCAAAGAGGAAAGGCGATAGGATCCTTGCAAACTTGCTCTACTTTAACATAGACTTATTTATAGATCTACACTAGCCATGGATGTGATTTGTTGATGGGGTTGGCTGGATCCCAAACAGCTCTCTCTACACTTGACAGGGTTCCTGGGAAGTAGCTAAGACTAAGGCAGCTTGTGCACACTTAGACACTTTGATTCTTCTAAACTCTCTTTTCTTCACTGTGTTTCTGGCTATGAAGGAGGGAGGGAAGAAATTCTTCCCATCAGCTATCTAACATCAATACAGCCACTCGTCCCTGATATCGACCCAGCCATAATCATCTCTCCATGCTGTAGAGATTTACTAACAAGACGTCTGTCATATGGTGGAAGAAGTAATCAGTCTTGCACCAACTTAAATACGACTTATCATCCTGCATAGCTGTGGATTACGTTGACTTATCCAAGAATAGGGCATTTTTACAAAAGGCTTTTAGTCATAGATACAGTAGCTGTATTGACTCATTACCTAATGGAGCTGCAGCTGAAGGGAGAAGTGATTTGGATGAAAGAGGACAAAGTATGAGACTGAAGTGGATTATACAAGTCCGTGCAATTGAGGAATGAAGGAAACAAAGTAATAAGCAGGTGGCAACGAGAGAGATAAGTACTGTAGAGGTGAGGAATATGCAGGAAGAAAATAGTGGAAGTGGATGTACCCAGTCCATTAATACATAAAGTGATTAGTGTGGTTACTATTTGCTGAAGCCAGCAGAATGGTCGATTTGTTCCAGGTGACACAAAAGTGAAACATATTAAAAATGAAACCAGTTTTTGTTAAAACCGCGTAAGATGAGTGGTTCAATGAAATGAATGTACTTGTGCTTGTTTAAACAATTACTATTTCATCCACTGTAAGCCAACTAATTACAGAATTGTATATTCAAATGTTACTCAAGAATTACAGCTGTGAAAATAGCCCCGTGAAAATATAAATGATCGTGCTGGTGCTGGTCTCAGCATAGCATTGAAATGACCCAATATAACACCAACAGCCCACACTTTTTGAGAAGGCCATTGCTTCATTTGCAGCCTTTAATCAAGACAGATTTCTGCTTGCCTCTAAATATTGCCATTATGCTGATTTGTTTCTTAATAGCTGACTTAAAAAAATTAAATGCACTCCATTAACCCATTTATTGCAGCTCCCTGGGACCTATTTCATAACTAGCGCAGAGCAAGAAAGGTAACCCATATGCCTGCTGTCTTCCAGCTTCATACAAGATCCTTGGTATGTTTCCAATCTAGGTGGGATTAAACATCCACAGAATCCCTCCAAAAGGACATCCATTAATAAATTAATAATGCCACAATGCAACTCGGTCCATCTAAAGAGTCTTACTCCAAGCACTGGATGTCCAGGCACCTTGCTCTGCAAAGGAAACGTATGCTAGCTGCATGAGTCAGCTAACTGTTTTGGTCACTATCCAAAGTTCATACACTTAGACTAGGACTGGAATGCAGTTTGGCCAATAATTTAAAAGCACTGTTTTCAGACTCAAGTGTCTCTTTAACATCACATCCTGGGTAGATTTTATCTCTCCTGATTCCATCACTAACAAATATCAGAGAGTGCTGAATAGGACACTTCCTAATCCTAGTCTGCACTGAGATTCATTTCATAAACAAAAGAACAGGTGCCCAGGTACAAGTTTTCAGTGACGACAGACAGTAGATGGGGATGCTGGATGGTGCTCTTTGGTTATACAACCAGTTTTCTTGTATCAACAGCCTTGTCGCACATCTCGTACTCCCACCCCCAGCTCGTGACAAGAAACAGACACATCAGCCATCTTCGAGTTCAGGGAACAAAGACTGGTTGAAGTAGCCTCCGGTGTCTTTGCAAGAAAACAAAGACGGTCGACCAAGATGACTGGAAAAGTGGAAAGTATGTTTACTGACCCATTGTTCACCATATTCAGATCATATGATAACATTTGCCAAGCGCAAAACGTTCATTCTCTTAACTGCACCAGTAAAGTGGCCAGTTTTTAATTTTGATTTTCCTTTTGTATTTTTTTCATTAGCATGCAAAAGGATTTTTAAACAAGTATCTTTAAAACAACTTGCAAAATTTGTATTATTGTCACAACTTGTAGGAATTCTGCAAGCACCAACACTTGTCAGCATTTTTAGACACTCATTGAACTTCCGTATAAGACACTGACACACCTTCAAAAACTAAATCCGACAGACTACTTTATAGTCCCTTGTTTTATGTGATTTCCCACCCTTACCCCATGTCAAAAATTAAGCTACCTGACAGAGAGAATATTTGACACATCAGCCTAAAGCAAAGGGATAAAGAGGAACTGAGACACAGAGACACTACAAAGGAAACAGAGATGTGTAATGAAAGAATAATGAAGGGAACAGATTAGAAGTGGAAGAGGAGGGAAGAACTGTAATTCCAAAGTCAAGGGATGGGTAACATATAGCCCTGGGGAATTATAGCAAAGTATAGGCAGAGAAAAAAAGAGGGGAAAAGATAAAAAGTGAAGGTAGCTGTAATCTTGCATTAATTCTCATGCCTCCACAATGCAGGAAAGAAAGAATGATGTGCTGTAGCGCCATCTTTCACATCCCACCATGATTCTTTGATCTATCCTTTTGTCTCACTCTTGGCCTCTCTTTCCATATGTGCCTTCCATCTCTGTCCACTCCAGTGTCTCTATGTGTCTCTATTACCCCCTTTCAACCGTTCTTCTTTTGGCCTCTTTCTTCTTGGCTGAGCAATAGATGATCACATAGCTATTTTCCAAGCAATCATACATAGTGGCGTGTGAGTCACAGTGCAGGATTTGCACAGTGATGAAGCATTTCTGAGTGAAATGGAAACTCGGGATGCTGCAGTCTCATATCACTCACATTTCTTCCAAGTGGCTCTGTTGATCAATAGAGCACCATCACCATGATTCACCTGGCATCATTTCTGTTTTCTGTTCCAGTCATTTACCTAAATGAGCCCAACAAAAGTACTTTGTTACAAAACATCTCCGGGTGGTGTGAATAC
The DNA here is from genome assembly GCF_057381915.1 of Diplotaxodon limnothrissa. Lineage (NCBI taxonomy): Eukaryota > Metazoa > Chordata > Actinopteri > Cichliformes > Cichlidae > Diplotaxodon > Diplotaxodon limnothrissa. The sequence continues at coordinate 24,093,700 of NC_140606.1, read as the reverse complement.
AGTGTTGGTTAAAACCAGACAAAGTGAAATCCAGCACTTTGTTAATTTTCCCTAATGGGTGTCATTGGGACAACCCCTTTCAGTATATGTTTCTGGCTTTCACAGTGGATTCTGCCTGACTTGGAGCCAGGCACCATACATTATACTAAACACTCTAACAGTAACTCTGTGGAAGGGAAATCTGTTATGCTCACTTTAAACAGGGCCAAGTTCCAGGAAATGATGCCGAAGAATATAGTGGTCACATACCCGCCTCTGTGCCTACTGAGCAGGAAACTGCATCATAAAGTTCATCTCTGTGGTCAACTGCTGGCAGCGTCTTTGACAATAAATTGGTCACACAAGAACAAGGAGCAAGGGACAAGGAACAAATGTCCTTTATGATAGCATTCTACAGTACCGTTTTAATGCACAAGGTTGGAATTATACCGCCTACTGCAGCAGCAGAGAGTGATGACGTAATGTACAGTCAAATGTTGGAGCCACTCCATATACAGTCCATCAATTTTCTTCCACTTTTCCCAAGTTGGGCCTGGCGGTATCAGGCTAAAAACTGTAATCCAAGCAGCTTTCTGCCCAGCAATGTTTTCCACTCCTCCCCCTTTCCTTGTCATGGCATGGATTAAACAAGGTGCAGGAAAAATCTCTCAGAGATTTTGGTACATATAGCATCACAGTTATTGCAGCTTTGTCAGCCGCACAATCATGAGCCAAATCTCCAGTTCTACCACATCCCAAATGTGCTCTATTAGAGGTTGTGGAGGCTATTTTCACTGTAATGTTTAAGAAATCAGTTTGAGATGATCTGAGCTTTGTCACGTCAGAAGATGTCTACACTGTGGTTATAAATGGATGAGCAACAATAGTCAAGTATTCTGTGGTGTTTGAATACTGCTCAGTTGCTACTTAGGGGGCTAAAGTATCCCAATAAAAATATCCCCCACTCCATTACACCAACACCACCAACAACAACCTGAGCCATTGATACAAAGCAGGATGCATGCTGTCATATTGTTTACACCAAATTGTCAAAACAACAACTAAAAAAAACTATAATTAAGACACAAACATCTGTTTTTCAGCTTTCACAGTTATTTTCAACAGAACAATGATAAACATAATGCAATGTATTTAATTCTATACATAATATCATATGAAATTAAACCAATACCATTTGATCTCCCTGTTATAGCACACTAATTAATGCACTGTATTTCTGCTCATCACAAAAAGGTTATAAAGCAATAAATAGAAGCTCATGGTTTTGAAAAGAAATTAAGTCTGGGTGCAGAAAGGATGAACAACAGAATGAACCGAAAGGGTTTTACAAGCAAGACCATATAAATGTGGCTCTGCAAAATAATATATTTTTAGGCTTTTCATGCAGCTTAATCTTTTATACTCTTGAACGCCGTCTTTTTCTGCAATGCATGTAAATGTAGCTTTCAGAGGGAAATTAATTAGGAATCAGCTCTTATGCCTTCAAAGTCTCTGCATTGCACTTTAAGTTGCTTACAAATACACACTCATAATCCTCCATGCCTGCTGGGCAGCGTGGACTTTATCATGCCTATCCAACTCTACGTTGGCGTTGTCTCTGCATTCAAACCCTGAAGCTTTGAACATGAATACATAAACCATTTTGAAGAATATTAATCATCCACTCAATGAATTGTGGGCAATTGCAATTTCTCTGTGTCCTCCCCGGGGTTACAACAGCAGTATGAAAGCCTTAGCATCCCTGTCAAGCCTAAATGGTGTATTTATGAAGACACTTTATTTGCATCTTTAGCTGTTTTGGTGGTTTTTCCTGATAGGACCCAAAGCATTGTTATCTTGCAATTTAAATGCTATTTTGCTGTGTACATTCCCAAATGAACACACAAGTGTTTGTGCAAACATGCTGTGCTTTGAGCTCAATTCTAGGAGGTATCGCTATCCGAAGTAAGATGCTCAACACTGGAAAAATTCCACCCTGACAGAAGTTGATGTTCTATCCATTATGTTATAACTGCCTCTACAGATAATATAAATTATATATATTTCAGCTGTGTTCTATAATTCAGCTGCTTATAAATTCTAAATCACCAAAAGAAGATGTTTGATCAGGGCAAGTTTTCTGATTTAGTATTTGGGGGTTTAGTAGGAAGTAGGTGGAATATTGATGCTTTTAACTCCAGAACTTTTGTGTTTACATGGCCTTTTAATTGCAATCTGATGACGAGCTTATGATTTGAGATAAACTATATCTGACTCCATGTTTCTCTTGTGCTCCTTGATTTTTTTTCTTCCACCTACATGTCCATGTGTTTGTTTTCTGTGTTTAAAGGGAGTGGCCCATCCATGTGTGTCCAACGAAGCTTAAGATATTGCATCTCTACTAATGTCACTCTTCACAACAGGGGTGGGACTGTCCCCTGAGACACACCAGCTCCAAGACTGTGTCCATTGTGATTTATCTATTGACCACCATATTAATCCCCAAACGTCTTTCACTGTTTTTCTCACTATTTCTGACACACTCCAGCATTTTCACCCTCACTCATCCCTCCGTTCAGCCGATCTGTACCCCCACCTCCATCTCTCATCACATCGAACCCCCCGTCTCTCCCTGTATCTTTCGCTTTGAACATACCTCTCTCTCAATCTCTGTTGCCCGTAATGGGGGGTAATTATGGCATTACTGCCACAAAGACTGTGCAGTGGGGTTGGAGAACCATGACACACGCTCACAGACTGTGGCCAAGTGTTGTCTTCAATACAGACTTCTGTGGCTCCACAGGAGGGCATTAAGGGAGAGGAGAGGTAGGCTAGAAAGGAAAGGAAGGGAAATGATGGTTTGTGGAGAGGTGTTGTAAAGAATTAAGTAGTGCAAGGGAACAGAAAGATGAAGGCAAAAAGAAGTGCGGGAGCAGGTTAGTTAGATCTTTTTAAGGGCAGAGATAGTGTGAAAAAAGAGAGAAGATTCAAGACAGCCTGGATCATAAGATATCGACTGAATGAAGGGAAACAGTAGGGGAGAGTTATGTGCTTCAGACTGCATTAAATCAACTTGGGGCAGAAGATGTAGAGAGTGGAAAAGAACAAGAATAGCTGAAAGAGGCTTCTGTCAATAAAAGAAACAGTGAGTGCTTTGCAGGCTGGTAGGTCCCCACTGATCAGCAGTGCAGTTTGTCTAACCTGACTTGCTGTGCTGGGCAGACTGTTTGGCATGATGAGATTTAATGCAACTCTGTTGCGGGTTGCCAACAGGAATGAGGCTAGTAGCAAGGCTGTATATTACACTGCTGTGACAGAACAAGAGGAAGCAGAATGTATGTATGTGTGTGTCTGTGTGTGTCAGGGTGTGGGGGTTACTTTCCATTCCATTAATTTCTATTTGAATGATGTGCACAGAGAAACAGCATGTCTTTTACATTTTTATGAATTTAGGAAGTTTTTTTTTTCAGAGATCTTGTAATTCAAGAATATTCAATATGACAATAAAGATTTAATAGCTATATTAAGTGGTCAGTATGTTTTGTCATACCTCATTGCCTTCTTATAACAAAATTACTTCTGCTGCTGAGGCTGCCTGTTCAAATCAATATTTGTTATTTTAATCAACTGACAGCAGATGGTTTTTTACCATAAGTGGGATTCAACTGACATCTGAGTGGCCCTCTGTAAAGCAATTGAGCAGAGTGCATTAGGGGCCCTGTTCCTCAACAATAAGATCTATGAGTGTTTATGTGTTTGTATCTGAGCCCTCTACAGTGGGCGATGATGGAAGATCATATGACAGCCAAAAAGTTCTCTGTGTGCAGTCAGCCAAAAACAATACTGCACATTCATCATTAATAACTTCACCAACATGACTCGTGTTGTTCTTCTGTTAATTAACCAAAGTCTGATGTCATGGACATGGTCCCGCTTGTTAAGACTCATTCTTAGCGGTGACCTAGTGGTCTTGTGTCATCATTGCCAGGATGTGAGGGATGGTGACACAGCACTCAACTATGCATAGAGATGAGCAAAATTCTCTGATCATGAGGTGTCTATGGTCATAAGGCAGGGGGCATGAAAGTGTATCTTTGTGTTTGGTTTATTGAGTTTTGTGATGTAGTGTGTGAATCAGCTTTGTGTAAATTCTGTAAGAAATCAATTATTCAAAAGAAATCAGTTTGAAGGTTTCTATTCTTGCAGTCTTTCCAGTTACAAAGAACACAGGGAATAATTTAGATTTTCTAAGTCTTAGCTGAAGTAGCAGATCCATAATTAACACAAGGCCATATGGAAACTGTTTTGTTTTTTTTCCAATAAAACACAAGCCCAGAGACCAACATCTTATTCAAATTTCAAGGTGCACTTTTCTCTTACCTTAAAATATACACCTCTGAATGGTGAATCCTCATTGCTGTTCTCAAAGTAAAAAGACAATCACCTTTTTTTTTTGTTTTGTTTTTTGATGGGCTTCACTATTTTGCTTTTTACATTTGATTTTATTCTAACCTAGAGTTTGATGGATGGACTTGATTTTCCTGTCACTTTGTTGTGTTGTTCTTATTTGGAGATGCTGTGACCTGCAAAAACATGTCATCTTCCTCTGTGCATTTCTCTAAGGCTGAATGACAATGAGTTTGAATTGAACGATTTCCCCCCCCATCAGTAACTGTTGCTTTTCTTTATGACTGAATCTTCTAACTTCAGTTGTCCCTCTCTCTCTCTTTATCCACCCCTCCTCCCCCTCATCTCCTGCCCATCTTGTGTCTGAATATACTTTCTGGAAAAAGTCAACTCTTACTCATCTGCATGCAGAGTGCCTTGGTTCCAGCTGTGAACGGAGGATTGAAATGGAAATGGGAATGAGAGAAAAAGCAGATTACGCTCCTCAAATGCATGCACAGCCTCCTGGCTGGCCCACCAGCTGAGTAGAGGGAGTGGGTGGGTGGATAATGGGGGTAAAGGAAACAGAGTTAAACAGCAACAAAGTGAAGGGTGAGGAAATGTCGGGAGAAAGGTGAAAGAGCAAATAAAGATGTTTTGGGGAAATGTAGAAAATTGAAATGGCAGATCTAAAATTGTGTAAAACTCAATCAAGACTATCTCAAAGACACCAAATGTTCCCACACAGACAGGAAAGTGCCCCCACACACAAACTCTAATAGGCGAGACAAGGTTCATGTGAATAAACTCAGACTGGCCTCAGAGATGACCAGACCTTGAACCTTAGAAGCTGATTTGAAAAATGCAGACAGAGGCAGAAAGGGATGATCAGCTGTGTGTGTGAATGCATGTAAAACGATACACTGTGTTGCAAAGAGAAAAGACGCACGTCTTTCTCTTCTGATAAATATGCAACAACCAGGTTTGTCTAAATGACACACAAAATAAAAAGATGATTTAACTTTCATTTCCCAGATTGGAAAAGGCCAAAAATAAAAGAGAAGCATTCATTGGCAGACACTTTAACTTGCAATCAAAATCTTGAAATGATCTTTAGTTTAACACACACTTTTTAAATGTCAGGGTGCCTGTCAGTTTGATACATTGCTATTCATGAGATTTCCATGTGCCCTGTGTTACAGGACCTTCAGCTGGAACAGTCAGATGGGGGAAAGGGAGAGCAGCAGAGACCAGGAGGGTGAGAAAAACTGCATAATGGAGAGTGAAAAAATATGAAATAATGAGAAGAGAAATTGAGACAGAGAGAAACCAGGAGAACAGTTTCTCTATCAGGGCCCAGAGAAGCGTGACCCTGCCTGCCCATTTTGGGCAGGCCCAGAGGCTAGTGCACGATGTTAACTGAATGTTCTAGCAAACGTCTGCCACAGCAGGACCCGGCTGTCAAATTAAATTCTCTCTCAGAAGATGGGTCCCCGTGGTGTGCCTGAATTTCCACGGAGGAAGAGTACTATTTCGATGATTGTTGTGAGTAGTCTAATGCAGCTTTTGGTATCCGCTTCTTTCTCACCCCGTAGTCATGAATCCAACGGGTCCCAAACGGCACCCAATCTCGTCTCACAAACTAGCAGCTGCAAAAGACCAGAGTCATTATGTGCTTTTGGAGAAGAATTCAATTTTGTGGAAATGTGCAGAAATATGCCCAATCTGCATCCGCAGCTAGTTTCAAAAGAGTAAATGAAGTGCAGAGCCGAGGAGTTTCTCAGGAACTGTTTTAAAGAATTAACGAGAGGGGCAGCTCGGTAGTTAATAAGATTTCTGCTAACACAATCGCATGTCTGTCTGTCAGTTTTTGCATGCACACATTTACGCAGGCAGTGTCCACAGATTTTCACTCACACGGGACCTGCCTAGCCTCTCTTTGACATGCACTTGCACGCGCACAAGAGTCGGCAACACAATCACAACACATATTTTACATATTTGTTTGTCTGGCCTGAGTTGCAAAAGCAGCCAGAATCAGGTAAGAAAAACCAACACAAAAAAATATGACTGCAAACTCTATATTAGGGCACAAGTGCTTGATGGAAAACAATAATATTCGCAGAAAACAGTTTGGAACAGATACAGGTATGAGGGGAAAAATGTGGGCATGTTGGGATTTGCACAAAGGGAGGCAGAGGACACTGAGACAAGGAGGTCACTGTGTGAAATAGACACACTGGGCATGCAGCAGTGTAACAAAAGTCTGAAACTACAGTTCTCTAACCTCTGCAACCCTCCCTGCACAATATATATTCTCCACTCACATGTGCCCACATAAAGCACACACACAGCACACTGTGTTGGGCGTTGTGAATACATCTGGCAAATGTGTCCATGGACAGTAAGTAAAGTCAGTCCTGGTTAAGGTATTGGAAAACTGGTAAAAATTTTAGAACTGTAGATCTACTTCCCTCACTAACATCACTGCATCATTATTTTCACATTTGAAAATAATGTAAAAGTAAAAGTGTTTCTTAAACAATAGTTTATAGATCTATATACTTGATAAACCACAAGTTTCATAGTAGGAAACACAGTTTTGATGTCCAATAATGTATGTTATTACCACATTTCATTGAACTTTAAACCATATAAAGTGATTTTTTAAAACATATATATAAATGAATATTATACAACTAAACAAGGCAGTGGTGGAGGAATTATTTAAAACTTAGCTCTAACTAAAAATACTCTGTTACAAGTCAAACTCTTACAGTATTATGAGAAAAAACGACTTGAAAATAGGAGAAGTAGAACCATGCAACTGGCACCACTAAAAATAAAAACAAAAAACATAGCAACAACATAAAACAATGAAAGTACATTTAACAGCTAAAGCAATTTCATTCGCCACTTTCATGAATTCCCTTCTGAGAAACTGCAATTCAGTTTCAAGTTATGTACTGAAAATTATTTTTCATGATTATTTATTCATTTCTTTTGAAGAGGTGAAGAGACTTTTAGCAAACCTTTTTTTTAAGAAGAGGTAAAGCACGGCACAATGTCAAATCATAAAGCTGGTGAGCTTTCAGTCCTGATAGGGAAGGGGGAACACCGGGGGAAGGGCTAATGGGGTGCTAATGGCACTGAGGGATAAAAGGGAGAAGAGGAAAGAGGATAGCAGAAGGGGAAAACAGCCAAACAATATAAAAAAAAAAGTGGAAGATCATTAGAGCAATGAAGAGGTAGCTGGAAGGATTTGTTAAGACTTTAGAGGGAGTAGGAGAAAGGGTGATGATTAAGAGAGAAAAAAGGAAGGAATGAAGGCGAGAAGCCAGAAATGGACTTTGATAAAGTCTCAACTCTTAAATTATTTTAAGAGCTGTGTTTACAACTGATAATTTTTATTTCTTTTATATAATTTGGATATTTAATACCCATTTATAATCTTTAACAGTTTGCCACAGCTGGGATGTTTCTCCCCATAATTTTCATTGGAAAACTCAGACTGTTTTTCAGTCTAGTGTTCATGTTCACAGTAAACCAGCATGAAGTAAGATGTGGCAAAAAAAAAAAAAAAGTACAGTGGGAGCTCAGCCAATCAGGAGGATCTCAGATATCATCTTATGCATGTCAAAATTCTAATAAACATTTCCACACAGACATATTTTTCAAAAGATATTAATAAATATGTTACAGAGCTGTGTGTGAGAGAGCTGTGGAGTTTTAGATACTGGCCCTGAGAAGCTAGTGGAAGCCGCAGTGTTGGTTGGGTTCTTACATGGTTTGGTCACTTTTGACACCTCTGCTTGGCATTTCTTTGGAGATTTTTCCCTCCCTGCTACACTTAGAAAGATAGTGAGGGAGATAGAGGGATGATGAAGCACAGGACTCCAAACACACACACACACTTCGTCCTATCTCAGTCTGTCACTGTGTCAACTATCTCCACAGCCGTTCAGTGTCACACTGGTGTCTAGCTGTCTCCCTCTGTCAGTCTTTTGTTCTGTGCTGAAGAAAGCGCAGGGCCGCAGCATCAAAGTATGAATGACTTGAAAGCTCTGATCTCAATGTGAGCACACACAAGCATGGGCACAGCTTAGAAAATAATATGGTCTACATACACACATGTACAGAGAGCACACTGTGCAATTCAGTCGGTTCGGCTGGCTTTGTAGACAGCATCTGTTCTGCACCCCGTCATCTTCCCTTTGCACCCCACCCTCTGTGACAGGTGGAAGGGATTCAGACTCAAAAGCTGAGGAGACACACACTAAACCATGAGTTTAGTGTGTGTCATGGTTAGTGTTTCGCCTACACACACACACTCATATATACACACCTGCTGTGGTGCAGAGCTACAGTGCCCCATGGTGCCAGGCAGGCTGAGCAGTGCGTCGCGTGTTTATACCACCTGCTCTTAGGCCAAACAGAGGATGAGGGATTAGACCTGACAGCCCACAGAAGAACAGCAACATACAGTAGACAGATGTAGGTCTATATACCACCCTTAAACTACCCAGGAAGTCAACCAGGTCAAACTAATTCTTTCTTCCATACGCACACACAACAAAACAGCAGGGCCATCCATCAATCAGCCGCTCATGCCCACTGGGAGATAAGTTTGTAAACCAGTCTTCTTATAGCTCAGGAGTTTTCTTACTCACGGATTTGTAACACACAGGGCAGCAGCTCATCTCTTCACCAAAACAACACTGACCTTTTGGCCTCAGACTAATTTCTATAAACAAGCTCTTGCAGACGAGGCCTGACCCTCACCACAGCACATGAACACACTCTGCACCCAACCTGCTGTGCTTCTTTAACCAGTGGAATTTATAGTAAGATATAAATAAATCAATAACACAGCATTAAAACATCAAGATGTAAGCAACGAGAATGAAAGAATATCTCAGCTCCCAGAAAATAAATAAATGAAAGTGAAACAACCTCAAACACGCATATAAAGCCTGCATGACACTGTGAATTTTAACTCCATAACAACTAATAAATCTGTGTGGTTTATGAGATAAATGGAAAAAAGTTGTTATCTTAACCAATCCAGTAGCATCTGGGTCAACTTTCCCAAGAAAACTATTATGGAGGAGATAGGAATGCTGGGAAAAATTCAGAGGAATGTCTTGTCTTCTGGGGAAAACATGCCACAGGGCATAGAGCTGTGCACTGACAATGTGTGTGTACATGTGTATGTGCAGGAGCTCTCCTGATAGCTGTTCTATTTTGGAAAGACTTGTGCAGAGGATTCATTTCTTAGTTATCGGCTGTTTCCAACCCCGCAGAGGTGAGAGGCAGGTCTGCATCCATTCTCAGTGTGATCAAGCCGAGCTGCCAAAGAATTGGGAGCGCAAGTAGGTGCAGCCACCTCCACACAAACACACACACAAGGCTCAAAAATCCACTTGGTTGTGCATTTGTTAAAGTGGTAATTGTTCCACAGCAGTAATTGCCATAGTGAAGCCTGCTTATAATGACACTGCACACAATGAAAAATTGTTGCACAAACAAGTTGACTGACGGCAGCTGAAATTGTTTGGGGAGAGAGGCACACATCACCAAATGTGGTTGCAGGAACTACACATACATGAACAAGCACGCACACACAGGAACAGTAACAAGTGAACAAACATAAGATGTCCTCGGATAGATTCCATACATTTCTCTCTACCACTCAAGGACATGTTGAGCCTCTCCCATCTTCTAAATTGCAGGGTAGAACAAAAAGCAGGATCATGAAAAGGGGAGGAAGGGATGATGGGTTCAGGTGTTCAGGAACAGCTGGTCGTCAAATAAAAACAGGAAGGAGGGGGCGGACAGGGGACAGGGAGATGGAGGGGATGGCAGAGACAGTGGGATAGGTGTATGAAATGATTAATATTTCTCAAGAAAAGCACTGAGTAATTGATGGAGACTGCTTATTATGAATGGCATTATGAAAAGATGAGAAAAACACACAGTCAGTTGGATGGAGCGACACACAATGCTTTGTGTGTGCTGCACAGTGTGGACAGTACACACAGATACAGTGGATGATAGACTGGCAAACACAGCAGGCTTACTGTCCATGGATCAACAACATGCTATCTTTCAAACACAGGGCCATCTATAAGCTCACTCAAACACACACAGCAGGCTGTGTACATGAGCTCGGCTGTGCGAGCACACAAAGCCTGCAGTATTTTTTTCCTCCTTTAAATACAGACATAATTGACATGAAATAAATCTATATTCTCAAAAAGAGGACATAGATGTGTACTGCGCTGCACCGTGACTAACGACCCACGCACTCTTCATTTGGTTGTGCTTGTAATTTTTTGTTGCCCCAAGCCTTGTGGAGACATGAAATGAGATTAAAGCATGAAAATTAAAATGCAGATGCGATGATTTTCAGTTACTTGCCTGAATATTACATCCTGAAGCTGTTGTAATAAACATTTGAGAAGTTTTGTATAATGTTCTAGTTTAATTACTTTGGGGAAATTCGTGGCTGCAGAAAATAACGAACACTAAAAACTAATAAACCAATTTCACATTTAATAGGATACTGAAATGTAACTATATTACTGCACCTCTGGATGTGAATGAGGCTGTTTTTGTATTTATTTGAAAATAACTAATGCTTAACACTTAATACTTATAAAAATCACCTCATGGCCTATTAATTCAAACTATATGTATAGACAGATTCTATTGACTTTGGCACCCTCTGCAGGATTTTAGTGTCACTGACAAATTACGCATGTGACCCAGGATGCTGCTGGTCTGCCTTCATTTTTATGCAACGGAACATTCAACTGCAGATGTATTTTGAATACCACATTTTTCATATATACACACACTTACATAACTGCTTTAGATGGGGATTGAGACAATATGCCTTTTAAAACATCAAGTTAAGCATACATGAATTTGTTTACTTAAAATACAGATCACGTATCCTTCATGGAAATACTTCATGGTTAGTTTTCCCAAGTTTTGCGTCTGGGGTGGAAGTCATATGAAAAACATGTCCGATATTTTCCCCATTCTGCTGAAATTGTCAAGCATTCCTATTAAATTTGGTTTTAATCTGTAGATGGCACTGTGGCCCTGAATGAGGCTGTTAAACCATGACATCATTCTTTACAACTGAAATGTTAACTAGGTTCCTTATGGAAATGTAATCATCTGCCTTTGTTAAGTGAACCATTTCCAGCGGTTGTCATGGTATCAGCGATCAATTTGTACAAAGCACATCTGATAGATGAACAAAGTGGCAAAAACAAAAGATTAATATGGATGGGAAAAGGGGCAATGTGACAGCAGTGTCTGGCCAGTGATGAGAAGCTGCATTGGCTTAGTGATGGATCAGCTCCCCGGAAGCCTTTTCAAACTGCCCGATGAAACAGTTCCCAGTCATCAAGCTTTTAGTAGCAAGAGGATATGAGGATGTGAACAGAGCCCACGACCAATGGTCATTCACTGCCCTTTAGACAAAATGACATTTAGACCAGAGTGCCAGACATCAGCTAGGGATGAATTACTACAAAGACTTCCCTTCTTTTAGAAAGCGTGGTTCATAATATTCAGGGAAACGGGCTTATCAGCAGTTCATCTATAAAACTCATTCCAGTTCATTAGCTTGAAGACACTGATTGAATGGGTTCAAACTAATTGTTCATGCAAGTCAAAAATCACAAGACACAATTTGACTTTTCCAAAAAAGATTTATTAAACAGATTTCTTGTTTGCAGCTGCAACCTGTGGAGAAAAGAGAGAGAAAACATTATGAGATATAGCCAGTGAGTGACATCCTGCATCAAATGAAAATCTCACACCTTTGAAAACATCCCTTCAATTCAGAATAAAATTACCAGCAGTGTTAGTGGGGGGGGTATTTAATCAATTCATTAGGCTGCCATGGATGAAGAAGATGATCTCAACTATTTAAACTAATTTTATTCTAAAGCAATCAAATGAAAACACACATTTAATTCATTTATTTTTAAATGTCACTCCACTGCGTTAATAGTCAGTCCACAACTTGAGGGAGCAAGATGCTATCAAAAATGTAATTTCACAGGGACTTGAGAGCAAACACAGTCTGGAAGAGAAACTGTTACTGCTGCTGCCAAAACCCACCATGAATAGTCTGATAATACATGGCAGAAACCTCACTTGCCAGGGAAAAGCCTCTCACATAAAAAGTCATCAGAAAGTACAACACACACAAGAGATTCTAGAGGTGGTAAGGGAGCCACACCAACAAGCTTCCTGCCAGTTTTTGTGCAGCAGGCAGGGCCCAGCCCAGGTCTGCTCATCTGCATACTGCTCATTAGCATGGATAAACAAGGAGAAAACTGGTGCCATACGGCGGACTTGCCAAGCATGAAATTCCCTCCTCATGTTTACCCCTTTTACCCTTGGATTATCACAACATTGCTGACTCTCTCTTGATTTTTGATAAGGCCCAAGTGTGATTTGTTTTTTAGCGAAGGCTAACAAACAATTCCAGGAGTGTGCCACACAAGAAACATAACTCAACTGGCTGGCAGAGGGAAAAAATTTGCCCAAGGACAAGTGCTTTAAAAAAAAACAAAAAACCTTGCATGCCAAAGTGATGGGGGCAATGTACTCCCACAACAGACAAGGTGTCGCATCAAAGCAGAGGATGATATTTCTGTGGTGATCACACAAGGCACCACCCTGAGTCTGTCAGAACGTCACATAAAATGACAGAGAGCATCATACAAAATCAGTCACAGGAAACAACCTTTGCCTGGCCAGCATGAGGTCGTATGACATTTAACAGCTGGGGAGCCTGATAGTGGTCCGCTTCTTTTCTACCAATTCCATCAGGCTGGAACTAGAGCTGGCTGACATATAGCGTAGCATGTTAGATTCCATGTGATTTTAAGCATAGGCTTAATATTGAAGCTTGGTACATAACACAGGTTACTATCAAAATGTGTTTTGTGACAAACATTTTACATCCGATTTCAGTACCTACAGATCACTTTCAGATTATACTTCAGTGGCTGCAGCTTTTTACATTTGCAGCTGAGACTCATTCCCTACAAGAGACACCAAAGTTGTCTCAAAGGGGTATGCTCACTAGGAACGCCATTTTCAGACTTGCACGCGGTTGACATCTTTCATTATAAAATACACGGTTAAGTGAAATTCTTCTCAACAGTGCAGAATCTTACTTCTATAAATAGCTGCACCTTTGTTTACAAGTGGTCACCCATAGGTACCTTCGCATAGTCGATTTGGATTTCCTTCCTGAATCAACTCCCAAAGGGATGCGTCTCCCCTCGTCTCACACTGGGGATTCTTTTGCATGTTACACAAATGTCTCTACAAATAATCAAAACCTACCCATCTCAATTTAGATGGTTTTCTTTGGTTTACTATGTGTAAACATTCTCAACCATTAATGATACTTACTTTCATTGTGTTAAGCCTATTTTACAGTACTACATTTATGTCTATTTGCACAGGTATTTGAAAAATACCTGCCATACTGCTAAAGCCCAATAGCATGGGCCTCAAAATGGATAATCCTCTGAGTAAGGCAAGTGCTGACTGGTTGAGAGTTGGACCAGAAAACGGAAAAGCCATACCACAAATATATATATGTGAAAAATCAAAAAAGGAGGATAACAGCAGAAGGTGACTATGAAAGTGGACACTGGTTCTTGACTCAGTTTCATTTTAACTCTTTATACGTTACAACTGCCCTTCTCTACGGTTTGCTGCCGAACCAACAGCAGCACAAGAGAGTTGCCCAAAGACCCATGGGTTGTGACACTGCCCCCAGGTGACAGAAAACAGCTACAACAAAACAGCCTGCAAAGCTGTAGCTTCTGCACAAAAGTGTGGACATACAAAAAACAAAAAGCCATCAGGAGTTCAGCAGGATCTTCTTAAACTGAAAACATCAAGTCGAATACCTATAATAACTGCAGCATTTTAGCAATACTCTCACTAGCTGCTGCCACTTAATGTTGCAGAGCACCTGAATATATTTAGTAAATGATTTCATCCAGCTGGAAGATGACAATTTGATACACATTCAAGCCAAAAAACACTACATGTATCGTAAAAAAAAAAATTAAATAAATAAAAACAATTGAATGCCTGATACAACGCATACAACTGAGTTGAACAGTTTAACAAAACAGCAAAAAGGTAGCAGAGAAAGGGAGACATGGTCATGGTGTTTAACAGCAGACAGGTTGTCATGTTAAAACATCAAACACAATAATTGGTGTACTGACTAGTGACAGATACAGTGCAAATTATATCATCTGAGATCATTAGTCCATCTCCCAATCTATGTGTATGGTCTTAATTTATTGAGGGGAAATGCTGCACTGGACATTGTAACCAAGAGCATTAATATTACTTAACATTAGCAAATTAATTTGTCCATTTTAGATACTTAATTGTCCTCAGAATATTTAGCTACAACCCATTTATGCCCCTCTCTAGGTTTTGTGCAGACCTAATGATTTTCAGTTTGCATAGGTTTTAGACCCCTTGAATATGTCAAGCCTCCACTGTACCGTATAAGAAGGTAAAGACCACGACGCCATCTCTGAATAAAGTTTTATTAGGATCATTTAATCAGTTGAGTTATTGTTAAGTGTATGCAAACTTCTTAGCATTTAGACAGTTTGGTGTGTTTTTAAAAAATAAAAAAAAATAAAAAAAAAAAATCACCAAATGAGTTTCTCACCTGGCCAGCAATTCTGTCCAGATCTCTGGTTCCCTGGGAAGTCAGTCTGCGACCACTGATTTTAAAAAAGCAAGAAAAAGCAGAAATTAGCTGATACAACAGAATACCATTCACCGCTAGAAAAATGCTTAACACTACAATAATGAGTTTATGCCACACTAACCACAGCATTACAGTGAAGAAGCCACTGAACAATTTTTCTCCACAGAACTTAATTTTCTTGCTCACTTCTATCCCAAGCCAATCAATTAGCCCTGTTGTTACAGAGTGATTAAATCTTTACTGCAGTCTCAAAAAAATGATTTCTACCTTATGCATTTACAGATTTCAGTTATCCACATCACATAAGCTGGCCCATTTCACATCAGCAAATGCAATAAACAGAAAGCTGAGACACTGTTACTAAGTTCTGCAAGAATGAGTAACAGCATGCGTAGAGGCATTGGCGTAGGTGTGTACCACTGTGCCCATGTTTCCCATAAAATAAAACAAGAAAAAAAATCAATTCAAAACAATATTGTGGCATTTTCTTGAGCTCACCAAGTATCAAAATATCAACTGTCAGTTAGCTGGCATCTCCATGTTTTATCAGCAATAGAAAGCTGTGCAAAAGTATGCTACTTGGGGGATTTAAGCTTCATACTCCAATGCTGCATCCAATTGCTTACTGTGTGTGCACTGAGGTTTTGTGTGGAGAGCCATGACTCATCTGGTAGCGTTGGTCATCTGACTCCTCTAGCCATGTGCCAAAGTATACTTAGGCAAACTACTGAGCCCCGAGTTATCCTCAAAGGCATCCATCGCAGTGTGCAAGTATCCGCGATGGTTACAAAGCAAATAAATAAAAAGTCTGTATGATTGTGTGAATGAGTGCTACGAATAATCAATTAAAGGTGGCGTACAGCTTTGTAAGTCCATTTACCATGATGTCCACTAATATTGGTATGCAGAGTTACAAATTAATATCTTTTTAATATCCCCAACTAAAGACCAAGTTTTTAGTGGAAATACACATTATGAAACTGTACTGTGGAGTTCAAGTAATGTACTGTGACTAAAAACAAGAAACAATTGTAGAGAATTTAAAAATGTTTAATGACCAAATTAGCCGGAAAAGGGTGGAGTGCCCACTCCGGGTCGGGGATGAGTTCCTGCCCCAAGTGGAGGAGTTCAAGTATCTCGGGGTCTTGTTCGCGAGTGATGGGAGAAGGGAGCCGGAGATCGACAGACGGATTGGGGCTGCAGCTGCAGTAATGCGGACGCTGCACCGGTCCGTCGTGGTGAAGAGGGAGCTGAGTGTAAAAGCAAAGCTCTCAATTTACCGGTCGATCTACGTCCCTACCCTCACCTATGGCCACGAGCTGTGGGTAGTGACCGAAAGAACGAGATCGCGGATACAAGCGGCAGAAATGAGCTTCCTCCGAAGGGTGGCTGGCCTCTCCCTTAGAGATAGGGTGAGAAGTTCGGCCATCCGGGAGGGGCTCAGAGTAGAGCAGCTGCTGCTCCACATCGAAAGGAGCCAGCTGAGGTGGTTCGGGCATCCGACAAGGATGCCTCCTGGGCGAGCTGTTCCAGGCATGTCCCACCGGGAGGAGGCCCCGGGGCAGACCCAGGACACACTGGAGAGATTATATCTCTCGGCTGGCCTGGGAACGCCTTGGTGTTCCCCCGGATAAGCTGGAGGAGGAGGTGGCTGGGGAGAGGGAGGTCTGGGCCTCTTTGCTTAGGCTGCTGCCCCAGCGACGCGGTCTCGGATAAAGCGGATGAAGATGGATGGATGGATGGACCAAATTAAGTTAATACCGAGTCAACATTTTCAATATTTGAACAGATGTAGTGTAATACTGGATAATGGTGCTGGGGTGGGAGTTATCAACTAAAGCAGTTCACTCAAGGTTGGTCAGCATGCTCCATTCCAACCAAACCTTACTGCACAGCATTAAGGGGACACGCTTCATCAATAGCATTGCAGAACTTAACACTTAGGCTACCAAGCAACTCCAAGTAAACATACGTATAATGGACAACTAGAGACGCATGCATTTTAAAGCTTTGACAGTTCAAGCTACACTTACACTCACTCTAACTGAATGTGAGTGCTCTTGAAACCCCTTCTGGACACAACAGAAAAAAGATGACTGACACGGGCACTGTTAGCCTTACGACTCGATATCTATAGCTGATTACAATTTGCAAATAAAATCAGATGTATAAAATATAAAAACTATTCCTCAGTGAGTCAATTATTTCACCCATCTCTAAGCATCATGCACATGCCAACTTATACATGCAATCAGCTTTCTTGACTGGCTCTAAACGTTAGGTGATTTCCACACATGAAGGAAGAGATGCCCCATACCATGCTTTCTTGGTAGGGCAACCAGGAGGCAGGCCATATTATGGTGACTTGCTCACCAAAGGATTCCTTGTGTCACATATATTCAGACATCACACGTACGGGTAAGTCTATCAGACAGCGTTTTTGCATTCACAGCTTTCTGTGTCTAATATTTAAAAAGGTCTGGGGCTGAAGTGTATGAAGAAAAAAAAAAAAAAACGCTTTTAAGTTCCAACCAATAAAAACAGTAAGAACCGGCACTTACCCATTGGGATCCTTCTCAATCATCTTGAGCAACTCAAGAGCCTGCAGCACCTTGCGAGCCACATTCTTTGATCCAACACTGTAGTGGGCAGGGCACACGCCGTTCCTCTTGCGACTGCCATAGATCTTGGTCATGGAGCCAACACCTGCACCACCACGGAGGTAAAGGTGGCGAACAGTGGATGCTGCGGAAGCATGAGAGATGACAGTGTTGTCATATAATATTTAGAACCTGAAACACTAAGCATTGTACAATGTGAATATTAAGTTTTTGATAAAGTGGGCTTACTGTGTCAATGGTTATAAATTTGGAAAGAATTTAAAATGATCAGTATGTGTAGTCTGTTGCATTCAAAAACCTTTTACTAATTAAAAGCACATTTGCATGTAAAATTGTCCCATCTCAAAGCACCATTTAAACATGTAAATGGAAATGTCTTGTGGTAATACAAGCCTGAAGCTGTAATAAGTCTCAGGAGAACTTCTGAAAACCTTAGTAATTAAAAACAAAAAAAAAAAACAAAAAACTTGCAAGACTTACCAGCTCTGATGTAGAACCAGTTCTCATCACTGGGGGCCAGCTCCTTGTGCTTACCCAGCTTGACAAGGTCCACCCAGTCAGGCACCTTCAGTTTTCCTGACCTGGTAACAGAAAAGGTACATCAGTATGAAGTACATCAGAGGACTATATCAATAATTTATTCGAGTGGGCCATTAGCATCTGTTAAGTTAAACAGAGTCACAAAATTTGATTAAAAATATGTTCAATGAAAAGTAAAGCTGCTCAGTGGAGCATACTATATAAAATATATTAACAAGCTTTGAATATGTAGAGGAGAAAATAAAACTCACTTCTTCAGGAAGGCCGCCAGGGCACGGACAAACTCCTGCTGGTTAACGTCTTTCACTGTGACACCTGGCATCTGAATGCGATTAAAATATGAATAAATACACACAAACTAACGTTTATCTACCAAAAAAAGCAACACACCAGACAAGCATCTCTCATAATTGCTCTAAGATTTCGCTGCTCACCGCCTCAAACCAGGAGAACTCTTAAACATCAATCCCAATTAGCTTCAAAGAATACGGAGCTTAGGTTAATTATTAAAATGCATCAAGAAAACAAATACTAAATAATGCTATGCAGCAAGACAAATTGGACAGGATACATGTGTACGACTCTTGGCGAAATTGCACGTTTCACCCGGTGTTTTAGCTTCATGTGCGCTAACTGACCATACACTCAACCACACTTCGTTTTCAATTGTTATCCTTACGACCTAAAAATCGACAAATAAAGAAATATCTGCCCAACCGATACACGATATCACTTCTCGTAATATGAATATTCATATATTATAGCACAGAACACAAAATGAAATCAGTACAACTAGCCAGTTGAGCAGGCCTCAACGAGGTAGCATGGGGGCAGCCATTACTAGCAGATATGATATGAGCGCAACATTCAAACAAAATTCTCGCAAAAACTTATTAATACGTCAAAATACCTCGTGTAAAGCCTAACCACTGTAATTATCTGTACTTTATACTTTAACAGACCACGTTTGAAGAACAATTGTTTGAATTTTGAATACATTTATTGCTAAATAAGCGAGGAGTGAAAAATGCGGCGTTACCTTGCTTATGGACAGCCAAGGGAAGAGGGTGGAACGGGGTTTCCAACCCATGATAGAACGGGCACATCTCGTTTTTTAACGCGAGACCAGCGCGTTGTTTTTTCCAGCGATGCCGCTCATCACAAGTGTCGACCGTCCCAATCTAATCTATCTATCCGTTTTCGACTCTCTTTTGTTCGTCATTTGGGCTATTTTATTATCATCTACATAAATAGATTAGGGTTAGGGAAATTGCATACTAGTGCTACAAGTTGTACTTTACATAGTATTTAATCGGTTTTTGGTCATTTATTTTCATCTGTTTCTATCAAAAAAAAAATCCGCTTGTTTTCATTCTTCTCTCATGGAGATCTCCACTTTCACATTTAACTATGGCTGCATTTAAAATGGCAGCAGCCAATAGTTAGTACGTTTACATCAGTTATTGATTTGTCAGTAACTGTGCTCTTCCCGTAATGCTTGGCCCTTTTGAGGCAGACAGTTGGAGGATAAGGACCTAAATGTCAATCTTACAGTTTGATTTCTTGTATTTTGCTTGTTTGTTTGTTTCTAATTATATATATATAGGGGCAAGAGAGACTTTCTTAAAGGTGTATATAGACATCAATACACTTCTGCCTGCATATTTGTTTTCGTGTCTATAGATAGTGTAAACTGCTACATCAGAACAGCAAGCTGTTAAGAATTGCATAGTGTTTTACTCTTTATTTGAAAAAAATCTAGAGAAAACTACATATATAACATAATAAATGTATATATGTGTGTGTGGGGGGTGTACCTTATTTACATAGTTCCCTGGCTGGAAGAGAATGTGTTGCCCTTTGCACAAATCAGATGGAAAGGGCAGCCATGCTCCAACATTGACACAATTGATATGTTTGCAGAGACAAGGGAGAGATAGAAGGCAGGTTGATAAGCAGAGGTTTATGAATCAGATTTATGCTGTCAGTGGGGGCAGACAGTTAGACTGAGAGGTGAGAGGGAGAGATAGAGATCCTTGAGCGGAATAAAAAAGCAAGCCAAGTCATAACCAACGATAGGTTAGAGCTCATCATCGCAGGGGCTTCACAACAGGTAACTGTACCCTTTTAATCGAATTCACCTCTTTGGCACCCACTGATTTCTCAACTCTGTCAAATTGACTGTTGCCATGATGAAAAGTTTGGCCCTATGTACTTTCAAAGAGCTTAATTGATTAATTAAGGCAATTCATTACGCTGGGAGTGTCCAGCTACCAATTTGAATTGAAAACTCACACAAGGTGGATTTGAACTACATTAATTACTTCAGTAAATCAATTTTGCTGAGCCCCTTCAAGTAGTAAGACAGGAGACAACTGTGTAAAGTGATTATGAAGTGTTATAAAGAGGTTATTTTAGCCAGTCATGATTATTATGGAAGTGAGGACTAACACCAAATGTTTCAGAAAGGTCAAACTAATTACATGGAATGGACAGGTGGCACATTGAGGCAGCAAATCTGCTATTTCAATATTCATTTACTCTGCTTTCTGGGAGACTATTGTTTGAAAACGCACTAAAATTAGCTGTCAATCATGTCTGAATACATTTGCTGAAAATTACTCATCAGGCACTGGCACTGCACACTTGTGTAACTGAGTGTTGCTGTCCATTTATTTACGCATAAATGTCTAGCACTGTTTGTGCTTCAAGAAGTATGTGTCTGTGAATGAAATATGGTGGGCCAGAGGGAGAAAAGAGGTGCATTAAACATTGGAACAAGGTATGAGAAAACATAGCGTGTAACTCTATGTTGCCACCCAGCTTGGTGCTTGTTGTCATGTGTTTGCATGGTGCTCACATCCTACATGGAGAAGTTCTGTCAAGTCTGGTCTGGTCTGACCTTTTCACTCTCCAGACACGTTTACAGCTCTCCAATACCTATCAAAATATCTACTCCCTTTCTGCCTGCTTCTCTGCCCCTAGCACAAATTTGCATCACATTCTAAATCCTTCTACAACTGTACTTTTCTCCCTCTGCTGAGTGTTTTTTGTATTCTGACCCACAATCCACTGCTTAACCTTACAATTTCCTCCATCCGTTGTCACTCCTTTCTCATTTATTTTCCCTCTATTCTTTGTCTTTCTCTGTGTGTTTGACCATCGCTTTTACAATTCAAGTCAAAGCGATGCTCCAGGAGCCGTCTTGGCTCCAATAACCACATGGGAACACAGGGCAGAGGTGACAGGTAGAGTAGGAGGTTTTATTTGCATAGAAAGCATCAATATGTATTTTCTTGAATTTATGTTTGCCCACATCATTATCATCAGTGTTTTGTTTTGTTTTGTTTTCAAAATTGTAAAAACACAAATTTTTGTTTCTTTGTCTTCTTAAAACTTGTCCTCAGACATGGAGTTCACGTGGCTGTATTCCCTATGCCAGTGCATGTTATCTTTATCTATAATTGTGGTGAGCGTGCGGCTTTGCATGGCAGTCACCAGCAAGGGCACGATGGCTGATGTCCAAGACGGATCCCAGATTGCCAGGCCCCAGCCTGGGAGTGTTTCATGCTGTCTTCGACTGTGTCTGGGTTGCGTCGGAGCCATAGGAGGTGCAGCAGGACTCCCTCTGAACGTGTTACTCAACCTGCGAAGCTCCCAGTGTTTGTACACCTGCATAACCCTTGTGTGTTGCCCTATGATGGTCAGGCAGTTTACAATGTTCCTGTTGGTACTGCTTACCCTGGACACCCACCTATACCATCGTTTGGCAGACAGGTGAGCGTAACAGTTTGATCAGTAGAGGAAAAAGGACACAAGTTTTCAATTTCAGTTTCAAAGTTTAAGCAGACACACACACACACACACACACACACACGCACACACACACACAACAAAAAATACACAAAAGCAGACATTTCTTATATAAGACTCATTTTCAAAGTAAAATAAAACTTCAAAAATGAAAAGAGTGGTTTAATACATTTTTGTATATGTGTGGGAAAGGGTGAATATGTGGGTGGCAAGAGTCAACCAAGATTTGTAAGCATGCTTTTAGCAAAAATGAGAGAAAGAAATCAATATAAGTGCAAAAGGGGGAAAAAAAAGTCAAGGCACACCTTTGTATGTAGTAAAACAACCTGTTTGTTCAGTGCTCATAAAGATGTTCTTATTGCGAACTGCTTGTGATGCGATGTGAGTGATGGTGAGTAAATATCAATTGGCTCCAAGGCTCTTAGATGTTTGATTGACAGTGACCCACAAATTCGGACTTGAATGGAAAATCAGAAATTCATTTTAGACTGAAAATACTTTCTTCAAAGATGTACGGCGTGCCATTTTGTATTTTTGGAGTTGGTGGTAGACAGGAGTCAGTTAGGAACAATCATCTTGGTGATGTCCTAATTTCTTATCAAGTACTATTGAGTCTCAGTATTAACTCCACGCTAATATGTTGTTGTTGTTTTTCATGTCTTTGGATGCCAGATACTCCACAGTGGTCACTCGTCAGCGAACTCTGGGTGTAGTTCTGTTGTGCTGGGTGGCCTCTGTTCTCTCCTCCTTTGCTCAGTTCATCGGCACAGATGTCCTCAACGCCAGCACGAGCAGTACGGACCCAGGCACAGTGGGTCTTGAGTTGGATGGTAACTGGACAACTTCTTCACCCCATCTTACCTCTTCCCCACCCCCTAAGTATGACGTCAAAGTCATTGGGAAGTACCTTCCATACGGAGGCTTCTTGTCAAAATTTTATGTGGAGGACATGAGCAACTTTACCTATGCTGAGATTCACAGCAGCCACTGGACACTCTGTGCTCCTGACACTATTCTCAGTCCCCAATTCTTGGTCTATGTTCACGGGATGACGGCATTTATCCTCCCCTTGCTTTGGCTCCTGGCCATTTACATTGACCTGCTATGCATGAAGCAGAGGAAGACTCCTTTTAGTCATGCAGATCCCCCAAAACATGACTCCTGCTTGGCCCGCTCCCTGGCCCTCTCCCTCTCCCTTTTAGTTCTGCTGTGCCTGCCACTCCACATTATCCACGCTCTCCTGCTTTTTACCCCGAGTACTTATGTTCCTCACTGGGTTCGTATATTTGCCTTGTTCCTCTTCCAGCTCTACAGTCTTGTGCCCCAGATCCTTTTCACTCCTCCTAGGAAACACATGGGGGGAGAACAGGCATCATTCCCTCTAACTGTTACCAACCTTCCACCTGCAGTAGCCCAGTCCAGAGGGAAATCTGTACGTATAGCACTGTGTGAGGCGATGCAGGCAGCTCCATGGTCTTCAGCCAAACACTCCCTTAAAGCCAAAGTGTGCCCAGAGGTCTAAATTCTTGGAAGATCTGGGCTATTGTTCACAGCAGATAGAGCAACATTCCCTCCATGTTTCGTGTGCGTAAAAAATAGTTAGTATTGGAAACAAATGACCTGTGGACTGAAGAAATGTGGCATATTTCTGTTTGTTGCTGGCTTTTAAGCAATCTGCAACCTTGTATACACACATAATGCATAACTAGCAAATGATCAGGCCAGTTAATTATCAGGTCCCACACCAAATGTCAGTGAGAAAATTAAGTCTCTAGGTGATAACTACTATCCTGATCACAGATGTCTGTTTTCTTTGACTGCTCTTCCTATGGGTCTTATTCTAAGCCTGCTTTAAATCTCTACTAAGCCAACCACCAGTAATGTAGATATATGAGTGACAGCATTTAATTAAACCTTCAGTAGTGGTCTAGAGAGAAGGTGGGATTGTAAGGAAAACATAATTAACCTGGTTATGACACAATTTTCATGGCTGCTTTGATTAAACTTGTAAATACAATACGATTCTCTCTTGTAATAAAAAGGTCCTTATTCACACTAATTGGATTGTTCATCTTGAAGCATGTTAGTATTAAGAAATCAGTGATGGAGAAAACAGTAGCAATCCATCTCCCTCTGCATAGGACATATGTATGACAGTGAACATGCCATTTACATTAGGGTGACCAACTGTCCTCTTTTTTGCACTTGTTGACTTGTAAAAACCTATATGACATTTTTTATTTCACCATTCATTATTGAAGTTCTTCTTGGCTGGGCCAAGTGTTCTCTTTTTTGGAAATCAAAATATGGTCACCCTAATTTACATTTCCCCCCTGTTTCTCATGATCATAGACCTGCTCTGTCTCTCCAGCTTTCTATAGACCTTGTGCCTATTTTTTATTCATTTTCTCACTTTTCAAATCCTTCAGCACTTTCAGTTTTATCTTAATGTATTCAGAAAATACACAGACTGGTATGCTTCATGTCATTGCAAAAAAAAAAAAAAAAACCTTTCCCTGGAACACATTATTGACAAAGAAATGTAGTAAAGTCTGGGGTAAAAAAATATCACTCAGTAAAGAATTAAATTTCTCCAGCTTCCCTGGCACAGGTGCATATTCAATTGTTTTGCCTGCTTGGAAGCTCCCTACTTCCTGATTATACGCAGCTTGGCAGTAAAATAAAATTACTTTTTTTCCTTTTGAACTGAAGTCAAATATTAGCTGCAAATTGTAAAAATGAAATATGACTCTCACAAATGGGAAATTCTCTGATGTGAACCCGTTCCAGGGGATTAATTTGTGAAACCAACGTCAGAGAAAAGCTATATGAGTTATTCATACTTTTTCCTGTCATATTATTAGCCATATTTTGGTACATTCACTGCGTGCCATAAATAGAAGTGGATTAAGAACTGATGGCTTGTTACTTTCCACTTTTTCGATTTTTATGTTTTTCGATTTGATAATCACCCTCCACGATCACAGTGGTGGTCGTATTGCTTTCAGAAATACCATATGAATTGTGTTATAAGTATGTCCAGCCTAGTTTCCCAGAAAGCCTACCCAGCCAACAGTCAATGCTGTGAATTTCCGTGTGATTATGAGGACTCTATAGGGGAACACAAACACAACTGTGAACTAAAAAGTTTACTTTTTGTAGAGTTTTATTTTTTCTTTCTCCCCTCTGTGAGGACGAGCAGAAATATCAGCATCAAACAACCAACAAAGACAACCAGACTGAGTGCTGTGTATCCCACAGGAAAACAAACAGATGAAACCTTTGTTTGAAGGACACACACTTCTGTTTTTTAAGACATAAAAAAGGGGCAATATTCTCAGTTTTATTACTCATCGACCACAGTGAGTTTGATAGCAAGCGCTTCCAGTGGTACTGTTGCGTCATCATAAACTCAAGATATGTCTAGTTTCGACTGAATTGTTTGCTGGCCAGAGTGTCAACTCATGCTGGTAGCGCCTGGCAAGTCCATTACTTTGATTGCCGTTTGACAATCTGTCTTTATGACAGGCGACCAAGGAGCTTTGCCATCGATAGAAGAAAACACATCGATCTATCACCCTGCGACCTCCAGCAGCTTTCAAATCTAGCCCTGCACACAGATGGACATGTTGAGTGCTTCCCGACAGAATCGGGTATTGATTGCGTGAAAGTTAATGGCAGAGTCATATTTTTCTGCGTGCGTCTGAATCAACCCTCCTGTCACCTTTTCTTGCCTGCTATCTGCTCTCATGATTCATTAGCACTGCCACACAAGCATCTGTTTTGTTTATTCTGAAAGAGCTGCCAGTTTTAACCGGCTCCGCTGCCTTCATCTTTATCTTCCCACCTATAACGCCACTATTCCCCATTGATCTAATCATATGCTACATCTCCTGTTCTGCATTCACAGGATTTCAAAATCAGTACCAGCTAATTATGCAGTAAACACCCTTCGCCCCCAGCCTCTCCCAAAAAGAAAAAAAAAAAACAGTCTGATACCCGAAGTTATTTTTGGATTCTTTTTTTATTTTGTCGTGCTTTGTATCTTTCCCCTATAAAGAAATAGTTAGCTATATATCAACAATGACACATGGACGGTAAAATCAACAAGAGTGAAAGATAGGAGAAGAGACAACTAGGCACAGGAGACAAAGAGAGAGAAAGACTGGGAAAGAGAGGAAAGATAAGAGGAAAAGAGTGAAAAATGACAGCAATTTCTCTACAGTAGAACCAAAACAAACCATGGGAAGTGTACATTTCTTTAACATTTACAAGTATAATAATAACAACGGCAATAATAATAACAGTAACAACAATCATAATTGTTCAAATAATAATAATAATTAATAGAAAATCAATAAGACCTCTGGTTTCTCATAAAGACAAATGTTTTTTTTTTTATTCTTTTCTTCATTTTCTTTAAAGATCACTGGACAGTAGTTTGTTCGGCTTTGCACCTCTATAGGCTAGTATTCTGTGTTAGTATAGTTGCTCATAATGCGTTTCAGTAGTAAACTGTTTTCTTATTTCTTAAAAGTTTAATTTAATTTATGTCGAAGTTCTTTTTTATACAAACAAGGAATTCAGAGATATGTATACTGTCAACGTGTTTTACTGTACGTATGAATGTGTGCATGTATCTGCATATGTGTTTGAGCATTCAGGGAAAAAAGCCTTCTATTTTACTCTCTCGTTCAGTCCTTTCACTCTGATTCTTCTTGGCCCTCTTATTAAGAGTTTTAAACCTTTTTATCCTCTTAATGACATTCTAAAATAATTATACTTTTCTTTAATGCCTTAGCAAGTCATATTCCTTTCTTCTTTCTCAGGAACGCAGCCCAATACTAATCCTTTCATTATTAGGAGCCAACAAAGAAGAAGTGATAGAGGGAGAGACATACAGAGACAACGAGAGATATACGAGTAAGGGGAGAGGATTGTAACAGGTGAACGCAAAGCAAATTAAAAGAGGACCACATTTCCTCCACTGTCGCAGTGAGAGGGGAAAAATAACACTAAAAGATGCTTCTTTTTTTTTTCTTTTTACAAATTGGCAGGCCACCCAACAAGGATAGCAAAACAGGACAGTTAGTTTGTTCATAAAGTATGGATACTTCCTGGGACTCAGTTTAGTTTTGTTAGGGAATTATATATTAGCTAAGCTGTGTAGCCAAGATGGTTTGGCAATTAAAAAAAAAAAAATCCATTTTCAAGCATCAAGCACTCAGAAGCTCCTGGTCAACTCTCTCTCTCTCCCCTTTGTCCTCTCTCCCTTCTCACACAGTGCTCCCACTGTCTCCGTCAGTTAAAAAATTGAGCTTTGTGAAATGGATTCTTCTATTCTCCAGGCGGGGATTTATAGCAGTCATCTGCCTCTAATTCCCTTTCCACTTTGGCGGCTGCACAGGCAGAGTGCCGGTTTTCTTTGTGCTCCCCGTTTCCCTCTCAATCAAAATAATTATGGCATCATTTCGCTTTTGTCTACATTCACCTAACTCTGTGGCCTCACCCTCTCTCCCTTTCTCACTCCCTATATTTTCCCCAGTTTCTCCAGCTTACAGTATATGGCACAGTCGTTAATGGCTGGTGGGTCTAGAGGCTCTCTTTTCTCAGTCTGTCTCCTAGTTTATGTCTGTTTACAGGATGTATATGGAGTGGACTGGAACAGGATGGATTGGCTGTGTGCGGTATCTGTATACAGTCGTTTTCAGAAGGCTGCCTCTTATGGCGCATTGTATTTTGTGTTTGTGTGTGTGTGCGTGCGTGTGTGTGTATACTGTATATAAGGTGGGACACAAGGACAGGAAGGGGGAAAGGGTATGAGGTCAGAAGAAAAGGGAATAGGGAAGGAGAAGGGCTACAGTAGGTACTCCTTCTTGCCCTGGCTGGCGTCGTTCCCATTGAGGAAGGCCTCTTGCACTTCACCATGTTCATCCAACCCACTGGCCTCATGGGTAAGATAGGAACCTGAGTGAACAGAAAGAGAGCAGGGGACAGAGAGAGAGAGGACAAGAGGGAGATTGTAGGGGGAAGGTTAGGCGGCAAAGCGTCATGATCATTGTAGTGCCATGCAGCAAAATCAAACCAGTCAGTGCTAATATTACTCCGTAGCATACCTTTGACTGATTAATTCATTAGTTAACTGATTGTTAGGTCAATACCAGGCAAGAATTGGCTCTCGTGTACGGTATGAGCCTACCAGCAGAAATCAGAGTTGGCGAATGGATGCGTGAATAGAAGAGTCACAAGGAGAGGAGGTAATAGAGGGAGGATAATAGAAGATAATAGAGAATAAAAGACAGGGAGGGAAGAGAGATTGGCAGAAAAGGGTGGAGGGAAAGTTAGGTGCAAGAGAACAATGGCACGTTTGCGTCACTCAGAAAACCCATTAAACTCATTTTACCACCCCTCAGGTCTGTATGATTAATGAATCTGTGTAGTACAACTTGTAGAGAGCAAGAACCACTCAAGTCATCTTCATGCTGGAGTGTCCCTTCACTCCACGGGTGACTGACATCCTTATTCGTTGCACCACAGAGGTTGACTGGCATGTTGACAGTCACAAGGGACCAAGACAAAGCCCTAATACCCTGTCTCAACACTGATTGGTTGTAATGGTCCTGTCTTCATGCTGATTGGCGGTCAAGCCATACTGACTGTTGACTGACGGTGTGTCTAGCCATAGGGTAAGTTACCCTGGTCGCAGCCTGCTGCACTATTCCTAGATCATTTCTTGGCAGCTTTAGTGCATAGTACGTGGCTGCCAACAGAGGGCACTTAAAAAGATAGGGAACGCGGCGACTCTGCTTTAATAGATGAGCCTTGATACACTAACATGTAGTCATAAAACACTGGGGACCACACCTACATTTCCCACCCAACCTTTTCTCTTCCAAGGTTGTTTATCACAGACAGTGCCTGGCTGGAGAGGAGCATCCTGTCCTGCATGCTTTCTGCTGACAATTTTACACAGAGTTTCACAGACTCTGAGTGTAACTAGAATCCAATAATATTTTCACAGCGCGTTAAGTCAGAAAGTTGAGAAATGAGAAAACATGCCTGTGGAAATTTGATAAAATACCCCGATTCCCAAAAATGTGAGGTATGCTTGTGAGAGTAACTTTTGTGTCACCTGATATGTGAATTTGAGTGTGTCTGTGGATTACCTTTCTGTCGGACAGAGCACCAGATGGTGACAATGAGGACACAGATGACAGTGAAAACCAGCAGCGCCAGAACACCACCTATCACTGCATAGGGTACTGCACTGTGAGTCTCCACCACTGCACCAGGATCTGAGGAAGAGCAAGAAAGACAAATAGTGTGTGTGGGTAGACTGCATAAAGGGAAATGTTGAGAAAAAGGAAAAGAAAAGTGCTGGCAAAGAAACTGAGGGGAAAAAAAGAGAGAAATGGATCAAAAATGAAAGCAGGCGAGATAAAAGAGAAAGAAAGGCAGCACATTCCATCAGCTTGGAAGAGGGAGCAAGACACGAGAAAAGCGAAGTCGATATCTTCAGCCGAACTTGCATTATCACCTTTCATAACCCCCCCACTCACTCCACAGAATGCCAGACAGTCAAAATGAGTGAGAAAAGGGTGAAGAAATGAGGAGACTGAATAAAGGAATAAGTAGCCTATGTCAGCCACTGCAAAACCACTCCATTCAGGAACCTGTCAAGAGTACAATGCATTTTGAATGAGGGAAACTGTGTTTACACCTCAAGCAGTGCAGTCGTCAGAAATGAAACCAAACATTTCACCGCAAAATGAGTTAAGTGAGCTCAAAACCTGGAAAAAGACAAATTATGTGAAAATTTGCAGTATAAAGTTGCAGTTGTGGTAAGAAATAATGACGGCTAAAATGAGAAATGATGAAAGAAGTGCATGTTAGTATTGAAAAGATTTGTCATTTGATATCTGATCGGTCAATCAATCAAACAGTCAAATGACAGAAAATGAAAATAGAAGAATTTGTTAAGTCACACACACTCTCTCTCTCTCTCTCACACACACACACACGATTAGTGCTCTGAGATGTCATGCTCCCCTTTAAGCATCCATCCATCCATCCCATCCATTCGCTTCCGCTTATCCTTTTCAGGGTCGCGGGGGGCACTGGAGCCTATCCCAGCTGTCATAGGGCGAGAGGCGGGGTACACCCTGGACAGGTCGCCAGTCTGTCGCAAGGCTAACACACAGGGACAAACAACCATTCGCACTCACATTCATTTGCACATTCACACCTAGTGACAATTTGGGTTATCCAATTAACCTATCCCCACAAGCTGCATGTCTTTGGACGGTGGGAGGAAGCCGGAGTACCCGGAGGGAACCCACGCAGACACGGGGAGAACATGCAAACTCCACACAGAAAGACCCCGGCCTGATGTTGGAATTGAACTCAGGACCTTCTTGCTGTGCGGCAACAGTGCTAACCACCGTGCCACCGTGCTGCCCTTTAAGCAGTTTGTCAAAATTAAGATTACTCAAAAGTCAAAAGCTTTATTGTTAGTTGCACCTGTTGCAGATCATTTAGCTAAACCCAAAGGAAATGATTGTGTTTATGTGTGTCTTTATACAATTTCAGTAGTACATCCTGGCAAAACAACAACAAAAAAAGACACTCAGGTATTTACATGCACAGATGCAGAGATAGAGAGAATTAAGATAATTGGAATCAGCCTTGTTTCTCCTGAATTTACAGGACAGCTCTAATTATCCACCAGAGACCTAACTTTAAATGTGTGCTTCTTGCAAGGATGTGAATTGTTCTTCACTGGATGGAGAAAAGGCCCCCTGACTCCCACATTGGCACAAAGAAACATTTTTTAGTTTTGAGCACTAATGAACCTATGTGCTGTTGCATTTTTACAGAACATAATAAAGCAAAATAAGCTAGGAGTGTGTTAGGTTTTGTATTGTTGATTGTCATTTATGCTTAGAAATATTTAACCATATATGCTTAGAGGTGTATAATCAATTGTGTAGTGATAGGATGTGTGATCTTTAGCAGGCTGCAAAGGCTTGGTGTGCATTGGAATGCACACCTACATCCTGGGAGCATGGGAAGAGGTCGTACCTTGTTTTATTGTTTTATGGTAGGATAAACGTGGCTATATCTGTTTTAGGCTAAGTGCCTTTTGTTTAGATGAACTGTTGGACTTCCAGACCAGCAGGTTTAGGGAAGTCATTAATGGGGTCACACTCTGACCCCCCCCCACACACACACACACACACAGGCAAGGTACTTTTTGTTTGTATGTAGATGTCATATGTTAAGGAACCTATGCATATTCATGTCAAAGTTAATAACCACTTACTCTTTCATTTTTCCATTTTTAGTACATACATTAATACACCCAACACTTTGTTAGGTACACCTTGCTAGTACTTGGTTGAATTGGTTTTCTTTAAGAACTGTCTTTAATTCTTATGGCATAGATTCAACTGGGTGCTAAAAACGTTCCATAGATATTTTGGGTTATGATCTATTGGATTAAGATCCCGTGACTGGGCAGGCCGTTTGAGTACAGTGGACTTAGGGAGATGATTTGAGCTTTGTGACATGGTATGGTGTACTGCTGGATGCATCAGAAACATCAGAAGGTGGTGACACAGTGGTCATAAAGGGATGGAGTTGGTCAGCAACAATACTCAGATAGGCTTTGGTGTTTAAACATGTTCATTTGGTACTACTGGGCCCAAGTTGTTTTAAAGAAATATTCCACACTCCATTAAACCACTACACCAGGAGACTGAGCCACTGATACGAGACAGGTTGGATCCATGCTTACACCACATTCTGTCGCAGCAGAAATCGAGACTCATCAGACATGCCAAATTGTAGCTGGTAGGAATTACACCCAGTGGGAACCACTTCTTCTGCTTTAGCCCATCTGCTTAAAGGTTGTATGTGTTGTGCATTCAGAGACGCTCTTCTGCACACCTTCGTTGTAACAGGTAGTTATTTGGGTTACTATTGAGTTCCTGTCCTCTTGATGCACTCTGGCCATTCTCCTTTGACCTCTGGCACCAATAAGGCATTTTCTCAGAAAGATATTTTCTCTTTTTTGGATGATTCTCTGTGAACCCTAGAGATGATTGTGTGTGAAAATCCCAGTCGGTGGTTTCTGAAATACTCAGACCAGCCTATTTGGCACCACCAACCATGATCAAAGTCACTCAAATCACCTTTCTTCTCCATTTTCATGCTCTCTTTCATTCAGCAGGTTGTCTAGATCATGTCTAGAATGCCTAAATTAATTGTGCTACTGCTGTGTGATTGTCTGATTAGATGCTAAAACAAGGAGTTGGACAGGTGTACCTAACAAAATCACCAGTGAATGTATGGATTTATGTCTATGATGAATATCCTCTCATGGGTATACTCTATTTAGTGGTATAAGACTTTTTTAGTTCATAAATATGTACTTGTGTCATATTACCACAACATACCATTACACCATCCACTGGACTCCAAATGCAACTTCTTTTAATCCTGCTGATGCTTTTAGTGGCATATTGCAAATGAATCACAGAAATAGTTTTTGTCTGCTCTTTGACATGGTATTACTAGCATGTATAAAATATAACTCATAAGTGTTGCAGATGAAGCCCATGCATCTCTGTCTTGCTTTGTCTGTGTTGTCTCGTTCTTTGTTGTTGTGAAAAAATTAATAAAACATATGTCTTTGAGTCTGGACTTGTGTCTGAGTTGCGGGCGATAACAAAAGCCTTTTGATGGGCTGAGTCAGTGTAAGAGCTGGTAAAGCCAATAGAATGCAAGGACACAGAGTTATTGATGCAGCTCTTGAACCTTGATAGAGCGGAATTAAAACATGAATCATTAATACAGTGCTAACAGATAGATATCAGCAGAAGAAGAGAGACTTGTGGGAGAGGTGAAAGAAAAGAAGAGAAAGGAGAAAACTGAGGATCAATGACTTAAAAAAAATCCTTTCTCTACATGCATCTCTTGGACAAATGTCTTACTGAGCAACTTGCATCACTTTTCTGGTTTTGTGGATGACAAAAGACTTGCATCTATATTTATTACTTAAATGAATATTAGTTATTTGAGGACACACAGTGAGAATAAGGAATATTTCTTAGGAGCCAAAGAAAAGCAAAACAAAAGAAAAAACAGGTATACTCAAGAGATCTGTCTTTATCTCCAAAAATATGTTGTTAATCCTCAGTGGCCCAAAGCACCACAGGAAATGACTGACTAAAAAAAATAGTTGTTTCCCTAAGGAGTCCTTATGATACACCACATTGAATAAACATCCACAAAACTGTCCAAATAGAAACTTTCTTAAGACCCTTTATGACATCTCCACACATGCCCAGCAGGTGAACAACCTCTACCTGTCACGGATAGTGACAGAGGCAACAGCAGAACAAGAAGAATGCTCCTGTTCTCTTTGCTTCATCTTTCCTTTTAAAAAAAAACAGAGAGCAGACAGAGAGGAGCTGAAGGTGTGGAAAGCAGGACGAAAACAGTGAGCATGTGCTTTTGTGAGTGAATGAGATAATTAGATTCTGTAGACGAAAAAAGATACGGCGTACTGAATGAGAGTGTGCAGTTATAAATATGCACACAGCAACCATGCTTATAGCTGCAGCGTAACACTCATCTGAGCAAATATGATTACAAACACCTGGATCCCTGATCTTTTCTACTTTCATGCTCTCCTTCTCTCTTTTGATGTACATTTGTGAGTCTGTGTGTGTATAAGCAGATAAAGGTTTGTGTAGCACCTTCTGATCCTGCCATAGGCTAACATTAGTCAGCTTAAAACTAGGTGTGTTGCTAACTGTTAATGCAGATTCATTAACGGTAAAAAAAACAGCACCATGGAATCCTGCTTAGGCCACACACACACACACACACACACACACACACACACACACACACACACACACACACACACACACACACACACGTGTAAAAATGCTGACTGGGCAATGAGCGCGTGTCGGGGGGAGCATCAAAGAGCTAGTGATGAGAGAAGAGAGAATAGATGGTTGCGCATGGTGCATACCCAAGCGTCTGCAGGCGGGTCGCTCATGTGGATGCAGGGCAAAGGAAGGTTGCAGCAGTACAGTGTGTGCGACTGCATGTGTGAGTGGAGGGAGGTGGAGTATAGGTAGGGCGGTGGAGGACACCATTGGAGAGAAGGAAATGACAGGGCGAGAGATGCAGCGACTATGACCTGCAAGAGCTGGGTCACAAGAACGACTAGGGAGAAACCCAAGAGAGATTAGGCACTCTGTCTTCTATCTACATTTGTGAATACATTTTATATATATTTATAATGTGTGTGTGTGTGTGTGTATATATATATATATATATTTTTTTTTTTTTTTTTTTTTTTTTTTGGCAGTTTAGCTTAAATTATGGGACAAAAAGAATGGTAACCCGTAACTGTGAAAAGTCTTCAGTGTAATCCATGTAGCACTGCATCACAGTGCTATGGGAAATGTGGAGGGACAATGAATAGGGCTGAAATCCTGCAATTAAATGACAATCCACTTGAACACCTTAGTAATGGCCACAATGAAAGAGATAGAATGTATAGAAAGCATGAGGCTTTCAGTGGCAACAACAAGTACTGCTACTTTGATGTGGACAACTGCTCAAAGGGATTATAGTCTACTAATTATACTGTTCTTTGGCTCCATGTTTAAAAATACAAAAAATTTTCTGTAGTAAATCCATAATAAATTTTAAAAGGTAAGCTAGAAAAAAAAAACCCCTAAACTTAAGTATAGTCATTTTGGAGAAAAGAATTAGGCTAACCCAGATGTGATCTCTTCCTTGCAGGTCATAGTTATCTGTTTTCCCATTGGGGTGCAGCAAAGCCAGAAAAGAAAGATATGCATGTGTGTTACCTTCTGGATCCAGGGCCAAGGTGGGTGGTAGGAGGGTTGGGGTGGTAGAATGGGAGGTGATTGGTGGGGTGGTAGGAGTAGGAGTGGAAGGGACCATGGTAGTGACAGACACATTATCTACAGGCAGACAGGGAATGGGATAAACACAGACATACAAATACAACACAGAGGGACATTTTAAAAGGTGTTTTGTAGTAAAGTTAGTACTGGATGTAAAACATGACACATGCTTCTTTCGTTTCTGTGGCTGCAGTTGTTTCAAACACTAAAATATCAACATTAGTAATCATTTTCCCCCAAAATGTATGCAGATTTCAAGAAGAAATATATTCTGACCCATGAAAAGTGATAAACAAACACATTACCAATGTTCTTTGGCAGGTTATATACCAGCTAAGGAGGTTAAAGATGCTCACGATGTGAAAAACATGCTTTAAAGTGGCAGCTGATGAGAATTACACCTGGCAGACTGGCATTCATCTGTGAAGCAATTGGAATATATAGGAACACATTCTCTATCACTGACACATTTTCTATGGTACAATGGCAGGAGAGACAGAGACATTGTCTGTGACAGATGCATTCCCAATAGAACAGTGCCATGCAGGGACTGTCTCATTCAATGCTGAACAATAGCTTGGATCTTGACACATTCTCCAAATCAATGGCTAAGACACAATGGTAGGTAGAGAGGTAGAAAAAGACAAGTTCAGTGCTGTTAAAGATAAAAATAATGGCTGACAAGAACTAAAAGGGAGATGGTGGCGTGAGTGTGTGTGCATCAGCACTTTCAGAATGAATAATACGCCACTTCATCAGACAATTTATATAAAACTGCAACATGCAAGGAAGTCTATGTGCTCAGTGTAGGGCACACACACACACACACACACACACACACACACACACACACACACACACACTGAAGTTATTTTGTAATAGAGGAAAATGCACTTGTGCATGAAAACATGCATACTCAGTGTACATGTCCTTATACACAAATGCCTAATTGCACACACACATGCACACACGCTGCCCTTTCTGTTCAGGAGTAATTTATTGGTAAGTATTCCTCTGTCTCTTCTCTCTTTCTCCCACCGGCCCTGAGATCATCAATCTCTTTTTGCACTCCTCTTATGTCAGCACAATACCTCCCCCACTACTGCCTTTTTTCCCTTTCTTCAAGACTAGCCTTGGTGTTCTCTTGTGTTCGTGACTTACATGATGCATAATGTATTTTGTGCAAAAGATAAAGAGTTATCTGCGGGAAAAATAAAGTAAAATGGAGAGTGGAACAAATCGAATTTGATAGAAAATAGAATTTACTTAAATCTCTCTTTAGTGTATGAGTTGCTGTATGTTATATGCTTTTGTATGTGTGTGTGTGGATGCATGTAGATTTCATTTGAGCCTAAGAGCGGAAGATTAATTGCTGAGGTCACTGCACCAATTAACTGGTCGCTGATTAATTTCTTTTGACTATCATGAAAAAATAAATGTTCCCCGCTCACTATTTTAAACTTTTTTCTTATTTTTTTCAGTCTCACTCATCTTTTCTTCTTTCTTTATCAACAAAACTCTTTTTTTCCCTCACCCTCGCTCCCCAACCCATTTTGTCCACTTCTCCACTTCCCTTCATTTGGCTGCCTCAGCTGGCTCTCTGGTTTCATTCCTCTGTGACTGCGTTCCCTCACTGCCTCTCTTCAACTTAATTAAGGAGAATGCCATACAGCTGTCGTTCTCTTGGCCGATAGCGTCCTTTTTTCCCCACATCATATTGTTATTCATTAACACTATACGCCTGCCAATCAGGCACACAGCCCATGTTATTTCGAGGGATGGATGAGGCGGCACTGGCGATAATGACGTTTCTCCTCGTATCTCATTCTCACAGTAGTGCGCCTGAGGATACGGTACCACCATTTTGGATGAGCCCTGTTATTCTTTCATGTTCAGTGTTCTTTATTTTAAGGGCTTAGCCCAAAGCACTGCTTGTCTAGCCAGTTATCTTTTAGCGCACTGAGTGCTTAGACATTGGTCAAAGGTCCACTACTGTGACCATAAAGGTCGACACTGATTACCTGAAAACTCATAGAAAATTTACTTGGATGTCAGGTGCATTGTCACAAGTGAAAGAAAATAGCACTGAAGCTTTTCTTTTTTAAAACTAAAACGACTCGGCTTTATCTCAGTCTAGCTTCTTCGGCCCCCTGCCTCTAACCTTTTTACACTTTCCTTCTCATTCTATTTTTTTTGAAAGTCTCTCTTCATTAAGTGGAGGTCTGTTTTTTTTTTCATTCCAATTACCCTGACGGCTCATTACAACAGTCGAGGAGACAGACTAATCCCTGGTCACCTAATATCCTTCTCTATCTCACCGTGTACCCACCCTTTCATCTTTTTGTCCCTTGCTTTGCTTTCCATGCAACTTTCTGTAAATCAGTTTCCAGTTTGCATTCTTCCCACTGTTCGCTTCTTTCTGTATTTCACAGAAACGAGCACCCTCACATGCATACACGTGCATGCACATGTGTTAAGTATATGAAAACTATAATACTTATTTCCCCAAGATGGAGAGAGACATTTCTCTCTCTCTCTCCATCTTGCACACTCTCTCATGCAATTCAATTCTAATAGGTTTTATTGGCTTGGCGATTCATCTGAGTGCAGCAACTAAGTTCAATTACATAAGGAAGCCCTTTGGGCTTTCACCAGACAATCAACAACATTCTCCTCCCCGTCACAGGCACTCGCATGCTCATGCATCTTTGCGCATACACATAAAAAAAAAAAAAATCCAATTTCTACTTAACAATGGTGGCACAGAGATGAAACACCCAACAGAGGCCACATCCTTTTAGGATTTTACAGATACTCGCTCCGAGACTGTGTGTTTGTGTGCGTGTGCCTTTGCTTTCTCATTCTTTCGAAATTTCTCACATTTACATCAATAGTGGCCTCCTGAATGCTGCAGAAAGTTAATTTCCTTCCCTCCCCATCTCCAGCTGCCTCCCTCTTCCCGCTCCTCCACAACCACCCACACATGCAGGGCCTTGGAGTGGGGGTATGTCACCAGGGTGCAGAGGAGGCTACCCCCCCCCCCTGTCCCCTTCTGGCTGCCTCTGCCTCAATTTTATCCCACAACTTAGACATTCACATTATTCACACTCTCATTACACATACATATAGGATCTTGGGGGTGGGCACAATCACGGAGTCCAAATTACCATCAGGGTGTATACCTCACCCCTGACGTCGTTGCCCACCTCTCAATTTTAAATACACTTAGTCATTGAGGGCTAGCAGGAGGGACTATGCGCTTACCTGCTGCTCCTTGGCAGGTAGCTCCATGCCCTCCTGGGTTTTAATTGCACCTTAGAACACATATGCATCAACACTACAATGAGCGGGTGGAGGGAGGTTTGGAGTCTTCTCCCACCCCCATTCTCTGCGGCCTGCTGGAGCGGGAGGGCTAGTAGGAGGAGTTGGCCGTCCGACTGCGGTCTGGGGTGTGGGGCCTCCCTGCTGCTGCGGAGTCGGGGTGGTCTGCCTCTCCCCACCGCAGGGAAAAGGGTAACACCACCTGGGTCTGGGTGCAATTCCCCCCTCCAGGGGCAAGGGTACCTAGACCCGGTTTGTAGAGTACGCTTGGGGAGTGTGATTGTGTGTACAGCGTCTCTTTATGTCTGTCTCCACGTTGGTTGAGTGTGGAGTGAGTGCATATGAGAGCATGAGGGTGGGAATGGATGTTTGTGTCTGTGTGTGCCTGTATGTCTGTGTCTATATGTCAGGTTGGGTATCAGACGCCACCTCTCTGGGGACACCTCAGGCCCTCCAAGGTTTGGAGGCCTATCTCCACCCACCACCACTTCCCCTGCCGGTGGCGGACTCCCTCAGGTGTCGGTGTGTTGGTGGTTCTTTGTGTCTGGGGGTGGGCGTCCGGGTACACACCGGCTCACTCCTTGGCGGCCGCTTGTCGGGGCCTGGGGCCTGGGGCTCGCTCGGGCCCCTTTGGAGGTGGGGTGCCCCCGGCCTCTCGGCCTGGGGCTCGGTCACTCAGGCGCAGCTGGGGGCCGGCGGAGCTCACGGGCGCGTCACTGCAACTCCCCCTGACTTCTGCTCCGCGGCTGCTGGGCGAGCCCTCATCTGGGACTCTCCTCAGCTCTTACTGGAATAGTGGCGCGGCTGCCCCTCTGTTGGTCTTCCATGGTCTCTTGTGCTCTGGGGGCCTCTGGATGTCTGGAGTTTTGATCTCCTCCATACCCGCTTCACACCCTGGAGGACGGGGCTGTGGCCCCCCCACACTCCCTAGCAGATCATTACATGGAGAAACCTTTGGAATGCAAGCATGCTGATCCACACAGGTATGCACACATGGGTATTCACAGACGCGGACTAAAGCTTTCTTGGCTGCTGCCTCAAAGCACACTGTGCGCTGTCTATCTTGCGTGCTGCACAATATCGTTTATTATTTAGTAAATATTGATATCTATGACTAGCTAGTTTATTGTGATGGTGCTTTGTTTTCTCTATTATTATGTTGCTCTTTGTTGTTTGCTGTCTCCTCTGTTTGTTTTTTTTGTTTGTTTTTTTTTTTTCTCCATACAGGTGACCCAGGAGTTCTTTTTTTTTTTCTCTCTCTTCCCCCCCCTTCTCACCGTCTCTTCTCCCCTTTGGTTTTCTTTCTTTCTCTCCCCCTCTTTCTCTCATTCATTCCCCCTGTCCTATTTATTAAAAAAAAAAAAAGAAAAAAAAAGAAAGTTAATTTCATTGTTTTAATTTGTTCACACACCTACATGCACAGCAACAGGAAATATCTCACTCTCTCTAAATCAAGGCTTCTTAAAGTGTGTCAATTAAGGAAATCAGCATGAATTAAGAGCCATAACAGAAAAATGCAGACATCACACACGGGTAGTTAACGTTTTAATGTGTCTGTTTAGAGGATAGTGGTTTATGTTGGTGATTAATTTCTTCATTTAATTTCAGTAAATCGTTTTTGTGCTGGTTTCTAGCTTTCAAACCAGCACCCTCTGTCCTATTAGGAAGACAGAAACGTGTTTGTGTGTTATGAACACTAGAATAAAAGAGTTAAAAGCACCCACAAGCAACATTAGCTCTAATACTTGAAATACTCAGTTTGTCTTGGGTAAGGTGCTTCCTTGATCACTGTGGACTCACATGAACTGTGATTTAGTACATCTGTGCTCACACCTATTTTGGGTAATATCTATATAAGGTCAGAGATGAAGACCATGTGTGAAAATAGCCATAAACTGTGGAGGAATGAATGTGCAGCCCATATAATGCTACCTAGCCCTCTGATTGGTCCCCGGGCACTCTGAGAAACCTCGCTCTTAAATCATAAACATGCATGTATACAGGAATAAAAATTCAATAACACACACAGAGTAATATGCGGTAGGAATGTGTGACTCGTCCAATAAAGCTCAGCTTCAATGCATCATGTCTTTGCACAACCAAGGCCCTTGGAGAGTTTCCCACCTCTCACTCACGATTCTCCTTGGCTAGCATTAAACCTGCCTCTCTTTGTAAAGTGACAGCACTTAAAGCACCTGCGACAAATCTGAAGCCCCTTTTGCCTGAGTTTGAGCTCAGGCTGCAGACCCTGATGGCAGGTAATTCTCGCAGAGGGACGGTTGACACAAAATGAGACATAGAGATGAACAAGTTTCTTTGCACCTGTAACAGAATGGTTTCATTTCTGCTGACTCATACCTTATAACACACATCTTCCATCATCCCCTCTTTGCCTGCACTTCCTCCTCCAGTGCACCCAGGGATTCCCTGTGGGAAGGCTGGGAGCCAGCTAAACTGACATTTCGTGTATTTGACAAGCCGTGGTACTGAATGTTAACCTGCATTCAACCTCCATCGTCCTTCATCTCCCCCTATTCATTTCTCCATCACACCCCCCTACCCCCGTTCCCCCAATCCAACTTCTCACTACTTTACACCCAGTTTGCTCCGTGTCGCCTTCTCAGAGAGCAAGGCCTTCTTCGGTAAAGAGACTGAACTGCAGCTGAACCTAGAATAAGGGGCAGACCGGTGGCCAAGTGAGAAATAGTGATGGTGTTTGAAGAGCAGGGACAGGAAAAGGAAGTGGACAGGAGGTGCTAAAAAGGTGAGAACAGTTGAAAGCACAAGGAAAAAATGACATTGAGGAACAGAATACAGCAAGTTATAATGGGAAAAGGTGAATAACAAGAGTGTTTCAAACAGAAAAAAGAAAATAACCTCAGAGAGATTGAAAAGGTAAAGCATGCGACTACATCAATACACCAGTAAAACTGCATTTCTTTTGATCTGCATAATGCTTTGGGAAGAAGTGAAGATCCTCGCTACAAAATAAGTTAATCATTATTTGAATGAAAGAAACAGATGATGACACCTACTTAAACAATGTGGGTGCTGGAATGAAAGAAAGCACATGCTGTGTAAAATGTTGGAGTTATGATTCATCTTGTGTTTTATAGCATTAAATCCCATCATTTTTATTATTGATTGGCGACTTTCATTTAGTTTTCAGAAGCTAGCATGTCACCAGCACTATGTTAAATCATCCTTGGTGGTTTATTTACATCAATTGTCGCGCTGACCTAGTAGGTGTGGCTGTTATTCCTCTTTTCCTCCTCCTGCCCTCTACCTGTTCGGTGCTGCTGCTTACCCATGGCCGCTGATTAGACCTTGGGTGCAATCAACAACTAAGCACGGCCTGGTGTGCGCCGCCCTGCCAGGTGAGCCACATTAGAGCAATCAAGGGTGGGCGTGCCGAGTAAACCTTTAAATGCATGCAGCAGTCATTTGACCCGGGTGCAACATACTGAGAGGACGGCAAACAAAGCACTTTTCCACTGTGAGGAAGACTTTGAACAAGACAGGCTATCGGTAAGCTCTTGAGTTCACATTTTGCTTTTGCAGATGTATCTGGGACTATGGAAGCTCAGTTGTGCAAATGTTTTACGCTTAGGGAAATAGTTGCTGCATTTAAGTTTAATTATATTGACAAAAATGAATGTTTAAGTTTGAATAAATTGTTTGTGCCGTTAGTGTTCCCACATATTTATGTTAATTAATATTAAAAATAGTTACCCCAAATCCTTGGGTGGATTGTAAAACTAGTGAATAAATGTTTGGTTTTGATTTAAAGAAAATTCTTTGTAAAGAAAATCCTTAGTTAAAGTCTATTAAAATGTTTGTGAACTCTAAAATGTATACTTTAAAATACAATTGTTTATAAAAAAGTGTTAAATGCAAAGAAGACACATTGTGTATATTTATTTAAGAACCACAGTTAACCACATGGTAAATGGCTTTACTGAAGTGTATTTTGTTATTTCATCTGTCTTCTGTGTAATTTATCTGAATGGTTAATGAAATGTTCTTTATTTTTGTGTTGAAAGGTTTTTTTACCTGCTGCTACCTACCAGCTATCAAACTAGTTGGTCTAAATAAAGTTGAGTGAAATTCAAAGTCTGGTCTTTTTCAAGTGTGGACACCTCACAGTCAGAGGAACACTTGACATCAATACAAATGTATAGTAAAGCGTGCATTTAAGTTCTGCGGCATTTACAAAGACACACATATTACCGAAAACATTAGAGCTTGAATTCAATGGATACGTTTGACATTTCTCAAGAAATAATTTTCACCATATTAGCTGGATTATTAGTTGTGACATTCGGGAAAATCAAGTGCGACTTTCAGTTGCCTACAGATTAATATGATGGTTGCATCAACAACTCTGAGCTCTTTGAGATAAGGTTTAAAACAATCTGCCCAGTGGGTGACTACCTTTTTTTTTTTTTTTTTTGAAGTACAGCAACCTACCACTGATACGGGGCACACCGAGAGGACTTAAGAAGCTGATTGCTGAAAATCTATGGTGCAGCACAAAGGAGCTGAAGCTAGGCTTATGTTGTTTATGAGAATTTCCTGTCTTTTATGGATTTTTATTGAGGCCAGATTCCTTGATCTGAAAGTATCATTTTATTCACAAAACGAAAGGATAAGAAAAAAGAGCGATATGTCAAATTAACAAGCAGCACAGAGCAACGACATTAAAGAAGATAAATGATGAAATTTGAGGAAAAAATGCCACAGAGGAAAATAAATGGAGACGACTGCTAAGGAAATGGTGAAGTGGAAAAAGACAATTTTCTACAGTGGTGGCAACACACATCAAAGCTCGACATGTCTAACCTTTTTGAATAGAGAAACAGAGAATGAAAGAATAAGTGCGAGAGAAAGGAGAGCTGGTGGTGATGTCATCTTTCATCTTGCCAGTGTTGCCACCCGTGATGTCTGTGGAAAGCTGCC
This sequence comes from Diplotaxodon limnothrissa, assembly GCF_057381915.1. Lineage (NCBI taxonomy): Eukaryota > Metazoa > Chordata > Actinopteri > Cichliformes > Cichlidae > Diplotaxodon > Diplotaxodon limnothrissa. The sequence continues at coordinate 24,050,339 of NC_140606.1, read as the reverse complement.
ATTACGTGTGTCATCTGATTATTGTACAAAAGTGCACTCGGTGTGGAAAAGAAAGCGATGGCTAGTGCAACAGTGAGAAAGATAGACGAGGGTGCGCTAACTAAAAGCAACCTAAGAATGTTACATAAGATATGTCTCAGCTCCCTTCATTCTTCCCACTGCTTCTGATCTTCAAACCAGGTGCTAGAATGACATGACAGGAGCTGCCAGTAGGGGAGTGGGGGGTTAGATCAAAAGGGCAAACCTACTGAGTGACAGTGGTGTGCACGTAATTAGGTCAAACCACAAATGCATTGGATATGAATCCATATAAGCCGCTAATGACGAGCTTGCTTTACAATTCAGCCCTACTGCTGCTGTCTTGTTAAAATTTCACAAATCTTGTTTTGTCCTTATTTGATTGCAAGTTTTACAGAGTTCTTACTCTCTTGGATCACACAACTTTAAACATTCTTTTCAAATGTACTTCTAAGCCAGAGAGAAAGTTTAGCCAATTTGTCATATTTCCTGAAAAGAAGTGGTGCGAGATATTCATGTGATGTTGCAAGCGGCATCGCTAGCATCGCCTTTTATTAATAAGGGATAACTGCTGTGTTCATTTCCACAGTTGTGATTGAACTCTGCTAGCAACATTTACACATGTAAAAAAAATATGCTTATTTATTTTGAGCCTTGGTGAAGCTGTTTTAATTCCTCTTCGCCACCCTCCCTTCAAGTCACCCTTTCATTTGATCAGCTGCCCCTCACAAACAGAGGTAGGAAAGTGATGTGCTTACGCTCAGAGCTGTGGTTACAAATGACCCTAATAAGGATATCAGCTCTCACTGATATGATACAGAGCCACAAGTAGCTGAAACCAAACATTTAGAGCAATCTGATGCCTGAGGTTTCAGCTCAAAGGGATTAATTGGACTTATGCTTACCTCATTATCTGGAAATTTGGCCGTGCTGAACATCTAACAGTGTAATGTGATATATGTATGTGTATATATATATATATATATACATACACACATACATACACACACACACACGCACAGTCCTTATTACTGAAAATAAGGACTAGCATAGCAAGTAAGTGGATTAGTAACAAATATGTTTTTTATAAATTACTTTTCAGAGACAGAGTTACAAAGTGCTGTAAAACAAAATAGAATTACATAAAAACTAGAAATAATCACAAAAAATAACAGAAGTTTTAAATATAGTAAAGAGCAACAAAAACACAGAATAAAACAGAAGAAACAAAAGCTGATAATTAAAGCAGGCATTATCAATAAGATCGAATAAAACAGAAACGCTACATAAACAAATAAGTCTTTAGCTGATTTTTTAAAAGAGTTCCAGTTTAAAAAAAATATAACATCTTAATTTCATGGTTTTAGTATGTAGTATGTAGGCTTATCAAAGTCAAAGTCTCTTCATTTGTCTCACTTGGGAGACATTTGCTTTGGACACAGGGGTCACATCGCACTCCACAGTCTTCAATCTTGTGTGCAATAGCTAAGAAACTCTGAACCTGCAATCACAGAATGCTAACAGCGCTAACTGGTAAGTGAGCTGTGTTGAGTTTAAAATCAGAGTTTGGGTTTAAAATCTGTGAAAAGAGACGTTTTCACACTGATTCTTATATATACAGCATGTTTTAAGTGCAACATAGATTCTCCCTTTTTTTCATATGTGCAAGTTCTTAAGCCACGCCTTACTAACATCATACATGAAGCCCTGCTGTAAAGTTACAGCAACCCAGGTGCCGCATCGCTTTGTCGCTCGAATGTGCATATATTCAGTTGGTATGAATAAATGTATAAATGTTTGTATACTTGATTCTAATGTACTGTTAAGTCTGTTTTACACTGATGAAACTGCAGCTACCAGAACACAGAAAACACATCAATAGAATGAATTCCACTTTGATCTGTCGATAAACCAAAGCAATTTCCACATCTCCATTATTAGGCTGTGGAATGGTAACCTTTAATATTTTATTGCATCCAGTTTATATTTTCTTGAGCTCTAAAGCGTGGCTGTCACGTTAGAAACAGACAGCAACATTGAAAGCACACGTGGCGATAAAATAATTAACTTGCTCTTTGTTTTTTCACTCTGCGCACTTAATTCCAAGCTTATTAATTTTTCTGCAGTATTAATCTCTTGTTTTATTTGTGACAGTGTTGCGATTGACTGTTAGATTTTTTTTATATTGTTTATAGATTTATATCACGGTTTTATCATCATCACCTTATAATATCTCAACTGGAGTAGGAGGCATTCTCAAAGATCACGTTGTGTGGAAGTGGACTCTTGTGACGCGTGAAATGCCCATCGCGCTGTTGTGATACCAGCTCCAACTGCGATTTGGGGTTTTGTTAAGCCAGCCTGGCTTTGTTGAACTTCCTAGTAGTATACATCTCAGCAGTGTGTTAGAGAAGCAGCTGAGATAAACAATCTGGATCTTCTCCATTTAGTGCTTAAAACAAAGTCTAAAATCTACTGGGGGCCATTGTAAGACTATAGACGGGTATTGTGAGCTTGCTTACTAGAACAGGTTACTACATACACTTTGGGAATGTAGCACCAGTGAATTTATTTGCAGATCGTGATAACAAAGCCATTTTACCAGCATCTTCCTCCCCTCTAAAACCTCTGTTCATGCAACAAGAAAAGAATTCCAACAGGTTTTTCACTGCACACTGTGTTTCAACTTCTGTCCTTGTCTTGTCCGTGTCATTACGCACTGTGAAATTCATTAGTTGTCAAAATATCTTGTATCTTTAGCTATTGCACTTGAAGATAAGTTATTTTGAATTCCTTGAGGAGAAGATTGGGTCACAGTGGAGATAATAAGCTGCTTCTTTACAAGCGATAGCCAGAATAATAATGTTGGTGACTAGTATCTGTGCATGCTAGTCTCCTCGTGGAATCAATAGCACTGTGAAATCAATTGCACAGCAGGCTTAGTAAAGGTTTCCTGATGTGTCCGAATCAAAAAAACAAATAAAGCTGAAAGAAAAATGAGACAAGCATCATGCTGTAGTGGGTTTGTTACCCACTGACAGTATAGCCAGACTCCAAATACTCAGGGAAGATAAAAGAATCAATACAATTTAAAAGACTTCTCTAAAATATTATCAAAGAATAAGAAAAGAAATAAGAAGCTTAACAAAGCAACCACTGAACATAAAATTATTCAGGACCGTTAACTACAGCCTCAGGTACTAAAACTTAAGGGACATAAAAAGAACCACTGGAGCAAACTTTGCAAGCACTTGTCTTAAAACTAAGAAAATGGACAGCAAATTCACTGTTAGTGATCTTTACTCACCATATACCAACAGCGTGTAATGATCAGCAGCACGACCATAGTCGTTCTGGGCCTGGCACAGGTATGTCCCGTTGTGTGATTGGCTAAGACGGGAAATCTGAAGAGTAGTGCCAGAAATCTCTGCCCTCTCAGGTAAGGTGTCATTAATCTTGGACCACTGAGTGTTTCTGGGCCTGTAAGAAATATGAAACCTTCAATCAGTTATCAAAAGTCAACCGCGATAGCAATGGTAGGAGATGACCCAGGGCTAACATATATAAAGAAAACAGAATTGGACCAAGCACTGAGCCCCGGGGGACCCACATGAGTGGTCCTGTTGAGGACATGCAGTTCTGAAGTGCTAGTTAGATACGTTTGATGAGAACCATTTGAGAGCCGTGCTACAGGTACCACCCAGTTCCATAATCTGTCAGTAAAATGACATAATCAGTGCTGTCAAAGACTGTTGATAGTTTAAGGAGAGGGCGGAACCCTGATTCCTTAGCATCTTCACATATATGGACATTTAAGAGTCACCAATTAACCTGACATACATGTCTCTGGCCCAGGAAACTGGACTGCCCAAAGGAAATTCATACATGTACTACAAATGCCCTAATTGACCAGAATGCTGGAATCTTCTAACTTAAATATTATAGGTTTTAGCTTTAGATGTCTAATTTTTGCAGTTTGTTATTATACCTACAACAAGCAGTGGTATTTGCTATCATGATTGGAGTTTGGTGGAGACCTGAGTGCTAAAGTGAAGCTCTCAATCTACCCTCACCTATGGCCACAAGCTCTGTATTGTGACCAAAAGCATGATATTGCAGATATGTGTGGAAGAAATGAGCTTCCATTGAATGAGGTTTGGGTTCTGCCTTAGAGATGTCATGAGGAGGTTAGTCATTTGAGGGGGGCTGAGGGTAGACCTCTCTCCTCCACATTGAAAGGAACCAGCTGAGGTGGTTCAGTGATCTTACTAGGATGCCTCCTGGGGCCTCCTAGGTGGGGTGTTTCAAGACCCTAGGGTAGACCCAGGACACTCTAGCCTGTGAATGCCCCTGTGTTTCCCCTGATGAACTGGACGAGGTGGCTGGGGAGAACGAGACCTCGGCTTGTCTACTTGCTGTCCCCGTGACATACACGTTTTGAGTAGCTGCATGTCTTTTATCAGTTCAGAAACGTTCTACCTGCATTCCCTGATCATTGCTCTGCATCTCTGCTGGTATGTGGTTTCAAAATGACAAAGCAAGCTGTATTGTTTGAAAAAAGAGATGTCTTGTGGAAAAAAGATATCTCAAGATAAGCTTACATGCAGTAATCACACACTTTAGTTCATGTTTTCTGAAGAGACGACTAACCCTTAGGTTTTACCTTGATAGTAGAAGAACGAGGTAAAAGACTGGCCTTAGTTAGCTGTTAGTGGCCACTGTATCTCTAACATGTAACTTGTTGTTTGTCCAAATAAAAATAACTTTATTGTATAATTACTTTATGCTTCTATGCTTGTCAAATAAAGAAGACAGGATATAAGGCTGCTCAAGATTTAGATCAGCTCAGAGGCACTTTTGACAGAAATGGTAGTTAGTTAATAAGTAATGTAATTTATAACTTCTTTAATAATCATTGTAGTCATGCTGTTATTAAATTCACGGGATAAAAATATGGGTTATTGAATCAAATATTTCCAAGGACATTGCTTAACACTGTCAGCAAGTACCTCGCATAACAATGCAATGGATACAATACGGATAGTCTGAAAGATATTTAATAAAGCCTGAAGAGCTAAATCATTTTAGAAGCAAAGGAAGTCAGTATCAGATTGACTTTGGCACTACCAGAAGTGGTGGCATGATAAAAAAAAGAGGTGAAGACGGAGGGTAAAGAAGCCCATAGGGTGAGGTTGACAAGAGAATGAAAGAAGGGTCTTGGAGGAGAAATCGTGGCAAGCGAGGGATGCATCCCGATAAATAATCATGAGATATGTGGTTAGAGGGCAGCGAGTGCTTGAAAGAACTGGGTAAGAGTGACAAGGGGGCAGATGACAGAGTAAAGGGTTGTCAGGTGTTAAGAGTAGGAAAGAAAACAAGAAGAATGTATTACAGGTAGAGTGAGGGAAAAAATGTGTAGTAGGAGTTGAAGTGCAGAAGCAGGCAGACAAAATGCATTGGTCACGAGGCTGGGAAGGCAGAGCAGATGGGAGGTACAAGGATTACAGACCCCCAAATCTTTGTGTGTGTGTGTGTCTGGCAGGGTTTCATGGCTCTTGCCACCCTGGCCAGATTACAATCCTGACTCATCTGGGATCTAATCCCTCAGGAAGTCTAATTAAACCACCTTCTTGGTTCAGCATAGATGCATATACACAGTTTCTCCCTTTCCACACTGATGTTTTAAAACAAAATCTCCAGTTTTTCCTCTCTTGCAACAGCAAACTTGCACTCTTACTCTGAGTAATCCCTTACAAAGATAACACACAAATAATCAGGCTATCAAGCTAAATGAAAAGACATTGTCTGCCTTAATCTCCCCGCCTAGTAACAGACAGACAGTGAGTGTACCCTTCGCCACAAGGAAGTGACATATAATTAGTAATTAATGCTTAACAGGCAGTTAACAGGGCCAGGGAGCAAGCGCGAGGGTGACAAGGGTACTGTAATGTGTGTGTGACTGTGTGTGTGTCTATGGGTGTGCAGTCCAGCATGAGATGAGGGTCATAGTCCAGTGCTGCCTGAAGTCCCATCCCTCACTGTCACATACACACACGCATACACAGTGTCCCCAACCAGCCGTTACAAAGCTTTAGTGGGGCTATAGCCAATACACTTCACAAAAACACACATGCACACACTTTAGCTGCAATGGGCTTTACTAGGGAGCTTTAGCGGACCCAATGCCCACAGACAGACAGACAATCTAGGGGAGGGTTTAAGAGCTTAGGCCCCAATACCCTTCTAGAAAGTGCCCAAAGGGCTGCCAACACTCTAGAAAAAGGCTTCATTTCAAGGTCGGATCTTAAAATTGTTGACTGCTGATTGGGTTTGGGTAACCTCACACACAGTGCATACCATGTCCACATTTAGACAGAATTTTTTTGTATCCCCTTACACACTTCCAATATCCTATCAGACACAGTCTAAAGCGCCTCTTCTCTTTGTCCTTCATGCAATAAAATATGGATCAGGTTTTTATCCATCTGTCAAACGGTAAATGTCGGGTGAAACCACTCTTCTGCTTTTCATCAAAGTCAGAAGAACACTGCTACGTTCACGTGTCCTTACATAACAAGAAATATATTACGTGGTTTAATATTGTACATTTACACGTGTAATAGAAGATAAATATGGCTTACAGCTCATATTTCAAGTCCATTTCCCAATATTTTCAATAATAAGTATTGATATTTAGATTTCTGAGCACAGTACCAAGAACGTACAACAAATACAAAGATAAGTCTATGCAATATAGTAATTTCACAGACACAAAAAAGATGGCTGAAATTAAAAGTACTTGATAATTGCACTCAGTTTCTGAAGTAGAATCCTGGAAATGAAGGATCACAGTGAGAAATTATATAGAAAGAGACGAATGTGAAAAAAGTATTAGACAAAAACAATGAATCTGTTGTAGCTTTCTGGTTAAGAGTGCCCAAGGTCTCGCTGATTTTCTTCTTCCTTTAGAACCAGTAATGTTGGTTAAGCACACATGTTCTCCCTTCTGTGATAATTGCTTTATACTCACACATTTAGGAGCTGCCCAGGAAAACCTGTTTTCTGTTGTGAAAAGCTCCACTGGAGCAGGTAGAAGTTATTCAAGGATGTTTCCACAATAGCAATTAAGAAGGAGATTTTTCTTTAAACGAAAGTGGATAGTAATTACTTGGAAAATAAACAGTAATATATTTCAGAGACGCTCTCTGTTGGATAGTCACAGATCACCTACTGCACCCAATTTACCTCTATAGCCCATAAATGGCAAAAAGGTTTTGGTAGCACCCCTTATCACTTCATTGTTGACATTGTTGACAGCTAACACTTTCTCTGAACCTTCAACAAATCAAAATTTAAGTTTACTCTGATAGATTTTTTCACATATTTTTGTTCTTTGAAACATATTAAAAGAAAACCAGTAAACAAACAAATACATTTAACTCTAGTGTTACTGGGTCGCAGTAACTTCAGCTCTTTTGCAGTTCTTTAGGGTTGCTTGTTATTCAATTCCAGCTCGTTCTATATTTAGCTGGTGGGATTTAATTATGATCTATAATTAATGGTCTGGGTAAATGTGTAAAACAGAGTTCTGCTAACAGATTGGCAGAGATAAAGTCAAGCCTTACAAATCTTTAGCAATATTAGAAATGAAATGTCATTCTTGTAGCAGCAGCTCAAAACAATTCCACAAAACTGTGTTAGACACGATTCAATTTTGCTAAATTTTCTATTTGTAAGGATTGATACTGAACTCTGCAAACTCCTGCACGCCCTTGTCAGTCAAACGATGTTTGCGTACCCTTAAACTAATTTGTCAAAACCCTTTGCTTTGTCGAGGCAAACAATTTATAATTTATGATTACTTCATCTGGAATTCATTTTAAAAATTATGGAAAAATCTCTCTCTTATGACAGCCTGCAACACTTTCACAAGTAGCGCCTGAAACCAGATGGCAAACAGAACTTTTACATATCTTGTGAAAAGTAAAGCTAAATTCATTTGTCATGAATGTGTTATCTTCGTAATGTGTCCTGGTAAATAATGTGGAAAGCAAGACAAAAGCAGCACATTCTTAATGTAAAGCGCACCAATGCCAAGCTGTTTACCACACATACATATACAAATAGACTTACAGAGGATTCCCAGTGACAGAGCAGGTGAGGGTGAGCGAGTCGCCCTCTCGCAAAATGCCAGCAGGAGGAACAATTCGAACTGTAGGTGCAACTGTAGAAAAGCAGAAAGGAGGAGGGTGACATGAGTAAGCATTTCAGAGAAAAAAACAGAAAAAACATTTCTCGATCCGAATGATGCAAGAATCAGACAGGAACAGGAAAAAAAATCAAGAAAGAAAAAAAGAATCCGAAACAAAAGACAGGTAACAGAAAGGGAAAAGTTAGAACATGGAAGGAAAATTGTCTTTGACATCTGTTTCCAAGGCAACCGTGCGACAATCCTATGGTTTAGACACCTGTTATCATAAGCAGCCCACCGCTCCAGCAGCTGCTGTAGTGCACTTGCTTCAGTAACAGAACAATCAGGAGCCAAATCCACACCCGCGGTTGGTCATTATTGCCAGTTTTCTGGCTGGAGGAGCATCCAGGCAGAGATGTTAATGTTTGTTGATAGCTCACCAGTCTGATCTATCAACAAACATTAATATAGAAGTGGCAAATTAATTGAACTCACAAGGCCGATGTAAACATATTCGCCAAATATGAATCATCCACATCTATAAATATTTACATATGCCTGGGAAATGTTTGACTATTCAAAATGATATATTGTTGGATCAAGCAATCACATCAAGCTGTCAGGAACAGTGAAGATAGAACTAATGGAGTTACTGAATATGGTTGACTGCTGAAATTCATCAGATTAATATTGGGGGAGAAGAGAGACCACACTGTATGCACTTTTATCTTGTATTCTCATCACAGTTTATCTGCTATAATAATGCCTTTTATCAATTGCTGCCCACAAGACAATTCCAGTATGGAAGGAAATAGGGATCCACATGAAAAAACTAAACAAAATGAACTTTGCACAATCTTTGTTTTTCTAAAAAAAATAATAAAAAAAAATAAAATAAAAATGTGCCACGATTTCTGTGCTGGAACATGTTTTTTGTTTTGTTCTGTCCCTGTGTAGTATTTTCTGTGTCTTGTCACCTGTCTTATTAGCCTTTTCCCTGGTGTGTATAGCTTGTGCGTTTTCCCCACAGACTTTGTTATGTTGTTGTTCCCTTTTCCTGACCCCTGAAATACATGTGGTACATGTCTTTGATGTCTTGCCTCTGACACACTTTTGCTCCATTATCACAAGACTTCAAGGCGCACCAGTAGCATTTCAGAAATGGAGCGTTTAGTCTGCATGGGTTCTTATATTCTGAAAACTGACCAGATTCTCTATGCCGTCCCCATGTCTAACTTCCTGCCCTCCTCATCTGCTCTGCGCTGCTTGACGTGACTTCCATGAAAAAGTAGAAATTCTGAGGGGAGAGTAATTTTGGGAATTTTTCCAAAGTGTACTCTGGTGGGATCAGAAGCATTGTCTTTTGCCTGAGTGGCTGCAATCAGCTCCGGTGGTTAGGTTAACAGAACCACATCCTGTATATTTGAGTGTCCCTTGTTTCGGTCCTGCTAGCACGCTGCTTTTGATTAGTCTCTGTCACTTCTGGATTTTGTTACTGAGACGCATTTCCCTGTATTTTCCAAAAAGTGCCTTCTTTTTTTCTAAATTTTAATCTTCCAGTCCATTTCAGTTTTTGGCTTCACTTAGGCAGCATGCAAACACAGTAGTACAAATTAATATCTTCAAATCAAAACACTGAGCTGAAAGCAAATATTTGTTCCTCCTCACATCAAAAACAAACATCAAAAACTTGACAAGCTTACATCTGATTTTCTCATTTTATACACTGATTCTACTGAAACAGACTTCAAAAAGAACCAAAAAAAACCCCCCAAACAAATGCTGACAATTTAGTGTGGCATAAAATATATAATACAAAAACCCAGGGAGTTATCTCTTTCAGTAGTTTTCCCGCTTTGCCTCCTCTAAGAGGACATTACAATTTAGTGCACACAAACTTGTGCAAAGACACCAGCAACAAAAAGACAAAGTCAACGTAGGGCAGGGATTGTTTCACATACTAATATACTCCACATTTCTTTCACTTGATGTTGTTTAGCTGTTTAAACAACAGGCCAGGAGCCTAACCTGGCCGTGTTCCTATCTCTGGCAGCTCCCTGCATGACAAGATTTGTATAGAATAGAATAGAATAGAATTCAACTTTATTGTCATTGCACATGCACAGGTACAGGGCAACGAAATGCAGTTTGCATCCATCCAGAAGTGCTTTAGTGATATAGATATATTACAATATATATTAGCAATAATATAGATATGTGAGTATATTACAGAAATGGGTCTATTATGGTATGTTATAATGTACACGGTATGAAGTATGTTGTGAATATTCTATAACTATAAGTATGTACAGGCTGTAGTGAGTACAAGCTATGTACAGGCTATGAACAGGATATAAATATGAAAAACTATACAGAATATGAAATAAATAACTTTACAGAAATCTGAGATATACAGCTATACAGAAATGGGAACTATGCAAGTTGTAAACAGTTGTAGGATTAAAGATTATCGAATGTACAGAATGATTATTTACACAGAGCTATACATTAGTGCAGTTAAGATAAGTGAGGGTGTAGATAGTTTCTACAGAGGCTATATAAAGTGCTAGTGGTTGTGAGTGGTGGTTCAGTCCATGTTATTATTGTGTTTGAGGGTACAGTTGTCCATTGTGGGTGTGTGTATGTTCAGTCCATGAGTTTAACGTGGGTCAGATGTCAGGAGGCAGAGTTCAGGAGTCTGACAGCTGTGGGGAAGAAGCTGTTCCGGTACCTGGTGGTCTTAATGAGTGCAGGTCTCATACAGGGCAGTTCTGAATATCACTGTTAAAATCCTGGACGGTGTATAAAAGAGGATCATTCTAAAATGAGATATCACCGTTTGAAAAATGAGGCTGCTAACCTGACAAAATTATTGCTGGCATTAAAGTAAAACACTATAATGAAGAGGCCTGAAGTAGCAATTTCAGTGACAGCAATACAGATGAAATAATGTTTGTTTTGAAATATTTGGCAATGAACATTATGTTACTTAATTTGTCTGAAAGATGGATAGAAATTGTTTGGAGGCACACACACACACACACACACACACAAAAGAAGAGAAGGGACTTACAATAGACATCCAGGCGATAATGCCGAATCCTCTTCTGCCCATTAAGTGCAGGGTGGAATGCCTCACAACTCAGAGCTGCCCCATCGTCTTTCCTTTCTACCGGGATGCGGATGGTGCTGGACACACTGAATGTCTTCCCATTGTCCTGCAGGGATACCACACCTGGAGACAGGCAGGGGAAGCAGGGGGGATTGAAATAATGGAAGTAAATAATACCGGTGAGGTGGCCAAGAAACATTTTAGCAGCCAAAATATGCCTGTTCTTACTTTCTCCCTGCTGAGACATCACACCTATGTTAGGGGACTGTGAGCTGCAGGGAGAAGGCGAGATGGAGGAGAAGAAGGGATTTCGCTTTCTTTTTTTTGATGAGAAACCAAAGGGGATAGAAAAACTGAGCAGAAAGAGAGTAAGAAGTGAGGGATTGATGAATGAGCTTTTTAGAGCATCACCAGGTACCTGTAAAGGGGAGGATGAGTGGTGAGGGAGCAAAGAAGAGATAGAGAGAATAGAAAGCAATTTGCATCTATATTTCATGGCAATTATGAGCAGCAGCACAGTTTGTTTTCCGATAGTAAATCAACTGAATGTTTTGTCTGTGTGCGAGCGAAAGAAAGAGAGAGAGAGATAGAGGAGAGAGAAGGATAAAAGAAAATATGCATAACCCAATTGAGATTTTAACTGAGCCAGACATGGAGAGAGAGAAGGACGTCAAAGGAACAGGGTGAGAGAATAAAAGGAAAGGAGAGAGGGACGCACAGAGAGAGAACGAGGGCAGCAAAACAAGCATGATTGATGTGTGTGTGTGTGTCTGTGTGTGTGTGAGAGGGGTGGGGTGGGGGCAGACATGAAAGAGGATGATAACAGCGCGAGGCAGATGCAGAGTGGAAGAAAGATGCAAGAAGAGAGGAGGAGGAGAGACAGACGGAGGGAGGAGGAATAGTGGCAGCAAACTAACGGGACTTGACATGGTCACGTATTGGGAGTTTGTGCTTGTTTAGGCAGAATACAATATACTTATATTGCACTGAATTTTCAATTATTGCTGGCAAGAAAATGAAAGTGAGCTTAATCGAGGCCTGAGAGGATGCTAGCGTGTGCAGATGAGCAAGAATAAGGGTGCGGCGGGAAGATAGCGTCTTAATTAAAGAGTACTTCTGATATCTGTTGGGATCTGCTTCTAACCTTTGGTGTCACAGTTTGTTTAACTCAGGGCCAAAAGAGGTGGGTGGAAGAGAAGAGGCGAGAGAAAAGAAGGGAAGAGAAGAGAGGAGAGAGAAGCATTAGGAAACAAGATAAGACAACTGAGGTAAAAGGACAGTCCCTGTCTGTCTCTTGGACTCTTAAAGTGTTGTGTAGCCAACAACTACGCCGAGGAGCCTCACGTCTTTGTCAGCAGTGAAACTTAAAGGAAAAAAGAGACTGCTTTAAAAGAAGGTGAAGAAGTTAAGCATAAGGACATGGAAAAAAAACACAGAATGACGGTGACAGGTGCGTTCTGACAGAGAAAAAGAGAAGAGACTGGATGAAAGAGACACCCGGTGTCAGACAAAAATAGAAGGTAAAAGAGATGACAGCTGACATGAAGTTTAAAAGGGCAAAACGCTGCTCGGTGCATGTCCAATAAGCTGCTGACAACAGATTATCGCGCTTTATTTAATCTGGTCCGTGCAGAGCTATCTGAAGTTACAGATAAATGAATGAATTAATAACAATACAAAACACATCTGACACCAGTTTGTACTTTTGAACAATACCGTCTGCATTTATTAAAAACTGGAGATAAAACCGAATAAAAATAATAACAATGAGCCTCAGTCAGAAATGCTTTGCATGACTTAGTCCCCAAGAGCTGTTTTGTTGTTGCTCAGTCAACTAATAAAGTTTTTGAGCAATTTAAATCAAACACAAATGCTGATTTAACAGAAAATTAATAAAAAAAAATGGGTGGGTGTAAAAACAAACAAAAATGATTTCTCAGGGGTTAAATAGGTTGAAGGGCCATGGAAAGATATTTCCCAGATGTATTATTGAGCAAAGTGCTCCTTTAACTGAGGGAACCCAAAGGAGACAGAGAGTTAGAGACGAAGGATAGATCAGGGTATCTGACTGATGGATGGCTCATAGATTTATCAGCAGCAAAGAAGTAGGGAAAGTCAGAAGATGTTGAATTAAAAACTGTCTTCACGAAGCTGTAAAAGAGATAGCATGGGAAAAGAAGAAAATCAGGAGTGCGCGAGGCTTCTGGCAGTTTAATATAATAGTGTGCTTGTCAGATTACGTGCAAATAAATTCAACTGAAATTAATTTTCATGAGAGATTAGCTTGAGAGAACGGACAAAGTCTATGTATATGTTTTCAGAATGAAAAGATGTTCACTGTAGTGGACACGGAGAGGCAAAAGTGTTACATTATTTAGCTGATGTTGATTTAATGAACACAGATTTACTTCTTCAATTAACTTGAAATAGAAGGAATACTACTGTTCCAGTCTCAAAAGAAGTGCTGTTAATCAGTTGGAACTTTAGTGTTGCCTATAAATATTGCACAAAAAAAGTGGATCAAAATGTAGAAAGTGGTTTGGAGAGAAAAAAACATGGCAGCCCCACAGCCCAGATGCACATTTCCCTGCTCACTTATCATTCACCTATTTTTTTACCTGCTTCTATCAACACATCCATCTGCTAGTCCCCAATCAACCGATCAATCACTCATTCTTTTATTCAGCACTCAATCTGCAACCTGCAACTCAACACCTCAAAGACTAAGGAACTGGTTGTGGACTTCGGAAGGTCCAGAGAAGGTCCACTGCCAGTTCAGATAGAGGGGGAGGAGGTGGAGGTGGTCAACAAGTACAAGTACCTCGGGCTGTGGGTGGACAATAAACTGGACTGGTCATGCAACACAGAGCACCTGTATAAAAAAGCCCAAAGCCGACTGTACTTCCTCAGGAGGCTGAGGTCTTTTAACATCTGCAGGAAGCTCCTGAGGATGTTTTACCAGTCAGTGGTTGCTGGAGTACTTTTCTATGCTGTGGTGTGCTGGGGGAGCAGCACAGCAAAGAGGGACTCATCCAGGCTGGAGAAACTGATCAGGAGGGCTAGCTCTGTGGTCGGCATGAAGCTGGACACTCTGGTGACAGTGGCAGAGAAAAGGACATTAAAGAAACTGATGGACATTATGGACAATGCTGGGCATCCTCTGCACACGGCCATAAACAATCAGAAGAGTCTGTTCAGTGACAGGTTGCTTCTCCCCAAGACAAGAACTAACAGACTTAAAAACTCCTTTGTCCCACACGCCATCAGACTGTTTAACTCCTCTCTGGAGGGGAGAGGGAGGGGAAACAGGAGGACAAAGGAGGGGGGAACAACTAAGCTGTAGTGCCTCTGCACCTCACTGTACAATACCTTGTGCAATACTTTTTGTAAATAGTCAACAGTGCAATAGACTCAATACTTGAAATGTGCAATTCACTTGTATTTTTATTTTTTATTCCTATTTATTCTATTTATCCCCTTTGTATATTTTATTTATATTTGTCTCTGTATTTATATATATGTGTGTGTGTGTGTGTGTGTGTGTGTGTGTGTGTGTGTGTGTGTGTGTGTGTGTGTGTGTGTGTGTGTATATATATATATATATATATATATATATATATATATATATATATATATATATATATATATATATATATATATATATAACAGTTCTGTAACTGTAACTTTGGTCGTTGCTGTGCTTTTTTTGGAAGTCGAATTTCCCAGAGGAACCCACCCGAGGGATTAATAAAGTTCTATCTTATCTTATCTTATCTTATCTGTGATATCACCCAACCATTCTACTTCACCTGCCCTTTATTACCCAATTAACTCCCTCATTTATCTCAAACAATCATTTGAGCATTCATCAGTCCATCTGTCAGCCATGTACCTGCTATCTCCCGTCCTTTACGCATCCATCGCAGGGTGGCGGCCGGCTTGCTGCGTGGTGACACACAGGTGAGTTCCGCCTCGCCGCCCTCCACAGCCTCCTGCTTCACCTCCACTGTGGGTGTCTCTGGGGGAACCAAGACCGAGAGTGTCGCCACCTGGTGGTGCGTGGAATCCGTGTAGAGCTGGCAGAAGTATCCGCCCTCATCGGACACGCTAACGTTGGTCAGTGTGATGCGAACCAGCCGTTGCGTGAAGAGCACCATCTGGAAACGGTCGTCCTTCAAGGCTGGAATTGGGCAAAGACAAAGAAGAGAGTAGGAGAGGGAAGAGGGTGGCGCGGAAGTGAAACCGCATGAGTTGGCATTGTTGAGGATACGGAGAAGAGGACCGTGAAAAGGTGGGAAAGAAAGGGAGGGGTGATGAAAATGACATGGAACAAAAATATGGAATTGGTGAGGAACTCAAGAACAAGATGATGGGTGGTGAGTTCAATAGTCAGCAAACAAATATAAAAAAAAGACAGTTACAATTTATAATGAAATAAGAAACAAAGCTACTTTTGGCTGCTCCCTTAGTCATGTGGGATCACCACAACAGGAAGCACTGCAGGTTTTCTTTGGCAGGTTTTCTTCTTGACACAAAGGGATTTGTGTCTCCTCCCAAGTCAGGCAGAATCAGGCAATCTTACGCTTGTTAAGCAAATGTGCAATCCACTACACTAATATGGAGCCACTGCTAGTTATAATGTAAAGCATTTATTTGAAATCTACCCACTGTGTCATTATTAATTAAACCCAAAAAACGTATGTAGATCTTTTTACATTCACGCAGACACACAAGCTATGACTGCTAAGGATGCCATATTTTACAAATTTTCTGTTTTCATACATTTTACTTGGCAGGCTTTCATCTTGGTAAATCTATCAATTTTACATTTTTAAAAGCATATCAGAAAGCTGACATCTAGTCCCCACAAAAGGTAATTTATTCTGCAGGATGCAAATTCTCCACAAGAGGGAGCTAATCAGTTGGTGACAAGGTAGTCCCAACTGGTCAGTTATTAGGATCCTGTATTCTACTTTGATTGGCTACTTTGTTGTGATCAGGACAGCTGATAAAACCTGAAAAGACATTTGACTTCTGAAAGGTTGCGCAACAGGTAAAAGAGCTCGGTGTAGACTTGGCTAAATCAATAAACGGGTCTGGTGATGGGTAGCTTAAATGGCCACAATCTGGCCACAATCAACCTTCCAAAGCTATTAAATATCTAAATTAAAGAGATTTAGATAATTGGCTGCTTGAAAGGAAACACTAGATCAATGAAAAGCTCCATACTTTCTTCATTCAGTGTGTATAAACAATTTTGCCTAATATCTTGAAAAACACAAAAAACCTCTTCATACACTAAATATGGTAAAATCGTAACTTGAAAAATAAGCAACCAAAGGTGTCAGGGAGATGTGGTGAAGCAAAAAGCACTGTGATTGTCTGTGAAATATACTGGGTAGAGTATAAAAACAAGTTAAATAGAAAACTCACTAAAAGACTACAGACAAACTTGGAGTCGGCTGGACTTTTATTCAGCAAAATGCAGGTTTTTGCAATGAGAACCAGACTGAATGAAATTGCAACATAAACTGCGCTTAAAGCGAAAGAATTCTTTTGACAGGACTTTTGTGCAGTGACAGTGCTTTTGAGGATCTTCGCCTCGTCTGCTTCTGTACGCCTCAGGTGGTCAGGCAAGTGTTCAGTCAGACATGGCGAACAACATAACAACCTGCTTATTTGCGTCAGTCTTATCTAACCTTGATGCAAGTTTTGGGGTAACTTTCTGTTATTTTTTGAAGTGAGGGGTCAGCACAGATAAAGGACATTACTTTTGCTCAAGAAATAACCATCAGTTCAGGAACTCTACACGTATCTTCTATGTGGGCAGAGATTCAGAGGTCTTGAGACAGGCTAGGATGAACCTGTACAGCAATGCAAAATAAAAGCAATTAGGACGAGTAGTTGGAGGGCCATTGAGGCAGCCTGTTACTAACCAAGCAAGAACAGGTTGCTGGAACTGCATGTATTTTTATTACAGCTAAGATTAAAATTATAGGTCCAAAGTTACAGGTTGGGGTGGACTTCTGATATGACTCTAGTTGAATCAAATTGGCCAAGTCTGGTTGAAAGTACTTTGCAAATAACAGGATTTGCTTTTTTTTTGTGCATCTTTGAAAATTCAGTGCATTTACATTTTGTTTGCAGTATTTTGAAAGTATCTGTCAAACAGCACAAGAGAACTAAAGGCTGCTTCAATAGAGGTACATGACATTTTGATCATTGGAATCAGTTGCTTCGTGGCCTCATGATAGTTTGCGCTGTAACAGCAAACAGTCAGTTATATCTCACCAACTCTGAAACAAGAGTCTTCCCCCTCTGTTTGCGATGTCACTCCCATGAACAGCTTTGTAGAGGAAAAAAAATGACAAAACATGGGAGAAACTGTGGCTGCGACAGCACCCCTGTTGATTTGCCGCTCGGGAATTGATAGTGCTGTTAAATCCAAAGCTTGGTTTGATATAGAAAAGTTCATAAACAGTTTTGCAAAGTCAGTCTCGGTGGAGCAGCTCCAGGCTGCACATTGATACAACATAACAGATGTCTTGGTTCACTCATTTCCAGCTTAGAGGGAGAGTGTCGTTCATTTCCCCAAGCAATGATTGGACTTTGGTTAACTAGAATGCATTCATTCGCTCTCTTTGTAAGTGCATGCTTTTTCCTCTCTAAGCCCATGCTTAATTAGCCTCTGGCATTTTTATTGTTTGTCTTATTAGATTTTAATCATTATTGTTTTTACTTTCTCTGAAGAACTGAAACACGCCATTTATTTCATTTTTGGAAAGATATTAAATTCAGAGGCACAAACTTTTGAGTCAGAGATACGTGCTGAATACTACAGTTGTGTATAACATACTGTGTAGGTCAAACAATAGAAAATAACAAAAGGCATCAAAGGCAACAATTTTAAAGCCAATCCCGAATCTCAGACCAATAAGCTACAATTACTAACCATATAATCCAAAAAGGAGAAAAATAAGAAAGGACAGTGACATGAGGGATGAGGAGTAATGAAGATGTAACAACTTTTCCTTTGTTAGCAAAGAAAGAGTACAATCAATAGGGAGAAAAATGCTGATAATGACAAATAACACCAATAACAGTCTGTGGTTGACAGTAGTTTCATGTCCATAGATTCTCATAAATACCTTTGAGACTCACTTTGTATTGACTTGGCTGTGAAACCTCCCTCATGCTCCATCTCTATTTTATTCTGTCCCTCTCTTCTTTCCTTTGTGTTGGATTTGGCCTGGCCATCTCGCAGGACAATTTACAACACAGAACAGACACTACGGTATAGATATTAGCTTTGCGGGAGTGTGTGCATGCTTGTGTGTGTGTGAGCGAGAGTGAGCAAATAGGGATGTAGAAAAACGAGAAAAATAGACTACATAATGCAGCAGGCAGGGAAAAATAATATAAAGACAGAAATCCACAGGAGACTAAGAGAGCAGCCTGGGGCAATGGAGTTAGTCCACTTTTCTTGGAGGTACACCACACTAATCTGTCCACCCCACCCCTAAAATTTCCCCTCCATCGGATGGCAATGAGAGCATTGTTAGAGAGCCATTCCCTGCAGACAGGTAAATCTTTTTCCCCCTCTCTGCACTAAATGGCAACTAAATGTCAGACTTCTGTTCAAGTCCAAGTTCACCATGATTGTCCTATCTCATTTGCATGCTGAGGAGAGTTGGCAATAAGATGAGAAAGAGAGATATGGACAACTACGGAGAAAGGGTCCATTTAGTTAGTTCTACTGCTCTATTATAGCTCTCTGTCCCCACAATCTCATAAAAAACACCCCTGACTACTTGCTCACTAGCAAAACAGGCAGTCTAATTCACTGCACTTAGTGCAGCAGCTCTGTTTGGGCAGCTAGTGTGGAATACATCAGCAGAGAAAGGTCTTAGTTTCTTAGCCTGTAATCTAGGTGGCAGATGGGCAATAGAGTGGAAGTGATGGAAGAAATGGTGGAGGTGGCGAGAGCCAGAGTGAGGTGCAATTTACACTCCCAGAAAATGTCCACAATGAGGCTTTTTTTGTTCTTACAGGAGCCAAATTAGT
Source organism: Diplotaxodon limnothrissa (assembly GCF_057381915.1). Lineage (NCBI taxonomy): Eukaryota > Metazoa > Chordata > Actinopteri > Cichliformes > Cichlidae > Diplotaxodon > Diplotaxodon limnothrissa. Next base: position 24,030,954 of record NC_140606.1, on the reverse strand, counting down.
TATGGGAAGCCATCAATGCTTTATAGCTTTGCTAGACTTTGGAGCACTTCCTAATGCGGTGTCTTTCTTCAGCAACTGATCCTCCCTTTCCTTATTCTCTCTGTGGCTGTGTTTTTCTTAACCCTCAGCACCTTTTCTCATTTCCCTCACTCTTTTCTTTCTTTCTCATTTTCTCTTTCATTTGAGCCTTCAAACCGCTTCTTCTTCCTCGTTTTGATTAGGCCTCATCATGCTTTCCAAAGGGTGCAAGTCCAAGCCTCGTGGGAGAGCAGACGGAGCGACTCTGTTTAAATACTTAATGGAACTTACCGGCAGCGTGCTGATCTGATAGAATTGGGGGGAGAAGGTTTCCCAAAGCAGCAACCTCAACTACCCAATTACGTCCGCTCCGTGATCGAGGTGACTAACAAGTGAAGGCTAAGTGTATGGAACAAAAGCACTGGAGTGCTGCACCTGTGAACAGTGAAACTACGCCTGCAACTGATTTTTGTTTTTACTGATTTTTCTCTCATCTTTGAGTGCTATTTTGCAGACTGTTCCTGTGGGGAGTGTGGGAGTGTTGATTGTCGGATCAATGTAATTACAAGAACTGCAGGTTTTAATGATTAGAAAGTTGAAAATGTGTTCAAGTGCAAATTTTCACATATATAAATATCACACTAGATGACTGCAATTACAACTTTGAGGTATAAGAGTCTCCTTTTTACTGTGGTCAAAAGCAAAGGGTTTTAAAAAGTCTGAGCATTGCACCTTGTACCACCTCACCAAGAAAATCAGCTCTTGATCTATTGGCCGTTCATTATTTTGACATTAAGCTCCTTTTAGCATTTTACAATTTCTACCTACTTACTGCACACTGAAAAACAAACTATTAAACCTTTAAAGCTGCGTGAAACTGCCAGTGGCATTAAAATAACTATTAGGACCTTAGACTGTCTAATGCACAAACACAATGTTTTGTAAAAGTCAAATTTTAAGATGCTCAGATAAGAATTCAGAATTATTGACTTAGCAAGAGTTGCAGATTGGAATTAAAATGCTAATGTGTACGATACTCAGGCGCTCAGAAACAGTCATCAAGAGCAGCTTGAATGAAGTTAGCTCAGCAAACAGATTATCTGTCTTATCACCTGTCACGCAATTACAGCAGCGAAAAAATCCTTTTCCAAATAACAAGTAATCAAAACATATTTCTTGGAGTAGCTAGGCACTATAGAGACGAGTGTTCTGCCACTTGAAGGAAAGAATTGGATCTTGGTATGTAGATCTTCAATAAAGTAGACACTGTTGAGAAGTTTTCACAATAGAAAGCTCCTTGGATGAAAGATGAGCAAGTGATTTTGCTGGGGGATTTGGGGTTTTCTAGTTGGCTGCTCTTCCAAACAGATAGAGATGATTTTTACGCTTGTTGCAGACTGTGCTTTTGATGTGATTTTGGCGGGGGCGGCGGTGGTGGCAGTGTGGAGACTCCTGTGCATAATAATATCATGTATGCTCAAAACCAAGCAACTGTGAACACAATTGTGCTGGCACTTCGTTACAGAGAGATTGCAGCAGCTAGCTGATTAGCTGGTTAATAGGATTTTGTTTTCAAAGTTTGTTTGGTTTTAATATTAAATCCAGCTCACTAAATAAGGGAGTTAAACAGATATTTTCCCCTTTACTGATCAGTGTCTATGTTTTTTGTGCTTGTTTTTTTTCTCCTTGAGAACTTGTTCGCGTTTGACTTGAAGGAAAGGGGCTCAGCTCGGAGGAGACCAGGCTACTGGTGTCTTATATGCCTGAACTAAACACATACACCATCCTCCCCTTTACTGTGAACATTTACAAGCCACAGTATGAAACTGTAGCCTTAAGCCCAAACTAATGTCTTATCACATAGATTATGTAGTGCATAAATAACACATTTTTTGGTTCAATTAAGCTGCTACACACAAAATTCAAAGCAATGTTTAATATCCTTGATCGCTGTTCTTTTGCTCAGAGGTTTCCTAGCAGCATTTCTGCTGCAAATCTGGCTAAGGTAGCAACTTCTGCCCTTAATTAGTAAGAAAAAAAAACAGGTAGAGTTTGCCTGCCCCGAGGCCCTCAGTGAATTCTGCTTTCATTAAAATATTGGTTACAATGATAATTTGCCATAAAGTTGTATTTAAAAAAACATGTGATTGTCAAGGCCATGCTCTAATGAGGACTTTAATAAGTTCTGATCTCATCACTGGGGTTAACAGCAGATTATGCAGAAAGCTTCGAACTGTGCTTTTAAAACAGATAAGTAGTCACACTGTTAGGGCACACAGTAAACCCATCTCCTAATTTCACGTGGTGGTTAGCTGACTTTTTAATGTGAAATCACTTCAAAGGGAAAATGAGGACATTTGCGAGAAGAAAAATGTAAAATGAAAGTGTTGGTGAGTCACTGCTAATGTGTCTAAAAGGCTCGCTTTAAATGTCACCAAAGGCAAATACATAGACAAGGATAAATTAGGTTTGTCTGCAGAGACCAGCGTGCACGCAGATACACACCTCGCGTGCCGTTGAAGAAGAGAGTCTGGCGGCGGGGATTCTGGATGACCACGATTGATCCATCGTAGTTCTGCAGGCGGCAGGAGATCTGAGCCGTACCCCCCTCCAAGACTGTTACATTCTCTGCTTGCACTGCCTGACAATGGGCTGAGGGAGAGAAAGAGAGACGTAAACATAGTGATACAGAGGTTGGACAATCCAGAAGAAAGAAGGGGAAAAGAAAAGAAAACAGATTGAGGGAATAGAGAGTTGTTCAATTCTCTTGAGGTTGAATCTTTTAAAATATAGTACTTAAAGGATGATTCATTTGCTTGCTATTCATCACACAGACACAATAATGAAATAAATGTTGAAGAGGAGGGAAAAAAGAGAAAGAGATAAAGTGATAAAGCGATTGAGAGCAAAAGAGAAGCCACCGAAGGACTCAACAGGTAAAAGAAGGTTCTCGAGCACTGCATTCATACGATAATAAGATGGATGATTATAATTACTGCTATTCGTTTCTTTACATGCACAAACACACATACAACATCCACATTGCTTTGGGCTAGTCTAACAGAATGCATCAACAAACACATTTGAACAGATAACGCTTACATCTTTAAGTGGCTGTTTGTCTCTTGGGCTTTAGATACATGCTTGAATGGCCATGCATAAGCACAAACCTGGTGGCATACAGCCAAACACATGTGCACACAACTTAAATTCATTCAAACAGATGACCACACTGCTACCCTGTCACTACTTGTGTGTATATGAACAGTTTAAGTTGCAGCAGCATTATTGTACAAGTCTGTAATTGGCCAAAGTGCCGAGCTATGAAACCAGGATGGGAGCTTTAATTGGACTTCACACATTCTTAATGCCATTTCTCTACCAGGTGCATTCTAAACCCACTGATTACACTCCATTATCCAAATGAAATGGTTCTCATAGGGACACTTTCATGTACACGTGGTTGGAAAAGTACGCAATAACAAATGAGCACAGACACACAAGCACGTGTGCACGGAAAGTGACTTTCACAGTCCCAAAAACTGTCTTACATAGTCTTTCAAACAAACTTGTCTGGCTCCTCCAACTCAATATTTTTAGACAAGGGGGCTGAGAAATAGCAGGGAGCCTCTTTGATGTTGCTGACAGCTCAAGAGGTTGATTATGCTCTGATTGTTGCACCCTCCATGTTTGTGGGTCAGGCTGTTGACACGACTCGGCTGAGTCACACCTCCCGCTGAGCACAATGGACACTGAGAGCCGTCGTTTGAATTCAAATGATTTGCGGAGCAATTAGTCATATGGTTCCAGCCAGGAGTGGAATGTGATTGCCTTGAAGAGAGTACCAGCTTGCTGGGCCTCCAAAACTAGTATTTACCAATTTGCATCTCCATTTGCATTCCCTCTCTCCCTGGCAATGTGTTGGCTGCGGGGAGGATTTAGAGGAAGAACGACACCAATATTGAAACACAGTGATGAAGCAGGCAATGAGAAGAACTGATAAAGACGGCAATGTTATATATATTTCACCGCTGTGTCTAGCAGTGTCTCTGAGCGTTGTAAAACACCTTCAGAAAGCAAGAAATGTTGTGAGACAAACAGACGGCAGCTGCTGTAGTAGGAGTTGCTGACTTGACTGCTTTGGGCCAAAATAAATGTCTATATCTGCAACAGAGTGTGTGTCCTGAGCACGTTTTGCATGCATGTCTGTGTGTGCACTGGCTGTGCATATGCAGGTGTTAACATATTGCAATTAAGCTACTTTGACATCATCTGATCCCTGGAACTTCATCCAAATCTAATCCCCCTTTGATTATAATCTTTTTTAATGAAATACTCAAAGCCTACACATTCATCACGTCAGGGGAAACACAGAGACACAATGGATATTGAACTGAAGTCAGAAAGAAACCAAGGGGGAATAACGACAAAGGAGACTCTAATACTTTATGGAATGGAGAAAAAAATCTTGACAATTACCACTAATTGTAGTCATTATTGCTCTCATTCTCTGCATCAATATTGTGATTCATATCGGGGGCCATCAGGGCCTGCCACTGCCATCCCAATTATTTTTCTAATGGCTGTTATTACTCATCACCATAGAAACTGGGCTTGGCCACCATTGTCTTAAACAGATGTAATTGCAAAAGCGCTGCTGCGCATCCTGACAAAAACAGTGCCGGGTCTGCGCGTGACTAGTGACCCATCGGAACCAACAGAAAGCGTGCCCTTAAGAGCAAGACAGAAAGTGGTCAAAAGTTTGCTTCTGGGCTGAGGCCAGAGAAACTAATTAGCTGTCCATTTGTACACCCACTTCTCCTGACAGCTGTCACCTCTTCAAAGAAAATTAGCTGTGGTGGGATGGCGGTAAAGCACAAAGAAAAGCGGGAAAGAAAAATAAAAATTAAAACTCATTAGTGGCTTATGCATCAGTGATGACTGACATCCGCAGTTGCTTTCTGAGAGATGCCACCCAGAAACACCTGCTGCATGCTGGTGTATGATCAATCTCAGCAAAGAGAACGAAAGAGCAGAGGGATATAGAGATGGCGGGGAATGAGGGCTCTAACCAGGAAATGATAGCAGGGAGTTAGGAAGTGATGGTTCGGGTATAATAATGCAGCTGGTGGGGGCTGGACGAAATATGCGAGAGATGACGCATATTCTTCAACTCCCGCTCGTAACGCAGCTGGGTACAGCACTTTAGTTTGACTGTAGGTTTTATAGGCTGCCATTCACATCAAGGCCATGAGCCTGTGCCTCTGATCACCAGCATGGTACAATCCACAGAGGGAATGAGAAGGAGGGGGAGGGAATCAACCTCTGTGACAGAGGTATTAATCTCGGCCCCATTAAAATCTGTGCCCATAATAAAATACTCCACAAGCGTCGACTCGTATTAAGAGAGAATGGCGAGTGCAATCGATATCATGGTAGTGCACTGACGGTTATGGCAGTGGATAAATAAAACTGGATGGGGAGCAAAAACAATCACTTCTCTCTCCAACCAAGCGGGGGCAGTATTTTATAGCAGTGAAATTCCTATCATTTCCCATGCCACTGCCCCCGCTGTCACAGCCCTGGAAAAGAAAATAGAAGCCCTTATTTACTATGGCAGGAGACATCCAAGAAGGGCCATCATTTCAAAATACATAAACAAATAAATAAATAATAGGCAGGCAAATTCATAAGACAAGGGACCCGTCCTAATGGTCCCACAATAGGGTGAGTTATTAGCCAAGGGAGCCGGTGGGTAGTGGGACAGAGTGAGGGGATGAAAGGAGGTGTAGAGAGCTAAAAGAAGGGGATTTGGGAGGCAGCCAGGTGGACTGCTGGCTCACCCTTGGTCACGGTAAATTCTAGAAACTGTTTCACTGGTGCAGGGTTAGCAGGCTGAATTACGGCCTTGCTGCGTCTCTCTCACTTGGTATCACTCTCCCCTTAACTCACTCTCTCCATGTCTTTGAAGGTGGAGAAAGGTGAAGATTGAACAGAAAGACAAGCCACATAAGAGATGAACTGTCTCCATTTGCCCCAAACAAGCCCTCATGTATCCTTGAAGAAGTGCAGTCACTGTCTCCCTATTCATTATCTGTCATTATCTTTCAACTGGACGAGGGCCAAGAGCTTGTGTTTTCTTTGCATGCTGGTCACGGATTTACAAGGGAACTGGTGCTGTAGACTACAATGCATAACCCCTGATGTTGTTACTGCTTTAATTAAAACAATAACAGCAGCTCATAGTTTCCACTCATAAGGGCTCGTCCTTTGGCAACTTCTCCATCACTTCCCATCTGGATGTACATATTTTTTATCTTGCGTTATCCCGTGAGTCTGCGAGGCAAGTCGGTTTCTACGGTATGTATGCAAATGAAGTGTGCAGTGTTTATATGCGTGAGTGTATATTTATGAGCATGTGTGTATGAACACTTGCTCTAGGTTAATCACAGAGTTTTGCAGCGTTCCGACTCTATGAAAAAGCTGACTTTGACGTTCTTCCACTCCAAACCTCCCACTGCAGACCCGCAACTCTCTCCCGTTCCCTCTCCCCTCTTTCTCTTCCCTGTCTAAAATTATCGCTTTATCTCACAGGGAGGCAGAACTCTGCCAATCAAATCCAGTTCCAAGAAAAAAAATTCTCCCTGTACATAAATAATACATAATCCTTTACAAATCTCGCTGTCGTCTCTCTCATTACCTTTGTTCAGTCCCTTTCTGAAGTCCTCTTTTCCCCTCCTAAGCTCACACTTTCTTCTCAGTTTTTGAGTGTACTACCCTGTCCCCGATTTTTTACTTCATCCACAGCTCATAATTCTCTCCTCCCGCTGTCTTCTTGTCTAATCTCATTCTCACATCTCCCTCTTTCCTCTTTTTATTTAAACCCAGAGTCTCTCCATCCATCTCCTCCCCACCTTTTGCCTTATCTAATCCCTGATTCTTCGTCATTCAGCGTTCCTTCTCCTTTCGGCCCATCTTCTTTCTCCTTCTCATCTCCCTTATCTTTTATTGCATCGTTCATCATGCATCTTCTTCATTAATGCTGTCCTAAAGGTCCCCTTTCCGCTTCTCTCCTGGGCCTCAGGAGAATTTTTGCAACTTTTTTCTCTTTAAATCTTCCCTGTTATCTCTGGTCTCTAAACTCTTTCTCCCTCTCTCTTTTTCTTTCTTCATGTAGTTTTTTTCCTGGCTTTGCAGTTTCATTCTGAACTCCAATATGCTTTCATTCCCCTTGCAATCTCTCTCATTCTTTCTCTTTTTGTGACTCAGTGGGAATCTTTTCCTGCCTCTCTGCTGGTTCCATCTCCACACTCTCCTTCCCTAAATGTGATTTGTTCTGCAGCTCAAGTCTGCAGCATAATCATGCTGTTTTTATAGTGTGCGGGGAGAGGGGAAGAGAAGGAGCAAGGGGAAGACAGAAAAAAGTGAGAGGAATGAATGGGACAAGAGGGCAAAACAAAAATAAGTGGAGCAAGAGACCGAATGTTTCAGTTTCCCCTCTTTCATCTTCTCTACGTTCTCTTCTCTTAATTACTTGTCATATAGCTCAGCCCTGTCCCTCTATCCTACCCTCTTTTTTCTCTGTGTTTTTCTTAATCTCTCTCTCTTTCTCTCTCTCCAGCAGAAACTTTAGACCTCATTTCATCCATCAACCAATGTTGTGCTATTAGAACTGCACTGCTAATCAGCAAATCAGCATAAAATTGTCTCTTTTCACTCTTGACCTCTCATTAGAAACATTTACTTTCATTTATTTACATATTTCAAATCCCGTTTTTAGCATTCTGATTTTGCTCCCTAGTCACACTGCCTCCATCCTCCATTGCACTGAAATCTTATTATTTTACTGCTCTCATCCCCCTTTTTTTCCTCACACCTCCTCTCCTCCTTTCAACACATTTCTCATTTTGACTTTTGCATCTTTAGGTCTCTCTAGCCCTTTAGCGTATTTCAATCACCTCATCCCTGCCTTGTCCCATACCTTCTTCATTCCTCCCCCACTGAATTGTATCTGTCTGAGCCCTCTCTGCTCCCCTTGTCCACCCATCCCATTACTCTTTTTGCTCCCTTATTCACCTCCTCTTATGCTTCACAAATTACCATCTCTTTCTCTCTTTTCTTTCCCCTCCTTTTCCCCACATTTTCTGACAGCCAAAGCTGGTTAGCTCCATCTACTCTGCAGCATTTTACGGCCTGAGTCTGTCACAGTCCCAACAACCCTGCAACAATGGCCACCACACATACCCCAACAGCAGCTTAAAGGAAATTTACAAGGCTGTTACAACCACGGCAACTACACTGGAGATTCAACACAGCCAAAAGCACTGGTTTTAACACCCCTTCAAAATTTTCCTTTGGTGTGTGTATATTGGGAATATCATATGTGTGAAACTCATGGATGTGTATGTGTGGGAAATAGAATGCACTGATATGTGCATGTATTTAAAATCATGTGTGCGTACTCCTTTGAAATGGCGCATGCGAGAGAGTGTATGTGAATGCTCATTGAAGGTGAAGGAAAAAAATGTCCATCCCGGTTTTCCCTCCAAGGCACGAGCGATAAGCAGAGTTCTGTCCTTTCCTTCTAAGATTCCTAATTATTTAAAGTAACACTCAGGTATGCCATTCAGCGTGTTAGTACGAGCTCGGGAGCAGCTTGGGAGAACAAGAAAACAGAGACTGCTTTAGGTTGCCTTCCCAATCGACTCAAAGGTTTATTTAGTACATAACAGCTTATATAGAGAAAAAAAGGTTCGTGTGTCAGCAAGTTCTCAGTTCAAACCGGTACAGACCAAATAAGGAAACGTCTTCCTGCCTTGTGAGCAAAGAAGTATCCTGTGTGTAGTTTATCAGTTCAGCTACAATTTATGATCATCCCAGCAAAATACACTCCTAGACATAGAATACAGAGTTCTTTCATTAGTGAATTCTGAAACAAACCACCTGGCCTTTAACGAGCCTTTTTCTAAGAGATAAAGAAGGGAGGATGGGAGTAAGGAAGTGGTCTCGTCTCTGTGGTATTTTCGACCTTGGGGTACCAGCCTGTGATTCTTACACATCAATTCTTGGGTCAGAGAGAAAGAGAAAAACAACTAGTAAATGGGCCTTATTGAGTAACAGTTTCATGTATGATATCAACTATAAAACAATATCCTGTAAATGCTACCATGGTATCAAAATATCACAACAGTTGGCACAACTCGAAACTGCTTTGCTGGCTTGAAATTTAAACCCCGACTGCCAAAAGCTGACTGCCAACACAAAAACTCCTTCTCCATATAGATTATTCCCCACTTGTTACCCCAACCCAAGACCCCCTCTACATTCCATCATAGTACCATCACTATTAATGTCACTTCAAAAGTAATAGAATTTTTAAATGAAGGGAAAAGGATATTGTTTACTAGTGAGTAGCAGGGAAACAACATCTCCTCTGCTTTAAATTCATAATAATAATGACAGGAGGTATTAATAGCACAGCAGCAACTCTACTGCTGATCTCACTCCACTTCATCTACTGCTCTGGTTTGTGTTCAATCAATCATCTCTTGGCTTCAAATCTCAATCTCATGCAACTCTTTTTGAGGTCTTTTAGTGTCTTGTTTCATCTCTGTACCATCCGCTCCATCTCTGTCTTTCTTCCATACACACACAGAGTGCACTGTTCTCCATCTCTGTCTTTCCATTTCACTTTTTCTGCCTCTGCGGCTCCCTGCCTCCCTCACATACAGTACAAGTGTCTGTCTGGCCAAATCGTGTTTTCCTTGTGTCAGTCTGGCTCTCTCTCAATATTTGTCTCTTGCACTTCACTCTTGCACCATTCTCTCATACTCTGTGGGTCTAACGTTCTCACATTAGGTTCTTGAACCACACTCTTGCTTTCTCTATGTTTCATTTGCTTTCCTTAAGTCCTCAAGTTATTCCCTAGTCTCTTCATCTCATGGGGATACATGCTTGTCTTCATTTTGTCTCTCTTTAACCTTAGATGCAATTACCAAACTTAAATTAGGCTGAGCAGCAACATAATCAAAAGTACTGAGAAACCCCGACCCACAAGACCCAAAGGATCCAATGCTAACACCTACACGACACCTTCTCCATGTCCCAGTGGGTCAGAGTTGTTCTGGAAGCACAATGGGGTCGTACACAATATAGCTGCAATGTTGCATCTGATCAGTATAATTACCAGTACACTGAAAAATGATTTCATTGTGTGTTACTGTCCCTTGGTCAAATCTTGGAATTTTTAGTTTTTTGCACATTTGGACACCAAATACTTATGACTTATTCTTTTTATACAACATTTGGATGAATATCTGCAGGGAGTTAAAATGTAAATTACGCTGATGTATACTGTCTATACTAAGAGTGTTTACAAGTGAAAATGAAATGCTTGCTTCCTTGACTTACTTAGTGAGTAGCAGTAGAAACAACTGTGCGCATTTCATTTAACCAGTATGTGGGTGTGAGTTCATGTGAATAAGTGCAGGACTTACGAGTGATGCAGAGCAGGACCAGAACTAGGCTGCGCAGAGCAAGAGAGTAAGGAGCAGGAAGGAGGCGGCAGAGGACAGAGCTTCGGACAGGCCTCATTGTGTATTGAGAACTTGTGTTTGTATGTATAAATGCGCGCGTGTGTGTGTGTGTGTGTGTGTGTGTGGCTGTGACTGTTTGATCAATGGCTCCTTTGTGACCCTGCCTGCACTGCTACTGACAAACCAGTCCACACACACACATATATGCAATTGGATTTGTTCTCAAAAACAATGCCAACAAATGCACATGCTAACTGTTGTTGTATGAGGACAAACTGCTATACAGCATCCAAGCACATGCAAAGAAACTACCTTAGCAACAAAGCCACACAAGACTGACTTCTAGCCAGCGTTTGCACGCAACACACAAATGTTTTGCCAGAGCTCAGAGCAATTATAGAGCAAGCGATTTAGACACTATATCACAATGCACACAGAGAAAAGCTTACAGCAACAAAGTTCATTTGTTGACTATAGCTCCTTGTGTTCCTTAGACAGAATTTAGAATATGCATTGTTTTAATTCCATGTAATGCAGGAGATTTGCCACTGCAAAGTCCTACAGAGGCTCAGTTCAATTTAAAGAAAATGTAATTTTTTATTGTAGCGCTTTAAGTCTCCTGAGACCAAAGTCTGAGATTCTCAAAATCAATAAACTGAGAAAAACAATGCCAAACAGACCGTATACTAACAAGAGTATTCAGTAATGGCAGCTATGCAATTAACTGAATGAGGTACAGGTTAATTAATTCTTCAGCTGTATACTACAGCGTCACACTTGGAGCTTATAGCAGGGTCTGAGCAATAATGAGCCACACAGTTAACCACAACAACAAATAGGCAACCTGTCTCCATTGGGTCAAACCACACTTATTTAAGGGAAATAAACCATCAGTATTACAATATTTCAGTCAAATAAAGCACAAGAAACTGACATCCAAAGCAGGTCTGATTTTCTCTGCTGGTGTTGACAATATTACAACTTTCAAAATAGAACCATCTCCATTGCTATGCCCTTAAGGACAGAAGAATCTAGGGCAACAACGTTCATCCTCAAACAGATTGTATTTTAATGAGTTAGACAAGGTTTTCAGCACTTCTCACCCAACAAATCAGTAGGCAGAGAAGTCAATGTTCCTTAGAGCTAATACCAAACCATCCAGACCTCTTGAGAGACTGAGACACTATCTTACTGCAACTCATCTAGAGATAGCCAAGGTTAAATAAAATCCATTGAGCTCGAGTGCAGCGCTGAAAAGACAGAGTGAAAGTGCTTGCCCTGTGTAGAAGAACGAACTTGCAAAGCACTAAACAAAACTGTTGTAAGATGCTTTACATTCAGATGCTACATATTTTGGTATGCTATATTACCCCGGAGACTTGCACGTGATCCTCACAAGAATTCTACCATTATTCGCTTGGATGCTAGAACTTTGCAGATGAGCTATCATGTACACACTGCAGCGCAAATGGACAGAGATTTTACACGGTAATTTTAGACTTCTCTGAATAATCACAGGTTATCGGACAGTTTAATCATGCAGCATCGGCGTTCCTAACGCTTCCTTTCTAACGTGTTCCACTGGCTGCAGTCGGCGCCTGGGTGCACTCCAGTTACACTCTCGCTCAAACACACTGATCTCAAACCCTGCTGTGTTCAAGGTCCAGACACAGTTTCGCTGATTGTCAGGACCTGATGCCTTGTTGGTCTGTGTAAGTGTGTGGCTCTGGTGTGTTTGTGTGTGTGTAGTTGTGAGTGCTTAATGTGTGTGTGTTTGTAGTGTAGAGACAAAGCGCAGCGAGCTGCACCGCACACCTCACTGAGCACTATCTGATGGAATAAAGTGCGGGTGTCATCCTTAGATTACTACACACTGTCTGCTTTCTCTCTCACTCTCTGTGCTACTGCAAACACAATGAGCTCTAATGGCGATTGCTCTGACACTCCTGGCAAAGCTGAAAGCGGATCATCGCCAATCTTCCCTACAGCGCTGACTTCATTGGTCAACTGGCTGATGCTGAGAAAATTACTCTGTGTTGGTGTACACCAGCAGCTCGGGTCTGGCAGGTCTAAGGCCTTGCAGCACTCAGATGGAAACAAAGTCTATCCACTTGTTAAAACTGATCTCAAATCGTGCTTAGTTTATCCATTCTAGCGCCCGTTCTCTGTCCTCTTCTTTTAATCCTCTGGTCCGCAGAAGCTAGTTAGTTCCCACAACTTGTCCTCGTTTTGCTTCTTTCCTGTTGATCTATGAAAACTGTCATAATCCCAGCGTGCTATCACTGCTGATCAAATCCATCTGTCTGTTTTCTGTCGTTCACTTGCTTATATAAGCCTGGCCTCCCTCTCCTTGCTTAGACTCTGTGTGCGTGTGTCAGTGTGGGATCAGTGTCTGCATATTTGGCATACTATTTTGTGAAGGTTAGAGATGTCTGTGTGTGGATGGAAGCAGTGACAATGGATGCCTTTCAGGTCAACAAACAGTGGCAGTGTGTGTGCGTGTGTGAACTGTGCTTGACTGTTCTGTGTTGACTGAAGAAGAGTGTACATTTGGTTGACTGTTTAGCCCTTTCACTATCTACTAGCCATTAATTTATCCATGCAGCCACGAACAGAGGCATCATAGTGCCTCTTTATGTTAAATGGGCGTTTTTTATGGCTGCAGCGATGCACATGGCTGTCTGCTGACAAGAAGTGGGTACGTGTTTTTTGTCTTTGTAATTCAAACTGGATGCGGAGAAAGGAAAAATGAACATGACTATGAGTATATATGAGTTACGCTGATGCGAGTTTGGCCCATCAAAAAGTATCGGCTCCATATTTTTATACTGATGAAACAGAAATCATTGCTAACAGCTAGACCAACCTGACAGTAAATTTTGTTTCACCACATTGTGTATAATGAAATTCCTTTGTTCAAGCTCATGTACTATCATTACTGCTATTGGCAATAAAACCTGCAATACAAAGCCAATAGTGAAAGCTAACTGCAGCAGACTCTGCGTCTTTGACATTCATTGTCCTGTAAAAAGCGAAAAGCAACACAGCTTTGCTTTTATAATAGCACCTCTACTTGTTCTTGATCAACTAATCATAAACTATCGGTCCTAATGTGCCACAAGCTGTATTTACAAACATCTTAATGCATTTAATTTGAAACACGCTGTTCCCTATCATCAAGTCAAATAAAGTCAAATTTATTTATCAAGAGCTTTTATCAAAATAGGGTCATGGCAATGTACTTTATAGATTAACTAAGGACATAATTACAGACAAAAAGAACACATTGCAAATCATACCCACAACTGGTGAGTATGTGCGTATTTGTTTGTCTGCAAAGTCCCTGTGTGGGCAACCCCCTGATGGGTGTATTTGTTTTTGTCGCAGTGTGTGCGGAAGGAATGGAAGTAATGGCAAATTGTGTCCCCTATCCCCCTTCCTCTTTTTTTTTCCCTTTTTCCCCCTCTCTCTCATCCAAATCAAATTTTTAATGGGCTTCATTGGTGCCACCGTGGAATAAGTGTTGCCAAAGCACTTAAGGGGCTTAAGTCAGCAGCGTGCTGAAAATATTAAGCACTCAAACAGCCTTACAACTGCCTGCTTAAGTATGCCGAGGAGGTCGTGCCAGCATTTAATACCAATGGTATTAAAGCTCTCCGACAAGGGAGAGGAACAGAAATATAGATATATACAGTATGTACCACACCTGGGAACAGATGCAGCCTCACCGGAAGAATGGGAAGAGACTGTGAAGGCATGAGATGGACAAGTCATGAGGAGACAAGAGGGACGTAAAAGAGGAAAGATTAGCAGTGAGGTGAAGAAAACTGAATTTAATGACAAAGCAGGAAGCAGGTGAGTGAAAAGAAGTGGTGAGAAAAGGGAGGGAGAGAAGGAGAGGAAATAAAAAAAAATCAGTGTTGAGGAGGAGGGATGCAGGGGAATTGTGCCAAGGTATGGGAGGTAAGGGTTGATGGGATAGCTGTGAACCAGCAGCAGAGGGCTAATGCAGAGATTCTATCGGGAGGCTTATCCGAGATTAAATTTCTCTTTGTCCTTAAGGCGCTTCTTGGGTAAGCGGAAGTGTCGAATTTATTTCTTATGTCTCCCTTGAGGTTGAGGCGAGTGGGTTTGGAACATATGAGTGTATGTGTGCGCCTAAGCACGAGGTGGTGATGTCTTCATAGAGGTGGAGCATATGTATATGTGTCTATGTAAGCATGAAATTTGTAGGTTTATTAACTGTCAAAGTGAGGAGGAGGAGGAGGGGGTGTATTCCTGAAAGGTAAAATAAGTCAAATTAAGATTCAAGTAGGCTGTTAGTGTGGCAACAACACAGGCACGTGAATTTGTACGTTAAATTTGCATATTCAGAAACGTGTGAGTTTTCTTGCTTTATAGATTTTGTTTTATGAGCTGCTACAAAGCCCTACACTACGAGAAAGTCACAAAAACCAAATGTTATCTGAACTGTCCTGATTGAGTAATATCCTCTGGGTTTTATTCAGTGTACGCAAAAAAATGAAAAAGAAATAAAAAAAATCTATTTGCAGCTGCTGTTTGAGATACTACAAAATGAATAGGAATTTACAAGGAGAACATCAGAAATTCTAAATTGCAGGTCATGTATCTGTTTTAAAAAAAAAAAAAAAAGGGAAAAAAAACTATTTTGACCGAGCTCTGAGTACTTTCATATCGGGCCTGACAAGCTCAATCAGCCTCTCCCTGGCCCTCTGCTCTCTTTCTCCTCTCATCTTTCTGATTTCTTGTTTGGTTGACTTGGTGTTAATAGCTACCCTAGAGCCATGCACTAGCTAATCCAGCTGGGTTTGCTCTGAACTCTAATTAGAAAAGTCACAGCTCCTCAATCTATTTGACACTATCAGTGACTGCATTTTCTGGAGGCACAGCTCAGGTTACTTCCAGCTCACCTCACACTCCTGAGCAAAGGGATCAATATGGCCCGATCATTGGGGTGGCTTTCGAATGACACCAACAGCCTTTCTTTACACAATTTAGGATTAGAAAGTTTTGATTTTCTTTATTTTCACTGTTTGTTGACATTGGGGGCTGGCGAATAAATAAAAGTCAATGCTGCTCACAACACGACAGGCTCATAAGAATGCAAAACCGATACTGGGGCTTGAATCACTGGCTGTCTGAAATGACGTAGTTTGCATGGAAATAGGTTATGTGTAAAGACTGCGCATTTTAGTTGATATTTTCTACCTAAAATGGTAAACCTCTCTACTTTTAAAAGCATTTATAGAGGCAGTATTCCTTCGGAGCCAATTTCACTGATGTTTCTGAGCACATTTATAGAGGAAGTAGCCTATTCAGATACTTCCTACTTGACACATTTGTCTATTCCGAGTAAATAAATAAAACACTGCTTTGTCATAGCTTTCTGCTTTGTGTATGTATAGTTAACCCTGAGATTAAACTCACTTTATGGTCGATAACAGTACTGGCAGTTTCTTTTCACTGATTTTATGAGTTGAGGGAAAGACATAACAGGGCTGAGGTAGACATATATAGACATCCTATTGTTATTTCTAGTCCCATTAAGCATTTACAATGCATCAACCGCGCATAAAATTGGCAATTTTAGCATACTTTTTTTCCACCATGGCAAATTTTAAGCCACAACACTCTCAAGTGTCACACTGCAAGAAACGAAGATAAAGAATTGTGTTGATGGCCCGGTGCTATTGTAGTGGAACAAGCCAGCTGAATGTTTTATTAGAAATATGCAGTCTTTGGTTAATTCACTGCAATTTATCTCCACAAAAAACTCTGGGGAATCTTGCATTTTAATTCATATTGTGAAGCTTTGCTTTATCATGATCGCTGAAAAAATGCATCTTTCCAAGCTTCAAGTTGCACTTGTATCCCAAGGACTGTCCAATCACCATCAGCATGTGGAACTACTGGTCAATAATACAGCTGCTGGTGTGATTTTGTTACCACAACAAGTAGAATGTTTTCTTAAGCACGTACCAAATATTTTTGTGAATTCCTGTGAGCACTTTTTGTATACCAAAAACACCACAAGAAATGCTAAATACCTAGCGACACAGACAAAAACGATGTCTTGATTTTCCTCTTCTGCTTTTCCACAGTCCTGTGTTTGTTGACTTGAATAGTTTGTCAATGTGTTTTTTTAAGTGACAATTCTTTTTCGAACATTTTTCAAGGAAGCATTCCAAGATGACTCTGTGAAACAAATGATGTGGCACATTGGGATACTCTTAAATGATTTGGATATAAGCTAGAAAACACCTCTCACATCAAGCACTCACACAAATGCTAAAAACTCACTTCTGTTATGACTCACTTCTCAAGGGGTGTCTATACAATAATAATAATAAAAAATGTGTGAAGAAGTGAATGAATTTGCTCTTCCAATTCAAGCACAGGATCAAGTTGAACATCTTAACATCCCCAGAGTCATCAAATGTCTCAGTACAAACAGTATAGTTCTTTCAAGTACTTTTCACATTTTGCAAAGTTACATAGCCTACATGGAAAATTATGTTGCAATAATTAAGTCAATTTATAAAAAGAAGTAAAGAAAATGCACATTTTGAACAAAGCTAAATTGCAAATGCAAAATATTTATATGGCATCATTCAGACCTATACTGTAGGTATAAAAATGTCCAGTATCACTCTGTTCCTTCTCCTTATGCCCTATTCATTTTTACATAACAAAATGCTATTTAAAAACTATTTTATGTTTGTTTTAGACACAAAAAGCACACGAGTAAAGGCAGCGTAAAGGCCTTGTTGAAAAGGAATACAAACCTGCTTCAGATCTATTCTCATTCCTGAAAATATTCAGTTAGTAGTATTCAGTTTAGCAAGCGTGCAGCATAGTTAGAGTTTGCAGGTTTGCTGAAGTGAATTTGGCAAAAATCGTGAATACTGGTGTCCAAGTCCCGTGCTTTGGATAAGAAAAACTTTCTTACACTGAGCTGTAAAAGAAAGTTGGATTTCATCAACTTGAAAGACTGCCAGTAAGCATAATTTCAGCTTCAGTTACTTCTCCTATTAAACATAGCTGGCAAACCAATAATCAGTCCAAATGGTATATTTTAGAAGACCTTTTTAGAAGATCCTGGTATTTGACAAGAGTTACAGTGCCTGTAAGTAATGTCTGCAAACCCAATGACATTTAGTAAAGATTAGCTTTAGTTGCATACTTGCAAGTTGTTAACCTGGAATCATGCAGGTCATGTAAGAAGACCCCATAGACCTTGTTAGTGCAGATAAAATATGTAACACTAGCAGTCACAAAAAAAAGCATGAGGAATCAAGGTAGCTGCGGGGTTTCTCATTTGCGCAGATAAAGAGAAGGTGTAGAGCAAAGTGTAAAGCATGTTGACCAGCAAGGTTGGGATCTTTTTAATACAAGCCTGGCACTTTCTGTAAATCTCCTCCAGACCCTTGCCATTGTCATGCATGTAAAAAGATACACAGTTTAAGTTTAACAAGTCATTACACGCACATTTTATGCATGACCATAGGAGCCCTACTGTGGCGCTACAGAATGCTAAGCTCAGTTATCTCTCATTGAGTAAGATAAATGCAAACATTGTTACCTGCCAACTCTAAAACGTACTCTCTGAGCTGTTCTCTGAACAAGTGTCGCTATGAGTCACATGCTACGCTGCTACCTGCTGGGAGTAACACTCATTATCCATGTGGCATTGTACCTCCCAGTGACAGGGTACAACTCCCCGCTCACTGTTTTCTCTGCTGCATTGCATGTGTCAGTCTCTTTTCTTTGTGTCCCCACTGCATGTGCTAACATTTGTGCGTTATGTATTTGGAACCCTCCTTTGTTCCCTGATATGTACATGTGTGACAAATGGCTGTCAGTGACTGCATGTGTATGCACCAGCTCACTATCTTGCCCTTTACTTTGCAGGTATGTTCATATGATGTGATACTGATGTTGATATCAGCCTGTCAAGGCTGCAGCTTATGATGTTTCATTTTTATTCACTCTGCAGAGGCTTTGTATATTTCAGTGTGAATGTGTAGCTGTAAACAGGGTCTGGTACAGGTTAGCTGTGTGCTGTCGTGGCATAGTGTATGTGATTAGAATTGAGCAGCGATGGGCCAGCTCGCTGGGGAGTGCCCTGCCAACAGCTTTGCCCCCATTCCGCCAATTCACTAACGCCTAACAAAGGGATAATTTCTCCCTTGCATGATATAATCTTTCCTTTCACCCGCTGCCTCAGTGGAACCATTTGTGGCTTTTTATCACATTTCTCTTTCTATCCCTTCATTTTCTCTGTCTCTCTTACTGTTGTGTCTGTTGCTTTTTCCACCCGCTCCTCACTCGTATGTCTCTCGCTCCCGCCTTGCTTGCCCTCTCTTCCTCTGTTACGTTTTTCCAATCCTTTTCTTGCTCGACTCTTCTCTCACTATGACCTTACAGCAGGTCTTTGCACTGGAGTCACTCTTACTCTTTCCCCCTTTCGCTCTCTCTCCCTCTTTCTCTTCGTCTCTCTGGAGGAAAATCACAAACTCATCAGTTTGCCGGCTCTGTTCCTGACGAGCAGGCTCGCAAGGAGAATATTAACGAAGCTCCGCAGCCAATTAACACCTAAAGCACATAACAACCTTTTATGCCAGCAGATGCACATGTACGCAGATGCACATGCACACAAACACATATATTCACGATGCAAGAAGCACACAGTGCTGCATGCAAACAGTAGCAGGAAAATGCATACCCTGGATGCCACACACACAATTCTGCCTAAATACAATCATTGCTCCCTAAGAGGTGCACACAAACACAAAATCAAACCAAGACTTCAAGTCAAAGATACACATGCTCATGCACGCAAACATGCAAGACACTAATAGATTGCGCTGATGAGCGTGGATGTAGACGGAGAAAGACATTTATAGCAGCAAGGGTGAGTAATACAGTCAGAAAGGATATACAAAAACAAAAACAGAGGGGAAAGAAAGCAGAGTGTGTGAGGGAGGAGAAAGACAGAACTGTGGAGTGTGAAAAGAAGGCATAAAAACAGAGGGAAAAATCAGTCATAGAAGGTTAACGTGGCTTGGCTGCTCCTGACATAGTTCATTTGAAGGGTTTAATATTGGGTTGGTGCACAACGCGATGCATAAAACATGGTAGTAGAAGGGGCATTAGCAGTGAACCTTTGCACACACACACAGACTTTCGGACACATGTGGGGCAGTATCCTCGTATGCATAAAACATGGTGAGAGACAGTGGGAGCAGGGGGCGTGAGGGAGATAGGAAGAACAAGTGTGAATGGACAAAAAGCGTATGTTAATGACCCGGATAACGAAAGGCGGCCGCGAGGGGTGGAGAGTCAGAGGGAGAGAGGGCTGAGAGTGAGTTTGATAAAAGTAATGGTGAAGGGAATGGGAGAGCGAGAGAGAGACTTTCCTCACGGCCTGCTGCTTTTGGATCGAACAGCGTGCAAATGAAAAATGGAGATGAAATAATTAGACAGGCTGACTAGAAGCGCTCATCTAAATATGTAAATGCACTTAATTTTACTTTGATTTGCTCTAGTGCTTCCCTATCACTCTCCCACTTTCTTCTTTCCATTCTTTCCCCGTCATGCATTTTCATTCCACTCCTTCATGATTTTGCATCTTCTTTCCCAGCCTCTCTCTGTCTTTCTGTAACGTTTCCTCTTCTTCCTGGTTTTTCCTTCTTCTCTGTTTTATCTCCCTGCATTAAAGTTATAATATATACAAGTACATACACTGAATCATTCACAGTTTTAGGAACTTTCGGCGTTGTATTTGTCAGCAAAATTGTTTTTAATTAGTTAATTTATGCCTCTATGCTTCTTTGATGGGGTGTGGATGTGTGTGCATGCTTGTACTTGCAGCATGTTTAATTGTGTCCAAGCATCACTCCTCCAGGGCCATGCTGATACTCCAGATTTTAAGTTTAAAATTTTTCAGTTTGCCTCTGTCTGGGTTCCCTGTGTGAACTCGGATTTCATCCAGTCCCAGTGTATAATTGTGCTACCTCCAAAATTGAAGTTCTGTCTGACTACAACTTCAGCCAGGAGTGTACTGTTTCACAGTTGCTCAGGAGAGAAGGGATGATTACAGAGATTAACTCCTTCAGCTTACAATATGGGTGAGTATCATGTTAAGTCAACCTGAGTGTCTGTATTACAGGAGATTTAAGTCACAATATGGGAGTCAAACAAGCAGCCTAAGAGGCAGATTGCAGTTCATTATATCTATTGTATGTTGTTTTGAACCTTCTTTTAAAGCTAGCTATGCAGTTCACATCTGTGTTTCTTGAAGTCCAATAAATACAGCAAGATTTCACAGATGCTGTTATAATTAAATACATTGTGCATAATTTCCAATTTGCTTGTAAACAAAAACTTGATAAAAAAAACACAGTAGAATAAAAAAAACGTCTTTCCTTTTGTATTTGCCAAGAAGTTTAATAATTGCCTTTTTATGTGTATTTTGACTGAGCGCGTTATTAAATTAGCATACACTGCTTTTGTGCTGTCACTTGTATTTGCTGAAGTTTGTCTTGAAACAATGATCTCAAATTAAATGAGACCATGGTACCTGAAAGAAGAAAGGAAAAATTAGAATGTGAGCGAGTTTGTATGTGTGTGTATCTAATGTGTGGATTAAAGATGATAAGAGTCACTACGGAAAAAGCCAGCTGTCCTTCTTAATGACAATCTGTCAGAGCTCTGTCCCAAGTACTCCTCCTCCTTCATCACTCTGTAGTGTATTCCTCCAACCCCTTTCCTCTCCTCTTTGAGCAGGCTTGTACCAAACATCCCTCACTGGGACACTCACTTACTGCTCCTACAAGGTGACTCTGACAGCAGTCCTTCTGGTTTCACTTCTAAGAGTTTCCTTTCCTTCACATTTCTCTCCCTCATACTAATTTTCTTCACACACACTTTTCAAAGTTAGAAAAATAGCATTTGTCATGTTGTGAGATTTGATTTCTGCAAATCAGAATATCTGGTTTGATCTATTATACATAGTGTACGTGTTATAAACAATTAAGAACTGGTGTTTTATACTGTTGTTTTATAAAGACTTTTTATGTTTTTGAGAGCCTAAAAGTATGTTTAAATGCAGAAAATTGAATTGAATTGACTGACTCTTTCACGAAAATCACCAAATGACGATTAATGACTCAGTCACACACAAGCAAGAATAGGATGGCAAC
The DNA here is from genome assembly GCF_057381915.1 of Diplotaxodon limnothrissa. NCBI lineage: Eukaryota > Metazoa > Chordata > Actinopteri > Cichliformes > Cichlidae > Diplotaxodon > Diplotaxodon limnothrissa. The sequence continues at coordinate 24,009,176 of NC_140606.1, read as the reverse complement.
CTCCTTCTGAATGGGGAAAATTGATGGCTGCCTAGTCATTGCACTGAATTCTTTTGCAATTAGTAAATGATTGCAACTAGTTAGCAGCCTCAACTTTTGGGGCCCCCAGAAGTGCAACACTCTGAGCCTCTGGGTGATTACAAGGTGACTGCACAGGTCACCTGCTGGGAATCAATAGTCTCCAAACAGGTCCGACTCAGACAGACTGGCAGAAGTTTTATTCTAATTTATAAATACAGACAGATTGCCCACACATTGCAATCAGTCTGAGTTAGTCTGCGCCAATAAACGTAACTCATCCACAACCCATCCTTCTGCAACAGGGGGACTCAACTCATCTCATTGCCAACTGGCTGTATTTTGGTTATATTCGTATGTAAAAGCAAGTTTTCCCAGCACCTTTGTCATTTTGCAGTTAAATTGCGCCCCTGCAGTAACTATGTCACTATTTGTGGAGAGATTTCTGAATTTCTGTTTGAAATCTATGAGGTTCGGGCTGGACTCTGAATGTGAGTAGTTAATGTGAACTTCTGACTATGTAGATGGCAGCAGATGGCAACAGAATTGTAATTTTCACCAATTTATTACAGTTAATCGCTATATTATCACAAACAGATTAGATTTAATTGCCAACTTGAACCCATTCAATCACAAACTGATAGCAGACTGATAGCAGACTGACTCCATCTTAATGCAGTTTTATTGCCGTCTTGATGCACCAAAGTCACTTTGAAGATGGCAGCCCACTGCGAGTAGTCACCACTTGGAAACAGCGATTTCAAAGGCATTGTAACTGCTGTTTTCCCTAGAGTGACAGTGACATAATAGATTTCAACCTGTTTATATGCATTTCATAACTTTTTTTCTGCTTCTTTATTACCTTGAACAGCACTTTGGATTGCTTTTGTATAAGGTTTTACATCCTCCCACATTAAACTACCCACAGTTAAATGACTGTGTCAGACAAATGAAGATCAATGCAGACAAATTACTATCTCTCTAATTGTGACACATGACAAGGCTACTAATTGTGTTTTAAGAGCCAATGGTTGATAAATGGATTATAGTAATGATTACTGATGTAAAAATAAAGTATGATTTATTGGAACAGAAATTTATGATGTTTCGACAGACTATAACTTCTTTTCCATTTGCCCATCCACTGTCTGTCTATCTGTCACAGCTGACTCCAGTATAAAACTTGAACGGCCTTATGGGTTTGGGTGTTTTTTTGCTTGCTAATATGTGAGCAAGCATGTTTTTGTTTTCTTTTGATGAGAAAATATGGCTGACATTCTTGGTGGTTTCTTTTCTTTTCTTTTTTTGCTGACATCAGATATCTAAAAGCATCAAATTCATTTTTCTCTTCTCTGTCCCTCCCTCACTAACACTTCACACACTGCCCACGTGCATCTGCGCTGCGTTAAACAGCTAGTTGGCAAGTTCAACAGTACCTATCACTGCCTCCACACAAGTGACCCTGACACACCACTGTTTTTATTCATCACGCCCTATTCTTCTATTCTGCTCTCTTCTTCACGTCCTTCAGCTCTAACTGCCCTCAGGCTCTGTTTATTCATTTATCACTCGCCACTGCTGTTTTTACCTACATAATAAGCTTTAATGCTGTCTTGCAGCCAACTGAGCAGTGAACATACATCTGCAAAAATCTGCACACACCACACACAGATCAACGTCACTGTGCGAGAACTATTAAGTAGACATATTTAAAGTTTATTAATCATACTTTTAATATGCAGAGAGGGCCATAGTAACACCCACACACATACTCACACACTTGCAAAACTTAAAAAGCCTCTCCAATATGCTAATTGTTTTCAAGCTGGACTGCTGACTGATTATTATCAGTTTCAGTTAAAAAAGGGTAATTAATGGAAAGAAATCTGTTAAATTTCCACTTCACCCTCTCTTTCATAAGGGCTGTCAATCACAGACGATGCTTAGTGACTCGCAGCTGGGGCTAAGAAGAGCAAAAGCTAGCTCATCTTCTATCTTTCTTACACCGAGTGGAACAAGAAAACATATCAGTTCATCTTAAGTTCTTTCCCTCATTTATTGTGCAGAGGGCTGCGAGATGCTGTTTGTCTTCAGCAATCAAATACCTGTTCACGGTCTTTCAGTGAGACGATAGCACCTGTCAGAATACAGGGCACAGTGAATTCAGGACACAAACGTGCACTTCCTTCATTTACTCCTGGACTCCTCAAAGTGGAGGGAAAATCTGCCAAGGCTCAGCAGAGGGATCCATTAAATCGGCAGCTCGCAGCAATTAAGCAGACTAAATTTTATATACCTCTCGCCTCGTTTAAAAAAATTCAAGATTTCACTTTTAATTCAGCTTGATCAACATCATGCTTGGTTACCTAGCTCAAGGGGACTTGGGGGATTTGAGGCTATTAAAGACTAACCACAGCAGCAGAACAAGAATTAGAGCCCGACTAGTATTACCAACACTTGTAGAACCGCCACTATCAGGCTGGGTTTTATTTGTAAGGCCCCAGTACACCTGTTGATAATTCAAATGAAGAGAATAACACCCCCAGCAGGGGACTAAATTAAGCTGCAGCAGTCACAAACAGGCCTAATAAGGCTCTATGTGGGGCCTGCGCAACAATACATACATTCTAAGCTGTGTGTTTGTGTGTGAAAGCATAACAGATGGAAGCCTTAGAGTTATGCCAAATGACCCTTCATAACTGAAAGCATGTCTGTATATTTATTCTATGTGCGTCCTTTCTAGCCAGCACACATTAAGGCTCACACGCACGCACAGTTTTATGATTGCTATGGCTCTGGCAGCAGCTCTCCTTTAAATTCTTTTTAGACTTTAAATGAGGACTTAAGCCCATGGTTTGGTAATGACAGTTATTACACTCCTCTGCCTGCAGGAGGCTATCACACACACATAACCACACACACATACACTCACACACATACACCATTTAATTGATACATGTGCTGTTCAGTGTGAGTTATTTTGGAAAGACACCAACATAGTAAATGATGCAAATGCACAAAAACAGACACAATCCCCACAGAAACTCTGTCTCCCGTACACACACGCACACACACACTGAGGCATAGTTACACACAATCATCCATTACAGCTGGTCTGTTCTCCATACCCAACATCCATTGCCTAGCAACCACCTATCAGGAAACAAGCTCACCTCCGGACCAGAGTAGCCTGCCCCTGAAAGGCAGCCAATCAGGTGAGTTGATCCCCTGGGACAAACTAGTGTGATCAAGAAAAAAGGGTTGGGAGTTAGTCAATATGGTTTCAATGTCGCCTGCAGAAATCTCCTTTCCTTTTCCACTCTCAAGCTTTTCACTTTGTTTTAATGTTCCTTTGACACAATTATCAATGTCAAAGCACTCGAACCTCATTCTCATCAGCCCTGCTCCTCTCTTTCGCCCGCTCACTGTGTGTAGGTGGCACTTTTTGACTTTAAAACTCAAACCTATTTTGCAAATATACTGCCTGAGACAAAGTCATTCTAGACTCCAGTGCATTTATGTTTTTGTATCAGTATCCTGAAAGACAGATCAGGAATAGAGAAACATGGAGTACCACTCACTCATCCAAACAGCACGAATAATGGTTGGACGACATTTGTGCCTCATATCTATTTTGAAATCTACAACCATCCTGGCCAAGAAAGATGCCTCAAATACAAAAATATAGCTGTGAGAATATTTAGACTGAGACAGTGTAATGCAACATGTTTGGAGATGGATGATGTCGAAGCAGAGAATTTTTTTTCTGGAAGCTGTGAGGTGACTGACAGTAAGCAGAGCACACTGTAGCACAGTGATATGAAAACACTCATCCTGGGGACTCTGGCACAATGAGATAATGATAAACTAGAACTCTAACAGGACCAAATCACAGTTTCAGGTTTTTTATTTTTTTGTTGTTGGATGGATTTTCTGTCTTAGGTAATTTTCCCAAGTGTGTGCTACTTGTTTTTCAAGTTGAATAAAAAAAAAAAAAAACCCAGAACAACAGAATATTGGCTTGTAGAGCTGGTGTGAAAATGAACGATTTTGTCTCCAACGCTGTTAAAACAACATTAGGAAAATAATGAAGACTATGAAGAAACATAATATTTGTTTAAGTTTATAGGCAAACTTAACTAAACCACAATATTATTTTGTTATTATAAAACCAAAACAATCCTACTTATGCAGACTTACCACTTACAAAATAATCACAATGAACACAACAATGGAGGCAAAACATCGGCCTCAGTATGCTCTTCCTCACACCACGCTTTAATAAACTCCGCTTGCCTGACTGGTAACGCACAGTCGTCGGATCAGCCATAACGATCTCTGTGCAGCACAGGATTTTGCCTGGATCTTTGCAAATGTTCAGCGATAATTATTGGACATGTTTGACATTATTGGAGTAGTTCAAATCAATCTACAAGTTCACGGGGTTGCCTGAAATTGAATCTTAAAACCTCTCACTCTACCAGATATATTTAGGTTGACCACTAGTCCTGATCAAGCCTTTGATCCAATTGTCCGTGTGGGCAAATCTGCAGCAAATCAGCCCGATAATCCTCGGGCATACTATCAGCCTCAGTCTTTCTCTGTCTGTGTCTTACACCTTTCTGACTCTCTCTCATTTCACGCTGGTCTCCTTTTTCTTTTATTCTTGCACAGTTTTTGGATCCAAAAGTCCTTTTTATTCTTTTAATATATATATGCAACCAACATTTTTAGCACTTTAAAAATTAGAGCATTACACTATGTAGGGAAATTCCTCAGAAAGCAGCCATAAAATATAGCTATACCCACTTTTTAAATACTTTTTAAAAATTCTACAGTTACCTGTAATATATGCAGTGAATTTCAGTGAACTCTGTTCAGGAACATTACGGATGCCATTAAAGTATTAAGAGCTTGAATTACTTTAAGGGCTCCATTATCACTCTGGCCACCTCATACTAATAAAAATGTACATGCATAATTCTGGCTGCAACTCTGTCATACTGTTGGTAAAGTACTGTGCCATCATTTCAGGCAGCAGGAAACACTGAAAACCTCCTGTTTTTTGTCTCACTCCATCCCTCCCCGTGCCTTTCTCTGTCACTGTGTCTCTATCCGTCTGTCCCTGTGCCTCAGCTGCGATCCTTCCATCATTTCTATCTCTCCCTGGTGTGCTGTACTTTTTCGCCTCATCGCTTCACCAGCCCCCGTTTTCCTCTCGCCTTCTCTCCCTCTCTCCCTCTCTCCATGTTGTTGTTCTCTTGTACCTTACACCCCGTTCCTTCCCCACTACCTCCATCCTGCTACCTCTCCTTGACTCCATCCTTTTTCTTCCACTGCCACTCCCTCCATCACTCCGTCTGTCCTTCTTCCTGTCACCATGCATCATGCTGTTTCTTATCTACTTGTCACATTCTGTGTTTTGCTGGGTACTCAAAATTCGTTACTCTCTCTCACTCTTTCTTTATGTCCTGTGTTTCTGGGTGTGCACATAGACACAGACCTCCAATGGAGCTCTAACACCTCTGCGGTCTTAAAGAAGGCCCAACAGCGTCTCCACTTTCTGAGAATCCTCAGAAAAATGGACCTGAAGAAGGAGCTGCTGACCGTCTTCTACCGCTGCTCCATTGAAAGTGTGCTGACATATTGCATCGGTGTGTGGTTCTCCAGCTGCACCACAGCACACAGAAAGGCACTCCAGAGGGTCATCAACATGGCCCAAAAAATCATTGGACATCCTCTTCCCTCCCTGAAGGACCTGTACAGCACTCGCTGTCTCAAGAGGGCACGCAGCATCCTACGGGACTGCACACACCCAGGACACCGGGTGTTTAAGCTGCTGCCGTCTGGCAGGAGGTTCAGGCTGCTGAGGTCCCGAACAAATAGACTCAAGGACAGCTTTTACAACAGGGCAATAGCCCTGATCAATGTAAATAGCTGACCTGACTGGATACCTCCCTGGACTTTTTAGGGGGAGGTAACAATGTTTAAAACGATAACAATAATATTTATATTTATAACAAGGTGCAATAATAATTAATGTGCAATAATAACAGTGTGCAATACACATACACTTATTCTTCTTTTTTATACTAAGTTAATATACTGTGTTGTGTTGTTTGTTACGTTGTGATGTGTCATATCGTGTTGTGTTGTGTTATATGTAGTGCCGACGTAGGACAGTTTTTCCAATTTCATTGTACTACTGTACTATGTATGACTGTGCAATGACAATAAAGAGTTATCTATCTATCTATCTATCTATCTTCATCTCTTCTACATGATGCCATTATCTAGCTTTCATCGCTGTCCCCGTCTTTCTCTCCATGTGCTGATGCTACAATGTGCATTCGCCTTCAAAGCAATTTCCACATTTAACACATTGGCGTGTCCTACTTGTTGACCCACTCGTTTCCATTTTTAATTTTTGATGAAAATATTTTTTCCAAAAAATGCAAAATAGTATCTTTCAAAAACAAACAAAAAAAGATTTTTAGCACCAATAGTGTTTATTTTCTTATTGTGTTACTGTTAATTACTTCTAAGGCCTCTACGAGGAGTGATCTCGAGTATAATCAGCAGCATAATTTGCATCTCTGTTTCATTTTGTGTCCATCTATTAGCAGAGACATATTTAGCATTATCTTTGCGACAGAAGGAGCACGGTTTTCTCTAAACTGTGGCAAACTCAACAACTTTCTTGTGCACGTGAGCATGAAATTTAAGAGAAAACTGGCTTTTGTTGATGAACCATCAGTCTCTTTCTCTTTTTCTTGGTCCATTTTCTTTTTTTTTTTAAGTGAAAATCGTTAAGAAATGAAATGGATTAACCATATGTGTGTGTCCCTAGAATCTGATTGGAATGGTCTTTTTGTCCGGCAGTTATTGCGGTGAATGTTGGGGCAGAGTTCACAGAGAGGACGGGAGTGGGGTGGAGCTAGATGGGTTGCACACACATGCACACACAAGTTATGGCTCTCGCACAATACTGGAGAACAGGGGACACACATATTGCAGCCACACAGATTAAATGTGACGTATTGGGGAACATATTCCAGTACGGGGATGTACGGTCACACACGCGCAGGAAACAGTGATATAAATGAAGAGTTATGGCACAGTCACACACATACCCAAGGGTACTGGATTCAGGAGAGCACTTTGATAATGTCACAGCCCTTAGGCCAAACTTGTCCCTTAAGGTTTAACCCCTAGTTGCTCCCAAGGCAGTATCTTGCAATTTGTGCGCATACATGTGAATATGTGTGTTTGTCTATGCATGTGTGTGCTCCTTTTAGGTCGATGGTGATAAAAGCTGCCTGCGGCGACAAGACAAGCCTCACCGTGACATCGAACACACCCTAGAGGACTCTAGACACCCTGCTAGGAATAGAGGGACAGATGCAGGGAAGAAGAAGAAAAACAAAAAGAGTAAGCTGATGGGAGATGGCGACCAACGAGGGAGACATACAAATGGAGAGGATGCTGTGCTGAGAAGGAGAAACTGAGAGGAGAGGTAATTTGTGATGACAGAATGAGAAAGGGAAAACAAAGAGGTAGCAAAAGAGAGAGACAGAGAAGAAGGAAGCAACTGAGATATGACCAGTGATAGATAGATAGATGGAAAACACAGAAACAAGAAAGCTCGAAAGACTTCAGAGAGAGAGATGGGGGGGGGGGGGGATCTTCATCAGAGAAGGGGAAGAGGTAAAAAGAGTATTTATCTAAGCCCTGAGGGGAGGAGGGGAGACAGAGTATAAAAGAAAGCAAGCAAAAAGGGGAGCGAGGGATGAACATGAGCAATAGCAAAAGCTGAAAAGAAGCTGCCTTTTGAAAGCTATTTGGTCCTGAGCCCCCATTAATTCAGCCCGCATTTAGCTCTCTCTGTGAAGTGCTTTGGTAACAATGGATTCATCAAGCAGACTGCACAATTTGAATTTAACTCCAGGAAGGGAGATGGGGATGGAAAAGGGCTTGAGGGGGGGTGGGGAGTATGAGAAGTGGCAACGAAACAGTAAGGAGAAGCAGAGGTGGGACAGGCTGAGTGTGTGATGTTCCTTCACTGTGCTGAGAGCCATTCATTGTGAAGAGATGCTCATGGGAAGGGTGGAATGTCAACTTTTATTGTCACAAAGATGACTTATTGTTTATTCATCAGGGCAGACAAAGGGAGGCAGAGAGGATAGGGGTGGCTTTGTGTGTATGTGCGCACAAGTACATGAGTTTAGATGGTGAGCGTGCGCAAGTGTCAGCATCTATTCCCGCATGTATGCCTACGTGGGCTGAATGAAAGGAGATAAAGTCAAATTCGGTGTGATTACCAGACACGGAAAATCCAAATAATTGCTTGGAATTCATTTGCGAAAGAATCATGCTTAAATGTCATCCCCTGACTTATCTCTGTGTTCACATGGAGACCAGGCTACCATGGTGCATTTTCAGGAGGCCACACATTTCTGACTTTCCCTATTCCCCGCATAATTATCTGTCCTCCACTCTTCTCCCCATGTCTTCCCGTTATTCCCAACTCCCTTGCTTCACTTGTCTCCCTCTGCTGGGATTGTTTATCATTTACAGAAATCTCTGGCATCATCTGCCACTTCAGTCGCTAGCTCATCTCTCTCACTCTTCCTCCCATCTTGTCTGTCAAACACTGAGGTCATTGTGAGCCGTAAAATAAAAGCAAAGAAAGAAACTTTTCCTTCCTCTGTCGAATTTGTTTTTTCCAGATACCACATTGTATCCCCTAAAATTCAAAAATTGGTTCCTTTGCAATGAAGAGCAAACACTATGGGCCATACTGAGCCCCCAAAGGGTGAGAAAATAGCACTCAGCTAATATGGTGACCAGTAAACAATGAAGTAAACACTCTGCTGAGGAGTTTGTCCGTATTTACACACAGCGTGTCTATAAACTCACACAGTTTATAGACACGCATTCACTCTGCATTCACACCAAGATGAGAAAGCTGACAAGTCTCATTTTCTTTTGCTTCTACCAGTTTTGCAAGACAAATTTCTACAATTTCTCAAAGAAACAGATACTTTTCCAGCTTACTTCACCTGTTTTTTATCCTCGCTCATTCAGAAGCATTTTTGTGATCAGTGCTGTTTACAGCCATTTAGACACGTTTGCAAAGAGAAAGCTCAGATAATGATTTAGAGACATAATGACATGAGCTAAATGGGGACAAAATTCAAATGAGCTGCTAATTAAACCCCTTTAAGCTGTAGATGGATTTCGATGATCCCCTGTGTGTTTAAAGATGAAGCTGTCTCTTTCCTCTTTCTAACTCTGCTGGTCAAGCGGCCACACAGGTAGAAACATTTTTTTCTTCTTCTTTCTGTAGCTCATGTTGTGAACCTGCAGAGCAAAAGACCTAACCGTCCTACAGGAAACCTGAGGGGACAAATGCATACTAACCCTTTGAAGGTTTCACAATGGTTTCACTCTTTCTCAGACTTCAAAGAGAATATTTGGGGTACTTTTTTCACTTTGTCAAAAGTACTTTCTTGGCATTTCATTTTGCAATTTAAAATCTTGATATCACTTCTCACAGAAGCTTATATGGTTCCCCTGCTCCAACAAGTCTAAAACCGGTCAGCCACAGTCACCCATGCTTCGTCTAAAAAACTTAAAAGAGCAGCTGAGAACAAGAGCAGCAGATTTTATTCTTTCATTTTTAATTTTTTTATTAGCAATTTTTAATTAGTTTTCACTGTTTCTTAATCATCTAAATTGCAGACTCAAAGACACACTAATTCAGAGTCGGTTTTTAATGAACCGAGCGGTAGTGACACATAAAATAAAGGATTTGAAAGGAAAAGTAAAGCAGTGAAAATTACTTAAAATGAAACTGAGGTGAGTGCAGAAAATGACACAAAGCAAAACCAGGTGAGTACGCATGCCTATGCAAAAGAATCAGTAGAGCTTTTATCTATTAATTTTACAGTCAGGACACCCTACTGTTATTCCTTCTTACGTCAGGATGTCATCAGTCTTTGTTGACCCTTACAAACACCAGCAGTGCATGTCTCTGTGACAAACAGAATTCAGAAGACCCAAGAGACAGTGCATGAAAAGGCTCTTCTGCAAATGGCTCTTGTATTCAGTCCATTCCCCCAGTGGATCTGCCCTATATTGACAGAGCAGAATGGTGAAGGCCTTTGTAAAAGTATGAGACAGAACAGTGTGACACAGTTCTCACACTACCTGAATGGCACACCAAATAACGCTACACCATAACCTCCTCTTTAAGGCACAATTTTACTCGGTGGTGGAAATGATCTCATTGCATACGGGCACAATATGATGCTACATTTGAAACTCTCTGAAGGTGAATATATGGTAGGAAAGAAAGAAACGTCTAGAATATGGATGGAATTTAAAAATAAAATCAATACAGATAACACGGCAAAGCAGAAGAAGCAGTGAGGTGTTATTCTTACCTAAACCTTTTATCTAACTTGTCAGCCTTGAGAGGTAGGTATGTAAAATGTGTGTGTGTGTGCATTCTTGTGTGTATTCTCAAATAAATAAAAGTTTGTTTTGTTTGCCTTAGCTATTGGTAAAACCATAATTCAGCAAAATATATTTCATAAAGATGTTTTACATTTACTGTTCTAAGAACAACATAAGGTAAAATGTATTTGTGGAGACTTTTATATAGCTAGAGTCACAAAGTGCCTCAAACCACCTCTCGAGTCAATAAAGTGAAACAAATTACAGACACAGGCATTCTCATACAATAAAACACAGACATCAATAAAGGACTCTTTGTACAACCAGGTACTCAGACATACTTGAAAACAGTATAACCCAACCTACAGGCAATATGACAGGTCTGAAACTCCAAGTACAGCATAAGCAACGATTCACTCTCACCTTGTTCTCCCTGTTCCAGACTAACAAAGAGCCAGAAAACAAACAAACAAACAAAAAACTATTTTCTTATGTGTGAGACGAGGGCTAAAAAGTACCAAAATATATGCAGGTGTTCGATCGCAAAGAGACATACAGGTTTTCCAGAAAGAATATTGAAATTGCATTTTACTTGCACTCGGTGACACAAAATCAAAAAAACGAGGTGATACGCACCCTGTGGCTGATTCTTCACAAAAAAACTTTGGCTCTGTGAACCAGCTCTAAATTCTCCGGCACTAACAGCCTGAAGCCTATAGTTCTAGCAGTTATTTGAAGCACAATAGGCAATCATTTGGAAATATTTCTAGGATAGAAAAAGCAAAAGCAGGACAAAAAAGTAAGTTAGGTTAACTTGTGTGTGTGTTTTTTGTCCCCAGAATCATTTCTTTATTATCAGCTACACTGTTCTCACTGAATATTATAAATAGTACAGCGTATAGTCTGATCTGAATATTATTTGTGTGAAAACACTAGCAGTTGGTGCCACTTACAAAAACAAAACAATAATAGAATTTTTAGGTGGCTGCGTGAACCATGAAGTTATTATAGTGCATAAGACTCAAAATAAAGAAACACATGCCGCTTTTCATTTATTAAGATATGTTGTTACAGAACTGCTAATGTTTTAATTAAAAATAACAAAAATAAACAAATAAAAGTCAGATTAGATTACATCAAATAGAGTATTTGTTAAGTGTCTTATTATTTCTGTAACGCTAACTTAATCACACTGGGATCTATCTATAAACTCTATGAAGTGAAAATATGGGATTTGAATACAAGCACATATATTTAGCTACCATCAAAGGATCCATCCATCCATCCATCCATCCATCCATCCATCCATCCAATATATACAGAGGACATCAGGAGAGAGGAAAAATAGTGAGTGGCCACAGCTCCTTCGTGTTTTGGGGGCTGGATTTCAGCCAGTGGTGTTGGAATTATGAGTGTAAAAAAGTACAGTCAGATTTTGGTCCACCTTGCTATATCATCTAGAAAGTGTCCGATTTGCAGTGGCTTCATTTGTCAGCTTGACAGTGATCCCAAACAAACTGCCAATGCAGTAAAAGCATACCCTGAGAGAAAAACATTTAAAAATGAACATTATCAGTCATGGATTGGCTTCCCCAAAGCTGGACCTCAACATTATTGAAGCAGTGAGGGATCTTTTTGACTAAGATTGAAACAAAAGGCAGCCAACAGCCAAAGAAGAGCTCTGAATGTCCTTCAAGAAGGCTGGAGAATGATTCCAGAAGACTACTTAAAGAAATTACAAGAAATCTTGCCTAAGACAATTCAAGTTTTATTGAAGTAAATGTGCTCCTACCAATTAGAGTTGCACAAACTCTGTTTTTGCCTCATATACTGCATTTGCATACAGTATATGAGGCAATGCATATTTGCAGTGACTGAGTTTAATAAATCACTGCTTCTACTTCCCATTTTCCTGTATCAAAATTATTATTTTTTTCTTTTGGGTGTTTACAGACCACTGTGTCTACACTGTTTATGTCAATAAACACATCCCAGTTTTCGGTTCTGAGTGTTTATTTCTGTGATTTCTCTCTTCGCTATGCCTCTTCATGTCTTAGAACCTCCTACATGGGAGGTAGGCAGGGAAGACAAGGAAGTAAAATGCGAAGAGAGGAGTCGAGGCAACATGCATGTAACAAAACGAGACAGCCTCGCTTCACAGTGGTCACTTTAAAGAGATTAATTAAATCGGACGCATGGCACAGCTGCATCATCTCCCCACTGTTTTGTTATAGCCTGGATTTTGTGATCTCTGTCAATTGAGCCTAACAGTGTTCATGACAATTGTTAGATTTATATATTTAAATAGCGTGGCTATATTTCATACTGTGGCATAATGTGACAACCATGATGTGGCAGTGTTTGATGAACTTTAATAAAGTATACAAACTTATTTTCATGACTATTTGTTGTTTTTATAGTCCATCTTTATGTCATTCCTATATAATATTAAGCAAGTGCTGAAAAGACTCCTCCTCCTATCCACTCGCATGCATTCTTTCTCATAGCTTCTACAAATAGCCTCCTTTTTTCTCGCTCCTCTATCCATGCAATGTGTTTTAGGAATTGAGACATCCTTCAAGATGCCACACAGATATTGACCTTTGGATCACAAACAGGAGAAAGGAGAACAGAGTAGGTGGCACAAAACTGAGAAGGGAGACAATCAGTTGCCAATCAAACAGTTGCCTAAAATGATCGGCTCTGGTAATATATTACATAAGGAGGCAAATGTTAATGTAGAGATGTATGAGTGAATATAAAGAGGGAGGCCAAAAAATGTTAAAAAATACCAATAAAAGCTGCCTGGGAGGGGGATATTTCTCTCATTTTCGGTCTCCTTCCTCGTTTGCTGTTGATGGTCAGAGTGCACAAGAGGAGGGCAGTCAGTCTGCGATATGGGAGGCTGGAAGGACAGTTGTTGGGTATGAAAGGTGGTGCTGTGCTGATGGGACTTTTATGACATCCTGTGTCATTGGAGCGTAGAGTTGGAGGAGACGGGATAACGGCCAATAGAGAAGAATGTCAGCAGGGCCTCTGGAAAGACATGCTCCAGAGAGAGCGCCTGATGGTTATGGAGGGCTTAGAGTGGGGAAGAGACAGAGGCTCTGCCACTTTGTGTGTCGGTTGCTTTCCTACACTCTGCTGTTATTTCTACATACAGAGTGAAAAACTCTGAATTATGTCTTTAAAAGTTTCACTAGTGTTTTGTTTTTGGGTTAAAGTCAAACAAGAACACATAAAGAATTCAGTAAAGTTCTACCTTGAACAGAAGCTGAATATAAGGCAGAATTTTTTTTTGATTGTTATGTATATTTCTCCTTTAAGAGTCTGGAGATTGGATTTTTTTCAGTAAAACTGTTTACAGACAGAAAAACCATTTTTATGTAAACTCCTTTACACTTAAGTAATGACAGTTTCTCATGTCTTTCTCCTTTAAGGAAGCGGCCATTATTACAATGGTGATAAATTATCTAATCGCACCATGCAGCAGTCCCTGACACTGCAGCACATTATAAAATTCTGCAAAAGAAGCGCCATCACATATTGGCAAGACATTTCTAGAAAGCGACATCATATTGTTACTATATTTCTTCTCTTGTCTGGTTTAAAAATGATGATGTTTCACTTCAAATGATGTAGTAGACAGTTTAAAAAAAGGTAAGGCATATATCTGATTTACTACAGTACAGTTTCAGGGGATTGGTTTAGATATAATTTGATTTTGAGGTTATGTTTTGGTTAAAATAAGGAGAAAAAATATTTCCATGTGACTTAAAACTAGGCTTACGGTTATAGGCGCGCTAAGAATTGGAGCTATAAAATAAATGTCTCTCAGTCACAGCAGTCTGGTGTACGAGAGCTTAGATAGTATGTTTAAGGGGTCACTGAATAAGGGTAATAAATGAGAAGTGCGGATGAGTTCACAGCTACAAAGACGAGCATCTTCTCCAATTTTCCATCAAATCATGTAATCATGTATCTGCGATTTCTGTCTACCTGTATCTGAATCATTGTGTTTGAGTGTGTGTTTGTGTGTGCGTGTGTGTTCATCTGTGCATGCATGATGAAGTGTTTGGAGGTGCCTGAGTACATCTCTCGCTGTGTGCAATCTGCAGCCGCTCTACAGTTGTTGTATCCCCCCCTCCGCTGGCTCATCTCAAATGGCAATTTGTTAAACATGGCCCTCCGTTAGCCCTCTTCCTCTCCTCAAAGCCATTCCCTGCACGACTGCTCCCCTCCCTCATCTGTCCATCCGCTCTCCCCTTCGCATCACTCGTTTTACTTCCTTTCCTCCCTTTCCCTTCTTTCTCCCTCTCTCTTCTCTCGTTTCCATCATTTTCATACCTCCTGTGCACCCTGCATCTTTTGCTATCTCCACCTCTCTGCCTGTTTATTTCTCCCTCCCTTTCCTCCCCCTCTCTGTTTTTCTCTCATTTAGTCTCACTAGTCCACGTCAGATTTCTTCTTCATTATATCTTTTTTTCCCCTTCTGTCCTTCCCCTTCTGTCCGCCATCTCACCATCCTGTACTTAATTTAGGATTTTTTTTTATTTTTTGGGGGGATCTCAATCAGCGTCCTACACGTACAGTAATGAAGAGTTTGTTTCACTGCATGTATCACGTATCACATTGATTTGCACATAAAGATGCAGTCACTCTTGAAACCCAATTTTAAACGGCATACTTTATGTACTGCTGCTCACTCTGGCTTCATTCCCATGAGCAAGTGCCTGAGAATGATAAAAGTTTTTGAGGGAGCAAGAGTAACGAAGGACAGAAGGGGAAAAAAAGTTTTTGCTGTTACTCGGAGTTAGAGCAACAACCTGCAGGCTGGCTGGTTGACTTATTGTGGTTATAATAGCTTGTCCTCGTTTAAAGAGAACACTTGAAGGAAAAATACTGCTTGTAGGACAGCTGTGAAAGTAACCTGGGACCAAAAAATATCTACGATCTGAGCTGAAAATGAACATCAGCAGGCAGGTGTGTGTTTTACCTAATAGTTACATTAAACAACTGCTATCAAAGAGAATAAGCCTTGAAAATTCAGAGGAAAGGTTGATGGGTAACTATGAAAGCAAAAAGATGTAGTATAATGACTGATGCATAAATTTAGAAGAGGATGAAAAACCTGAAGGAAAGAGAAGAAGGAAGTGATGAATAGACGACACAGACAGGCTTTCTTATCTCTGCCTTCCCTCCTCTCCACTTGCCTTGTTCCATTTACCACCAATAACATCAATTGTTTACCTTAGCCTATTATTTATTCCCTCTATTAAGTTTGTTCTTGGATTCTCCAGTATTTTGCATTAATGGCCAGATCCAGTTTACTGTCCTCTTCTCCAAACTCTCCCCTTTTTAGCTCTGAGGTAAACAGCCTCTCTTTCATCTTCATTACCCGTCAGCCTCCTCCTCTTTTATATCCACCTCTCATCCTTCGATCAATCCATCTATCCAGCCACGTTCCAGCATACAAACACACGCACACACACGTGCTCTTGTGCGTTTGTTTGTGCGTGTGTGTCAGTGTGCATTTCCATGGAAACATCAACATGAAAACTACCCCTCCTCCAGAGGTTCCGCTCATTTACATTTCATTTGTATGTTTCCTCAGAGACCCACGGCATTTGACTTTGACAATGGCAAGGAAACTGGCATGACCCTGTCCGTTTCTCTCTCTCGCTCTTTCTCTCTTTTAGCATGCATGCTTCTCTCGAGTTTTACCCTCTCACCCAGTGTTTCATCAACTCAACTACTGCTCAACCCTCCTTTTCCCTTTCCTCCATCCCTCCATTCCCATATTAGTCACTTAGAATGGCATTGCCCCCTTTTTTCTGTCCTGCTTATTTAGCGGCTGTTTTGGAAACAGATCACTTTCATTCTGCCATAATGTGCTTTTTACCTCCTCCTTTTTGTTTCTCTCATTTGTAAACACTTTTCTTCTATCGTTTTCCATCCGTCTCTATTCCTAACAGCCATTTGAAAGAAGCTGCAACTGTAAGTCTTTCACTCCTTCTCTGAATAAGAGTCACACATTACAGCCTATTTGTAATTGGACAAAGAGCTTTCCACCCATTTCCTTTGCAGACAAACACAGCTGCTGGTAAACACGTGTGCACACGCACGCGTTGCTGCTGCGTTACACGACACACGCATACACTTTTATTGACAATCTATAACAAGAAACATACTGTACTAGTCCAAGTGTGGACAAACAGAAACATACATGGACGCACACCCAATAACAATCCACATACAAACACAGACATATACTGTGCATCGGGCACTGTAAACAGACAAAGAAAAACAGTGAAACACACAACTTGTTCTGTTTGCACTTTTGCACAAACACACACACAAATTCAGAAACACGTTTCCAAGTAGCTGTGAAATTAAACTTCTTTTTTATATCTGACTTGTTGAAAAATCTTTCAAATGGTTAACCAGACACAAAAGCACATGTTTTTTTCCACATTTTCTTTTCTTTCCCCCATCATGAGGATTTCCAATTAAACAAATTCTCTTTTACTGAGATTATCATCATCAATTTGTTTTTCACACTCCACAACATACTACTTGCCAGCATATGACAGAGTCACGTCCTATTCCCTATGCTCCATTGGAGAAATGGTAAAGTTATAATGATGTGAGAGTGTGACAGAACATGGCAGTTGCACCACACTGTTCACATCCTTCACAGTAGAGGATTTAAAAGCCTTGCTCGGGATGCCTGCTGTAATTGGCTGTACCGCTGAAGAGTAGAACTCTTCACAGGCTTCATTACTGGCAAGCCTACATGTGGCAGGGTAAAATTAGACAGAACCAGCAGACACTACACCGTGTATATGTGTATATATTGTTTGAGAGTGTTGCTCGGTTTTTGTGACAGCCAAATGTGTGCATGTGTGCACAAAAAAAGATAGCGCTACCTATTAGTGTGAGTCATCAAATGTATGTGTGCGGAGGATGTGACAAAGTGCATGCACGTAACTGTGTGTCTGTATGCGGAGAAGTGGAGGAAGCATTCATTAATGTTTGAGTGTGGGTGCGTGTCATTACTTGCTTGCATTTGTGTGTTTGTGAAAGACACTGTGTATGTCAAAGGAAAAAAAAAACACTGCTCTTTGGCTCTCATCTGACATTTTAAAAGCCAGCAAGCCGAGGACAGAGAAAGTTTTATGAAAACAGACTAAATGTCCAACAGGGATGACAGACAGAGAGACAGCTAGAGAAAGAGTGACAGGGAGATGAAGAAGAAAGTATTGAAAGAGTGAAAGCGAGAGGGAGAAGACACAGCAGGAAGGAAAAGTATTCAGAGGACGGGCGAGAACAGTATTCATCGAGCCAGGGGGAGAGGAAGGGCCTGTGCAGTTTCATTGATTTGAAGCTGTAGGAGGGGACAGAACGGGTACAGAGGGGAGGCAAGGAGACAGAGTGGCTACTGTAAGAAAATGGCTTTATAATACAGTTAAAAAGCTGCACAGAAGACAGTCGGACAGAAAGGGGGGTAAAAGAGGAAAGCATGGAAGACACAGTGTAGAAGAAACAGGCTAAACAGATGGAGAACTTTTTTTTTAAACTTGTACAAATACTGAACTTGCACTTGTAACTGTAGTTTTCATCATACTTTACACCTCCCACTCACAACATATATTTAATGTTGTGATTTTCAAGAGCATAATTATTTTATATGCTTGGAATAATCCAATAAATCATCACCTCACTGAAGCTCAGTGAACTTAGCTACAAAATTGGGTAAACATATGAAAATAATACAGCTCTATAAATACATTTTTTAGATGTGTGTATAAATATTCATATATTTAATATAAAATGCATTGATATTGTTTTTGTACTTTAGCAGTGTGTAGATGATATATCACACCATTGAAGGTCTTAAATTGCTTTGAAACAAGGTGTGATGCATAGGACAGAGTAACAAGAGAGAAATGAGATACGAGAATGTTTTTATAGAGATAAACAAAGTGTTGATTATTTACAGTAATTACTTTCTGCACATGTGTGTGAATGTGGGAGAGAGAGAGCGGCAAGGAACAGAGGTAGTGAAGGTAGATGTTTACAATGCCTGGGCTCAGCCATCCAAAGCAATGGACAGTGTTCAAGAAGAGGGTGCAGGCAGGGTGGAGCGGGTGGAGATGAGTGTCAGGGGTGATTTGTGACAGAAGGAAACCAGCAAGAGCAAAAGACAAGGTTTACAAGGTGGCAGTGAGACCAGCTTTGATAAATAGTTTGGAGACGCCGACACTAATGAAAAGACAGGAGGCCAAGCTGGAGGTTGGAGAGTTGCAGATGTTAAGATTTTCATTGCGAGCGACCAGTGATGGACAAGATCAGAAATGGGTATATCAGAGGGACAGCTTGAGCGGTTTGGAGACAAAGTCAGAGAGGTAAGGTTGAAATGGTTTGAACATGTGCAGAGGAGGGATGGTGTATATACTGAACAAATAATGTTGAAAATGGAGTCGTCGGGCAGGAGGAAAAGAGGAAGACCTCAGAAGAGGTTAATCGATGTAGTGAAGAAAGACACGCAGGAGGTTTGTATTACAGGGGACGACGCTAAGGACATGGTGACATGAAAGAAGAAGACGACATTCACTTAACTGCAATGAAAAGCACACCAATAGTTATTTCATTCCACTTATTCTTATTCCCTAAGGCAAATAATGCTTTCTCCTGTGTGTGTTGCCTATTTTGAATCAAAACTACATTTTCTGCTACAGGAATAATCAGTAAAGCTTTTTTTTTAGATTCCTTTCCAAATTTTTAAATCCCTTACTGTCCACTGTAAACCATGTGCCTAACCTCAGTAATGACTTTTCATCCCCATCAGTGGCTCCACCTTTAACTCAAGAATATGGAACAAATTAGATGGAAAATTTGAAATATAACTTTAAAACTAAGAAGCATAAACACACATTTGGATTACAAAATAAAGTGACCTTAACTTTCAGTGAATACAAGTACTGGCCAGTGGATTGACTTGATTTTCCTAATTTAACTGGCCAGTCAATGAATGACGTGCAGTAAAGATGCTGTCTATGACCTAATGCTTTTGTTTCCAATGAAAGAAAGTGTTTCTCCTCATGCTCCTTTATGGGTTAAAAAAATGTTCATACTCATACTCTCAAAATTACTTTTGTTAGGTGGAAAAACGAAATTAAACTACTCAAGAGTAAAATATTTAAAAAATGACCTAATTGGAAAAATGGACAAATTAACTTTTTTTTAATTAGAGCTTCCTTATTTTTAAAGTGAAGGACTTAAAGTACAGTGTTAGACTTTTACTGGTAGAAGAATATTTGAATGGTGTTGTCACTTTTAATTATGTAAAGGATCTGAATATATCTAGCAGCACTGAATGGAGTAATACAGTCAGAGTGCACAGCTGTTTAAGTTTTCCAAAAAATAAACAATACATGTCCAACATATTTATACTCAGTAGTAAAGTGGTATAGTAACTATGTGGGAGTGCAAATGAATGTTCTTTGGAAATGTTTAATCACTGATTAGTTTAATCTAAACTGAGATGCACTTTTCATCTCATTTCCATTTGCATTTTGCTACAGTGTAAAATGTCATCATGGCAATTAATCAGGTGATTGATAAACATTTTGCTGACTGCCTTACTTTGTTGATTTACATGATTTGCATGTACATATTCACCAATGGATGGATGGATAGATGGATTGATATGTAGAGTGTAGAAGAAGGTCATCACACATCCAAATAGAAAGACAGAGCTATAAATGAATGAGACAGAAAAGTAGAGGGAGAAACAGAAAGACAGAAAGATGAACAGATGAGCCCAGAGAACCAAGGCGTAAACAAGCCCAAGCTGCACTCTGTCATGACCTATGGACCTTGTGACAATGTGACTAATGGCCTTGAAACATACAAGGACCAGAAGAGTAACCACTGATGGAAACAAACCTTTAGAAAAAAATGTCACACTGTACGTAAAACCAGTGCAATTTGAAAAGAAAACCGAGACAGCCATGGAAGGAGTCGGGGAGAGATGGGGCAGACAGAAGCACTGCAGTGCTAGAAGTTAGATCTACTGCTGAAATCCTGCTGAAGACAAATGACCAGAAACCTGCCTTTTAATCCATGTTTAGTGTAGTTACATTTACAACAGACACAAATAACAGGAAAATTAACAGAAAGAAAATACGGTAAATCGTTAAGCTTTATATGTATCACATGACTCACATGTCTAATACAATAGTATGATTCACTAATGTGAGTGTTCTCTGCAGAAAATGAGAAAGAGGCAACTTTCATGAGTAAATTACAGAATGAGGCATACATTAAGTCCGAGTCCTCTTCTACAGGAGTCTTCCATCACCTTAAATCAGTTATACTCAGAGCCATCAGCCATGATTTTGAAAATCTGCTGCATTTAAGAACATTAGAGAGAACGTGCTTTATAGCACAAAGAGGCATTTGTTGATCCTGAGCAAACTGAGATAAAGCTTTCTGTAATTTTTTACTGTGGCAGGTGGCGGATCACTGCGGTGTACTGAAGAACATAATCCACTTGTATTTTGTTAAATCATATCTAAACATGACAGGTACACCGTATACTTTTATTGTCATTACAAGATATTGTGTAGGAGAGAAGTGGGAGGACGAGAGAGCACGACAACATCTGCAGTCCAAGATTGAACAGAATACAATCAAATACAATAGAACCATTTTTGACCAGCTGCCTTTACCTTTTGCTGGCACTGTGACTTCTTCTAAGGTGTGGTTTTTTTTCGAGTAAAGTGAAGTATGCTAAGCTACAAACTAAGTAAACTACTAGTCTACTATTAAGTAAACTGAACTGACAGGTACACTGATCAGTTATTTAGTCTTTTCATCCTGTAATAATTGAGAAATCTGTCAGGGAGGTATTCATTTATGGTTTAAGATCCCGTGGTAGCTTCTGCATGCTAAAAGAGGCAGAATAAGCTTTCCTGCAAGCTGTCTTGTTACCTGTACATGTTTAATCATAGTATGTTTGCCATGAGGACTTGACTTCTAAAGTGTAATGTGGAGTTGCAGGGGCAGGACTAGCTGTCGGTAGATGCCACCAACCTTGCATCCACACTCATATATATATAATGCATTTGTTAGCAGAGATAATCAGAGGATAATGTGTATCAATCTTTTTAGCTAAATTTTACAACATTATGCAAACTCAGATGACTAAGAAAAATCAACTTTAATAACTTTGCAGTTCTGTAGTGAGCAGGTTCGTTGGTCTAAGAAATCTCTCTAGCCCTTTGAGCACTTTGAGGTCAGGGTGGGTTATGCTCCCTTTACAGGGTTGGCAATTTGATCCCTCACTTGATTTGTGATGTGGAAAGTTGTCCGTGACCAAGGCAAGACACATAGTTAACCAGATGCACTTATACATCAACTATGGTATTACCCTGCAGTAAAAAACAAAACAAAACAAAACAATAGCTGGGGCTAAGTGAATATGCCTTTTCGAGTAATTTGTATTCTATAAATATCCCATTATGCCCTATGTGTCTTTTGGGCTTCAAGGCAGACTGAATCACATCACGGTAAAGAGCACCCTACTCACTCAGTGGAATCTAAGAAAACAGAACTCTTTCGACATGGAGAGCTGCCTGTAATGGGGTTGATATCAAAGGCACAAACAACAACAGCTGGAGTGCAGTAGCAGTTTTACAGACACTTGGTTTCATTTTTGGCTTTTATTTTTGTGGCTGATCTTTGTTTCCACTTGTTCCTTTTTGTTTGTTTTGTTTACTTATCTGCAGAACGGTATGAAGTTGATATCTTGGATGCATTACATCAAACTAATGTGTCTTGTTGATTTGCCGGCTGTTGCGTTATTATAAATAAGTAATTATCCTATTATGTTGTTGTTAAGGTCAAGCCAATGTATTCTTCCAATAACACGCTATTATGTTTTTTTAAACAGTGCGGGAACTAGGAGAGACATCAAACAAAAATGTTGTGTGTTGGGGAGCAGAAGGCAGTGAGTCAAGATTAAATTCATAGAAAGTTGGGTTAAGGTCTGAGATGAACAAAATGACCGATTGCTTTGGTTCAAACGGGGAAAAAAATCCCTCTGACATGCCCTTCTTTTCATCATTTTTATTTTTCTCTTGCAATAAATTTCAGGCCTTGTTCTTCTAACCTATATTTCAATCCCTCCATCATTTTGCCACTGGGTCTTCTTGTGTCTTTCTTTGTTTTCTAACTTTGTCACTGTGTCTTTCTGCCTCTCTTCCTGTCTTACTGTAAATCCCTCTTAGTCTTTAAACAGCTTTTCCTCTCTGCACCTCTCTTGGCATCTCTGCCTCTGCCTGTCTTTGTCACGTTGCTCACTCTCTTTGTCACTCAAATTATACAGTATTGCCACTGTCAGTTAGGGATGTTGTGCTTACCGCCCACGCTTGCAAACACACCATTAGCGGATGCAAACCTGTGCGTGCACACACACGCACAAAGGTGATGTCTCGGAGAAGACACTGTGTCAATCACCATCAATACTGATCTGTCACGCTGTCTTGATACACTCTCAAAGACACCTGCATATGCAGAGGGGCACACTGCAAAATAGTCATGTCAAAACATGCCTTTTGAACATGCTCAAGCTGCCAGTAATGCTCCACCCAGTCCACAACTTTTTCCTCTCTGTCTTTCTCACTTTTCTTTCTTTCCCTCCTCCCCCTTTCCCTTTGTCATCCACCTTTACTCCTGGGAGGCAATTAATGTTTTCCCCTGGACTCAAACTAATTAGCTTAAAAACTCCCACAAATAAATAAAGCATTTGGGGTGTGTGTGTTTGTTTGTGTGTGTGCAGACTGTGCACCTATGTGCTTGCACTTGCGTGTAAATGAGTGGAAAATGAAGCTGAATATATAAATACTAATATGGCACAGATTTAGCCGAGGCTAAAGCCTGTTAGAGTGTGCATCCAAAAAGATGTGGCACTGAAGTAAAAGCTGAAGCACACATGACCTCAAATGTCAACACACACTTGCAGTGAATCTTGATATTGATCAAGAGTGCACACAAGGCACACGTGTAAATCTCTGACAGCCTAATTTTGATCGAATAAGAAATATGAAAACAGAGACAAATGTATGCACAGAGAAGTCTGTCTGGCAGCTTATTTTGCTCCAGTTACACGGATGGTAAAATACCAAACCTGTAATGGGAGCCAGCTGTGTTGCAAAGATATTTCTTCTTCCTTCCTTTCAATCTACACTTGAGAAAAAATAATAGAATAAACGGGTATGTAATAGCATTTGCAAATAGCCACACACAAGCACAGGTGCAGGTTGGTCTCTCCAGTAGCAAGCTTAACTTATCATTCAGGAGGCTTTTGTACAAGCTGGTAAATCAAACGCATGTAAGCAGGTAATCAGCGTACTTATCTGGGCTGAGGTATGAAAAATTCACAAGAAAAAAATGCAATAAAAAAAGAGTGAATTTCAGACCTGACATACACCAATGAGAGAAAACAAGATTTTCATGGGTTATAATTCTCCTGCAGTTTGAGCTTTTTTCAGAATTCAGCCCACGCATAGGAATAACACATACCACACATTTACACAGACACGCACACACACACACTGAGAGCAATGCATGTGTGAATAAGCACACCTACAGTTTTAAAGACCCACTTACACACAGGTATACACGTACACACAAAGCGATAGACAAATAATCCCTGATTCATTGATTCCTCCAGAGGAATATGGGGTTACTCTTAGTAATAGCACTGCCAAAATGAACATCAACACAAGCGCTTGCACACAAAAATACATGGCACCCTGGTTTAGAGGAGAGCGTGTCCCAATTTTTAATAACAAAAAAAGCTCTAGGGAGCCATGTGTGTTGATAGCTAAATGACACTTACAGGTTGATGTGCTGCGGATATGGCAGGAAAAAATAACAGGCTGCCAGGCACAAGGGGAGGGAGGCCAGGCCTACACTGGGAATTCATGCAGCAATGAGGAGCTGATTAAAGTGCCTGGCAGAAAAACTGGCAGAGCTGCAACTAGACACAGTAGATCAGAGCTAGCCAGGGAGCCTCAGTTCACAGAGTAACAATACTAATCCCTGCAGGCACAAATATTGGGTCCTAACAGCCTGCACTTCCCCTGAGGAACAAAAATAACATTTTAACTTCAACAGTTATGCCGCAGTTTGAAATATTAACCCATTTTAACATGTGGAAAAGACTTGTTTAACTACCTGATCGTCCTCATCAAAGGTTCCACACCTGCTGTAAAAACTACAGTCACTTGCCCACTTCAGGCAATTCCGACTCTAACTGCATATTACTTTTTCAGGAAACATTTACAGGTAAAACCATTATTAGCGGCTGGAAAGGAAAAGTTTTGTGAAGCATAAGAATACATGACTTTAAGAGAATTACCTAATTTTAACTATATCATATCATATTATATTATATTATATTATATTATATTATATTCATACTTCACTGAATTATCAACAATCATGACTGAGAACCTTCACAAACATATTATATTATATTATATTATATTATATTATATTCATACTTCACTGAATTATCAACAAGCATAGTTATCTAGTTCGAGTTTATTTTAACCCTGGGCAAGTTCCCACAACATACCCAGCATATTTAATGAGTGATACTATTGTTTAGAGCTCTTACTGTATCTAAATTGATCACCGCAACATGATTCCATCAGATTTCACTCAGCAGATGACAAAGACTGATGACGTTTGAACATGATACACATGCCTTCACATAAGTATTAATAGCAAACAGAAAAGAACAGAACACTGGATTTTTCCTCAGCTAGGAAATGTTGAAGCAGAAACTGTTGAATTCGGTGCACTTGCAAAAGAACACATGCAACCCCTAAGTACCACACTGATGTTAGTACAGAGCTGAAAGACATTGAGTTTATAACTGCTGGAAATTCATGAGTGGGGTGATCATTTCTTCAGCCTTACTTTATAATAGGACTACATTTCTGCAGGGTAAAAGGCACTTATTTGACTATATTAGCTATAAGTATAAGTGACTATAAGTGTATGTGCACATCCATTATATTCAGTTTCAGTTCATATTTTTGTATTGTGCAGTAGAACACTTGACAAAAGACCAGTGCAGGATAATCTGCACAATGCTGGTTAAATACTTTTTATTGGTGCAGAGAGCAGGATGTGTTACCTGTAGAAATGTAGACAGTGTGTACATGTAGACTTTGCCCATGTGTGCAAACACAGTGTATGTGTTATGACTGTAAAAAGGAAAAAAGGGGGGTGGAGTGTCTTTGCTCAGCAGCGACAATATGTATTACTCACGTCTGATTACAAGATGCTGAGGTGGAAGTTAGAGAGAAGGGGGGTGAAATGAAGCAGGAAAGAGGGAATACAATGAAAGAATACAGTAAAAAAAAAAAAACACAAGTCAGTGAGTGAGTGAGTGAGTGAGTGAGTGAGTGAGTGAGTGAGTGTGTGTGTGTGTGTGTGTGAAGCCTCTTAGCTCCCTTTTCATTTTCTCCCTTTCCCTCTCCCACTTTCACCCTCACCCCACCATATACATCTCCATGGAGACTGCCGCCTGGCAACAGCTGGAGGAGAGCCAGTTGCCGCGGCGACACTAACGCCCAACAGTAAGGAGCAGTGATGTCACCAGGTGGCCAGAATGGGTAGCCTGATACAGGCAGACAAGGGAATGAGCATTGTGAGAGTTAAACCCTCGTCTTCTTCTTTATCGCTGCCATCTATCAACCATCACTCCTCTTCAGTGACAGTTTCTCTCTGTTGTTCGTCTTCATTAGAGGTGTTTCTGTGCTGTCTTTGTTCATCTCTCTTTCTCTGCTTCACATTCAGTATCTCTAACTTTGTTTTGCTCGCTTCATTTTTTTTTATCATGCTATTCTTCTCTCTACTTTTGTGCAATCCTTCTTTTTTCAGCTAATGGTCTTTTAACATAGATAAAAATGCAAATGCACTGCCAGTGTATATATCTATTTACATTAAAACAGACAGGACTACATAAGCCACAGTCAGCATTATGCTAACACATGCAAGTATGATCATCTTTCCTTAACTCTCCCTCTTCATGATGTACTAGCAGATCAGAGCTTAACTACTTTGTGCATACTTGCAGCATCCTATGTACTATGCCTAATACTTATATAAGTCAGTAACAATATTTCTGTATGTAATACAGCACTAAAAAACAGTCAAGCCAATTTTCCCTTTTTCAATTTCAAATTCAGTTCAGCTCAATTAACTCAATTCAGTTGTATTTATATGGCATCAAATCACAAGAAGCAGGTTTTATGGAATGATGAAGCCAAATCTGAAATTTTGGGTTCATATCATCATCAGTCTGTACAGAGTAAGTCTGGAGAAAGGTTCAACAGTGAGTGTCTATGGTCATTTGCAAAACATGATGGAGGCTGTGTCTTGGTTTGCAGCTGCATTTCAGCCAATAGTTCTGGGTTCTTTCAAAAACTGATGGACTCATGAATGCAAAAAGATGCTGTTCCACCAATTCAATTAAATTCAACTTTATTTATAAAGCTCCAAATCACACCAGTTGCCTCAAGATGCTTTATATTGTAAGGTAGACCCTACAATAATACATGCAGAGAAACACCCAACAATGATATGACCCCATGTGCGCAAGCACTTTGACGACAGTAGGAAGGAAAAACTGCTCTAATGGGATGATGATATGGTACTATTTTGTCACCAGACAAAACCATCTGGAAAGCAACTGATTGGTGGTGGCTTTATAGCTGAGGATGGCAAGGATCATTAACACACTGCTAATGCAGTATAAACATACCTACATAGAAAACACTTGATGGAACACTATCAGCCATGGATTGCTCCCCCCCCAGAGCTGGAACATTATTGAAGTAGTATAGAAAAACAAGAGGCAAAGAAAGCTTGCCTAGAAGAGTCACAACAAATATTGATTTAAAGCTCATTAGAACTGTATAAACTGATTTTGCCAAATATACTGTATTTCCATGTATTTTTTTACATTTCAGTAAATCACAACACCTGTTTACCATTTTCTTAGAATATAATCATATTTTTGAAAACATTTTTAAAAAGTATACACAGCACCCTAACACATCTGGAAACAAGGCTTTATATGTATTTAAAAAACTAGCTATTTTTTTATTTTTATTTTTTAAAGGTAATGGTACTATTTCCCTCTGTAATGTTGTGGTAGTTTGTCTTGCCACTTGTGAATTTTGCATTCAGGAGTGTATTTATCCTGGCAGCTTCCTGGAGCTGTGTGCCACTCTTGTATGTGAAAAGTTGCAGTGACTGTGTCTGTGTGCATTTCATTTCTGAAATGCTCATTTAAATTCAATAATCTGCCACTCTACTTGTTGCAAAGTGGCACTTTATCATGCCACAGAACTTCACTCTAATGCAGTTGTAAATAAAGAGGCACAAGCTTAAAGGAGTTTTCAAGTTATGTAAGATTTTTTTCCTTGAGTCACAAGTGACACTAAATCAACTACATGGACTCTGTTGTCTTGTATTTCTGACCAATTACAATCACCACTAACAGCTCTTGTTTACACCTGTAGAAGACAGTCCTCACACTGCTGTCATCACTGAGGAATACTGAATCCAGTAAGCATTATTTGGAAGTTGTTTCCTTCTTTTTACTGTCTATTCACTTGTTTTTTTTCTTACCACCATCACCTCCAATCTCCTTCCTAAGTTGGACGGGTGTCCTACACTTCTGCCTCAATTTCCCAGCTTCTGCTTTATCATGTTATTCACTCCTCATCTCCTTTCCTCCATTTATCCTCTGCTCTTCCGTAACTTCAATCTAAATTGTGCCATCAGCCAAACAAGATACTTTTCCATTCACATAAGACTACACACACACACACACACATACACACAAAAGAGTAGATAGATAAACCCAACTTGCAGAGGTAAACTGCAGATAATGGAAGAACCACTATGTGAGCTGTATCCTTACTATTTAACCTTCACTGTTACATGTCTAATCCTAACCAAAAAACTAAACAAAACAAAGAATAAGAGAATAAAGAACAAAATTTGTAACAAAATTGTAAAATCTCAGTTCTCACAAGGATTAAAAAATTGCATACATTCAAGATAAAAACACACAGATTTTATTATTATTTATTTCCATTTGGTGTTATGGTTGGTCAGTGACCCCAGGAGAAAATGAAGGCAGAGAAGGCAAGGCTTCAAAAACAGAAAGCTCCAGAAGAGAAACAGGCGTGTGATGAGGGAGGTAACAAGGCAAGACAGAGTGGTCCTGCTTCAGTTAGCATGTTAACGTGATCTGAAATGCTCCACACTCAAAACAGACTTAATTAATAGGGCAGTGCATTGCCTATAGCTAAGCTAATGCTAAACACAATGAGGAAAGGAACATGAAGGCTAATGCTAGTGGAAGCATGCAGACAGTGGAATCTGGTTACTGGGGTGGAAGAGATCAGTGCTAAATGGCTTGTGAATTAAGTAATTTGCTCTGGAGTAACTAATACCCTTGTCATGGTGCAGCAGTGAAGCTGCTGGGGGGATATATCAAGAGATACATTAGTACTACAGAGTAAATAGAAACCAACTCAAATCAACTTGAAAAATGTTTTCCAAGCAAAAATATTCAAATTAAATAAAGGAATATTCTTTGTTGCATGAACTGGATGGTTAGATTATTCCTATGGTGTAGAATTGGTATGCGTAGACATACATAGGCTTATTTTCTGACCTTTACATAAAAGTTAAAAGTAAGTCTTTCATGGATGGACAGAAAATTGGTGCATAGGCATTCTTGCAAAATATTTTAATGTCAAAAATTCCTACCTTCATGCCTTAGGGTTACATTGTTGCATTCACAGGTAATCTGTATTTCTGTTCAATTTTGGCCATTGGTATAACAGCAAGCTCCTCCAAAACCCTACAGCATTGCCTACATCTCAACATACCCAGCAACTGTTGTGATTGGTCTGTTCAGTAATGTCAATTCTTCCTGTGGTCAAAGGAGCTTGCAAAGAAAAGCGTCTGGACTTCTTTAAGTTGCTTGAAGACGTTTCACCTCTCATCCGAGAAGCTTCTTCAGTTCTAAGGTCAAATGGTGGAGAGTCCCAGATATAAACCTAGTGGGAGAGACCCCCCACAGAGGGACAAAAGGACCCCCTGATGATCCTCTAATCGCCTGAGCCAAGGTGTGAAACTGGGTGTGGGTCCCAATCAGCCAGAGTTTCGGGTGTGTTCATTGTGAAACCTGGCCCCACCTTATCATGTGAATTCCTGAGGTCAGATGGCCCAGGATGTGAGTGGGCGTTAAGGCGTCTGTAAAGGAAGCACTCAAAACGTGCGGCTATCCTAAATGGGCGTTCTTAAAGTCAGCAAAGAGGCACAGAAAAGAAGACCAGACACCAGCGAGGGAGGATAAGAAGGACAGATGCAACAACATTGTCATCCCCTATGCAGTGTTGGGAAGGTTACTTTTAAAATGTATTCCATTACAGATTACAGAATACATGCCCCAAAATGTATTCTGTAACGTATTCCGTTACGTTACTCAATGACAGTAACGTATTCTGAATACTTTGGATTACTTAATATATTATCATGCTTTTTACAACAACGTGAATGTACTATTGCTGTGTGATTTACTACTATTACTGAAGGTCCGCGACTCCGAACTGTAGTAAAGGGACCTCTGACTAATACGGCGGGGTCCCTGTCGGCTCGTAGCCGAAAAATAGCTTTACTTTGTTGTGTGGGTCAACTTTTCTTGTGAGAGACAGAGAGAGGCATTGAAAGGCTGCTCCAACGGAACTTATTGTTTTCGGAGGAAAACACGAACACAGCGTACAGTCGAGTCTTAATAGCTTACTTACAACTGGGCTCGTCAGGCACTCTTCTTGGCTGAAGTGGTTATTATTATATTTACATGCTTCCAGCTCCCGTTTTTCCTCGATGACAACTCGTACCTTTCCACTCCCCTTTTTCTCCCTCCTCGCGCTCACAGACCCATAACGTGTATGGCAGTCCATTCTCCCTGCAACACGGACTACACTGCCCATGATGCTACATTCTTTAGAGCTATGCTTGTAGCATTCTGCCTGTTAGCTTAGCACAACAACAACAACAACGGAAAGGCGCTCTCTCACCCAGGAAACACACAGTCGCAGAGAGAGAGAGAGAGCGTCGCCCTGTAACCATGGCAACCGTAACGCTGCCGCCTGGAACAACAGAACGTAGCTGTCAAACAAAACCCAAACAGTCCTGACCCGCGACGAAATGAAACAAGTACCGCAGTGTAATCCATTTATTTCAACAAAGTAACTGTATTCTGAATACCACCTTTTTAAACGGTAACTGTAACGGAATACAGTTACTCATATTTTGTATTTTAAATACGTAACGGCGGTACATGTATTCCGTTACTCCCCAACACTGCCCCTATGTAGCCGGTGTATCAGAGAAACTCAGGAGAGTTTTCTCCAAGCATGACATCCTGGTGCATTTCAGACCCAGCAACACGCTCAGACAGAAACTGGTTCACCCGAAAGACAAAACGCCAAAACACAAACTTAACAATGTGGTGTATGCTGTACAGTGCAGCGAGGAATGCTCAGACCTCTACATTGGAGAGACCAAACAGCCACTTCACAAGCGCATGGCACAACACAGAAGAGCCACCTCCACAGGACAAGACTCAGCAGTCCATCTGCATCTTAAGGATAAAGGACACTCTTTCGAGGATGCCAATGTTCACATTTTGGACAGAGAGGACAGATGGTTTGAAAGAGGAGTGAAAGAAGCCATCTATGTCCACTGTGAGCGACCATCTTTGAACAGAGGCGGGGGTTTACGACACCAACTCTCTGCCATCTATAATCCAGTTTTGAGATCCCTTCCCAGACGCCTTAACGCCCACTCACATCCTGGGCCATCTGACCTCAGGAATTCGCATGATAAGGTGGGGCCAGGTTTCACAATGAACACTAGGGCTGCCACGATTTGTCGACTAGTCACGATTACGTCGACTATCAAAATCGTCGACGACTGATTTAATAGTCGACGCGTCGTTTGAAGCTTTGTAAGATCCCAAAAGACGCAGGAATAAGTAGCAGGATTTAAGAGTGTAATAACGGACTGAAACAGAAGATGGCAGCACTGCATGTACAAGGATGCCAGCTGCCGTTAAACCCCGAAGAAGAAGAAGAAGAAGCAGCTGTGTCCCAGAAATCATAGCGCGGCCCAGCTTAGTTTCCAACAATGGCGGCAGCTAGTTAGTTTTAATATTACTCTTATTATTCTTTCTGGGTCAGAAAATAAACGTTTAACGTATTTTCAGGCGAGAATGTAGCTGTGTAAACCTCAAATATCGGCTCAGTTTATCAGGACACCACATATTTTCAAAAGCACTCCGACGTTTTCGGAGACGTCTGTTACCCACCGCTCGATAGCTAGCCGGGGGCTAGGTCACTAGCGCGGTGAGAACACCGGACTCCCGGCAAATTGTTTTCTAACCCACCGCCGTCTTTCGCTACTCAGGTTAAATATATATGAGTCACTTAGATAAATTAAAAATGTTGTTGTTTGGCTTTTTTTTTTTGTATTTTATTTGTTCCTGAGTAAATCGGTTTGTCTGAGATTAAAGTTATAGTTTTTACACAGCTGAATAAACGTCAAGCAGACAGCTGATTATCAAAAGTGTGAGATGCTGGAGAATATACTCCGTTGTCCTGTTATATTTTAGATAGCAAGGAGTTCATTAAACTTCACCGAAACAATCTGCAAATTTCATTAAAATTGAATAAACTATCATCTTGTCTTTATTTTTAGTTAGCACCTTAAACACTTAAAGCTGTAAGCTAATGATAGTTATATAAGAGCAGATGCTGCTGGTGCAATAAGCTGTAGTTTTACGTCCAGTGGATGATGATCTGATTAGTCGACTAATCGCATAAATAATCGGTGACTAGTCGACTATCAAAATAATCGTTTGTGGCAGCCCTAATGAACACACCCGAAACTTTGGCTGATTGGGACCCACACCCAGTTTCACACCTTGGCTCAGGCGATTAGAGGATCATCAGGGGGTCCTTTTGTCCCTCTGTGGGGGGTCACTCCCACTAGGTTTATATCTGGGACTCTCCACCATTTGACCTTAGAACTAAAGAAGCTTCTCGGATGAGAGGTGAAACGTCTTCAAGCAACTTAAAGAAGTCCAGACGCTTTTCTTTGCAAGCTCCTTTGACTACGATGACCTGGATGACTGAGAACCTTCACAGACAATTCTTCCTGTGCATTTCCATCTATTTTGTCAACTGTTTTCAGTTTTTAAAATATGGGAGAAGAATCTTTGCCTTCAAAACGAAACAAAGCAAAAATAAATAAATAAATAAATAAATAACAACAAATGGTAAAGATCTTGAAAAAGTCAGAAAAATGTATTTGTGTCTGTATGGTTGACACCACATATGACACACTGGGACATGACAACAAGGTAATTATCACGTAAAACCCCAGGCACAAGAATGAATCTGGTGACGACGTCAGCCACTTACGTAGGTTATGTCGTAGGGCTCTACACAGAAGTCTAAATTAGCTGTTAGCGTTACACAACAGCCAGTTGGCTTTAACATTTGTTGCAGTTCAAAAACGGAATAACTATTGGTGACCCTCTTGTTGCCCGGTGAGGAATATTATTTTTAATTGGTCAGTAGGCAGTGGTTTGTACATGCTGACCTCTCATCTCAAAAATGAGAGATGTCAATGTCTCAGAGATGAATCCGTCATTCTTCTTCACTCACATTTTTCACATTAATGCATTTAATCATTAGTTATTATTAGCCTCCCCTCCCTCGCCCCCAACCAGGCGCAGCAGATGGCCACTTCTCAATGTGCCTGGTTCTGCCAGAGGTTTCTTCCAGTTAAAAGGGAGTTTTTCTTTCCCACCGTCTCCAGTCTCCAGTCATAGTCATATAATTGTTGGGGTTTTCTCTGATGTCTCTGTATTATTCTAGGGTCTCTACCTTACAGTGTAAAGTGCCTGGAGGCAACTGTTGTTGTAATTTGTTGCTATATAAATAAAATGGAATTGAATGGAATTGAATTGTAGAAACACTACTTGTACTGTATGTGATGGGTAACTTCTAGTGAAGTCAATTTCTGCCTTATTCACCTGTAAGCAGCCTAAGGGTTTAAACACTGACTCATTTTCTTAGGCCTTCTCTGACACTTTCCTCATTTTGTCTTGTCCTCTACCATCTAATCTGTCCCTCTTTCTCTCTGCCACGGGTCTTGTTTTTCCTTCCACTCCATTTGTTTCCTGTCCCTTTCAGTCGGTTCTCCTGTTCGTCTCTCTCTCTCTCTCTCTCTCCTTCTGTCCTCTTCTAGCTGTGTTGTGAATGCAAATAGCCTGACACAAATTAACAGAGAGGACCGCCTACACCCACACCATCACCACCAACACACACATATCCTTTCTCGAGCTTCTGCTCCTAATGGGATAGTTGGACGATTGATTGCTTCCCATCACCAACGTTGTTATATGTAGATAAGAGCACCCGCATTCAGGTGCAAATACACACCTAGAAAAGGACACAAACAGGCCTCCCACAGGCACAAATATATCCTATTTGTTATAATGCAGAAGACACAAACAGAGAAATCCCACAAATGGCATAAATTTCTGCTTTCTCCTTCTTGTCTTTTCTTCCTGCACTGCCCTTAAACTACATCAACACTAAGCCCACTAAAAAATGAAAATGCATTTTAAATGCGAGCAACAGAACAAAAACTAAATGTTTTCTTCCTCTGCAAATAAAACAGTTGCACTCATTCACCCTGTTTCTTCTGGGCGGTGGCCACCTTAGACACTGTTCTCTGCAGACAAAGTTACAATTTAGCCATTTTTATTCATATATTTATCAATTTCTGCTGTCAAATATCTGACAAGCAAAAAAGCAGGCCCACTCTGTGCCGCTCAGAATTATCAATCAGATCACTATTGTGTGAAGGAGATGGCTTTCAAATAAATACAGTATGTACTTTGTGAGATAGACTTGACATTTAAAGTGAGTGATCACAGAGTGGGATCGGGGGTGACAGAAAGTTTCCTTCCTTACTTTACTGCCACAGAACAAGAGAAAAACTGTCGATTTGATTTTCGCTGTCCAAACCAAAACTTGATGCCAGCAGTGTTTCATTTATCCACTGAAAAACTTTTATTAAAACTTATTTTTGGGTTTTAAACTGCCAGCTTATGATGGAACAAGGCCATAATTTAAGCTGCATGAGGAAGATTTCCCCCAGAGAACGATACTGAGGACCTGAGAGATCAGGGCCAAAGCATCCATCGAGGGTGGCCAAATACAGCGACAGCTAACAGAGGACGAACATAGAGCTCAGCATAAAAAACACATACGCACACAGACTTGGTTATAAAATCGTACATGCAGCTATCAGATTCAAGCCCAATTAAAGTGTAGTTGACACTTCATTGGAGATACAGGGGCATGCTTATCAGACCTGTTGTTAATGTGTGTGTGTGTGTTTGTCTGTGTGGGTGAGAGAAGGAGAAAGCGAGAGTCGGGAGGTTTATGTGTGTCGTGTAAGTGTGTGCGTGTCTGCACTTAATCTTTTACCCTGTTAATGTTTGAGTTGGGTGAATACACATGGGAGAGCCAGCCTGTGTGTAGGCAAAGCTTGAAGAGCTCATTACTGCATTTGTGTGAATCCAACTATCTCTAAAAAGGATGTTTGACTCCTGTCTGGCTGGGATTTCTGTGTTTGCGTCAGTGTCTTTGTGTGTCTGCGTTTCATTATTAATAAAGTAATGAATTCTTGTGCCCTCGCACAAGCCCTTGTCTCTCTTTAGGTGTGGATGCGTATCCCATAATTGGGAAATTGATCATGAGTTGGGTTTTTTTTTCTCTATCATTGTAAGGACTCCATCTCATTCCATAAGTGTAGATTGTGTTCATTGTCATGTGGAACAGCGCGGGACTAAACATAACGTGTAGCGCCTGAAACAATTCTTTAATTCTCTCCCGGCAACTGCCTTGCTGTCTCTCATTCTCTCTTGTTCTCATCCGTCCTCCTCTCCAGCGCTTTTCACACTCCTCCCTCCTTGGCTTTGCTCTCTGATGGTCTTGACAGGAAGACTGACAGACGAACAATGACAACCCCCTCTGCACATTTCAAAGGACACACGCAGACAGCCTCACACAGACATGACATGTGCATTGACATATATAGACATGTAAATGCAATATACACACAGGACATTATAAACAAACGAAAGACCAGTTTATGCACTTAAAGGGCACACAGAGGCACACAAGCAGAAAATATAGACGCATGCATCAGCTCTCACAGACACCATGCATAGACACATACCGTGTGGACAGACTGAACAAGAGAAATAAATCTTAGTATTCAGTGTGTGGGCTGGTTGGAGCATCAGAATGTAACAGATTGTAACACATTTATAAACTGACCAACACTTGCTAAAAGCAACCAAATGCTGACCGTCTGTGTGGTTTCACAAGCCCTCTCCTCGCCTGCGTGTCAGACCGCTAAAGGCAAAGACGAAACATAAGAAGGCCCGCTGCAATTATTCATGCTACATTTGTAAAGGTTTTAAGCTTTTACACACATTCCCATAGCTCCACCAATTCTGAAAGCTCAACATCAGCAGTACCAGAGTTAAATGATTAGACATTACAGGTTGCACAAAAGTAGCATGTTACATGGCCATTGCACCGGGTTGCTTATTTTTCAGAGTTTCCATTATAGTTTTTTTTTTCTTTTCACTTGCAGCTCACTTTCCCTGACTTCTCAACACCTCAGCAATCTGTGGTGCATAATATTGCTTTGTATATCACTACTGGCCACCCATCACTCAAATTGTCACATGTAGGGTCCTATTGTTTTCTGTTCTGCTTGGTGCGTTTGCTGTAGTAAGCGAATGCTACTTTTGGTTCAAATTCAACCCTTGTATTGTGCGTTACACAGTAAACTTTCAGTGCAATTCGGTGTGCTAACATCAGTATAAAGTTTTGCCATGAAGTAACGTCCAGGTAAAATGGAAAACTGGAGTGAAGTAGGGAAGCTGCTTCCAGTTAATTCTCAAAACTTTCAACACATATAGATCTGTCTCGTGGACATGTTGCAGAGAGGGCAGAGTTGATCCGGAATCGACTTGTATCATGGGTTCTCACAACAACTCGGCGCTGTTTTTAAGGTCTCTGCATAATACCTGTATGATAGCAAAAGGAAGTCTATATGTTACATTGATTACCTAACTTGGACATCTCTGCCCTTAGCTCAGTAAAAATTTATGTGGTAATTTATCTGTTGCCTGTTTCTGCAAACACCAACAATGAAATCTGTGGTGGAAGTATTGTTTTACAGGTGTTTATGTGGCTGTGTATAACCACGCGAGTGCTACCTCACCATATTTCACCCATTATTTCAACTGCACTGTCTCCTGAAAAAGCATAGGTTGTGCTCAAAATATTTCAAGCACTGGCAACATGTTTATTATTCACGTCCCTGACTCTTATATTCATATCAGTGAGACAAAAACTGAGACATACGTTACAAAAAACACAGAACATCTTTTGTGAGTTTTAATTTAATTTAACTGCACTACATGGCCTCCAAACTTAATGCATGCAGTGAGCTCACAGTGTCATTATTGGTCCATGTTGTATTATGTAAGAATCTCATTTACTGTTGTACTTGAGTCTACCAGTAGTTATTGAGTAGCAAGGTAATTAATGAGGCAGTGCCAGGAGAATCCTTGAGGACACTGACAGCTTCAAGCTATGGCTAATGTTAAGCAGTATGCAAAGTGAAACTGCATATATTTTAATGCCATTGCCATTACCGCAACCATTACCGGCCCTATATTTTATTGAAACGATTCAAAGTGCAGGTGGGGGAAAAAAAGGAAGGCTTTCGTAAAAATAATCTAAAGCTACTCATGCAGAATCACTGCAAACACAGAGTAATCTCCAAACTATTAACACGAGTGATCTAATCAAATTTAGTGTAAAGCTGGGTTTACATAAGTAAACACGACGCTAAATTAGAAAAAAAAAAATCTTGTCAGGAAATGGAAAATGCCCTATTTTCATTTGAGAGCACGATAAGATCAAGGTAGGAGCAATGAGGGCTTAGTCTCCATAATGAGTGGTACATCAGGTGCTCACACACTCACGCTGTCCATGCTGGGATTGTCAGTGTGTGCCTACATCGAGCTTTATTTGTGAGCTACTCAGTGCTACCTCCCCTCAGAGAAGCACAACGATACTGCAGTCTCTTATTCCCACCAGGACACACGCTGACATGAAAGAAGTGCATGGAAGCAATTGCACACGGGGGCCCACAAACTTATCACAAAAAAGCATATAGCCTCTCTCTCACACACAACAGTGTTGAATCCACCTATATCCTTAGTTTCCCATCGAGATAGAGTAACGCTACAGTAGCCTCAAATTCCATTTACTCTGCTGGCTCTCACTCAACCCCTCCCTCGCTACCTTCCTCCCTGTCCCCGTCTCGCACTCGTTGCCACTTTCTCTCCTCTCCCTCTCTGCGTCTTTTCCTCCACCTTTATATTCCCCTCTCTCTCTCATCTCATATACGCTACCTCTTATTTTCTTTCTTCGCTCTCAATCTCAGTCTGTTAACAGCTCCCTCGTTGCATTTACTCCCTTTCTCACTCTCTCCTTTTGTCTTTTTTTCTTTTCCCGTATGGTCCAGTGGGGCCTCTGACAGTAACCACAGTACAGTAGGTTGCAATTAATCTTTTAAATAATTGTCTCTCACCACAGATAGTGGACACGCTTGCGGAGGGGGAGAGAATGAGAGAGCTAAATGAGAGACGGTGGAAAGCACAGCAGAGATGGAGTGAGACAGAGAGGAAAACAAAAAGAGACACAAGAGACTATTTTATTTTTATGTTACAAATATGATGGAAAAATAAACTTGATTCTCATGTGTAACTGCAAGCTCATTCATCTCATTCTCCTTCTGTAATACTCAGACCCCTCCTCACCGAGGAGGGGTAGAGGTGGTGCAGTCCCCGGCTGCCAAATCAGTTTCAACACGTCACACTCTCAGAAAGGATAATTAATCAGATTGATGCATAAAACATGAAGTCCACATCTTTAATATACACTACGCCTTCATTTTGACATTCATTGTTTAATACAGTGGCAGCCAATATATTTTGTTGAGCTGTTGGTGAAATAAGACATTCAAAAATACTTAAGTCTGAAAAGCGATTTCCTGCAGTTGAGACAGGAGTGGCTGATTGACACTGACTCAAGATTTAAAGGAACAAAAGTTCTTCCCTGCCGTAGCTCTTTTTTCAGCACTTTGTATTTTTGAGAGGGAAGTGATCAAAGGTTATTCTACTGTTACATACAATCTACGTTTCTGTGACAGATGTCTAAAGTCGTCTACTTGTACAGCGAGTGAGGCATTTATGCGACACTGCACTTTGCGTGTCAGCTCATAACATTACAGTTTGGAAATATCTATGCAGTGTTACGGAGTAAGACGAGTTCACGCGGGTTACATTTGCATCCCAACTCATTTAAAATAACATGATCCTAAAAGTATGAAATCTGTAATGTTCAAAGTCATTATCGCTCACTCATCACTCACCACAAAGTTCATCTAATTGCTGTTCTGGAGAATACAATCATTTAATGTCAGTGTCAGCAGAAGAATCTATATGGGTAATAACGAAATTCAAACCATCATTTTAATGTCTGCAGGGGAGAAAAAAAGTGAATAGCTGCAAATTCATGACAATTTATCAGAGTCATCTGCTATTGAAGACCGAGCTTTAGTGATCTAATGGAGAAGTTGTTGTTCACCCAAGGCTTTTTTGATAACAAGAAAATGAAAAACACAACACACACTATCACAAACTATACCTGCTTGTAAAATAGACGTTTTTAGATATGCTACTCGCTAGGAAATTCTATCGATTTTTGTCTTATACTGAACTTGAACCATCAACTAAAATTTGTCAGTGTTGGAAAAAATAAAAAGCTACGTATCAACGTCAATCATACAAACTTCAAACGAACCTGTCAAATGGGTTTTGTGGCGTAGCAGGCTGTGCTAAATTGTGCATGACCTTCTTTCCGTCTTTGCACTGTCTTTTAATTACACTATTTAATTAGTGTTTATCCAGTTAGACATATCGCCCGAGTGTCTTGCAGTTTTGTTATACAAGTGAAGTATGCCCTTGTAACATTAAGTCATTTTCCATGCTTGCCAGTATAGGAAGAGTAATTAGGGCTAATTTTGATTCATTTAAATTTAATTCAAATGGAGAGGTAAACAGACAGCCCAAAATAGATTTGGCAAAGGACAGCATGAGATGAAAGGAAATGAAAGGATCGTGGGACAGCGCCAGGGTCAATAGTGATCAAGCTAACAGGTCAAGATAATCGGATGGTGGGATGAGAGCTCAGAGCTTAGTTTGCTGAAAGGAAAACCAGAGATAAAACAACATTGGTTTTTTTGTATTTTTAAGAGGAGAGATCAAATTGAAACTTAAGGGGATGCAGAATGCAGGAAGAAAGAAAAATATTAGCAAAGACAAGGGTGTGAACAAAGAAAACAACTGTAAGGAATGAGCAGCGTGAGGAGGACTGTGAAGAGAAGCAGGTGTAGATGAGGACAGGGACAGATGAGGGATTACAGAGTGATAGTGTAAGACACAGGGATGCTGCAAGAGGTCACACTTGGCGCTCATTGTCTGTAGAAGACAATCATGGCTCACAGTGAGTCTGTATGTGTGATGGTGTAATGTGCACACATCTGTGTGAATGTGTATGTGTTTGTTGACAGCTCTGTTCTCACCACAAGGAACAGTAGGCATGAAGGGAAAGGCTAAGAAAGCATGACAACAGCCAAGGAAAGGAACAATATGGTGTTGTGCAGCAGCTATAAATCAGAGAAAGAGACATTGTACAGAAGCTGACATTTACATTTTAGGCATCTGATCAAGGCTCTCGTACAGCGTAACTTAGAGTGAATATGCCTAGACTGCTAAAAAAGACACATATACTCTGATGGAAGGAAGCCAGCAGCGCGAGGCAGGCACATTGTTTGCTCTTGGCGCAACAACTTTTGAAAAAAACAAAGGGCAAATTTTTTTCACATCAAGTAGGATTTTTGTATGGTGCAATAAAGTGAAAGGGAAGGCAGTGAGTGCCAAGCAGAAAACTTTCCAAGCATCCATAAATTCATCCCTCCAGTTTTTAATACAAAGCAGTAGTTTTCAAACTAGCTTGGCTCGCCAGCAGGGAAGGGGAGAACTGAGGTGGTAGAGGGAGAGCTGAGATGGAGAGACGTGAGGAAAAGATGCTACATACGAGTAAGCGGACAGGTGCATGCGGACAGTCGGTGTTCAAAGAACAACAGGAAGTTAGCTCTGAGTTGGTCTGCTTATCAATACTGTCAGCAGTTGGGGCTGCAACTGTAGCTGCGACATAGAGGCAGCTCTATGCTCCAGCTCTTTCAGGAGCAGGACCATATCTCCGAACACGCCCCTTCCTGGTCTTATCTATATATGACCTCCCAGTTCTACAAGCTGTTCATTCTCATTTTCGTGTCCCACACTTCGTCCCCTTTTTTCAATTCTTTCACTTCTTCACTACTACTACTACTACTCTCATTAGTACATGGGGATCTGCCAGGCCCGGGAGTCACCACCAGTCCCCTTTGAGGCATTTCCCAAACCGCAGCTCAATTCTTGATTAAGCCATTTGCCTTTATCTACCAAAAAATGTTGCCAAAAATAAAATGAGGATGTTGGCCCATCTAGCGAAAAGATCCTCGGAGTGAACTGCAATTTCCATCAAAATTGCTTTCATTCTAGGTGTCATAAGTCAGACAAATCAGAATACACAGATGCATATGATCAGATTCAGTACACATCAAAGGTTAATATAAGGGCGTTTCACACTGCAGTGCATGAGATGGAAAAAAGCACATCCATACCAAAAAAGGTCAGGCGTTCGACCCAAAAACATTTAAAAAGCACATTTACAAAAATCGCTTCCATACTGCAAAAATCCAGTTTTACCTCTTTATTGCAGCTTGGTAGCTGTAACATTTCTAGCCCACCTGCTCTTCATCAAAACTTTTCCATTGTCTGACTTTAAGAACCTGGTATACACCAGTTGCCAGCTTGGGGCTAATTACTGATTAGGCTTGCAGGACAAAGGCACCAAGAATGAACGAAATAAAGGGGCCCTTACAATACAATTTTACTTAGCCACGAGGACCCATTCATTTTGACACTGAGTGAATTTTACCGAGTTGAATTTCCTGGAAAAAGAAGAGTTTTAATGGTTGCTTCTCAAACTGACATGAAAAAAAAGAAATGCGCAACAGACCAAAAATACTAAAACTGAATTTGAAGTACTTGTACTTAAACTGTCATACAAAAAAGACATCATAAAAAAGACATCAACTATTTTCTTATACTTCAGGTTAAAAATTAAGGAAAACTTTCATCATAATTCCTGTGCAGAATCTCATCCAGGTGCGAAAGGGTCAGACCTCGGAACGTATCAGGAAAAAAAAAAAAATACTGCTGTATTCTTAGAGGAAAGATGAATTATAGAAAAGGTTA
This sequence comes from Diplotaxodon limnothrissa, assembly GCF_057381915.1. Classification (NCBI taxonomy): domain Eukaryota; kingdom Metazoa; phylum Chordata; class Actinopteri; order Cichliformes; family Cichlidae; genus Diplotaxodon; species Diplotaxodon limnothrissa. The sequence continues at coordinate 23,966,992 of NC_140606.1, read as the reverse complement.
AAAAAGGGCATTTTTTTTTACAGCGGCAGAGCCACAGACATAGGACTGCGAGACACTGTCGGCAACAGTATGTGGATTGATTAATTAAAGATCTTTATCTTTCATTCTACTGACAAAAAGAGAAAGAGCAGGCTGCGCCTCAGAAAAAAGGAAGGGAGAGTGAGAGATGAGGGAAGCTAGAAGGTAAAACCAACAGCGTAATAGAGAGGAAAAGAGATGGCGAGATGGCTATTCTGGAGGGGTAGATAGATGGAAAGATAGAGGCAAAAAAAAGGAATGTGACAATAACGTCGGAGCGAGGAAGGCAGATGTAAGTGGAGGGAGGGGGTAATGTGGCAAGATGAAAGAATGAGGGTGACTGTTTAAAGATGGGATGAAGGTGTTGGTGGGGAGTGGGGTGGGGGGGACGTTGGTAAGGAGATCTTATGGTGTGATATTTTTACCCCTTTCCAATGATGGAGTGATGAGAGGTGGGAGGTGGAGAGGAGAACGGAAGCTGTAATTAATGGAGGAGACATGGAGGCAGGAGGTGGTTTGACGGCTTGCATTGCTAAAAAAAGAAAGGCAAGTGTACAAATGTTCAGCTCCTCTTAATGGATTTGTACGGCTCTCTACTTTATTTGAATCTTAAAAAAATAATACCGCTTTTTTAAAGCACCCTACATGTTTGCTTGCGTTTACATCATCGTGTAGCAAGGGGTTACAAATTATCCTTAATTTGCACGGCACTTTAATGCAAACAGAATTACAGTGAACACTTAAAGTAAGCCGGTGTTCAGTATGCAGTCAGGTAAACAGCTTCATGGACACAAACACACCGTATCATTACTACAATTATCCCCTTCATTACACTGTGATATTATTTTATTCTTTTGCTTTGTAGTGTGTACATCTCTCTCACCTTATTCATAGAAACACATTTTAACTGATGGCTTCTTGTTTTGGCTCACGATCCACAGAGCTTTTATCAGCACTTTACATTTTTGTGTAATAGTAGCATTCTGCTAATTAGTGTATATGAGCTGTAATTTGGCCTAACACCTCCTAATGTCATTATCTAATCCAAGCGATCTGATGACAAAAGTTGAACCATGCTGGCTTTTGTGCTGCCATCCCTCATTACAGATTTTTCTTCACAAATTCTGAACAAACAATTCACAGAGGAATTAGACTGTGAATATGCTTTACCCAGTCTCAGTCAGCATATTTACACGTATATGCATCTCGAGCCCACTGGATTGCCAGACATTTCTAAGCATGAACTTCTTGGATCTCTACAACCACTGGCTGATTGTGCTGGCTCAGGAACGCTCACTCAGCAAATGAAAAAGCACAATTGTACCAACAATCAATGTCTAAACTGATGTTTGACCCCGCTTGCTTGAAAGCGCTCATTCATCAACTCTGTGATTTACAGTAACTCTGCAAACTATAACATCTTTCAACAACTGCTTTGAGTTTTCAGAACGACTTAGCACTGCAATTCTGTATGCTCTACACTAAAGCTCAAAAAATAGAGCTCAGGAAATCAACCGACTCGCCATCACCCCTGAGCTCTCGTCGTGGTTGTTAATGAATGACTTAGAGAGATGGGTCTGAGGTGCTACAAGGTACTTAGGATTCAGGTCAACATCACTTGACCCATGTGGGCAGGCCGGCTGATTGGCACCGATAATAAGACTGGAGGTTGAATGAGAAAAGTCATTATAAAGAAATATAGTGGCAGGCGGAGGGAAATGTTTTGATACTAAGACTCTGAACTTGTTCTCCTCTCACTTTCCCATCTTCCAGCTCCTCCTTCCTTTTTTCCAAAGTCCCGTTCTCTGCCACTTCAGGCATCGCTCAAATCTCTTTCGTTATTTAATCCTTCCTTTCCTTCCCAGCTTCCTTTCCTTCTTGTGTCTTTGCTCCAGATCTGTTTAAGCCTTGAAGACAATACTTGTTTACATGCCTCTTCAGCTGTATTTTTTCTCTCTCTTCATTTAATTTTTTTCTCATCTGTCTCAATCAGCGTCTTGCCTTTAGCCATTTTTTCCTTCATCTCCCTCATCTGCAACTAGCCTACTGACTTCTTCTCTCCTTTTCTTCTTCCCACCCTTGCTACTCGTTCCCTGTGATTATAACAGATGAGGATGTTCACACACACAACTGAAAATCAATTTATTTTCATGCCATCACACAGAAAATTAATGCAAAAAAGAGAGAATAATATAACAAAGGTGATTATGGAAAATAACCTTCTTCACATCTCCCTCTGTAATTAACCCCTTTTCCCCACCATCCTACCTCATTTCTATGCCTGCCAAGCTCCTTGCTACAGGGCAGGTTCCAAGTCTCATTAGAAAGTGCTGGCCAGCATAGCTTTCTAACTGACCTCACCTGCTGTTTCTCTCTCTCTTCTTTGTTGTTCTGTGCTATCCAGACCTCTCACCAGTCACAGCAAGAGAAAACACTGCACACATGACACACGGTACATTGCCCACAAGATAGAACACACGACGTCCCCATACCCATGTGTAAAAATCTACACGGTGGTCCCCAAACTTACCAAAACTGCTCATTATTCATCTAAAAATGCTGCTTGAACCTTCAGTTTCACATAACACGCCACATAACCCCGCAGCAGCACCTGCACACACACAAACAATAAACTGCACATCAACTCACCACTCACCCAAAATCGCATGAACACATGTGCAATCTGCTTTGGCACAAACACACACAAAATCTCTCAATAAAACCCCATGAACGCAGGTAATGGTCGACCCCGCAGGCTCAGACAGTGCACCACCAGCAAGCTCATTCTGACATAGACTCTAGTTCTGTTGCTGCTTCGCTCCTAATACACCTTCACTGTAGGCCACCAACTCAAATTGGAAGCATGCCATTAGCAAGGTCAAGCCGAGTGTAATATACTGTAGCTGTTTTCACACATGCACTGCAACCCTGAACTTTTCTAGACATTACCCTGCGGCGCTGTATATAAGAACGCAAATGTCTGAATCAGCCATGCTGGTAATTTTAACCTGCTGTTTCCCTGGTTGAAATCAATATAATTGAGCCCATGTGAGAGCAGAACAGATAATCATCCAAAATATTCAGTGAGGTGTCGTGCTTCCTGCTTCCTCCATGCTCCACCTAGGCACCATCCTTCAGTGAAAATATGAAGGTTAAACAGTGGTGGGAATGCATCTGACATAGATGAGACTCTGCTGACAGCTTCAGGTTTATCTTCACTTTAGGTCTTACTTGTCTTACTTGACAGAGCAGAATTTGTGTTGACACACCAGCAGTTTGAAGCCCTTAGGTTGTTTCATTTATGGAGAGAAAGCTGTTGACTTAATTCCCCACATAGACATAGCCCTATTGATATTTGTATGAGCTAAAACCAATTGGAAAGAAAAAAATCACCTTCTATTCACTGCAAATGCTGATTTTATTTTCACAGTCAACACTGACTTCAATACAATGGAAAAATAAACATTTAGATGCTGATATAGTTTCCACAGACTGGAGTGGCCCAGTCAGACCATCCATCCATCCGTCCGTCCACCCTCTTCCACTTGTCTGTTCAGTGTTGCGATATAGGAAGACATAAATGTATATATGATATGATTGGCTCACTATTGCATTGTGAACTTACTTGTCTCGACTCCAATCAGCACCATCTTCTCACATCAGCATTGTGGCTCTGCACCTTATCTCAGTAATCTCAGTAGGATAAAAAAAAAGGCCTCCGGAGTGAGAGGTCACAAGTTTTCCTGATGGTGTATTTGAACTCTTTGTGAGTTTTTTACTATTTTCACCAGCAAGATTGTTTCTTTCATTTTGCCTAACTGATAAAAGGGTAATATGAAACAGCTATTTGAACGACGTCTTGTTAAACCTCATCTCTAACCAAAACAAGATTTACAAAGTTAGTGTAAAGTTTTGCAGGTACAATTTGTGAACGCCGACCCCACCTGCTCGTTTCAGTAATGACAAGCACAATCTAACAAGCGCAGCACAAATCAGAGCTCTGTCGTAAAGAACCAGACATGATGATTATGAGGCCAATCAACTAACACATAGGCACAGATTGTTACTTGTACTGTGACAAACATATTACAGTGCAGCATATGTTTTATGCAGTGGAGTGTAGACTAAGGACGGGCAAGGGAGAAAAGCAACTTTCCAATAAGTGATGAGGAGACATGTAACAAATACAGTAAAATGAATGTTCAATCTATATGAATCTGGAGCAACATTGTGAGAAAAATTAATGCGTGGGGTGGGGAGATTCGTGTTGAACAGATGGAAACGATGACATAATTTGATGACATGTCCAAAAGAAAATGTTTCATTTAATAAAGCCTTGGAGAAGATGCGTCGGGACCCTGCTGAGCAAATATCCTTGTGACGCAGCAGCCTTTCAGTGCAAAGCTCAATGACGCCAGCGTTTCAGGAGAGTTCTGCACAAGGTAAATGATAATGTTGTGCGTAATGGGAAGTGTAGCATAAATTGAAGTACACAACAATGCACCTGTTAAGCCGTTAAAGACTCAGATTATTGTTTTAACAACCTCAACAGCTGTCTATTCTCAGAACCAGAGTTTATGCCAGTGATTAACTGGGTCTTGTTGTTTTTCGTGGTTCAAGACTGGAACACACTCTCTCATCCCAGCAACTACTTGTCTGTGACATAGACTTGCAGTGACTTGAAGAACACAATATGCAAACTGTTACAATCACAGCAGCACTGACAAGCCTAGTGTGTGAGCTTGGGCTGATATCAGAATCTGGCAACGTTTTATTTTTTTATTTTCGAAGGTTGTATTTTCATAATCTTGTGCACAATTTGGATTGATTGTTTCTAAGCTGATACTTGGGTTTCATTTGTCTAAATGACACCAGCATGTGCAACTGCACACCAAAAACACTCTGATTTCTGCGTCACCTCCTTTTATAAATCATTAATCTGTTATATTTGGTTAGTAAAAAAAAGTTTCAGTTGATTCTTTCTTGCAGAAAGCTTCACATCAGGCAGTAACCCGACTCACCCGTGTTCATTTCATTACCACTGCAAGGACTTTTTTTTCTCCCACGCTAACTTGCCTAACTTCCCGGAAGCAGTTTGGCAGAAAACAGAGGCTAATTTACCCCACTGACATCTCTGTGGGAAATATAACTTCGCTGTCCATGGAACTGAAGCATTCAACATTATCTGAAAACTGAATGTCATTAAGTTAAAGATCACATGTAGCTTTCTGTATGCTCGACAGAAACAGCAATATGAAAATTTTACCAAAAAAATAAATAATAATCATCATTAATATTCAGTTCCCATGTCTTTTATCCATCTACAGCCTGCATGAGATCAGAAGTGGTTCAAGGGCTAAATCCATCATTGGGCTCTTCCACCATCATAACAGGCATCCCATTGCACAGTGCAATGTGGCAGGCCTTATTGAGGCTGTGGAGGCGTGCCCATCCGGTTCGATTTAGAACAGGGAAACAGACTGAATACATTGATTATGGACTTAATTTCAGTTTGAGGACTGATGTCAGCCTATCATAGCACTCCTCTGATGGTGACCTCGGAGGAGTGACCTCTGGACTGATGTGACTATCAAACCTTAGAAGGGGCTGGCATGGTCACTTCTAAAATAGAGACAGTGAGGCGGTTATCGATGCATTAAAGTTTACCAGCTGTAAGAAAACAAATCGTGAAAATATAAACTTAATCTTTATTCTTTACTTTTTTGAAAAAGGCAGCTATTACAGACAGTAAATGAATCATCGATGGATCATGGGTGTTTAGCCACGACACTGGCAATAAGTGTGGTGGGGTTACACACTACCCGGATATTTATGCAGTGTGTGTTTGCCTTCTCATGCAGAACACATGCTTGGCTTCAAATGGGCAAATCAACTAAACATGAGTTTCCTAATTGCTCATAGGACATTTGGGAAATCTTCTGTGGCTGAAACTGCTTCACGTTTTGAAGAGCCTCTTGGCAGTTTGGAAATATTATATGTGCTCTTGACATCAGCAACCTGAGGGCCAGGGACAAAAATGTGCACTACACAAACCACAGCAGATAGAAAAGCTTGTCTGGTTGTGGCTTATTTTGTGATTTCGTCTAGTTGAGGTTTCAAGATGATCTTTGATTTTCTCCATAAAATTAAGAATAACCTGACTGACCAACTGATACCTTGCAATGGCCTTCTGGCCTTCCAAATAGATTAACACAAATGGAGAAAACTCTCTCTTTTCTACTTCACACAGTGTTCTCCTCCTAGCTGCTATTATCACAGGCAGGTAAAGTGCAAAACAAGAGATGCTTTTTTTTTCCTGTGTTAAATAATGACAGGATTTGAAGCAAATTTCCTTCTGCAAACTTTAGTAAATCACACTGTATGAGTATATTTAAATACCTTCCTCCCCAAATTCAGCACTCTACAAAGGAAATGCCTGCAAATACTCCTCCAAATATGCAATACACACACCAAAAATAAATGTCTAAGCATTTCATTCCCAAACTTATCACTTCACCTCCCCAGCAAATCATTTTTTAATGCCAAAAGAGGGTTTTGCGCTGGCCCAAACCAGAGTAAATGTGACCAGGTGTGTACAACACAGACAGCGTTATAGAATAGGATTTTCATCTAGGGGTGCCGCAGTGGTTAGCACTGGTCACCTCACAGCAGGAAGGTCCTGGGTTCAGAGCCAACACCCATTTGGGACTCGTGTGTGTGTGTGTGTGTGTGTGTGTGTGTGTGTGTGTGTGTGTGTGTGTGTGTGTGTGTGTGTGTGTGTGTGTGTGTGTGTGTGTGTTTCACTCTATATTTCTCCCACAATTCAAAAACAGGCATGTTATGTAAATTAGTCAAATTGTAAGTGTGAGTGTGAATGGTCGCCTGCCTCCCAGTGTTAGCCCCTGTGACAGGCTAGTAACCTGTCCTGGGTGCACCCTGCCTGGGATGGGATCCAGCCACTCCCTGTGAACCATAATTGGATAAGTAGAGGGAAATATATGGATATAATTTAATTTTCAAATCCTACAGCTTTTCTATTTTTTATTTCACTTAATTGAATTTATATAGCTTCCAGCATATTTCATTTTATTTAATCTTTATGTAGCAAAGCTTCTGAATCTATATTCTGTGTACATATCAAAAAAATGGTTTAGATTTCTTTGAAAGATTTATCGCAAAGACCAATAACTCAACAAATGTCAGTGTTTTAGAACAGCTCTAAAAAAAATGCATGTGGGACTGGGGTATGAAATCAATAAAAAAGTCCTGCTATCAAACAAATGGTGTGACATCATGTGAGATTTTTAGTAATGATAAATACAATTACTTCACAGGATAAATGTTTCCAAAACTACATATTTTTAAATGTTTTCACTGCTTCTCTTTAGGTTCAACCCAGACTGGAATCAAGTGTGTGTGTTTTGTATGTGAACTGTAATGAAATAAAATGAAAAATGTATACATTTATTTCATATGTAAGTGTATTTAATCTAAATGAAATATGAATACCTCAGTCATAAGACAGCCATCAACACAATTAGGATTTATGCTTTAGCCTGCTGACAAGGTCAGTGAAAGAAATTATGAGTGCAATACGTGTTTTTAACCTCCTAACATTTTTTCCTTTCCTTCGTTTTAAGAGGCTTTTGTCATGGACCAAAAAATTCTACATATATATTTTTTTTTTAATATTTTAGTTTGTTTTTAACTTTAGGTTTTTCAGTTTTCCGTTGTTTTTTTTTTCCTTACTGAGATAACCTTGGTTTGATGATAACATCAGAACTTTTTTTTCCATTTCTAATTACCACCTTTCATGCATTCTTGGTTTTTGACTATGCATAACTTCTCCATTCCAGAAAACAGATTACAGTCCCTGAGCTTTGTGAATGTCGAAAAGAAAAATAAATGAATATTTTTTTCAAAGTAGCAGCGTTGGAGCAGGAGTGATTTCTAGTGTTAATGATAATTACATCTGAAGAAGGAGAAAAAAAGGCCCGAGGCATCAGTGTTAGGCTTTTGGGACTTGGTTATAATGTGATCCGGTGCTGGTTAAGCAGATAGGCTGGGTTTGGGTATATGAGCTTGTCTCAGTTCGAGGACTGGGTGGCAGTTCTTTCATGCCGTCCTCTAGCTGTCATCGTTATGCACCCACTCACGCGGAATCCAAATTATAACAGCATGAAGCCATGTGAATGCATGGATTTGTGCTGTGTGTGTTAAAGAGAGAGAGAAACACAGGGTAGGAGAGAGAGAGAGAGAGAGAGAGCCTTTTCAACGAGTGTTTCTATGTACGAGAGAGAGAAAAGTGAGAGAGATGACGAAAGGTTAGGGCTAAACCACATCTCTAAATTTGGCATGAGCTCAGACCAAAGGACTGCAATGTTGGGGGAAAGAAAAGGGAGAAGGCTCTAGAGTCCTCTTCTCCCCTATCTATCTTTACTATCATTTTCTCTCCTTTAAAATTACTTGCCTCCCTCTTTTAGAGTAACCGCTCACTAGACCAAATTTATAAATGCACATTTTCTTTGTTTTGGCCCTGGATCCACAAAAGATTACGTTTTTTGAAGAAAGAAAAAGCTAAAAAAAAATGGACAATCTGACTTTCTTTTTCGAATGGTTCTCTGTGTTCCACATAAGGTAATATACACAAGTCATTTTGCATCCCTGACTTTTGGTCTAGGTTATAAATTTATGAAGAAGAAGAATTTGTGCTTCACTGTGTGTAAGCGGGATTTTTGAGTGGATGAGGATTTTTGTCACAATGACCTAATACATCATTCAAATTTAGCTGGCTCACTTGTTACAGATTATTATTTTTCCTCTTTTTCTCCCCCAAATGGTTATGTAATCCATCCCGCTTCCTCTATCTCTCCGTACCCCTTTTTTCTCTCCCTTGCTCTCTCTCCCTGCCTCTCTCTACAAGAGTGGAACAAATGGAGATCAGTCGGACTAATGCTGAGTTAGGCCCCGTGTTGCTCTCACAAAGCTACCCCTCTCATTTAACCAGCACTCTGAACTACACACACACACACACACACACACACACACACAAACTTGACAGGCTACACTTTATCAAAATTTCTTTCTTTCTCAACACAAAGCGTAGACATCCGCACAATGTTCATGTGCACACATGTCCAGAGCTTTTCATGCATTCTTTTCAAGCATAAGCGACATTTCAGCTTCAGAATAACATCGCCCACAGAGAATCCAGCGCTCGGGTCAGCTTAGGTACTCTTTAACAAATGGCCCTCAGAGTAATTGTGTTAAAAGTCTGTCTGCTGTTTGTCAGCTTTCAGTAAGTCTTGGATCATGTTTTTACAAAACACAAAAACTTGCTCCTTATTTTATATGTTTATTATGGTGTCTGGTAGTATCTTGGTTTGAAAAGCTCAGGAAATAAATATTTTAAGTTCTCACGAACAAAAAAAAAAGATCCAGATATTAAATATAATCTCACGCCAGGCATTGGTTTGTGTACAGGATTTGCTAAAGAGATCAGTTTTCTGCTGCCTTTTGTAGGTTTTTTTTAAATATGAAGTGACTATACTTCAGGCGAGAGCTCTTATGTAAGCATCAAGTAACACTTGTACTGACTGCCTAGCTTCATAAGGCACCAGTCTAATTGTAAGATGTGCTAATATTGGCTACCAAACAGCAGGCTTAAAACTACATTTCTATCATCCTTAGGATCCATTTTTGTGCAACTTAGAACAAGATAAATTTGCACCAACCTGTAGCTCAAAGCGCCCAACTGTGCATAACTTAAATCTCGAATACAATTTAAACGAATGAGTTATATAAAATTTCATCACTGTGTGTGTGTGTCAGAAAGAGGTACATTAGCTTTAGAGACCACAGCCATGTTTTGTACTAGGCTGTCAAAATAGTATATTTCTGCTTCAAACGTGTGTATTTTAAGATGAGGTCTCTGTGGACTGAATCACTTTTCGAGCTACTAAATAAAACTGAGTTTTGGGCATTTCCATTTTGGCTTCATTTTTTCTGTCTTTAAGGTTGCTGCTTGTTACAGAGCTATTTCCCAGTCCTTTTTTCTCTCTCGGACATGGTTTACTCCTCAGCTGGCACACTTGTTTCACATCAACTACAACACCAACCTACAGTATATAAACACCGTAGCTTTTACGCCCATTCTTTGCCAGATTGTCCATCAACTATTGTGGTAGACAAACCAGGCTCCCCGAGCATTTTCTCTAGCTCTTGTATTTTTGACCTGCCTCTGTTTACCACATTTTCCTCTCTCTGTGCTTCAGACCTCCTTCGTGTGCCAGCTAGACTTTGTGAGACCCTGCCTGCCTGCTTTTTTTTGCCTACCAGCCCACTCACCAATTCCAGCGTCTCACTCTGACCTGACACACCATCTAGTCCACGTCTCCAGATTCTCTTTGTGTTTTGTTTTCCATGCTGCATTAGAGTGCACTAATTCTTTATTAAACCATAACATTACACCACTTTAGTTATTTGCAGCACCACACCTAATTTTTGCATAGACCCGGATCTCAGATGGTAATTTTGTTGAGAATAATGTCAACATAACCAGCAGAAACTATGACAATAACAGGATTTATCCTTATCATCGCCTCCTGCACTGCTTGTCTTGGTTTAAGCATAAAAACTTGTTCTTTTCTAATAAACACAGGGGGAGGCACCGTCACACGGATAAAAACGTACATTCTCTCACACAGATTACAGCACAAGAAAGCATTAGTGGGAGTCTTGTACTTCAATCAGCCAATTAACCTGGAGCAGAGCAGAACAAAACATTTGGCATTTGCCAATAGGGCAGCAACCTTCCAGTGATAATTTCTCTTTGAGGGAGCAAACATACACACACATACACACACACACACAAACAACAACACACACACACACACACATGCAATGCCCCCCACACACACATGCCACTATCGCCACTAGTGACGATAGTGGCTGCACTTTCAGCGTAATCAATTATTAATCCTTGTCCACGTATGAACAATCCCAAATTCATGTAAACACACACAAATATAGAAATGGAGACATTCACGCGACAACAGAATGACTGTTGTTAAAAGTTGACAACAGAGCGCAGACGATATGAATGGTGTGCGTCTGAGCGACGCCTCAGGGCACCAGAATACTTCATGAAATAGATGGCCTACACACATTCTTCAATAAAGGCAGGGTAACAAACACACACACACACACAGTCGAGCACATGAATGAGCCCAACATCATGTGTACAATTGAGACATTTTTCCTGGAGAGAGAGAGCGCCTTGGTTTTGAAATGTCAAGATAAAATGCTGTGACAGTGGTGGAAGAAAACATCAGAGAATGTTTGAAAGAGAGAGAAAAGAGAGAAAGACAGGGCGTCCTGCAAAAGCCCATGTATATTTGATTGAGAAAGGAAATGCAGGGAGATGAAAAAGGAAAATGAGGAAAAGGGAAAAAAGATGATGGAGAGTTACAGTAAATTGGCAAGGCCGCTTCTGAAAGCACGCTCTAGGGGAGAGAGAGGGAGAAAAATAGGGTGAAAGACAGAATAACACACAAAAGGACTCAGAGAAGTGCAGTAGCAAGAATGGATTGTTAGCTGGTAAACGACTGTCACTTTCTTTAGGGAGATAAACAGATCTGACACCTCCGCATTCTTCCTCTCTCTTCATGTCCCTTCTTTTCTCTCACTCGACATGGCCTGACAACCCTTCAAAAAAAAAATCCCTTCCTGACTCTCTCTCTCCTGTTTTTGTTCCCTGCTGTTCTGTACCATCTCTCACTCCTCCACTGAGCTTTTTTCCCCGACTCTTTTTTTCTCAGATATGTGCGACAAACTCACCCTTCCGGCAAAAGAGGCGGCATATACGAAGAAGAAAGGGTGGAACAACATGAATAAAGACCCCATTTTTCACACGCGCCTTTTCTTTTCCTCACTTGCCAGCGCCTTGTGACGAGATTAGATGAGGAAGGAAGGGGGAAATAAAAATCAAATGAAAGAGATTTCTTTCCCGACATGTAGAAGAGGTACAAAGGGAAAGAGAATAGAGGGGAGAAGAGGAGAGGAGATGGAGAGTGTAAACGACACAAAGAGGAGGATCAGAGAGAAGGTACGCATGGAGACTCAGAAAAGAGAGATAAAGAACAGAAGACTTAAAGGACGACATGCGTTGATGGATCAGTTGTCACTTGGAATTTGTGGGGTGAACATGCATGTGCACCTTGGTACATACATGCTGTTCACAAAAAATATAGACCATAAACATAAAGCTTTGACAGTTTTCACAACTAATCAGCATCAGCACCTTTAGCGCAAAGGATCAGTGTTATGACTGTCGATGACTGGGACAAGCATATGAACATCAATAAGAGGAATAAAGAGGCACTTGTTCTACCAGGAGAAATGAAAGGCAACATGGGACAACAGGGAAGGATAGGCGATATAGAAACAGCTGGGTGAAAAGATGGAACAGCACCAATCATTCGAATAAATGAGAAGGCAAGGGAAGATGGAACAAAGAGGTCTGAATTAGAGATGGCACGATACCACTTTTTTATGTCCGATACCGATACCGATATCATAAATTTGGATATCTGCCGATACCGATATGAATCCGATATAGTGTTTTTTAATCAACAAAACTGTTTTTTAAAATATCTTGCTGCATTTTGCAAGTCTGCAAGTTCATACTCAAGTTTAAAACAACAACTACACTAAAGCTATTCTGTTATACCTGTATACAAAAAAAATATTTCATAGTTCAGCAATACTGATCAATCTAATAAACTTAGACCTACACCATCCTCCCTATTCTGGTATTTTAAAGAGTACTTAGCGTAAATATTAAGCAACCTAACTAATAGGGTTCCAACTCCCAGCAACAACAAAAATAAATAAATAAAAAATAGGGAACCACCCCTCACGCTCCACCTCATGATGCTTAATCGACGTAATCAACCTTAATTTGATGCAGTGTAAAAAAAAAATGCACAGAAATCAATTATTTTTCAAGAAATATTAAATAGATTCAACATCTTTCTTCAACAAAATTGCAGACTGCACAGATGGTACCTTCCCAAAGTAAAAAGTACTATAGCTTACTAGGGTATATATATTAGACTTAATAGTCACTATATACAGTAATTGACTTCTATTCATTTTACATCAAATTAAAACTTTGGGTGTCAGATAATTATTTATTAAAAGCTCAACATTTTAAATGAGAATAAGAAAGAAAAGTATGTCTTTGTGCCCCCTTTTCCCAGTTAATGCCCTATCGGCCCCCTGGCTAAACTTTGCTAGATCTGCCCCTGCACAGTTACCAGCCGTCAGCTACATAGAAAAAGATCCTGGTGTAGAAAGTAATATTAAATAAATTCTAACAACAGCTGATCAAGCTTAAACGTGCTGCTGTTGTTCAGCCGCTGGTTTCCTCTGTCTGGTGCAAAGTGGACCAAAAACAAACAAGAGAGACGGACTCGCCACAGAAAAGCCGATCAGCTGATCATTAGCAGTTTCACGATTGAAGTAGCAGCCGGAGAGCGAGAGGCAGTCGCTCGTTAAGCTTAACGTGGGAATGCTTTACAAACATTCAGAGATGGACTTACACACTTGCTTTACTTCTCTCGGGGATAACTTTGTCGGAGATGAAATGCCAGGTTGCTAGCGAAGCTCCACATGCTATCCAGACCACTGACAGGTCCTGCATGCCACAGCTGCTCTATCACGTGATGCATACTGCTCCGACGTGCTAACGTCGTTCTGAGGCGAGTTACGGCGTGTTGCAAGTTTTGTGAGGTGCTTTCGTGATATTTAATGGATCGGATTACATTTTTTATTTTTCTCCGATATCCGATCCAGTAATTTAGGTCAGTATCGGACCGATACCGATACGTAATATCGGATCGGTCCATCTCTAGTCTGAATGCATTAGAGCGGTTCGGTTTCTGTGTTTTTTCTCTGTGATGAAGGAAGTTGTTCTGCTGTGATAGTGAGGCCTCTGGAGGAAAGATGGAAAAATCTAAACAATGTGAAAATTAGGCCATGCAAACACTCACACACAGACGCACGAGTACAAGCACATGCACATGTGCTCTTTCACTCTGCGCAACACATGTTACCCACTCAAAAGGGTATTGCAAGAAGCACAAAGTAAGCCTCCACTTGTCTCCATGTGTCTGCACTCCCCACAAATAGCCTCACAAACATATGCACATACGCACACACACATTCTCATTCTGGCTGTTTATGTACGCAGTGGCAGGAATAAATAAAAGGCAAGCATCTAACAAATAAAATGAATTTTTAATCATTGGAGGCATTTGAATTAGCTGTGTCATTAAATAAACAGAAACAAGGCACTGTTTGAAATATTCATGTTGGGTCCTGAATATATTAGACTGCTGGGAGGTGTGCTCCCCACGGGCCCCATTTAGATTTGGGACAAGCCCTAGGGCACAATGATATATTTTTTATATATACACACACAGTATACATACAGTTATAATGGGGAAAGGGTTAGGGTAGAAGTCAGGCAAGAATGAGAAAATAAAAAAAAGAAGCAAAAACTAGTTCTGATAAACTCAGAGGCCTTTTTATGGATTTTTGGGAGAGTGGGTGGTTAACAGGAAGATGAAGGGAAAGCGTAGAAGAAGCCTGAAGAAACTAGAAGAATGACAGAGTGGATAGTGAGGAATTTAAACAGGAAAAGAAACCAGGGGAGGGAAAAAGGGGATTCAAAGATGACAAGAAACAAAGTTAGTTGAAAGGGAGGGGGATGCACAGATGAGGGACAGAGTAAAGCAGAACATGACGATGAGCGGCAAAAAAAAATAATCAAAGTAACAGGTATAAGGGGTAAAAATGAGAAGACAGACAGCCCGAGAAAGAGGGAATTCATAGTGAGATCAAAGGAAGTATGGAAAACAGATAGAAAACAGAGGTGGGAATGCTGCGTTGCAGATTAATCTGTGGAGAATAGTAAAGGATTTACATGTAGCATCCCATGTTATGAAGGCAAGCTGTGTGTCAGCAGGAAAAGGTAGATAACAGAGAAAATAGAGAGATTATAATGTGAGGAGAGGAGCAAAAGAGAGAGAGACAGAAGTATCAGTGAAATAAAAAGTGAAGGTAGACAGAGAGTGAGTGATAGATGCTAGTGAGATCAACCAGATACACCATGGCAATAACAGAGAAGGAGCAAAATATATTAATCTCCTGTATTTCTTACAGCATGTGACAGACAGTAGTGAGGAAGAGTATAGAGAGAAGGAAGGAGGGAGAAGCCACTGGAAAGGAAAAATAAAATGATTCGGAAAAAGGGGGAGCATGGGCGATTGCATAATGACTTTAATGAAAGCGCTCTATCCCCAGCGGACACTTTAGATATGACTACTGGGAACAGACGACGAAAAGAAGAAAAAAAGATGGCGACATCAGGAAGGGTAGGAAGAGGACATGAGGATGATTACAGTTGTGGTAATTCTACTAAATGAACTGTTTTTATATATTTGGTTAACAGTATAAACCATAATCACCTATTTACGGTCACTTTTATGACATCAGATTCATTTCATCTCTAATCTACGTTCATCAGTTTTCATCATCAGTGGGATACCATCGCAGACTTTGCTGGGGAGTGGATGACCTGCTCTACCTGCCCGCAAAGTAAGGAAGAAGAAAGAAAGAAAGTGTTGTGAAAATCAGAGAAAAATCGGATTCTTTTATGGAATGCAAAACGGAGTGTGTCCTTGTGTGTGTGTGTGTGTGTGTGTGTGTGTGTGTGTGTGTGTGTGTGTGTGACTGGTGAATACAACAATTTTAATACGATGAAAGCTCCAGGGGGTTTGGCACTGCGTCTTACAAATAAATCTTCCATCGCTTCAGGCATTTATGGGAGCGTATAGAGTATTTTATTTTGCCTCTGCTTTCATATCCAAAAAGAAAAAAAAACCTTTGTGTTCCTGTATGTATTTCTATGAGTGCATTTTAGTGTTGGAGTGGTGCACAAAAACATCTTGTCATCTTATTTTTAAATATACGACAGCCTGTCCGCTGATTGTTCCCTCACCCACAACTCATTCATAACCATTTTTAGCATCACTTGGCTTCAGCTAAAGCCATGCTAGACACATACTAAGCACTTAATGCAACTTTGTTGAGCTAATAACGACCTCTTACATAAAATTTCATTGTAAAACTAAAGTTAGTATTTTCTGTATTCTTTGTCAAATCTTGGTATCGATATTACTCACAAAGCAAAATAACCAGTGAGCCTGCTGAGCCACTAATCTTGAGCAAAAGGTAAGAGCGGGCTATAGAAATCTGGAAAGATGACTGGTTTCTGGCACTGCAATGCAAGGTTTTTTGATATTTCTTTGCAGCATTCAGCCTCAATCGCCATCAGCTTCTCTTTGCACACGCAGTACTACTTCTCAAGACTTGTTAACAGGCTCTGATTAGTAACTCTGTAGAGTTGCCCTCTGACAGAGCAACTCACCAAAATTAGAAAGACATATTTTCTCTCTTCTCCTGGTGGCAGACATCCTCGGGTTTACTGGGTTTATGTTGTGAAATGTCCATCTGTAAAATTTCTGCCTCAAACCCTTTATGGTGGAGGAGAATTGGATTTCATATGATGTTCACGTCATTGAAAAATGACATTTAAAAAATTCAGAAGGTAGAGCCATCTATTGATCAGTGGATCGGTGCTCCTCTTGGCCATGTTTTGACACTGTAGCTCAGTTGCTTCCAGTCGATGAGTTTCAGGCATTGCACGAATGCTCCGCCAATCGCGCCGTACATGGGTGGAAAAAAAACAAGAAATATCACAGGGTTCACCTGAGTGTAGAAAAAACACTTTATAATATCTAATTGTATCGATTCATTATTCACAGAACACTCTTTTTTTTTAAACGTAACTTTTACATTTTCAGTACTTCATCACAAAGCGTCCCTGTATTGAAGTGGAGAGCTGAAAATTCACTTTGTATGAAACCATTTTCACTTGCCAGAGACGTCCTTGCTTCCAAGGTTTCGAGCTCAGACTGGTTCACACAAGGATAGCAGCACTGGAACACATACACATTCACACTTGTGCTCAAACCCTTCTGCAACACAATAACTTTGTTTGAAATGGAGTGTCTGTCCCCCTCTCTGTCTCTTCTCCCTCCCTTTCCAGCACTGCTTGAGGGAATAAGACAGACCGAGGAAGACAGAAGAAGACTGGGGGTAAGACGGGGGTTAATTTAGTCCTTTAAACAGGGCAACCTATTGGATTACCGGTCCTACAGACCAGGCAGCCACTCTAAGAATTAAAAAGGACACACCTTAAAACAACATGAATTAGAGTCCCACCGTCTTACGAGCCAATCACTATGCAGATCATGGAGCCAAGTGTTCAGAGGGGCGCACAGAGAGGCCAAACTGGGTTTGCTTTGTTTTATCAGCCCCCTCCACCTTAAGCAAATACCAAGTGATTTGTTTTTTAAATGGATGGGATTGAGCCTCCCAAAAAGAACAAGGGAAGCACAAAAGAAGGTTGAAAGAACCCCCCACACCACCCCCAAAACACACACACATCACGACAAGATGAAAGGGGGGTGGACGGGACACTGGGAGTGATTGATTTTCATGCAGCTCTAAAGTGGATCCCTCTGGAGGCCTGGATAACGTGAGAGAGAGAGGGAGAGAGACAGAGAGAATAGAGGTAACTGAGAAAGAAAGAGTAAAAGAATGGCAGCGAACACGAACAAGACAGTTTGCCCTACTCAAGTTTCCAACAAGCCTTTTTTTTCCCTCTTTCACTCATTCAGCCTGCTTGCTTTTCATTTTTCTATTATTCCACTTTTGAATTACACACGGATATCTTCATTTTGACAGGAATCCAAATGGAATCTGAGCACATGCTGAGAGAAAGTAGAGAGCGCAAGAGGAGATAACAGACACAGACAGGGATTTAAAAGTGGAGGCCATGGATGAAGAGTAAGAGAAGGGGTGCAGAAAAAAATTAAAGGTGAGTTGAGAGCCAAAAGAAAAGTTGGTTCTTTAGTATCTGAATTAGAGGTATTACAGGTGCTTGGCTTTACCCCTTTGTCAATGCAATATGTGTGGTGAAGTTTTGAGAGGGTGTGCATACAGAGGAGAGACTGGATGCAAGCAAGAGGTAGGAGTAGATGTGGTGCTGTGATAAAAGCCTTTGACGCCATGAATGTCATACTAAAAAAAAATAAATCCAATAGGATATTGAGGTTCACCCTCTGAGGCAAAGAATTACAAGGAAGAAATAATAAAAGAAAGATAAATAAGAGATAGGGTGAAATCAAAGGGACGCAGAAAGATGGAGGGAGAAAGGAAAAGGCCATCGCTCAGGCTGACACATTCGTGCAGTCACTAAAACTTAGGGCTATTACAGAGGACATGGGATGGAGGGCTGCAGAGCAACAAGAAAGGTGTGAGGAATGAATAGAGGAGAAAGGTAAGAAAGAGAAAGCACATGTGGGTGGCCAAGGGGTACAGCGGAGGATAGATGTGGGAAGGGGGGTGGTGAAGGAAGCAAAAGAGAAATGAGAGCAAGGCAGAATGTTTGCTGATATCCCATTTTCCACAGAGGAGATGAAAGAGGGAAAGAGGGGATTAGAAAAGAGTGGGCAGAGAAGAGGAATGAGCTGGTGATATGGAAAAAGAGTGGGGGAGAACACCAAAAAGAAAAAGGTGACCAAACGCGAGAACAAGTGAAGGTTAGGGTTGACTCTGAAAGCTACCGTGCGGGAAATGTTTGTGACGTGACAGAGTTATCACTACTGCCATCTAAAAATAACATTGGCAATACCACTGGGATTGGGCGGCTGTGGTCTGAGAAATGGGAAGAAAGGAGAGGGAGACGTAATTACAGCAGCCCTATTAGCATGCAGGCTGCTCTTATTAAACATTCACATAGGAAACTGGGACTGAGAAGTAATGTTTCTGGGCAAATGCCAGACAGACAGCCTGCCAGCAAGCCCTGAAAACTATTTGGACATGCAGACGGCCACAAAGACCGGAAGAGGCTATCTTTTCATCTGTCCATCCATCTATTCATCCCCTCAGACCAAACATATACAGAGAGGGAAACGGAGACATGCAATCAAGGTTGCATGAATTTGTTCCTTCCCATCTATCTGCGAATGTATTTAATGCCACTCTTTTTTACATTATTCCAATCAAAGATAACAAAAAACTGCCTATTTTCTTATAGCACAGCTAAATTATAATTTGGAAATGCACATTAGCAATATAAACAAAAGGGCACCAGGGAATTGTTAGGGAACATTAAGTGCAATCAGCTTTAGTAATGCCGTTACAATTATAAAGATGTTGACTGCACTACTGGTCTTTTTCTCTTTTACTCTTTCTGCATTAAGGAACTCCATAGGGAAAATGGAGTCTCTTAACTGTATTGAGGACATTTTCACTTAGACAATTTAAAGCATTCTCAGGCTTTCAAGCACCCACAGATAGTGTGATCCAAGCAAGCATAAAGCCTATTAGCCAAGCAGGGAGACACACAGCCAGACGGAGAGACAGTCTTATGAACAGCAGGGAGACGCATGGCTCTGAGCCTGCTAAAGAAGCCTCATGTCCTACTCTACAGTGTGCATACATGCAACAAGTGAATGACTTAACTTCATGAAAAAAGCCATAAGGCTTAATATAACATTGTTGCCTTACGTACGCACTATAAAATATACTATAAAGGCATTAATCCAAGCAGACATTTGATAAAGCATATCTCTGACACTCAAGACCTAACTTAGTCACCCCAGACATTTGCAAACTTAGTGACATTAATCCTGTTTGACACTTTGATACAAATGTAGAGCAATATAAATAAACACATGTCCACAAGAAATCTCACACGAAAGACATCACCTCTGGCACTGATACAAGTAGACAGTCTGATATAGAAACCCAAATTTCCCTCTTTCATTCACTCCACATGGAGCACACTTACACACACACACACACACACACTGAGCAAGCATGCATACAGCACTGCAAATAAACAGCACTGTCAGGTGTCATGATGTGTTTTCACACTTTCTGTGTAAAAACATACAGACAATTGGGATTTTATTATTCCAGTGTCCACAGCAAGTCTACTGCTCATTATTATTTAGCCTAGATTTACAATTAACCTCAAATCATCCTTTAAATAATCAGTGAATACATCATTTTGAATCAATGACATGGCAGAAAGATAATAAAATAAGCAAGAAAAATGAATTCCAGCCACAACTGAGTATGTAATTTCTTTTAAATGGTTTACACCGCTCTGGGTCATTTTCCACCTATTTAAAACAATAATTCAATATATTGTTTGTTAAGCACTATGAACAGAGTTGCAGTGGTTCGCTCCAACACTTTCATGTAAATAAAAACAATAATTTTATAGTTTTATATTAATCATGGAAAAATGGATCATGCTTAATCTATGAAGGGTTGCTCATAGGTGCAATTACACAATATAAGTACCGAGCGTTTTTGAGCAGTTTAGCATTTTAGCTCAAAGCATTTCAGTGTTAAGGTCTGCAGGATTATTGTTTTGGTGCAGTCTTACAGCTAATCATTGTCATTTTCAGACACAACAGGCAAACGCTGGCATTAAGTGGAAGCATTTTAGCATTGGTGAGAGCCAATATTTCCTTTGTAAGTTGGTGGAGACTAAAAGCTAAAAAAAAGATCTAAAAATTATGACTATTAAAAGCTTTTTCTCAGATGACCAGTTATATCATGTTGAATATGTGCCACAGCACCAGATTACTAAAGAGGTTTTTCAACTTGTTTCTCTGCACACATCCCCTTTGGGTTAGACTCTGTGGGAGGTATTACCTGCGTGACCTGAGTTCTGCTTCCACTAAACCCGCTTTTTCTTCACCTGACATAGAAGTAGCTCATGGGGCATGCGGCTTGGTGGAGTCATACAAATGCTCAGCTTTTTTACCCTGAAGGAAAATGTTTTGTGTCTTGGAAGAATTCAGCAAGAATAATTTTTTTTTTTTTTTTTTAAAAAGAGAAAAAACTGATAAGGAAAAATTACCCCAGCTGTAAACAGTGTTAGTTCAACCTCTAAGATGTTCAAAAAATATTAAGCTTTATTAAAGAAACTTTCAAAAAGAAAAAAAACCTCTAAAACCAAAAGGCTTAAATAAAAAAAAAATTAAATTACTAAGACTGAGTCAACAGCTGTGTGACAACTTGGAGTGGGCGACTGCAGTGCTGCTGAGAGACAGAGGACACCAACAGCCAAGAGAACAGAGGTAACATGAAGCCAGTAACGTCTCTAGTGATCAGTTTGGGGAGTTAATCAGTTATTTGAAATAAGTTTTACTTCATTTATTTATTTGTTTATTTATTGAATATTTATGCATTTATTGGATAGGGATAGTCACAGAGAGACAGGAAGATGGGGAGATGGGGGGAGGGGGGGGGGGTCTGACAGGCAGCAGTTGAGCACTAACAGATGGAATTCATTAAAGAAGTGTGTCAAAAAGAAAACAAGAAAATTCATGTTAAAACTTACAGAAACTTAGTGGTATGAGAAGCACATTCCAATTACTGCATCACCCGCTTTACTTTATCTCGCTGAAACTCTGAGACTTCAATTTCCAACAGCAATTTTCTTTCTAAACGTTTTAGAAAATGGTATTGTTTGTTAAGCACTGTGAACAGAGTTGCAGTGGTTCCCTTCAACACTGAAGTGCAGGACACGTGACTCACAATAACTGACATCCTTTCTTCTGTTCTTTGCCTATTGTCATCTACTCAAAGACGGGGTCGCTAACACAGATAAACACTGGATTTCAGAGCCCATCTAAAATTTTTGTTGATGTGATTTGCTGGTAGCTTCCTTGCAGTCTGCATCACTAAACCCTGGCTCACCGGGACAATACCTAAACCAATACCACAAAGTAAAGCTGTTTTTTCCCCCTTTTATTAACTAATATCAATAAATCAGTCACTAGAGGCACTATTGGCCTGTGTGGATCTTGGCCTCTATCTCTCCGTCTCTTTCTCTTTATTACAGTTGCACTCCATCCACTGCTTCATAAATGACAGCCACCTTATAACTTCAGCACCATCCTGGTAGTGTATTTAAGCTTTTCATTCGGCCCTCCTCCCTGATCCCTTTAAACGGAACGGTGCAATTATTAATTACTCAACAATAACACGTTAAAAATCCTCCTGTGAAAAAGGCCTACAAAGTATACGGCAATGAGTTACAACATGCTCATTTACCACGTCAGTTAGTGTGCGGCAAAAAACAGAGTGAAAATTAGACCCACAGCTAACCTGTCGTACCAGGCGAGTGAGGTGTTACATCTTATGATTCTCATTAACCCATGATGAGATTTCAAGCATGTGCATAAAAGTGCCAGATCTGACAATAAATCATAGACTGTCTTGAATTGTTAAAACTGGGTTAGTCTCCAAAGACTCAGACAGATTGCAAAGACAAGAAAGAATAAAAGGGCACAGTGAGGCCCATGATGTGCAATTCTGCCAATGCCTCCTTTGAGGAGGCCTGTGGTTGAGATTAAGGCTAAGGCACCTCCATCCTGCAGAGGCTCTACTCCCACAGTCCTGAAGGCGTGTGTGATAGGATCATCTAGCCAGTGAGTACAATGCTGTTTTGACAGGAGCAAACCTTGTGAATATCTTCTGTAGTGTGCGGACATTTGCTGTATGTGGCTGATATTTAGCCACATACAGCAAAGCATGATGAAACAGAACATACAGTGTGATGATTCCTCCTACTTCACCGTTATGAAACAAGGGGAAAGGGGTGCTGATCTTACTCTTAGATGTAAAAGAGCAATTTGCCTGTAAAGTAGAAAAAGTCCTGTCTCCCTTGACAGAAAAACAAGATAACGAAAGTGATAACACACAAAAGTCACTCACTCCCTGAAATCGGTTCTAAAAGGAGCACTGTTTTTTAAAGACAGCATCTTGGGAAAGATTTCTGCTATCAGCTTGAACAATTGTTTTACCACAGTGTGCAGCATCAGGACTGAATCCCACTGAGGCGCCAAAGAGCACACAACAGGTCTTATTCATCTGACTACTTAAAAAAAAAGCACTTAAACAAGGGATACGCAAAAAAGGATATCTTGCCGAAAAACTTGATAACAGATTAGATGGTAGTGACATTCAACATAATGCTAGGCAGAGCTAGTTTCTTATCTACCAATATCAGGAAAAAAGGTCGAAGACACAGTGTGGTATATCCACGCCCATTTGAAAAGACTTGAAAATGCCGTCTATATTAGAAAAATAATCTTGCTCTTTGGATAGTGCATACCAGCCAGGAGAGCAGGCTTAACCTTTTTGGAGCCAGACCCAAAGCCACTGGCCTATCACCAAAGGATGGACAATAGCACCTTCCAGATGTGACAGTGCATATTTGCACCAAGAAGAGCTGCCAGTGCTTCCCTCCCTTTAGCTCCATAATGGTTGAGAATCATGATGTGCTTGTGTCTTCTCCAGAACTGCTAGATTCTCCTTCTTAATGCGCATGAGCATACATCAGGGGATGTCCAGATGCATATTCACTCCCACTGGAGGGTCATCTCATCTGTTAATGTAACGTGAGTGGAACAGATTCACTTCTCCGTTCCCAAATTATTCTCACTACATCTACAATTTCCACTTGTTGTGGACAGAAAATGAAAGTCCCTAGGTATGCCAGGATGATCGTTCTGGTCTGGATGTCTAGCAACTACTTGGGAACACATTTATTGTAATTTTTAGTTTTTACTTGATTGAATGCATATAATACTTCATCTTACACAGTGGGTACTGAGTCAGAAAAACATCAGTTATTGCAGATTTGAATACATGCCAGAGCGACCTACAATATGAGCCCATAAGGCTGTTTGTCAGACACCGAAGGACTGATTGGACTCCTCTGTTGACAGTGTTGCACCTCGTTTAAATCAATCTTTTACACCGTTTCAGCTCAGCGTCTAAACGAAATATATGTGCATCTCTAAGCTTTTTCATCAAGTCAGATACTGCAATTTCACTCCTTAACATTCAGCAGTGGCATACGGAACAATCAAAAGCGTTACACTGCTGCCAAAAGCACACAAGACGTGTTGAAATATATAATTAGGAACAACAGGAATTTATTTGGTAGCCTATGACTGATCACGTCATGATCAGTGATGGCGGATGATTTAAATTTCACCCATATTTATAAAACCGTTTTCAAATACAACCAGCTGTGGCATAAACGGAGACAAACATACAGTGCGTAATGACAGAGAAACAGAAACAGGTTGTCAATAACAGAGACAGGCTCACATGCTAAATTACCCAGAGTCACACCTTGGCACACACTCACAGCCTGCTACCCGAAACTAACAAGTACAAACATGACCTAGCCTTGTCCCCGGGAAAAATCACAGTGGCGAGCTGGCATATAGAGAAAGAGCTCTGTGCCAAACATAGACACCCACACACAGTGTACCTGCAGCACAGTGTCACGGACATGCAAATACGTGATTCTGGGAAATGGTGAATCGTCGATGTGAATTAGGAAACGCTGACAGCAGTTCAGAGTTGAGATAGTAGGTGTGCCTTATCCCATAAAAACATTAAGGCCTCTCAAATACACCCATATGCGGCAGTCATTAGGTGACTGTCTTTTATTGTCATCTCTGTTACAACATCCTTTTGATTTCTTTTTCAACCTCGAGCACTATCCCTGACTTCTAAATGCTTCAGCCAAGCCCTTTCTATTACACTATGTGCACATGCAAGTGGTTTATTCATACGGCTTTATTTGCTTTGATCTGTTTGTGTAGGTTACAGGCAAGCTATACAACTTCAGTCTGACTGAATAACTGCTGTCAGTGCTGTTGAATCTACTGTTACAGAGTGTGTTTTAGTGATACATTTTTATCATTCATTACAAGTGCTCAAATTAAACATATATCATTTCACACATTTGTGGCTTTCACAGCAAGACTTTTAAATGTCATGGTCAGTCATAATATGTGAAGGACTTGGGTAACTCAACACTATGTCAGTTATTGTCATTATCAAAAGATCCTTTTTTTTCTTGTAGTATTTATGTGACTTTTTCTGTTGTCACATACTGAAGGTGAGGCGTAGAGGACCACAGAAATATATAGACTGAGAAAAAAGTTTAATAAATAGGATTTTTGTATGGAAAAGACTTTTATTTTACTAAAATTATGCTAGTTTTGTTTTGGGGTTTTTTTTTAGCTCGGGGAGCTAGGGGATTTCTGGCTTCTAAAACAGGATATGCCAGGAAATGTCTGGCACTGATTTAAAAAAAACAACAACAAAAAAACATGAAAGGACATGAAACCTATAAACGACTTTTTCACTCTGCATGGTCCAAAGAAAACAAAAGTGAAAACTTAACCTCAAGTACAAAAGGGGACTTTTTCTGATAGAAGCTCAGGAAAAGACAATGGCACATGATATCACTTATGCTCACACTTTCAACCAAGATCAGTGCAATTAGGCTAAAGGAGGTCAGGTCCCACTTCTCACTGCCTTTTCAAAGCTACAATGCAGCTGCAATTCCCAGCGCTGTCGATCCACAGACCGGACAAAGACGGACAGTAGAGCCACAGTCTCAGACTTTGATTACGTAAATCTCCTTACATAAGAATTCTACAAGGATAAGTGTTTATTTGTGTGCCGCTTGAAACTGCAAATGTGTGTTCGCTTGCATGAGGGTCACATTGTGTGAGTTTGTGAGTGTACATTTGGCCACATGTGTTTATGAGTCCATGTGTGGGCATGCATTACAATGTCTTTACAATGTACGGGTCTTGTGGTGCACGTCTGCAGTCTATAAATTCCCACCGATAGACGACATCACTGCCTCGTAACAGAATGACACAAGTATTAAACTGAAGGAATGGGAAAGATCCCTCGGACGTATTTGGAAAATGTTGAAAACAAACAACAAAAGAAGCTCTAAATGAATTTTCATTCTTTGTAGTTCATGAAACCCCATTAAGGGGAAAAAATGCAGTATGTTCTTTCAGTCTACAGAACAACACTCTGGTTTGTTCCCCCAGTTTGTGCAGATGCACGCAATCCCTGACTGATGGTTTGGAAGGACAATGTAATTGGGTTTTGGAATCGTTGCTCTCCTGAGGAATGGCTCCATGTTTGCCTCTTTGATATTTGTGACACAGAAAGAGCATCCTGTTGCAAAACCGCTGACATTTAAGATGAGACAAACTACACATACAGCAGATATTCCTAATCAGTGCTGTAGGGTCTTTGTTGACATCTGTAAAGCTAGAGGCGTATTATACAAAAGAAATTCACAATTTGTTTTTAGGCTTATCTGTGTTTATATTGGCTTTAATTAAAGCCAGTAGAAAACCACAACATAAAATCAGTTATTTTAGGAAAAGGCATACTGGCAAGTGCAGCAGATATGTAACAGGAAAACTAGCTGCATGTGTTTCTAAACATAACTTGTAAAAACTATGGAGCCATGGATTTTCTTTCTCAGTGAAACTCATATTCATTCACATTCACTGTTACACTCAGCCACAGCAGGAAGCTCCCCAGTGAAAACGCGGTCTTCTGGTATTGAACTGCAAGTAGCTGCACTGGTGCGGTTGACACACTGTAACCTTGGAGATGATTTCAGCAGGTCGGGGCAGAATTGTATTGTTTCCCACCTACATTCTCCCTAAAGGTCAGAGTAAAGTACGCCACATTGTAAGAAAAGCTGTCAAATGAGCTCAGATTAATGCATAATGTCCCATTAGAGGAAAAATGAATTCGAAATTTGTGGTAACTATTGAAGCAGTACTGCAAATCCTCAACTGCTTGCTCATTTTTCCTCTTTGTATACATGAAATATGCCATTTTACAGCCTTAGGTTGAAGAAATCAAAAACTCAAAGCCGCAGGGCTTTTTTAATGGCACAAGAAAGTTCATAAAGCCAGCTACCTGCTGCTCATTAGATAAAGGTTGAACTGCTCTCTATACTAGTGTAATGACAAAATGCTAAAGTTATCATATCTAGTCATACAAAACGCATGGTTGTCGCTTTTAACATTATTTCGATAAAGCTGTGGGGCGTTGCAATGGCCAGAGGTGTGGGCGGAAAGAGAGAACCACGCAAGAGGGGGAAAGAAAAAAAAAGCAGGCAAAGAAAGAGAGAGAAGCCTCCAGATACAGTGAGAAGTGGTTGTGTTTGCACGAGATAAGGCCAAGGAGCTAAATCACATAGTGAGCGAGGTGGTATGCTATTAAGCAGGACAAATATGCCTATTCAAACAGCAACTTTCACAGCCCAAATGAAAATAGTTTAGGGCAAGAGACAGAGGAAAGGAAGAGGGAAGGAGGAAGTGACTAGGAAGGAGGGGGAGAGAAACAAGGGGGAGAAGACAGGGAAGGGTAAAAGGGGCGACGAAAGAAGGAGCCAGAGATGGATTATGCCCACCAGAGGGAGAGCAAAGGGAGATAAAACAGGGAAGACGCTATTTCATTTGTCTAATTATATTTATCTATCTCTAGCTCACAAACAAACAAAAGAGACAAATGGTGCTGACTGAATAAACTAAAGCTGAATGGGTACAAACAGGCGCCCAGACACACGAGCACAAACGCACATTAACCAAAGGCATGCGGCAAAAACAAGAAAACAAATCCGGAGGAACAAAATACTGAGTGGCTGTAGCTCAGGTGGCAGAGCAGGTCAGCCACTAATCAGAAGGTCGGTGGTTCGATCCCAGGCTGCACCCTGGCTGCATGCCAAATATCCTTGGGCAAGATACTAACCCCGTGTTTGCCTACTGGTGGTGGTCAGAGGGCCCGGTGGCGCCTGTGTCCGGCAGCCTCGCCTCTGTCAGTGCGCCCCAGGGCAGCTGTGGCTACAATGTAGCTTGCTATCGCCAGTGTGTGAATGTGTGTGTGAATGGGTGGATGACTGAATGTAGTGTAAAGCGCTTTGGGGTCCTATGGACTAGAAAAGCGCTATACAAATGCAGGCCATTTACCATTTACTGAGGCAGAGAAGGCAAAAATATGGGAACTGAGAACAAAATGGCAAAGAAATGAGAAAAGCTGAGAGTGAGAAAGATAGTACAGAGCTAAGGGCACAAGCCAGATTGACACTGAAAAATTAATGCGCAATTGCAAAGAGGGATGCGTGCAAGCCTGAGATGGAAAGGGAATGTGTGAGTGACACAAGGACAGAGGAAGAGAATATTGGTCTCAGCGCTGACAGATTTAAGGTTATGGTATATACGCGCCTTCTCAGCCACACACCTTCGCTTCTTGCTCTGCTCTCATTTCCTTTTTCAGCTATGACTGCTGTCTGTCTTTTCCTACTTTTCTATTCCCATTTCTCACATCATCTTCTCCTGTCTGCCCAGCGCCCACTTTCTTTATCTGTCCATGTGTGTGGTGATTCGGCTATTTGTCTGCTATATGTCCCACACACATACATGCACATGCTCGCGCACACGGACACACACACATACTCTCCAATGACTGTTCATCTTCGTAGATCTGATTGTGTCAATTTGTCTCAGTGTCACGCCACTCTCCAATTTGCCATCTTTCTGACAGGATCTTATTGATTGGCCCACACACTTGTCATTCTTCCGGTCTCTCACCCTCCTGTCCAATCTCCACATCTCCATTTGAGAATAGTTTTCAGATACCCCTTCCTTCCACCTCCATATATCCATGCTTCCATTCTTTCATTATCACACCTACTCTAACACTTATATCTCTCTGTCTTTCCACCCTTCTCAATACCATTCCCACATCCCACTTCACTTTCTCTTTCATTTCACTCCCCGAGTTTTATAGTATGCACAAATCAGAGCTATGGGCTTTTATGCTGTGATCAGTAACTCAAATGGAAACGCGCGAGTAATAGTGATTACCTGTCATAGCCCGGCTTTGCTTATAAGCAGTGCAGGAGCATCTATCGCCAACTTGAAACAGGAGACTAACAGTCTTAACAGCCTCTGTAATTCAGCTAAGGTTCACGGCAGTCAGAAACTGTGTTGTGTGTGTGTGCGCGCGTGTGTCTCTTGTGTGGCTTCGAATGCCCGCAGACAACTTTGGAGTCATTGAAAAGTTTTAAATTCGAAAGATGAACACGAGAGGAAAATGCAACCTGAAGGAAAACAGAGGGGTTATTGAGTTTTCGTTTTCTGTTTATCGCCACTATTTTTCTCGCTGTTGTTTGACCCAACAACGCTGTAATTTGATGCGGTGCAGTTTTAAACTATTCTTTATGTTTTGAAGCATGTTTGTGCGAATCTGTGTGTGTGATTCACAGTCTCCTGGGAATACAGAGGAGCTGGAACGCCATCAAACATCCTGCTGACAGACAATCTTGTCAATCTGCAGCTGCAATCCATCAATGGAAATGCGGTGTATTCATTTTATCCAGAGGGATAAAGCTTCCTTTTTCAAATGTTCATTTTGGGCAATAACTTTGATAACTGACAGCACTGAGCTTCCAGATAAGTACAGATGTGAAGAACCATACAGTTTCTGTTCTTTAAGTCAGACTATCACACATTATCAATTTAAAAAAACAAAACAAATAAACAAATTTTTAGAATCCATTTAATATTGACGCAATGTTTATCGATGGTGATGATCTATTGATTAGAGAGACTATGTCCTTTAGCAATAATGTACTCTTTCGGTTCAGGCAGCTTTATAGGTGTCGATCAACTGCTGTGTGTATTATTGGTGAATTTTTCCAGTGAGAATCTGAATCAATTATTCAAAAGGGTGTTTTGTAAACATAACGTAGAAATGTGAGGTTTCCTGAAGGTCTGTAAAAAACTGTATAGTGTAAATGTAACTCCATTTGTTCTCGGTCAGATTTTGTTGTTATTTAGTTTCTCTCTCCCACATTGATAGTGGCTTTGTCTTTTGGCTCTTTTGGTCCATTACTTTTGAAGTTTGTTGTTTTATAAGCCCCTTAACTTTTATTACTTTCTTTTCTTAGTAATGTTACAGCCACAGCTCTGTTACTGCTTTATACAGTGTGCTTTTTATTTGCTGAAATAAAGCATATCTCACTTAAGGTATTTCAAAGAATACTTGGTTTTTAGAACAAAAATCTCCTGACACTTTTGACTCAGAAAGCACAATGCAGCCACACAGAGGAGACACGGAGTAGGAAATGTGTCTTCACGATCAGTCAGAGCTGAATAAAGCATGCAGGAGGGAAAAAATGATGTAGGGCCACATAAGTCTGTGAGTATGGTGTCAGATGCTCTGTTTGCAGTCAGCTCTGAAGCTGTCTCGGGACTTGCACTGACTCATTAACCAACATTTTTTTTTGCCTTCATTTTGACGAGTAATAACTGCTACTGATGAAATCTCTGATATTTGATAATTACATGCTGACATCATGTTTATAATTAAAAAAAGATATTATCTAAAATAATTATATATTTGTTCGTTTTGTAAACTTTCTGCAGTTCTGTTTACAGAGTCTGTCTTCTCTAAATCTGTATTTTGAGAGTAATTCACTTGCAGGAAAACAAAGTGTAAGATTACAGTTACTGACATTAACATTAAAATGCATCATGAAAACAGTGTATTGAAAGTCTGACATTATGAAAACACTAATTCTAATTCTGACAAACTATGTTCTCTCAATTTTCTGTATAAGGAGAAATTCTTTGAATGGATACAAAAGAATATCGAATTATAGGTATTGAAACTGAACGGTTTCAATGAAATAACTAGTTCCTGTTACTTCTACGTACCCTTTGCAAAAAAAAAAAATCCTTCCTACATAATGCATTATTTGCTGGTGGATATTACAAGATTGCACCACAGATAGGTTGTCTTTGAACACAGGCTAGACCACCAACTTATACACAGAGTGAATATATAATTTTCTGTCAGTTGGAGCTCCATCTGTAGAACCTGCACTTCGTATGTCAAGTGTGAACTGCATTATGCTGTCTATAATATGCCATCCCCTGGTTGTAAATCGTCTTCGCTCAATAGCCGGAGTTTAAAGGCTGAAAAAATTCAGTAAGTCTTTAGATAATAAGTATAATAAAATCATAACATATATTTCTGCAGGGCTTCATAATGGGGTTATTGATCAATACTAAATTTTCAATATTTACCTGACCATTTAGTGAGATGTTTCATTCTCAGAACTCATTTTCTCTGTTTTTAATAATAAATCTCAGCTTTTAATTCCAAAGAAACTACACCAGTAGTTTCTCCTTTCAGTTAAGCAGTTTTTCTGAAAATGTGCTTTTCACTTATGCTTGCTTTTTGGGGTATAACGGGAGCAACGCTGATTTGGGGCTAAAAGGAAAAGATACAGCTGTGCATCTCTGTGCCGATCAGCTGCACATGTTGAACTGCACTTGATTTGAAGTGCAGCGATTGGAGATAATCACACATCCTTCTGTGAAATTAGTGTTAAAAAAAAAAGAAAGAAAGAAGCTTCAAACATTTGTGTGGGTGTTGAGGTCAGCAAAGGGGGGCACTTATTTGAAAATGGGAGGGGTGGGGGAGAGTGGGAGGGAAATAAAGATTAACTTCATCATATAATCAATCACACTTGTTCCCTACCATTAATCAGCTCTTCTCCACTCCTCAAGTGCCTCATTTTCCTCTTTCTAAATTCATTTCACAGGCTTTGTTGTGCATGAGCTACTCTGCTTTTTGGTTCGCACAGATCAAACCTTTTCATTATATTTCATGATCTGCTATATTTCATCACATCCCATAAAAGTAAAAGCTGAAACTAAGAATAGCTAGAAATATAATGAATTGTTTTCTCACAACTGCTGCCAGGATGGATCGGCTGCTTCAATATAGGAATATAGTGAATACACCTGGCAATAATCAAAGCCACTTAACTCAAATGCAGCTCACTGCAGTAACTGCACCTGAAATGCCAGTTTTTGAACTGGATGTCACCCTTTTTGCTAAAAGCACTATATTTACATGAATGTCCAGCAGCACTGTGATAGCCTTTCACACGATTCCACCTGAAAAAAGTAAGGCTACAATCTAGACCTGCAATTTAAGTACAATAAAGAGTGTGAAGAAGTCTTAGGTAACACCAAAATATAACATCCACATCAGATATTCAACTTAACTAAACTTTTCTTTTTTCCAGCCTTAGTTATCAATATTAAAATCAAGAAATCTGTAAAACCACCTCTCCTATGAGACCCCTAAAGGTACCTGTTGTCAGATCTGCTGCTTCTTGTTTCTCACAAGACAAACAGGACTTGGCTTGGATAAAATTGGCTTTGAGCTGTTTGCGGCAGATTTCATTTTTTTTTTTTTTTTTTTTTTTTTTTTTTTTTTTTTTTTTGGCCTGTCCCGTTTGGCTCTTTTGCCATCAGAATTGTTGTCTAAAGGCAAAGAAAGATGCCCAACGGATTTACTTTACCAAACTGACCATCCCAGCCTTGCCGTAATGGTCCATTTGATTCAGTTCAGTTCAGTTCAGTTCAGTTCAGTTCAGTTCATTTTTATTTCAAACATTTCAAACATGTGCCTTCACAATCATTACAAAATATCATTCCATTATTTGTTTGAAAAGGAGTAGGCTGAAGTATTTACTTATTTGTCCCTACCCCCTCAAGTTTTACCTCTCATTCATTTAATTTTTTTTTTGTCTTAAATTAAAAAAACAACATATGAAACATATAAACATATGAAGTAAAACAAAACATAACATACATAAATCAAAAACAAGAAATTAGCAAGCCCCACCACAGTATAGTTTCTTTCATATGAAAAATACAGAATGTGTATATTTGCAGATACACAAGTTCACCTTTTATTGTTTATTTTATTTTCACTTACTGAATACGGGACAGACTTGACTGGGGGAAAGAAGGGGAGAAAGAAAGAGGGAAAGAGAAACAGCTGAGAAGAGGGACGGGGGAGAAGGGCAAAAGACAAAAACCAACAGAACGGGCAGAGAAAAAAAATGCATATATCAATCACCTGGATCACCTGCTGAGAAAGAAAAAAGAAAACAAGCAGAAGAGAACAAGAGTAATAGAATAAACAACATCACAATGATATATGAGAATATGACAGTAAATACTAAATGTTAAACATTATTGTGCAGGACATAAGATCAACAGAACACAGTGTGCTTTGAGGTAGGAGCCAAAAAGGGTGTAGTTTGTGGGTGTGATCACCTGTGTGTACACCTGTGAGCATGGACGCGCTTGTTTTTTGTTTTTTTAAAAGGTTCCTTCATGTAATAATCTGCTAGAGGGTGTGGGGGGGCCACAGCCCCGTCCTCCAGGGCGTGAAGCAGGTGTGGAGAAGATCAAAACTCCAGACATCCAGAGGCCCCCAGAACACAAGAGACCAAGGAAGACCAACAGAGGGGCAGCTGCGCCACTGTCCCGGAAAGAGCTGAGGAGAGTCCCAGATGAGGGCTCACTCAGCAGCCGCGGAGCAGAAGCCAGGGGGAGTTGCAGTGACGCGCCCGTGAGCTCCGCCGGCAGCCAGCTGCGCCTGAGTGACCGAGCCCCAGGCCGAGAGGCCGGGGGCACCCCACCTCCGAAGTGGCCCAAGCGAGCCCCAGGCTCCAGGCCCCGATAAGCGGCCGCCAAGGAGTGAGCCGGTGTGTACCTGGACGCCCATCCCCGGACACAAAGAACCACCAACGCACCGATGTCTGAGGGGGTCCGCCACTGGCAGGGGAAGTGGTGGTAGGGGGAGATAGGCCTCCAAACCTTGGAGGGCCTGAGATGTCCCCAGAGAGGTGGCGCCTGACACCCAACCTGACATATAGACACAGACATACAGGCACACACAGATACAAACATCCATTCCCACCCTCATGCTCTCATATGCACTTACTCCACACTCAACCAACGTGGAGACATACATAAAGAGACGTTGTACACACGATCACACTCCCCAAGCGTACTCTACAAACCGGGTCTAGGTGCCCCCGCCCCTGGAGGGGGGAACTGCACCCAGACCCAGGTGGTGTTTCCCTTTTCCCTGCGGTGGGGGGAGGCAGACCGCCCCGACTCCGCAGCAGCAGGAAGGCTCCACACTCCAGACCGCAGTCGGACGGCCAACTCCTCCTCCTAGTCCTAGCCCCCCTGCTCCAGCAGGTCGCAGAGAACGGGGGTGAGAGAAGACTCCGAACCTCCCTCCACCCGCTCATTGTAATGTTGATGCATGTGTGTTCTAAGGTGCATTTAAAACCCAGGAGGGCTTGGAGCTACCTGCCAGAGAGCAGCAGGTAAGCGCATGGTCCCTCCTGCTAGCCCTCAATGTCTACGTGTATTTAAAATTGAGAGGTGGGCAACGATGCCAGGGGTGGGGTGTACACCCTGATGGTACTTTGGACTCCGTGTATCGTGCCCACCCCCAAGATCCTATATGTATGTGTAATGAGAGTGTGAGTAATGTGAATGTCTAAGTTGTGGGATAAAATTGAGGCAGAGGCAGCCAGAAGGGGACAGAGGGGGGGGGGGGGGGGGGGGGGTAGCCTCCTCTGCACCCTGGTGACATACCCCTACTCCAAGGCCCTGCATGTGTGGGTGGTTGTGGTGGAGCGGGAAGAGGGAGGCAGCTGGAGATGGGGAGGGAAGGAAGGGAGGGGCAGGTGACCCCTCCCTGGGGCCAGCTCCCCCGCTGACCCCAGTAGGCACCCCCATACTCCGCGACCCGCCAGGGAAAGGGGGCCCAGGCCCATCCAGACCGGGCCCAGTGCAGCAGCGCCGCCCGGCCCCACAGAGCCCGGGACAGTCCACCCAACCCCACCACAGAGAAAACTGCACCCACCCCACCATCCACTCATCTTCCAGACTACATAAGACAATAAACACCCAGGCTGAGATCTTCCTCCACCTCTCCTGTATCTCCCCCTCCTGCAGAGGCAGCTCCTGAGGAGAGGAAAGCTCCTGCAAGATGTGACAATCTCCCCCACCAGTTGAAGAGCCCCCCAGGTGGCTCGACGCACCGGCGGCACCCTGCTCCAGGGCTGGGCCCCCATGCACCCACCCGCCCACAACCCCGGCAACACACCAACCAGGACCCAAGCCCCCGAGGCCCGGTCCGGGTCCCAGCCCAGAGACGGAGCGCCCCCAGAACCTCACGCCCATCCCGGACCCACCCAGGGGCAGCCAGGCTACCAGGTCAGTAACCCACGTCCGTCAGCACAGACCCTCCCCTAGCCCCGCTGCACGCAGCCGCGAGGAAACAGTCACCGGAGAGCCAACAGAGCCCCTAACCGGACATGACCGCTACCCCGGGTTGAGCCCCCCAAGGAAGATGCCTCCGGAGGCAGATTTCATCTTACCGTTAGTGGAGGGGTTGTTGCCCAAGGCAGGGCAAGTGATCAATATTATCAAGGTGTATCTTCCAATGGAATCAATCACATCTGACGGCTTTCCAATAGAAAGGAAAAAATGAAATGTGCCCTTCTCCTGTGAGGAAGTGATGAGAATCGCAGCGGTCACCACTGAGGCTATGTCTGTTGTTTTTTTCCAACTGAACCATGGTTGTGTTTGACATTATTCACAAAAATAATGCTATATGTCAAAAACTGAAGGTATCACATTGTTTTAGCTGCAGCTGGGTGACGAGGGACAATTAAATACAATCAGACACTCAAGCGAGGAGAAAGGAAAACAAAACACCAGACACAAAAGACAACTCACTACTAAAGCAAAACAGGTAATGAAAGAAACAAATATGAGAACTTAACAGAGAGAAAACACTAAAAATATGCATAATAAGAACCAATCCAAAAGATGACCTGACGTGCAGAACTCTGACATATCCGGAGGACATAAGGGGAGGAGCAATAAATAAAAAGGAACCAAATAATAACTGGAAATCAAAAGTAACAAGAACAAAACTCTATAAAACTTAAAACAAGACAAAGTCTTTAAAAAAAAATGTGACCAAAAGCTTTATGTGTTTATACACCACGTTGCAGTGTCTTTATTCCCCTGCCTTCCTGCCCTCACCTCCATCGTCTACGAGCCTGGTGTCACCAGAGTTTTTCCATCCCACTGTCGCCATGTACTTGCTCATGTGGGGTTGTCTGTTTGTTGGGGTTTTCTCTGTTATTGGGGTTTTGACTACAATACAAAGTACCTTAAGGCGGCACTATCTAAATAAAATTCAATTAAAATCTAGAACTCTTCATTTGTATGTTGTGCAACACAAAAAGTCATCATTTAGCTTTTAATATTTACAAGTAAAAATTGTGATTATACTCAACTCACAGTTATTTAAAGCTAATATTATTCTCTCTGTCGTTTTCTAAACTGCTTTTTGAGTCTTTCAGCACAAAATGTAGATGGAGATCTTTCATTTCATTTATTTATTTGGCCACACAAATATGTTTTGAAAATGAAGCTTCACTGAATGTAATTCACAATTTATTTTTAAATCTGTGTAAAATGTAAAATGAATGGTGGTTCTATAGAAATAAGGACACAACAGGAGATCTAGCCCACGATCAATCAAATCACTGCTGCATCTGTCTCCTTCAAGATATAACCATAGCAACCGTAAACTAAATAAAATGTAGCTTAGAAGAAAAACACACTGGTATTTTTTTAAAGAAACAGAAAATAATGATAGTCAGTGGTTATCAACAAACTGACAATGCAAAGAAAGTTGGAATAATAGAGTAAAGTGCTTGTTAGACAGAACCTCAGCGATCTGCAGGTATGTCAAACTAACCATGCAATTCATCTACAGCTTTACTCTGTAGGAATATTTCAGACAAGAAACATAAATTATCATTTAAGATTGTCATGCCTCTTTAACACCCTGAAAAGAATCACCTAAGGGCTTTGATTTTTGTCTGTAATCAGGCCCAATTTTTCTTCATTACTGAACAAACGTCACACTTGCAGGCTTCTGATGAAACAACAGGCCTTCTAATTTGGCATTTAATGTGCCAGCAGGTGGCAAATGAGTCTTAAAGCCCGGGATGGCAGCTCCACCAGCATGACCACCCACTCTGAAAGAATGACCATCTTTGATTTAGGCTGCCATAGCCATTGCTATTGACCTGTGCTGTGTGTGGGGTTGCCAAGACTGGCTGGCTCTTGATGGGAGCCTTTTTGATGACAGCAGCGCCACTAAAAAGGTGCGGCTCCAAATTATGCCTTAACTACCTCTTTTATCATTACCCAACCATCTTTATCCCACTCTTCTCACTTCCCACAGGGTTCTGCAGTGATGAGAAAAGAGCTTGCCCATCTGGGAGACTCAAGCCTGTCTGAACTGCATGTTTTGTTGTGTGTGCACGTGTGTGTGTTTGAATGAATGCAGGTGTGCATTTGCACTGAGGATGTTTCCGTTCATCACTGAGCTCTGCTCTCAGGGT
The DNA here is from genome assembly GCF_057381915.1 of Diplotaxodon limnothrissa. NCBI lineage: Eukaryota > Metazoa > Chordata > Actinopteri > Cichliformes > Cichlidae > Diplotaxodon > Diplotaxodon limnothrissa. The sequence continues at coordinate 23,929,581 of NC_140606.1, read as the reverse complement.
ACTGCTGTAGACACAAGTTGTCTCAGAGGACACTGATTAGGCTCAGCAGGGCACGATGAGCTTGAGGTAGATGAGGTGGAAATGTACGGTGGCCCCTAGAGACAAAGCACGTACAAACTCCAAAACACATGCAAATTCCAAAACACATGCAAACTCCAAAACACTTGCAAACTAAAGAACACATGCAAACTCCAAAACACGTACAAACTCCAAAACACGTACAAACTCCAAAACACTTGCAAAATCCAAAACACTTGCAAAACCCAAAACACGTACAAACTCCAAAACACTTGCAAAACCCAAAACACTTGCAAACTAAAAAACACTTGCAAATTCCAAAACACGTACAAACTCCAAAACACTTGCAAACTAAAAAACACATGCAAATTCCAAAACACTTGCAAAATCCAAAACACTTGCAAACTAAAAAACACATGCAAATTCCAAAACACGTACAAAATCCAAAACACTTGCAAACTAAAAAACACATGCAAATTCCAAAACACGTACAAACTCCAAAACACTTGCAAAATCCAAAACACTTGCAAAATCCAAAACACGTACAAATTCCAAAACACGTACAAATTCCAAAACACGTACAAATTCCAAAACACTTGCAAACTCAAAAACACATGCAAATTCCAAAACACAACGGAAGTGCTCCAGGACGCTAGGGGCAGTGTTGAGCTCGATTTGCAAAATAAACAGCAAGTTTGTCTGTATGGGACGGTCTAGTCTCCGTCGCGCTTCCCAGGTTGCCTAGCAACCGTGATACTAACCGCTGGAAACGTGTCATACAACTTGGTTTGACAGAAATGAGGGAGAACATATTTTGTTCATTTGTTTGTTTGTTTCTACATGAGCTTTGTGTGATTTGATAAGTATCTGAGGCTGAGACCACAGGACAGTAAAACATGATTTTTGGGCTTCATTTCTGTACTGAACAGTCATTTCAAGATTAATTAGTAAATAAGAATTAGCTGATGTTGTTCATGAGACTAAAGTCATATCACTTTGGTAATGTAAATATAATATGGCCAATATTCTAGTTATTATATTAATCATTATTAGCTATTACAGCAGTGAACATGAACTCTGTGTCAAATACTGAGCTTCAGTACAGATTCAAGTTGCAGTTATTTATATGTCTTATCACCTTAAATCTTCACTCAAAGACAAGTATCTTTGACAGTGCATATATAGGTGTATCATATATAAGAGACAAATGTTGTTCCTTCATGCTGGCATTACTAAATTTGGCTCATTGCTTACATATATTTATAAAAAGAAAATGTACAAGCTGTGATAACTGTTTCTGATAAAATGAAGAGTAGACTGATATATGAAATATTCCTTTATTGGGTGAGAAAATCAGACCATGTCATAACTGCTTTAAGTCATACAGAATAGATATCAGAGCCTTAAACAGGCTGGCTTCTGCTTAATGTTTCAAACTGGGCAGAAAGTCTACAAACACATAACATCCTTACAGAATATGATGTAACACTATAGATCAACTTACCTCAGAATATATAAAGCATATAAACAATTACAGCAATATGATGCAACAAACACAGCAGTGCTACTGATCCAAAATACTCAAAGCTTCATAGAACTGAAACAAACATTTGTTTTTAGCTCCATTCTGCTGCTGATACATACTTTAGGTTTCTGAATATTACACTTGTTGCTGCCTTTCATGGTGTGTAACTTGAAGGCCCTGAGTACTTTCTCCCACACTGAAAACACTGGAATGATAAAATTATTTGAACATTACCTAATAAGACTGATTCAGGACAGACAATTAGTTATTTTAAACTTTTCTAGCAGTCCTTCACAAACAGGGAACAGTCTGTCTATTCTCTCCATCTGTCAGCTGCTGCTGGCTCTTCCTCCTCCTCTTCCTCACACACTGTTGAGTTTGTCCTGGTGGAGGGGTGCAAAGCCTCACAGATGATGTGCAGCAGTGTGTCCCTCAGTCTGTCCTCACTCTGGACACTTGCAGTTGTCACACATGGAAATCAAATGTGTGATAAGCTGCAGGATTCAAACACAAGTGTAACTTATTAACACATGTTCATATTTTTATTACACAATCAGAGAGAAAGAAACAGAGAGAGAGTGCAGGACAGACAGACAGGTGACAGTCTCAGGTGTATACACTGCTACAAAACAGCACAAAAGAAGGAGGATTTAGTGTTTGTGTTATTACGAAACAAGAGGAGTTCCCAGATGGTACAGTGAACACATGTGTGACTCCTGTGATTAAAGCATCTTTCTTTCAGCTTAACGAGTGAACCGTCAGCTCGTTCAAACACACGTTAAAGTCCGTTTGGCTCGACACCACCGAACAGAGGCAGCAATATAACATAGCTAACATTAACAGTGCAGTGAATCTTCCTTGTGCTGTGATATTCAGGACTGCAAACCGAGCAGCATCACTGACTTTCAGCTTGTTGTGTTTGTGGATATATGACTGACTTTAATTATCCACAAAATCATCACAATCTCTGTAAGATTAAGATCGACTATATATTTTTTTTTAAAGTAAAGGCTTTAAAACCAAGTTAATTCTGAAAGTACAGACATGACTAATGTCACATAACTTTCCCGACATGTGGCCAACAATAATGGTTTAATGTTCTTCATTAAAAAAATATTTGCGCATAAATAAGTGACATAATATTCAGTACTTACTTCTGAAAGTTTACACTTCCTCCGCTCCGCTTCCACCGTTTTTTTTCGGCAAAATTATCCACACCACCACCGCACTATGAAATCTGGGATATGTTGGGCCATGAAGGCTACACCGACCCATCCTTAAAATTCAGGGAAATTATGGACGCATTTGAGGGCCGCATTTCGAGCAGCCTTTGAATTGGGAAAGCCTTCTCTTGTCGCTGTGACGTAATCGGCCTTAAAATGCGGCCTTTAAGGCTGCAAACCCCAAATCCGGTCATTGGTACTTCCTGGCTTGTGTAGTTACTAGGTAACAAAAGCTCAACACTGCCCCTAGCGTCCTGGAGCACTTCCGTTGTGTTTTGGAATTTGCATGTGTTTTTGAGTTTGCAAGTGTTTTGGAATTTGTACGTGTTTTGGATTTTGCAAGAGTTTTGGAATTTGTACGTGTTTTGGATTTTGCAAGTGTTTTGGAATTTGTACGTGTTTTGGATTTTGCAAGTGTTTTGGAATTTGTACGTGTTTTGGAATTTGCATGTGTTTTTTAGTTTGCAAGTGTTTTGGATTTTGCAAGTGTTTTGGAATTTGTACGTGTTTTGGAATTTGCATGTGTTTTTTAGTTTGCAAGTGTTTTGGATTTTGCAAGTGTTTTGGAGTCTGTACGTGTTTTGGAGTTTGCATGTGTTTTTTAGTTTGCAAGTGTTTTGGATTTTGCATCTGTTTTGGAGTTTGTACGTGTTTTGGAGTTTGCATGTGTTTTTTAGTTTGCAAGTGTTTTGGAGTTTGCATGTGTTTTGGAATTTGCAAGTGTTTTGGAGTTTGCAAGTGTTTTGGAGTTTGTACGTGCTTTGTCTCTAGGGGCCACCGTAGAAATGAACTTAAACTGACCTGCCAAGCAAGTATAGACAGCGCTCATGTAGTTTCACAAGCACACTTACACATAAATATTTGTGTAGATAAAAAGCTTCTTGTATGATATGTTTTGAAATGGCATTTTATTTCAGACACATTAAACGCACAGACATGCTTCATGAGTACATAAATGTAGCTCCGTTTGAAAGCACCATATGATTGCTCATCGTGCTCCTGTTTGCGTTCCCTCTGGCCGTATCTGTACGTTTGCCTGTGATGTTCTTACATTCTTTTCTTAATTTTATGCATCCCACTGTGTACATACACATCATCTTCAAAATTTTCTGTGAATTTTCTACTACAGTGGTTTCATGTATATTTGTGCTCAGGAAGTGTTTTATCTTTACATGTCCCACTGTGTGTGCTACCTATTTTAATGCATCAGTGTTTGGGTTGCAGACAGCAGAAACCTTTGATGTAAATATATGCACGGACAATATCCATGCAAAAAATAATCCCAACTATGCTTCAGTGTGTTGTACTGTTGTTTTTGTTTTGGTTTGTCTGTTTTTCCTTTTGTATTTATTACTTTCTGAACACCTGAAAAATACTTGCAACTTATTTATATTAATTAAATCACCAGGACTAATTATCTGTATGCACAGAATAAATTTGGAAACCTCACAATCACCTCAGAAATGCATAAAAGTCTTATGGCATCAATTTGCTGTGAAACACATATAAACTACATGACAGTTGTAAGTATTTGGAAGTTAAAGCTTGATCATCTGTAGCAGTTACTAAGAGGAGTGGGGGTGAGGGTGAACAGCAAACCACACATTCAAGTCTGAAATCCCTCAGCTTCATATTTCTCATATTTTTGGAAAGCCACTCTTTTCCTGGGAATATAGTTGACAAACGTATTGCATGACATTGGCAAATCCAAACTGACTAAACATTTTGTCATACTGACAACTGTACAGTTTAATAGTTTACTTTTAGGATTGGTAAACTGTGACACTGTCTTACTGTTTTAACTTGCCTTTGTTGCAGAACTTGAATGCAAACCCATCCTTCTTGTTTGGGAAGTACAAATGATACTTCATGTTGACCCCTGCATGACACAGTGAACTCATCCCATGCTTTATGCTGCTACTGCTTAATGTCAGTTATTACAGTCACCCTGCCATCCAGCAACATCAATTATGTCAATAAGACGCCCGTCTGCCAAGAATTCACATGCATTATGAAGTGTTGACACATCAGTTTACACCCTATTGTGACTGTAGCAGGAAAACTGTAGCACTGCTCATTGCACAATGAAGAAATAAAGCAACAAAATGAAGTGAGCACAAGAAGCAGTGATGACAGCTTCATTATTAGTTTTTTTATGATCTGTAATTTGGCATTTTAAAAATAACAATGTGCTTTCTTATTTTTTTCTCCTTTTTGGTAAAACAGTAAATTCTCAGTATCACCAATACACCATAAAACTGTTAATTTAGGGCAGCTGTGGCATAAACTTCACACTGGGTGGTTGTCTAAAAATTTTAGACCACAGAACAGGAAAAAATACATCCATCCTGCCCTGCAACAACAGTTCAGGCTGGCGGTGGTGTAATGGCGTGAACGATATTTCATACCAACTGAACATTGTTGCTGACCATGTCCATTCCGTTATGACCACAGCATTCACTCTACTCAGATAGCCTCCATAGCCATTCAATCTGGTACCAGCAAGATGTACCTATCAAAATGGCCATTTCTCAGTCTGTGACCACAAGTGTGCAGCACTGTAAAAACAGTTTCAAGATAGACAAAGAACTGGACTGTGCAAGTTGAAAAACCAACAACCATGTGTCACTATCAACAACAATGGCCCCCATTGCCTCACACCAATGGCTGTACTGAAGTGCAGAGAAGAAGAGAAGTGCAGTCTAGGTGAAGGTTAAGAGTCAGCTTAAGTACAAACAGTTAGGAGACAGGTGAAAGAAAAGGTACAGTCATTGAAAAGAAAAAGGCAGGGATGGCATGGAAGAAGCAGGTAGTTAACCAACAGAAAGATCTATTTTAATCATTTTAAAGACCAAGAAACCACAAGAGGAATGGCGCCACTGTATGAAGGAAGGGTTGAAAAATGATGGGTTGAGACAATGTTCCTCATACCGCAGGCTTAGAAAGGCAGAGAAGAGAGACGCCGTCAGGCACTGAAGGAGAGAGCAATTAGATTTATCTGCTCATTAACAGAAGGGATAATTGACTACAAGAGTCTGCAGCGATACACTAAGAGACAGGGGGAGAAGGAGAAAATGAGCCAGGGAGAGAAATGAGAGCAGGTGGAAGGAGAAAAGACAGGAGGCAGGCAGGGAGGGATTGAGAAGAAAAGGGAACAAGTCAGGAGAAATAAACAGGGGAAAAGTGAAAAATGAAAAGAATGGGGAGAAAGGAGAAAATGCGATGGAAGTAGAGGGAAAATCAGCCCACAGAGAATGCTGAAAAAAGGATTAGTGACTGGAGAGGCAGTAGGAGGGAAGGCAGGAGGAGTAAATGAGGATAAATCTACGGTGTTTGTGCGGGTGTGTGCTTCACACACATTTTACGCTTCTGTTTTTAGTCACCTGGGAGAGTTCTCACATTTCCTCGTTTATGTCTTATGAGAGTTTGTGATGACACAGAACTGGTTTTAAAGAACTTTTAAGATTGTGGAAAGCCAGACTGACCTTAACATGTGCAAAGGCTTTAAAAAAAACCCACTGCAAATCAGAGCCAGCTAAAGCCACCTTATTATCCACCTGCTGATACCATTTTAACAACAGTTGCAATCAAACCCTTGCACACTGCTCAGAAAAGGGGTAGTAGGCTGTGAGTGACATGTGTGTCATTAACGCTTTGTATTTGCCAATCAGTGTCTCACACAGGCATGTATTAGTCACTGAGGTTGGAAGCAAAACTTTGATGATGAATAACACCTCCATTACTTTGTCCAGAAGAACCTTAAACCTTTTTCTTACACACTAAAATATTGACAGATTAAAATGCCATAGCTTTTATTTGCATTTGATTAACTGGACATACTTCGAGCAGTTCAATCACGCAACCTTGAAGAACTCATTTTCTTTGCCGAATGCTTTTTCAAAGTCTGCAAAATTGCTGCGTGGATTACATTCACTGATATTCTAATTTTGTAGGTATGATGGAGGTCGGGACAGGATTCGGGGTACTGGGTATGCAAAGTACAAGCCTTTCATGTTGGGAACCAGACATTACATTGAATTTTTCACCAAGACACAAGACCTTACATTAATTTTCTTGAGCAAATTCTTTGAGTTGCAATCACCGGTAACACTTGGTTTTCACTCGCTTGTTTCCAGGAACAGAACACGAACAGATGCAACAATAAATAATCTGATCCCCTTTGATCTAAAACCATACATGCTAATTACTCACAAATATAGTGAATTCTTTAAAGCACAGTTTAATCTTCAATCCTTCTGTGTTTGTCTCTACATTACAACACACCCTTCAAATTCTACTCCAGCATAAAGCCACCCATGTTCTACTCAAAGCTCAGAAGGATTTAGGATTTAAGAGGCAAAAGCTTCGAACATTTGACTCCGTGAGGCAGCAGCCTGACTCTGAGCCAAACACGCAAGTGTTTCTCGGATCGCAAGACATGAGATAACCTGTGACGTTCCACTAATGCAACATCATGCTTTGATCCTACAGAAGTGGACTCAATCTGTAAAAAAAATTGTGAGTGGGAGCCAAAGCCACCCTTCGTCACCTCCTTCATCAGACCTTTTTTTTTTCTGTTGATGATTCAATGAATCTCCAAGCAGCTATTGCCCTCAGTTGCATCACAGATACATTAAAGATGAGAAAGAAATAAAACACATGGGAGAAGGTAAAAGCAAGTGGAAGAAAACTCTTCACCACTCCTCAACTTGCACAGCTTAACCCTCCACTTCCACACCCACCTGTTGTTTTCACCTCCTTCTTCTGCCTCCTCTCATCCCTCCGGCATTAAAACTACATTGCACTGCTCTCTATTGTTCGTATGTTCACTCTGAATTTGAAATTTCAATGGTGCATTGTTCCACGGCAGAATAAATGTGCTGGGATATCAGTGTTACATGACATTGATTTATTGATGTTACCAATGCAGTTATGCACAATGGTAATCAAGCGTCATGGATGGGGGAATATATCTAGAATTTAATGAAATACATATGGTATTACATTTATGTGTGACCCACATTTGTACAGATAAATAAACTCCAAAAATCAAATTCAAACCACCTTCTGTGTTTGGGGCTTTTAAAGCTCACTTGCTGGAAAATAGTGTCTGCATTTTCTTTTCTTTTCTTATTATTGTTATTAAGTTTGTTGAGTATGGTTTTGTAATTCACTCCCATCCATAATAAACAACAAGTCTGGATATTATATTATTCAGTCTATGTAGACAGTCCATTACTTGGCAAGAGACCAGCAATCATGTTTTGCAGAGTTGTATAAAGTATGAGGTTTTAACCTTTTAGAATTTAAACAAATTACAGCCCACAGATTTGTATTAAAGTGAGCAGTCATGCAGTGTTTAAAAATTGCAAACATTTTCAACTTCCATTTTTCATTTCTCTTTTTGATCCCCCCCTCCCCCTTTGATGGGACATTTCTGCATTTCCCCAGTTCTTCCAGCAATTTGTGGGTTTTATGGGAAGTGCGATTTTAAAAGTGTAAGTAAGGTCGAGCTTCCAACACTTGGTCTGCTCTCAGCCAATAACATTGTGAAACTGCTTGACAACGTTGCTTTTCATCCAAACACAAGTGCACATCTTAGACGTGCATGCACAAACACATACTAGCACAAACTAGTCTACCTCCATGCTTGACAGGAAAAGGAAATGGCTTTTCTCCATTTGGAGAGCCACAAACAAGAGGTGCTGCCGGCCCATTTCAGATAGCGGTCGTCTTAAAGAGCCCCTCTGTCTGTGAATATGGAGATGAGGATTTAGGAAGGAGGGAGAGAAGGAAAAAGAGAAAAATTGAGGGAGGGAGAGATCAGAGGGTGAAAAAAGAGGGAGGAAGAGAGAAATTCTGTGTCTCTGAGGTGCTTTTCCTGCCTGTCCTGTGGCCCTTGGCTGGATTTATGCACTGGATTTAGAAGACTTGTGTGTGTGTATGTGTGTGTTTGTGCATGTGTGCGGTGTAAATGACAGGGTCTATGTAAAAAAACAAAGCCAGAGGCGACAGGTCAGAAAGTAATCACTCACAAACATGCCTACAGTTAATAGGACAAGGAAACACAAACACTCCTAATCAGGTTCTTCCTCCTCATCTAGTTTCTCTCCATTCAATCCCCTAGTCTTCTACTCACAGTTAAACAGATCATACACTCACATGCACCGCGTACTGTACACGCATGCATTAGATGAGCGCACAATGCAACACTTCTCCAACTTTTTATCCTTGTGTTCATCGTTCCCTCCATTCACTGCACAGCCACTATCCATTGCACATTAGATAAGCCTATATGGTTTTCCTTTCTGCCTGCATTCATTTATATGCAGCTCTCCAGCAAAACAAACACTCGTCTGTGTGCGGCAGATAGCATCGCAGTATCACCATCCAGCAGCCACTACACACCACATGAATTATGGATTGTTGTAAGTGTGAGAAGGAGGTCACACGAGAACAACAGAGGGCAATTCCTGAGGTCCTGTTAAATTATTGACGACAGCAAATGTAACAGTTCATTGTCACCATTATTACTGTAAACACTGTGGATCTTAACAAAAAAAAACAAACACCCACCACTACCAATATTTTAGAAACCTTTGTATATAGGTACTGACCCAAAATGCATTACAACACAAGTCATTACAACTGCCCACACGAGTGTAATTCACAAAACTGTGACTGCTCATTACTACAACTATACTGTGGCTTTAAAGAGACTCTGTTTGTTGTTTACATCAAGGCTATAACTGTAATTTAGCCAATTAGCACATGCATATGTTGTCATATGTGATAATTAATGCTTAAAAATATTTATATGCTGATGGTTAGGTTGTATTAAATAGATTAATATTATTTTCTATACATATACAACTGGCTGTGAAAATCTTCCATCATTAAAGAATAAGTGACATCGTAAAAGAAACATTACTGAACAGAAGTTTGAGTTACACAAATCATGTGGTCATCTTTCACAGTTACAGCCTCTTTACTGTAAAGTTCCTTCTGGAGGACCCTGGAGGCTTATGGGGTTTAAGGCACTGACCATGAAGTGCAACATCCTTGATTTGAATCTCTCACTCTTCCAGGATCAGCTGCCTAATAAAGAAAAAAAACACGTAAAAATAGCTTCTTTGTCTTGCTATCGCTACACGGGAGAAGGAATGAAACACTGTCCAGTAAAACCCAACTAGCAAATGTACTAAAAAGACTGCAACTTGATTAGTCACTTGATTTGCTCAACTCCAACTGCTGAAGTCTCAGATTTATCTAAGATTCAGCATCCATTTTAGACAGAAATAGATTTTGTCCCCGTTTTCTTACACTTTAATCACATTATGAAGGGGTCCATTCATTCACAGCATGATAAGGACAAAGAGTGATCCCAACAAATAAGTCTTCCAACCCCCATAATAAAATTAAATTGAGAACAAACGCAACCCTAACCTTTAAAGTACGAGATATTTTTAAAAAATCAACATCCGATATAAAACCACTAAAATCATTTGTTAAATATTTGTTTGTCCCGGCATTTCATATGTGAACAAAATAAAATCAATAGCCCATTTAAATACTCTATAAAACTGCATAAATTGCTGCATCTCGGAGTAATGCACAGTTTGCAGCGAACATAAAGAGCAGGCTGAATTCTCAGACACGTTATAATGTGGAACAGCTATTTTAAATGTAGCTTTTAGCAGATCTAATTATCAGAGCACAGCAGCTCCATCTCTCTCCAGAAATCCAGAGACGCGCAGTTCAGATGAAGTTAGCACTCTTAACGATCTTAATGTGAGTGTTTCTCTGTACTGTTAGTGTTTACACTGTGATATACCTCTCATCTCTAACTTAATGCATGCTTGGAGTAGCTCCAGCCCTTTTGTGCCCCTACACAGGATACGTGGGTATAGAAATTGGATGGATGGATAATTAGACAAACTGACAGCACTGGCAGCCATGCTACTGTCATCACATTTATCTTAAACCCCAATAATGTAATCACAGTTCCAACCACCATAATCATCATTATACGTGTATCTTATTCACCATCCGCCCAGAAATATGCCATCTTACAGTATCGGCATCATCGTCAGCATCTCAGCACAAGCTGACGTCACTACTGTACCACGTCTGCCCGCAGCTTCATCATCCTCTAGTTTCACAGACCTTGTCAGGTCTCATTTCTTAACAGCGGCACCATATAATGAGAGCCATAACCATTATTGTCCAAAGGTCTCCTGTTCCAATCCTTTACTTTACCAAATGACTTTCCCTTGCCCCAACTCTCTCGCCTTCTCTATTTCCCATTCGCCTGCTCTAATTACACACTGTTTGTTTGGCCTTCTGGCTGCCCCCTAATGCAGAGGAGAGGAGTCATTAAAATGATTTACAGAAGTAAACCCCACACCCACCCTTACCTCTCTTTCCTCACCTCACCTCACTCCACTGCATCCCTGCCCCCCTCTCTCCCTAAATTCCCGACCCCTTGCACCCCTAACATATAACTCAGTCAAATATCGCCGGTGGGATTCAAATCAGATTCGATTAATCCTTTTTGCTCGCTGCCTCTCTCTTTTAGTCCTTTCTCGCTTGCTGCCCTTTCCACCTCTTCCACTTTCTCCAGCACTCCCCAATCACATAACTGCAAACTTCTTAGGTTAAAACTGTTTTTATGAGGTGGCACTTTGTCTCCTTCCTTTCTCCTCACCCTTAGCCTTCTCTCTCCTTCCCTTTTAGACACACAGACAAACATTATTCCCCTCTTGAATTATGTGACGGTAAGAGACCGTAATCATTTCGGATGCCTGACTCAAATGTTATCTCCTTCCATTTACTCTGCTCCAGACATGAAAAAGCAGGGAATAGACTTTACTTCCTCTTCTTAATATGCCATCATAGGCCTGATGCATTTCACTTTTTCAACTTTTCTTTTTCACCTTACTTGACCTCCTGGAAAAAAGCACAAGGTAAACACCAGCCCGTCTTTTAAAATTAAGTATAAAACGTATACAACAGGCGAACACAAACAACAGGATTAAAATCGCATTCAATTAATCCCTTATTCCCATTGCCACCTACTCAGCAATGCTCCCTTTCTTGCACTTTCCACATCACTAACTTGCTCATTTTATTCCTCAACCTCCATCTTCTTGGGTTAAAATGGGTTTGTGCGCGAGTGTGTGCATGTGTATGTGTGGGCAGGTAAATAATTTTTTATTCAACTCTTTGACTCCATGTTATCTCCAGTACCTGACTTTCCCACACCCTCACTCCGCTTTTAATTAACACTCTTTATTTCACAGCTCTCCCTGCTAATCTCTCCATCAGAGGCCTATAGCGCTAAAGGCTGAGCTTTCACTCCCGCTGTGGGCTCTTTGTACTCTTTCAAAACAGAAAGAGCAACAAACACAAGTCTAGCCATGCACACACAGATAATAAGCCACATACACACCCACACACGGGCCTCTTGAAATACATTAATACGCTCAAATGAAAAAGCAAAAGTAAAGATGCACTGGCAGAAATATCTCATCTGATTTATTGCAAAAATCACATAATCTTCCTCCCTTTGTGCTGTGAACTTCAGGTGTCGCATAATGATGGTGTATTAACAGCTCTGTGTGATAACTGATGCATTTTAACTTCTAATAAAATGGGTAATTGGTGAGTTGAATCGTCAAAGTTTGAGATCCACACTGATAAGGACTAGTCTACCAAGATAAAGGAAGTGGTTATTGTGTCTTCATTGCGTCACTGCGTCTCCATGTAAAATAAACTCTCAGATAGTCCAGTGAATTTAGATTCTTTTATACACATAAATGACAGCATGCTTTTCACAGACAGCAGCCTGTGGAACCACGTGCATAAGGGCTTGTGGGACTATGGAGAAACTTAGAAGTCTTAGAAAATTACTCCAGGTGATGCCATAGTGATGCCATCAGAGTTACTGCAGCAAACAGACAGCCTCTGTTACAAACTTGAGTAATTGTCCGTTCATTTCTGCCTCTGTTGCTTTGATTTTTCTTTTATCAGTCTCTTGGGAGTCTTCCAACTTTACAGGAATGAACACCTATAAAAGTTTAATCAATATCTAAAATGAATGTTGATACATTTTCTATCCATTTCATTTCAACTGACTGTCTCAGTATCCCCCCCCCCCACACACACACACACACGCATGCTTAACATCATGCTTGCAAAGACCTTCATGAGTGCATTGAGCTGAGTGTGAAAATGCAATCTAGCAAGAGAAAGATAACATCAAAGAGAGAATCTGGGCTTTAGGCGACAATTTATTTGGAGCTCTAATCGTTCCAGCAGTCGACTCAGATTCTCAACAAATCTCTAAGTACCATTAATAGGCGGTTGCACTAACCTGATGTTTTTAATCACTGGCTTACTGGATAGGTTAACTTGCATTATGTCCATGCAAATTATTCAGTATAGTCACAATAGTATGCGTAAGAACATACAGGATATCATATGAAAGATTAAAATGTCTTTATCGCATTCTCTAGATTTTCCGAAACCCCGACCTCTGACCTTGACGTTGAGGTTGAGGTCACTGATATTCTGAACCATCCAAGATTTCTAGCAGCTACACCTATGGTGTCAGTTTGAAACACCTACATCAACTCATTCTCAAGTTATTGCATTCACAAACTTGAGTGTCCACCTGACAGGGTGGTGTCCACAGCACCCTATCAGCTTTTATGGCTGAGGGTTAAAAATGGCTGCTGTAGATCCGTCATCAGATTGAGTATCAAAATGTTCTGGTTTGAGTCCAAAAAGGAATTTGTTAACTAACATAATCGATAGACAGACATTACAGGTTTGTTTTTGCACCAAACCCCACACTCACTCAGGTTTTGCTTTTATTCAAAGACTTCTGGATTCGACATATCTAGGAAATTAACACTGTGCTCACCTACACCTGTAAACACCTAGAGGCTAATCTATCAGTTCTGACAGGGCTTGTGAGCTTTCTCTAGAAAAGAATACGTGTTTTTATATGGCCTGAGCTGACACTTACATGGGAACAAAAACTATCAAGATATGCTTGATAAAATACTTTTACAACTAAGATTAGACAGTTGTTTTTTATTATTACACACTTTTACATGTCATATGAGATGCTTCTGTTACGAGTGTACCACGAAACCTTATATTTCGGAACTTTAAATAATAACTCATTGAAATGAAAGTTGGAGAACAAAGATTTGTTTCATTATTTTAATAAAACTAAAGTCCAAAAATCTGTCTTACAGAATAGCACCATTTCCCTAGTGTAATCTATCTCCAGCTTGAATGCGAATGTGCAGTGCAGGGTTTCTATTGTTTCAGTTAGCGAAATGGTTTTTAATCAAATGCGACTGAGCTTTTATGCGAAAGTAATGAACGTGTCTGCTGGCTAAAATCTTTTACAAATCATTCTAAAAACGACTGAGTGATAATTTCAAAACATTTGTGACCTTTTATGTCGCAAAGCAGCAAATAGTACGTATGTAATTAATCAAGAAGAATCACGCAAACAACAAAAGGAACAATCAATGAAAGTGTTTATTTTGTGTTTCTAATTAAAAATTGGACAATAGAAGATTGGGAAAGCATTGCCTAGTCTGATGAGTCTCGATATCTCCATGCAATATTCTCATGCTAAGTTTTGAATTTGGCATAAACAACATAAAAGCATGGATCCATCCTGCCTTATATCAGTGTTTCAGTCTGGTGGGGCTGGTGTTATGGTCGGCTGGATCGTAGATATGCAGCTGGCAAATCTGCAACATCTGTGTGAAGCTATCATGTCAATATGGGCCAAAATCTCTGAGAAATGTTTATAGCACCTTGTTGAATCTATGTCAAATGGGAGTCTAACCTTGTACTAGCAAGGTGTAAATACTGAAATAGCTGTTTTTGTATGTGCCATCTCTATATTTTCCTGTCTGAGGAAACATTCACGGTTGTGAATATATCTGCAATAAGCTGTAGGCATATGTAATACCCTGGTCATTTTGCTGGTTTATAGAACAAACGTGCTTCTGTTAAGTCGTATATAAACATTGTAAACATCTTTGAGGAGGATCACCCAGAGTTACAGAGTATATTTTTCTCTGTGTGTAGGTATATAGCTGTGAAGTGAGAGCAGAGGAGAAAAAATGAAAGAAAAGTTGGTAAGGATAAATGGGCTGAACACCATGCAAGTGATGTTCTTCGTCTGCTTTGCTCCATCAATCTCCTTCATCCACCTTTGTCTTTAGATGTCTTTATTACAGTGAATCGCATTATACCGCTG
Organism: Diplotaxodon limnothrissa; assembly: GCF_057381915.1. Taxonomy (NCBI): domain Eukaryota; kingdom Metazoa; phylum Chordata; class Actinopteri; order Cichliformes; family Cichlidae; genus Diplotaxodon; species Diplotaxodon limnothrissa. Next base: position 23,914,523 of record NC_140606.1, on the reverse strand, counting down.
AGCCATGTTTACACATGGGAGGCAAATCACATAATTGAAGAGTGTCAGACACTGATCCAGACAATATTTAAATGTAAATATGACATTGCCAAAGTGTCTCTGAAATCCATGCTCTATATTTGCACTGCAGGCTGAGTGCAGCAGTTAAGCAAAGATGATTTCCTAGAACTCTCCTCAACTCCAGTAGCGTAAAAAACAATGTTCTATCACGGCAGCTCTGAGACGGTGTTGAGGGGTAAGCAACGGTGCGAAGAAAATCAGTGCTACCTTTGAGTGAAGACATCGGGTGTGTAATGCCATCACACGCTCGCTCTCTGCCTCCTGTTGAGCTTTTCCACACACTGTTCTGAACAATCGTCCACTCTCTCCAATCAGCCCTTTATTGTCCAATAATGAATACTTTTCCTGTAAGAGGCCGCCGCCCATTTCCTTCTCACAAGTTTACTGTGAGAAGTGATGGGGTGGGTCTGGCCAAGAGGAATGATTTGGGTTTTTTCCCAGTACCTTCATTGTTCACAGTCTTAAATAAAGACGTTTTGGCAGACTTTGGTTTGTATATGGAGCTGCAAATAAGGCTTCAGCGTGCTGGTTGCTGTGCGTGCCTGCTTTCTGGCCCGTTAAATAACTCTCATTAAAGGGCAGCAGCAACTAATAACAATGTCTGATCTGAACCAAGCTTGTCCCTGTGCCCCATCCCCTTCTCTCCTTCTTTAATTTCCCTTTAAGGCTGCTTATTGATTCTACCCCTTCCATTCTGTAAGTCTTTTTATTTATAACACAAAGCAATAACAAGAGTGTCACAACCTCAAGTTTCGTGCAAGCTATTAATAAGATGAATCTAAAAGCGGCAGATGCATGTTTACGATATACAGTATGGGTCTCTCCTTGACATCAATCTATTCATACTTTTTTCACCCTGTCTTCTAGACTTTACCTCCAACTCAAACTTTTGAAAGAAAGGGCAAAGTGAGTGAAAGAAAGAAGATATCAGGACCAAGGACAAGAGCTGACGAAACAGACTATGATGGAAAGAAAGGGAAGCCAGAAGGAGCAAGAGGAAAAAGGCAGAATGGGAGAGATGAGCAGGGCAACCGAAATGGCAGAAGAACTGCCAAAAGGCAGGCCTTGGTGGTAAATCCAGAGACAGACAAGGTGGAGAGAGACTGAGACTGAGGATGAGGCAGGGAGAAATACGGATGTGCTGAGGGGAACAGAAATGAATAAAAGATGGAGGGAGACAGATAGGATCGAAAGGTATCGGAGGTAAGTGAGAAAACTGCTGGAACTGTTAGGATTCTCAGTAGGCAGTTGCTCCCTCTTTCCATCTCAGCTGTAGTTATCAAGTCTAGCTTTGTGCAGTGCTGTTAAAATAACTACGGAGCTGTCACAGTGTGAAGTGCGCACGAGTTCAAAACAGTGCTTATTTATCAGTTTGCATTTGTGTAAGGTACATGTAAGTAGCACAAATACATAAGCCCATCTGTTGCCTTGAATCTCTATATGTGCGTGGGAATGCAGAGGAGCTGTTTCAGAATTGTGCATGCACAGTACATGTATGTGTGGGAGGGGGTATGGCAGAACATCACTATTTACAAGTATGTGAAAAGTCTGTTGGATTCTCTGAGAGCCGCAGTGTGCTTTGTTGGATCATACAGCCACGTAGTCTAACTGTTTAGCCAGACTGCACTGCAAGAAAATCACAATACCTGCAGGATTTCAATATTTAAAGAGCTTTTCTACATTCTTTGACACTCAGGTGAAAAAAAAGAGTCAACTGTGCCAGACAGGGTCCCTGTTACAGCTGAGATGGAGTAGAATTTTGTCATTTGTCTAGCTCTTTCTATGTTATTTTTCAGCTAGCCTGCCAGGTGTAACCCACTAACTGTCACTTTGTAAACATGCCCAAGGCTGAAAAAATGATCAGAAATACTAACCCACCAGTCTACCTAACATATATCTGAAACCAGGGGCTCATATTCAGAGGATAAATCCAAAGTGAATCTTTTTTTTTTTTTCTGGCCAAATTCTTTTTGGTAATGATAATTTGGTACTTACCAAGGAGAAACAAACACATGTTGCTGGAACATAGAAGCACACAAGCCAACAAGTCAAGCCAAGCTTCAATATTTAGGGAGGAAGTCTAACGTGAGTGCACCTGAAACAATCTATCAATAAATAGCTGCACACTACAGCTCAACTACATTGGTTGTAGTTATAGATGATGTACGCATGTACTACCACAGTAAGTGCCGTAGGCTGAAGTTGTTCTGCACAAAATTATAGCATAGTAGTTATATATATTTATTATTAATCCTTTATTTATCCAGGTAAAAATCTCATTGAGATTAAAAATCTCATTTACAAGAGAGACCTGGCATCATAGCAACAAAAGTCACATACCACATATATATATATATATATATATATATATATATATATATATATATATATATACACAGTATAGTATATAGAGTTATATCATATTTATATCATATTTTGGGGGGTTCCAATCTGTTTTCCATCTTGCTTTGGTAAAACTGAAGGTTACTTTTTCAAAGCTCTCTTCAACTAAATTATTAAACATGATATTAAAAATGAGGTAAGAGTATGATCAAGTTGTAAAAGAATTATCTATTGTTCAATATATCAGAAAAAACTTAGTTCACAGCAAGGTCAAAAGCACAGCAGATCTTGAAAATTAAACCCTTTCTTCTGGCTGTCAGTTAGAAAACAATATGAATGAATGTTTGGCTGCTGTTTTGAAGACTCGTCTTGTTGTAATTATGGTAGGTCATATGTGCAAATTATATTAAACCTCAGCTGTCATTATAGTGGCGGTAAGGGCAGTTATAGAATACCATGAAAGGTGTTTGTTATATCATCCTCACACAAAACCCCCCCACACACACAAAGGGAAACGAGAACAGATGCAATCTGTGCAAATGATGCATTATTTTGTGTGAATGCGCTGTTAGTCCTCTAGTGTGGGAGGGTGACAAAATCGTGTAGCTAAGCTACAGTACGGGTGATGCTAGGGACTCTGTTTGTTTGTGTGCTTGTGGTAGTGTACATAAACAAGAATATGTGTGTGCATGAGGGCTGAAATGAAGGTAGGATGTTGTTATCATCTCCCACTGCCTCCCACCCTCCATCCATCCCAGCTCTCTGTCGTCTCAGCGGCAGGGGCATGTAAGTCGGTTACAGCAACATAATTTTCAGGTGGGTCAGATGGCAGCATTTTGCACCCCCACACCACCTCCCTCTCTCTGACTCCCTCTATCCATCCACCACCTCTGGCCAATGCTAGAACTTTACAACTGGATGAGCAAAGTGGCAGCGGCTACCTACCTGGCTCTGTGATTGACTGCAGTGCCGCTGAGCGAGCTTCACTGTATCTGTGCCATGTTTATAGCTTCTTTCACCTTCGCAGTAATTGAATCCCTCCCCATGCGAAATATGCACTGCCAGACAGGCAGATGTGTGCGTGGATGAAACCCATCGTGTGTGTATGTTACGTGTGGGAGCTGGGAGTTGACTGACAGGCTACATAACTCAATTCCGAAATTCTGAGGGAACCTGACTGCTGTTTTCCTGTGTGTCTGTGTGCGAGCATCTACTTATGTGTGTCTGTGACTGGACGCAAATATGTGTGCAGCGATTTGAGGGTGAGTGGTATATGTATGTGGCTCCTATATAATTCTGTGGAGCTTTCCACAGATATCTGAAAGGAAAGTGTGCAGTGGATTAGAAAAAAAAAACGTACACAAAATAGATTTCTAGGTGCACACACTTTTTATGCTCATTTTTTCACGTGCCAGGCTCAACCAGTCGGAGGTGTGTTTGGCATGACAAGATTGCTAGGACAATGATGCATGTGTATGTGCCTGCATGTGTGAGCAGAATACCACTTAGCCTCTTTCAGGCAAATACATGCATAAGAGCACACAAAACTGTAAAACGACCACTATGTTAAGAACAGGTCAGGTAGGAGAGGTGAATATGTAATGGATAAGGGCCACATAGGTCAGATAAGACAGATGGACAAAGCAGGGGAGGAAAGACAAAAGTAATGAGGCCTGCATAAAAGTCTACCTGTGAAAGATGGAAATTGGTAGGATGTATATGAGGGAATTAAATATGAAGGTGCTCGACTCTCTTCTGGTGTTTATGCTTTGGGAGAAATAAAAGAAAGGCCAGAGACAGAGACAGAGAGAAAGAGAGAAGGGGGTTAGTTGAAAACTGTCTTGGGAGGAAGGGAAGATGGGTGGGAGATGAATGGATATGGTTGGAGGGACTGCACGGTCTCTGAAGGGCATGTACAAAAATGAGCTTCCACCTTCAGAATACTGCTGTGCAGCGTATAAGCAAAATGCACACTTCAGCAAGCCCAGAGCAAAAGAGATGGCAAGAGAAGGTAAATCTGGAGATAAGGGGAAAAAGAAAAAAAAACTCCAATTGAGCATAAAAAGAAAATATAAAGTTAAAAAAGAAAGGAAGCTGGAATTGAACTTATCAAGAGAAATTGGAACTGAGGGTGAGAAGAGGTGCGGAGAAGTCAAAAGTAATATTGGAAATGAATTGATGTGGCGTGTGTAAATGGAAGGCGGGTGAGGAAAAACAAAGAGTCAGATGGAAGGAAAAAACATTTTGTACATGCAAATGAGAATGAGAAAGCAAAAACACAGGCATTTGTGGTGACCACCTGGGCCCTGTCAATCGTGTCTCTCTCTCTCTCTCTCTCTCTCTCTCTCTCTCTCCTTTTCCCTTTCACTGTCTATCCCTCCACACCTGGGTTCGCCTGCCCGCGGCTACAGTACAAGAGGTAGATAGCAAGAGGAGGCAGGAATGGGGTGGAAGCAGCAGGGAGGCAGGAGAAACTGCCAAAGTATCCATCAGCAAGCAGTCCTGGCAACAAAAAGTCCCCTTTCCCCTTCACCAAGTCTGTCTTTCCAACTATCATTGAGTCTCCCTCTCACTGCAAACTCTAAGTAACAGTTGGAGCAGATGCATGCGGACACATGCACCTGGATCACAGAACTGGCGGGTGTGTGTGGGCATAGGCATGGGCATTTAAGCATCAACGAGGTTAGGCACAGAACGATCGGAGCACAAGGAGGGATAAAAGAGGTTTTTAGCGATCATGGTGAGTACAAACAAAAAGACAGCAAGTCAGTGTTGAGGCCCTTAAACCAGCTTCACACTGTGGGAGAATTGGGAATGAAGGATAAAAGAAAGGCAGCCAGAAAAAGAAGAACACGGCATGAAAAGGTGGAGAGAGAATAAGTATAGCAATCAAGTGGGGAAAAAACTGGTTTAGCTTGAGAACAAAAGGCAGACAAAGAGTGCTACATGCATAACAACAAAGCTAAAAAGTGATTGTGCATTTAAAACACAATCACCAGGTGTGTCCCTCTATTTGTCTGCAATACTCTAGAAGCTTAGAAAAAGGAAGACAGGAATGGCATTTAAAAAGCACAGCACAAAAATCCCCACTGCAGTAAGGAAGTATGAAAACTCCAAAGGCTCTCTGGAGTGCTTGCAATGTTTGTATTTGTGCATATGCAAATTTAGGTGTGTAAATTAGCGCAAGTGCATGAGTCAACTTGCCAACCTGTCTCTCTGCTTTGATTCAAATTTGTGCACATTTCTGTAACTTAACCACTGATTTACAAGTCAGTCATCATTTGGGATCAACCTGCTTTTTAATTACGAGTTGTTTATGTTTGTTTTTCATTTCCCCCATAAGCTCATAAATTGCTTTCCTCACCTCAACTTAAAATCGATCTCCATGATAAATAAGCATCGTTATAATTGCATATACAAGTAGTGCTGTCGCAAACTAAAATTTGTGATTGCATGCACACACACACACCTTTTGGTGTTTAATTGCTCAGTGGCAAATATTTGATAATGGCTGACTTATTATAATGTAACAATACAAATCTAATTAATGTTATAGTCTGTGCCTTAAAGCTAGGGCTTTATGATTGTTTTAAGGGCATAATTTGCTTTTGTGTAACTTCTCTGACTAGCACATAGAATCAGATGGCTGAAATTCATGGCTATTTTTAATTGTTAAAAGATTTAATTAATCTTTAAAGATCAGGATATTGTTGAAATAGGTAGGGTAGTTACGATGTTAGGATTTCAAACTGGATACTGATACCCAGGAAAATACAAAATAACATTTTAAAACCACTAGGGAAAAAATTACAAAGCAGTGATAGTGAAATTTCGCTGGACAAATTTGCAGCATTCTATATTTATTTTTTCTAACAAAGTTTCAAACTTAATAGACCTGACCAATCAGACTTCTGCATTTGGCGAAATATAAGCTGATAGTGTAACACGTACACCAGTACTGAATGTACGAATAGTAAAAAAAAAAAATGTAAAAACCCACTAGTTTATCTCAGACACACAGCTAGATGCTGCTCCAGGTTAATCAGCTCTCTAAAATTATTTCTATGCCTTCTCAGATGTGATTCCAAATCTGCCAACAAAAGCTCAAATTTCCCCACTGACATCCTTTAATATGTACAAAAGTGGTCGCAATACAACTTCAACTCCTGGATCAAACTAGGAAATTCTCCCTGCTACGTTCCTGTGAGAATTGTAATATTTTCCACAAAAACACAACACATTGGTACATACATTACATGACAAGTTTAGAAGAAAAAAAAACAGGCAACTAGGCATAATAGGCATGATAGGCACGACTAGGCATTTTGACTAGGCAAAAATAACTATAAAGGCAACAATATTTTAAGGTTTTCTGAGTTAGTACTGTGCTTCTGGTGAAGTTGTACCATATTTTTGTTGCTGATCAAACAGAGTTGATAAGATAGGCCATCCACGTTTCTGTCTAGTTGATCCAATACTTTTTCCTGCTTCAATCTCAGACTTTAAGAGAAAAATAACACTTTTCTGTCATCAATTATTGTGTTATCCTGTGAAATTAATAAAGTCTATTAATGTTACAGACAGGCAGCAATAACATTCTTTTTATTTTTAGCCACAGCCACTAGCTACTACCTTAACAATAACAAAGGCTAATGTGGCTATTAGGTAACTGCTAATAGTTAAAGAGCTAACATTAACATATGTGACAGCCTGTTAACATTTATGATAGCTATTAAATACTTTAACGTGGCTGAAACTGGAGTTTTAATGATCTTACGAAGTTCCTCATATACTGTTGCTCAGTGTTGGTAATGAAAGAAGGGCTGTGTGAAGCTGCGTGCCACCTTTAGCAGGTGAACACAACAATGTGGGTATCTAAACAAATCAGACAGTCATTTTTTACACACACACACATATATATATATATATATATATATATATATATATATATATACATATACGTCGGGCTATATATACATATACATATATATATATATATATATATATATATGTATATGTATATATAGCCCGACGTCCCGGAGCTAGCGATTTTTTTCAGTCCGGCTACCAAAATCTATCTCTGCCCTGCCCGTCGGGCTATTGTAGGAAAAATATATGTCAATGCTTTTGCATTCTTTCAGAAATGTAGCTGGGTAATTATGTCATTGGCATCGGTGAGCCACTGTCAATATGTGACATATTGAAGTCTTGTTTGAATTTGCGCTTGTTTTTTTGCTTTCACTTTGCAATCGTGCAAACTGTGTATAGAGAGCGACAGCACTGATCTGTGAGTGATGATAATTTGTGCACCAATTCCTCTGACATCGTCTTATTAATCGTTAGCTTACTATGCAAACATGACAAGTGAAATCTCCCGCAGCAAGCTTAAACATGTGAGAGGTTGATCGCGCAGAGAATCGCTGAGCTTATGTGAGTGCGCGTGTAAAAGCATTTCAGTTCTGCTGAGCCAAATAAGACAGGTCAGGGTGAAGAAGTGACAGCCAAAGAAAAGCTTACCACAAAACGGAGAAGTTATGACAAATCAGACTATAAGGCAAAAAGAAAGTGCAGCTTTATGGTTTCATGGACAAAAGAATTTCTGTGGCTGCAATATGACGAGCTAAATAACCAGGGCTGCACATAAGTGGTCCGCAGGTGCGCATTCGCTGTCAAAATAAAAAACACGCACAAGGGTTAGGGTTAAATTTAAAAACTGTACTTTTGAGTTAAAATATATATTTATAATTTTAATAAATGACAAATTAAAAATGCATGAACATTTTTTTGTATCGAAAAAATATCGAACCGTGACACCAAAGTATCGAACCGAACCGAACCGTAAATTTTGTGTATCGTTGCACCCCTAATATATATATATATATATATATATATATATATATATATATATATATATATATATATATATATATATATATATATATATATATATATATATATATATGTGTGTGTGTGTGTGTGTGTGTGTGTGTGTGTGTGTGTGTGTGTGTGTGTGTGTCTGTCCATAAAGGTCATTTTGTACTATGTACTGCATAGCAACTGGAATCTTGGACACTAAAGCAGATAAAGCTGCTCTGATAAACGGAGGAGAGATGGTAGACCTCATGGCCTTTGGGAAGAGAAAAAATAATCAAGAATGAAAGCACATTCCTCCCTACAGCTTCCTTTTATTAGTTTCTCAAGCAATAAAGTAAGTTACTGTATATGCAGTCAGGAGGCGACAGTGTCGTACTGTGTGTTCTGTGGTGCCTTCCAGACTGTAGGATCTACGGCATATTGCAGACACAAAAACCTCTTGCTGTTCACGGCTACATGGAAAGAGCTAAAAATGACTTTGGTACCATCCACAGAACCCCACTGGCCCCTGCAAGCTGCTTCACAGCTCAATTCACCAGTACTGCCCAGTGGGTGGCAGTTGCTATGAACCACTGTTTCCCTGCAACTGCGCCCAGTGCCCTAGGCCTGTGTCAAGCTCATTCAGTATCATTGCCTGTAAGCCTGTTTCTCTCTTCCACTTCTGCAATGGCCAGAAAGGAGAGCCATGGTTCATGTGTGTTCAATGATAAAACTATTCATCAAACAGAAAGAACATGTCTGTGTCAAGTCAAGCACCACCTCAATCTACTGGTGATGCTTAATGGGAGATGAGGGGAGAGGGGTTGTACCTGTTAACAAGCATAAGGTGAATCAGCAGTCATGCACTTAAACGCCCCTTCAGCCGCTCGAGAGGAAATGAATCCTGGGAGAGAATCAACCAGAGCTTTCCTCAAGGTCATTGGTGCCTGGCTACTTTTTAAGTGGCCTTGCCAGCTCTAACAGTCTTTGCAGAAACAATCGTAGCACCAATCCAATTTGGCTCAGTTTCTTTTCTTTTTACTTCAGTGCAGACGGCTGCATTGCCTCACTATTGTTTTGCCCTGCTGAAAGCAGAGCATGAATTGATGACCTTATGAATCTCAAAGAGCCTGGCAAATCATTGCAGTAAATCAAGCACCAGCACATTAAGCATGACTGCAGGCTCTTTCCCCCTAAGTTTCTTTCTTTTTCTTTCTTCTTTGTGTCCATCTCTTTCACACTCTTTCCTTCCTACGAGCACTTGGGGATATTGAGAGCAGCCAACTTTTTGAGGATTGTTTTCATGTGCTGCTAATTAATTGCCTCTAATTAATGGTTGTTTACGGGTTGCTAATGAAGTGGATCAAAGCCTACTACTCCTGATGTGGAGGCTCTTGTCTTAGGCTGTAGAAGGAGATGAAGAGAAGAGCAGACAGACAGAGACAAGCAGCGCAGAGAATTGAGGGGTGATTCTGACAGTATAGCGCTAACTACGGTTGAGGCTCTTTTTTTCTTCAGTACCTTTATCAACTATCATTTGGCTTCTGTGCAGAACAGAGCTGAGCAGTCTGACTTTGATATATCGGCAGCTGCTGTTATCTCTGGTGTTATCTTGAATGATAGCATTTGGTTTTTAAAGTGGATACAGTAAACTGCAATGTGTACTTTTGCAACATTTAGAAAAATACTCTATGAAAACAGTTTCTTCCTAAATACATTTTTAAAGCAAACACCCCTCTTTCCATACAACTTTTAATGTTTTCAGAAAGCATTAAACATTCATTAACATGATGAAGCTTTGATGATGTTTGAAATAAAGGAACAGAAATGCCACTCCTGAGGTTTCTGTAACCACTGTATCTGACTCTATCACTTTATCTCTGTCAGACATGGTCTTAGCGCGAATGAATTTGCCACTCATGGGAAAGACATTTTGCGAGCTTTCTAAGATAGAAAACTCATCCGAGACCTCTCCAGCATTGTTGTGACCGTCTTCTGAAAATCTCCATCTGATTTCCCAGTAGATAGTGCGCTGCTTGGCAATTTTCAGCATCCGACAATCTCATCAAAGCAAACCTATTAATGGCAATGATATGAAGAAGGATTCTAAATGGCAGACAGATGAATAGCCCTGTGCGTGTGTGGGTGTTTAATTCTCCAAGCCGAAGCGCCATGTAGCTTTGCTGAAAGTGGGAGGACTGTCCACGAGCTGCTGGTAAACAATTTCAATACTTGTTTGCCTGCGTTTTTGTGTGCATGTGGGTGTGACAGTGCATGTGCATGCTGTGACCTCATCGATCATGACACTTTGCCTCTCAGGTGTGGTCACCTACACAGTGCCTGCCCGCGCTCGCTTTTCTCGGTATATTGCCATCCATCTCTCTGTTTCGCCTCTTCCCCCTCCTCCTTCTCCTTCCCCACATCCTCTTCTCATATCAGCACCCTCTACTTTTCTGCTTTGGCCCCACCTACCTAATCTCTCTCTTCCCTCCTTCCTCACTTTTTTGGCCCCATAGATCAGTCATACTGCACCGCAGGGATTGCTTTCTCTCTCTCTCTCTCTCTCTCTCTTGTTCTTTTTTTTTAAACACGCCCTTCCATTTTAGAGCTGAAATCCTGCAATCATTCACTCGTTTGTTGGACTTCTCTCTGCCTGACTTTCTCCTCTGCTCTGTTCCTCCCTGCTCCAGTGGTCTGTGACGCAAGCCCCTGGCGCTTTCCCTCCCCCTCCTTGCGGTCTTCCTTCGTTCTTTTATACACTGTGCAGCCAGCCATCTCTCCCTCTCTCCCCGTAACCCTTTCACTCTCCCTCTGTGACCCCATCAGTCCCTCAGTGCCCCAGCTAAGGCTGGTCACTCTTCATCAGCTAGCCTCCACTGGACACACAGACCTCCCAAAAGCAAAGGGAAATGGGGTCTTGTTGGCAACATTTGTGCCCAGCCTGACAGTTTCACCTAAGTTTAAGTTCATTTCTGACCCTCCTTACCCCGACGCGAGCACCTAATTACCAGTCATCCTCTCCTCGTCTTGTCTCTACATCAAGTCTTCCAGGCGGGATGTGTATTAGCCTCAGCACTGCCAGAGTACACAGTTTCCAACTCTTCAATTTTAGGCACTTGCCCTCTTCAGCTAAATAAGGCTCTCTCATCCAATCACAGCTAGTGAGGGCTCTGTTGCAGTGCCTGAGTGGGGATAATCACCTTGGTTACTGGCATTACCAGAGGCTGCTGTCTGGCCACGTTAGCGCTGCGCCCTGTGGGAGCTGCCGAAACAGGTGTCACAGCAGCAAGGAAGGGTGTTAAACAAGCCCAGGGCCAGGCAGGAGGCATAAACGTTTACTCTTAGTCATGGAAACCATGTCACCAATAGCAAGGAATGTTCCCCAGAATGGCATTAGTGGTTCAAAGTTGGGGGTTTTTTAACGTCAGAGGACTGCCTCTTTCAACTTTGTCTCTTTTACCTGCCTGCAATTCAGGGTTAGCTTCCGTTGACATAATCACACCTTGTGCTCAGCAGCTGCCTTTGTCAGTATTCCCTAAAAAGCTACACAAAGACAATCACTTTTTGTGACACAGTCACAGCTTCATGGCAAAGACAAATACACATCGAGAGGGTTCAGCATCTGGAGAAAAGCTGCTGGCTCAGGGGACACGAGGTCGCAGCATGGGCAGCTGGACCCAAAGAGGCGATCTACTTTTGCACTGGGCCAGTCAGTTCAGAGAGAGTTAAGAGTATCAGATTGATTGGCAGGCTTCGAATGCCAGCAAATGGAGGAGACGTCCTTGGCATCCGAGTCAGCATTAAAAACTTCAGCTGCGAAGTTGGTGAAACGCCAGTTGTTCTCAAAGAGCGACACGTAAGGACGACATAGATCACCATTATGATAATCACAAGCTGCACTGTCTGGGGAATAGTAATGGGAAGGAGATGAGGTGGCAGCCATAAAGAGTGTTTCTACATTAGTGCTGGCCTGATTAGATTGACAGAAAGTTTCACTAATGGACGATTAAACAAATGGTCAAATGAGATATAAGGATCCAATTACCAATTGGCGTCTTTGTGTGCCCCTTTCAATCATTGTGCTTCATGTGTTCTGTTTGCATGAACTTGTTCGTGAGGACGCAGCAGAGTGAAAACAAGAGCTGAAAAAAGGCTGAAAAGGGGAACGCTTAGTCATATGATGTGTCCCTGCAGGGATATAGAGGAACTTGCTCCTTCCTAGGTCCTTTTATTTCTATTCAAGTGAAAACAAAATCCTTTTTGAACCTGGTATATAATACTGGAAGAAGTTACGGAAATGTATTTATTGTGTGAAGCAACCGCAGATCAAAACAAATGAATTATGGATTGCACAGAAGACTGGAGGGCAGATTAGGAGATAATTACTGTAAAATACATCACCTGTACTAAATGGTGAACCTCGAAACCTCTGCTTCTGAGTAATGGACCCATGAAAGCCCAAGGGAGAATAAAAGCAGCCCACACTGAGCTCTGTAACTCTTTCAGTTGTGACTATCCCAAAAGGTGATACAGTCCAATTTGTTTATGGAGCTTATGTTGAGCCAGTTGTTCAGCCGAGATAGTGGGCCACCCTGTCAGGACCCTTTAAGAATGCCCTGGGTGATCAAACATGGCCACGCGCAGCAGCAACAGGCAGCATATTTTTCCTTAAAGAAAAGCTCCTTTCAGCTTCTTCTTTGTTGACAGGCATAGTCTGCCAAGTTCAGGTTGTCCAATTATTTCGACCTACAAAAAGCAGGGAATCTGAGGGGGAAAAGAATTCAACGCTGAAATCTGATTGTGCACTGGGCTTTAGATATTCACCTTGAACCAGCAGATGGCAGGGCAGAGAGCAAAGAAGGGAGGTCTAGGTCTTCATAATTAAATTGCCAAGAAGTTTATCTTATTTACGGGGAAAATTAAGCTCCAAGGTTTGGATCAAAGGATAAACCTTGGCTCACGGTGAAGACATTTTCAGCACATTAAAAAACAAAGATGCTGAAATAGCAAGCCCAATGTAACGTGGAAGAAAGTAAAAAGGCAATGTTAACTCTGGAATGATGCAAACTGTGCCTGACAAGCATCAAAATCTGCACTTGAGTTCAGACAAACTCTTGCATAAGCAGTAATATAACTATGTTCAAAACAGGTAAGCTGTCTATAGGCAAGATGTGTGTGGATGTTCATATGCGTTCCTGCATTTATTTGAGTGATCATATAGTATGTGTCCATATTTTTATTTTTTGTGGGTACTGCATTTCCCTTGATGCTTGTGTTTACACACCAAACCTCCCTTCTGTGACTCACAGCGACATTGATTTATGCATGGCTTCACTGAGTGTTTGTGTGTATGTGCATATGCACACGCGCACTTGCACACACCAGCTATAATTGGTATTCAAATCTCCTCCCACAAGTACGTCCAACTGCTGCCGTTTTTCAGCCACCAGAGTCCCAGCCAAGGTCCAAACAGGATGATGGGGAACAAGCTCAAACGGATGGCTCTCATTGCACACATTCAAATAAACAAATGGAGGTGATTTAATGCACACTGCGATAAGGGAGGTGGTAATGGCGGCATAGGAGAGAAATGGGGATGAGTTGTTAGAATGGAAGTGATGGAGGGTAGCGATTAAGGGTGGGCACGAAGCAGAGGTGGAGTTAACAGCATTTGTTACTGTACGTGCTTTGCAAGTTTGGCCTGCAGCTGCTGTTGATCAGACACCTCCACAAAGCCAGGCAATCTGCGCACAAACATACAGCACTGACTGTGTGTGCATGTCCCTCAGGCCTGCCCGTCAGACACACTGTGAAGTCTTTCTGCCTTTCTTCTCTCACTTTTCCTCGCTCCCTCGTTCTTTTCTGCCTTTCTTCCTCTATCCATCTTTCCATCCCTCTGTCTCTCCCTCATCCTTCACAGAAGCGCCAAGTCACAGCAACCTCTCAATCTATCTGTCCACTCATCCATCTATCCACCCAGTTTGTCCATATCTATTCTAGCATAATAACAACTGCCAACCCTCTATAGCCTCCCACCTTTCCCTTCTTTCAGATTGGTGGAAGAAAAATAACTGAGACAAGATCTTTATTAAATCTCTTTTTTCCTAATGCAGACACAGCATCGGTGCACATCTGCAAGGTTTTTAGAAACAGACCATCTTTACTCTACCTCATCTCCCTCCTTTCTCCACCGACCTTATGCCTGTAACACCCCTAAACTCCCCAGCCTCCTGTCTCTCTCAGCCCCTGTCAGAGGCTAGATTAATGACAGTGATCAGTGAGCAGCCCCCAGCTGAGGTTGCCTGCAGCTTAGGCAAAACCCTGCACTGTACGCAGCACGCACGCCCATGCACACACACTAATGTAAAGCACATACTTGCAACACACACACATATTCATAGATGGGTGCCCAAACCCACAAACACAAACCCCATACACAGTGAGAACAACATACAAATACCTATAGCTCATGCATACCTTAACCACCCAGTGTTCATTAAACACATACATACACACAAACACACACACTTTCTCCAAAGGAAAAAATCAATATCTATCAATATACTGGCTCTGGTGAGGTCGGTATTAGTGCAGCCACAAAAATGGCTTTGGTAAGGTAGTTCTTGTATACAAGAGACATCAACATAACAGCACCGTCCAGGTTTGAGTGTGTCCATGCCTCACCAAGCACTTAACTATTTCACTGCCTCAGGACAACATAAACAAGGGGTCACAGAGTGCAACAGCCACAGGACACAAACCAGCAGAGCAACATTTATGTGCACATTGTCATCATCAATCCTCCTTAGTCAAAATCACAGAGGCTTCAGATGGACTTTTCTTTTTGAAAGTTTTATTTCAAATTGCATCCAAACAAATCCCACAAAGATATCCAGCTGAAGTTCTTCAGAGGCTAATCCAAATCCCCATATTTTGCAAATGTGGCACTTAAGAAGCTACTGAGTGACCATAACTAGCCAACTACTGTGTAAAAGAAGTAAAGCAGGACTATCCCAACCTGAAGTGTTCCAGTGACGGTGATAAAAGCAATACAAAACACTACAGGTACTGTTACAAGTTGCTGTAAAGCATTGTTAGATGTTATTTTAGCTGATAAGGGGGAGGCTCAAAGGTCTTTACAGTCCCTCACCCTTCTCCAGAATATAAAAGCAGTAACAAACAGCACTGCCGCTGCTGGTGTGTCTGAGACATGTCTGGTCCACTGCGGGCATTTGTTATGAGCTCTCGTGTGTTCTATGAGAATATTTAATCGGAGCTCTGTGTGTGTCGCTGCATTCACAGGCTGCATAAGTCACAGGCTCCCATTTCCCATTCCGAAACAGACAACAGCTGTAATAAAATGAATCCCAACATCAGGAGAAAATGTAAATTCTGTGACGCACAAGGGTTGAGAGAGCATTGGCTTCTTTCATTAAATATTCATGCATGGTCAAAAAAAAGTGGCCACCTTTCACTTTTCTTTTCAACGACTTGACATTTTAGGGGTCTTCCCAGCGTAGCAGTTCCGACATGTGATTAAGACAATGACTCATATCCATGTAACAATACAGCCCCGGCTTCCGCAAAGGGCATTGACTCTAATTACCCACTGAGAAATATTAACACCAGTCCACAAAACAACAGTAAACTGGCACATCTGCACGTGTTTTGCTCCGTGGTGCGCTCCTCCTCCTTCCCGTCCAAGTGCACAGTAAGTCAGAGTGGACCCGGTGCATTTTAAGCGTTATTCAGCTTCTACTTAGAGGACTTAGATAAACTTGCACAGAAAAGCCCAAACACATCGAGACGGCGTGACACTCTTCCCATTCACATCACATTCGTTCACTTTCATTTGAGCCTTACCAGTGTTGAGCAGCCAAGCCACTGTTACGATGGTTAGAGGGACGCAGTAGTTCCACACGGTCGCGAAAGCCATCGCGGGTATTCCCCTCTGATATCTTTCTTAATATTCCTCTTCCTTTGAGAAATCAGAGTGACATGAACCCGCAGGTTCACCCTCCGACAGCGCCTTTAGCGTCTATGTGTGTGTGCGCGCGTGTGTGTGTGTGACAGGGCGCGCGCGTGCGACTGTGCGTGAACGAATGTGTGCTTTGTTAGGCTTTCCGAGCGTAATAGCAGGTCTTTACATAGTAATGCTCCCCTCTCATACACACCCACTTTCTCTCCCTCTGAATCCCCGAATATGACGGCTTGGCCGGTTTTTCTTGGTTACTTTACATTGTAAATATATTGTAAAGCTTGCCAATTGGGCGGTCCTGGATGTCTTTCTAGCCAATTGCAGAGAGCAGGAGCAGGTGGAGGGGTGTGCGGATGTGAGCAAGGGGCTGGGTTTAAAAAAAAGAAATGGGCTATCCAGGAGGAGAGCCGGGGAGGCAAGAGGGGCTGCGTCTTCCAGTTAATTGAAATCAATTCGCTCTAAATGTGATTGATAACCAGCATTAATTTTCCGACTCAAATAACCAATTTATTTCAAATTCCACCCCAAGGACTTAAAAGATGCAAGGCACGCTGATTAAGATGACGGAAATGAATGGTTGTTATTGTTCAAATTTAGGGACAAGTGGTGCAAAAAATGTAAAGTTGACTGTAGGGAGGGAAACGCAGCTTAAGAAACGCGATCATTTGAAAGATGGCACTTCGTTTGAAATTACTGTTTGGCTATTTGGTGGTAGAAACTCCGTGAAACTCAGTGCCAAATCAGTCCAAGCAGTAGCCTCTGGGTAGTTTGAGATTCAATTCTGTTGCAGAGGCTGCTTTGAATCCAATTAATGTGCATAGGACTCATCAAGAAGAACAAGAAACAGACCTGAGTGTAAGCTGTTAAATCACCGTTTACAATGACGGTAATAGCTCGGAACAAAAACTTGGGCTAAGGATGAGCCGGTGTTTCTGATCATCTGTAGTCAGGGCTTATTAGGTCGTGCTAAAGGGGCTCTTTAACTTTACCCTCATGCTGCGGCCACAGTTTGCCCATAATTGTGTTTTCCAGTCAGAGAGCGCTGGTCCATTATGAAAATTGTTTCTCTCTCCACATCTCTTTTTGTCCCCCCTCTAATCTAGTGTTTACTATGGACTTATAGCATCCACGGCTTGAAGGCATCTTTTTGAAACTGTGTCTTTGGCGCCCCTCTCAGGTAACTGCAGGGATGGCACGTCACACGTCTTAAATCTGCTTCCGCCTCTTCTGACAAGTCCTCCAGACACTTTGGTCAGTTTAGTTTGAACAGTCAGGAAAGTTCAAGCAGCCAGAGCACCTGGGCAGTCTGTATTAATATTAATATTTCTACTCTTGACTCCCATAAAGTTGCTTTGAACTCTTACCCCTTAGCTAACCTGTACTAATGGATCTGTGTTAGATCTTAAGGTCCCCGCTTTGGGGTCTCTCCACTGAGAGATCTTATTACTCGACACAAGTTTTAACCTTGTTGTTTGGCGAGGATAATATCTGCCCTACTCATTTCCCAATTCCCATCCCATCCCATTTTTCCCTGTCAGCCTCTCTGCGAGTGTTTGTTCCCGGGTTGGCAGGGAGTCTGTGGCAGCAGCTCCCCCGCACCAGATGGGGCATTGTCAGGAAGTAATGAGGGGAAAACACCTGCTTCTCTTGCGAACTCCACTCCTTCATTTTCAGCCATTTGACACAACATATGCAGAATGCACATACAAACTCAAGTGACCGTGACGGGAACAGCAGTAGTCAATGACACAGTGTTACAAATGCCTGGCACTGTAAGGCATTAGTCAGTGCGGTGTCACGTTTGGTATAAGTCACCTTTAGATATTGGTTTGCGTGCACTAAGGGCAGCTAGGGTACTTGACAAACTGCGGACATAAGTGAGGAGCTATTTAGCTTTAATGCCACAGTACAGATCTGCATCCTTATCCGGACAGGACCTTGCGTGCACCAGACAAAACACTTTTAGGAAATCTGTATGCACTGCACAGCACCTAAGCTGTTGTCCGGTGCTTTATCCATCGAGACACTGTCAAGGTCAAAATGTCACTGTAAACTTCACTTCCCTCTCTCCCGACCAGAGCATTGTACCTCAGGGAAAGCTCCAGTGTGTGAAATTCCTGATACATAATTTTGTGTCTCTTTTTTTTTTTTGGCCACACATCAGAAGCCCCCAGACCAAAATCCACAAGGGAGCACAGAATGATTTACTCATGACTGACTCAAAGGCCAAAACGAAATGGTGCTCACTGGCATTTAACATGCCAGGAGAGCATTTTAAATTCACAACATTGTATTTTTTCTTTCCCCCACTATGAAGCATGTTTCTTTCCCCCCTAAGTCTTTCTGTTGTGGTTATAGTCTCCCTGTCTGATGCTTCCACATTCCTTGGGTTGACCTCAGACATAAAGCAAGCAGAAGTTTGTAGAGTTGGAGAAGAAATACAAGGAGTCTGTAAAATGCTAAACAAAGGAAGGCTGCTGCTGCAGAGCTGAGCTGTACAGGGGGCTTGAATAATCAGTTTAATAACATTATCCTGGCTGTGCTCTGTGGCGCATGCACCCGTTAATGGAGTGTCAGTGTTAAACTGCCGCTTTGCCCATTATTAACAACGGCCTACGGTCAACCACACACGATAATAAAAACCGCATAAAACCCAACATAACTTCAACAGACAAGCGTAATGAAATTCTCAGCATTATGAGCACGGTTATGGTAATAAGCAGTGGTGGTGGTGGTGAGGCACAGCGTTAAGGGTTACAAGGCAACAGAGGAGAAAATTAAAAAGATGAAGTTGTAGTCTGTGATGCTTTTTTTGGGGAGGGGTTGGGTGGGAGACAGAGAAGACTAATCTAGTCTAGTTAAAATAGAACTTACTTGTAATGGCCAACACTGTCTGCCCTTACAACTGACGGGAAAGCTTTCAAGGTTACTTGCCAATGCGATTATTCACATTATGAGAGTTTCTAGTTTGTGAATGCAAGTCCATACACGTGTATACAAACTGACTGAGGGCTGAGTTCTCTGCTTACGGGCAGATGGGAATAGAGGCAAGAATGCACATGCACAGTACTCTGAGTAAAGGTCATCGCTTCAAAGTAAGGTCTTTCAGACCGAAGAGGAAGGTTGGTAAACAAGCTGATGCGAGCTTGAGATGGCATTGGATGGAGAGGATGTGCGGCCAAGCAAGCATGCATGTCCGGCTCTTACCATGTTGTCAATACTCCTCACCCCCTTTAGTGTCTCTTAAATGGAACAAAATCAATGGCACACTGGAGGATGGTAAATAATATTTTCTGAAAGCCATTTAATACCACAGAAAATCCCAACTACATTAAATTAAATATCCGAGTGCAATGTGCTTGAGAGCTGTCACAGTAAAGAGATTACAATAACCTTCTCGAAGACGCTTTGAGCTGGTTCTGCTTTGGAAAACATGAAGGTTGAAAGAGAAACAAATCAACAACATAAAACCTTGTCCTATCACCCAAACGATTCATTCACAATACACAGCTGAGCAATTATGTGTGCAACTAAAAGAAGAAAACTGAATGGAGCATCTTTATAGCGCTGCGAGTAGAATCCTCATCATCATTTTCTAAGAACGTAGCCCGCCATTTTTCACACTGCAGTATACATGAAAGGAAAATTGCCCACCTTTCTGTCCAAGATGCAGAATTGCAGCGTGCGCTCACAAGCCAAGCTGCTCAGGCATCTCTAAAGCAATCACTTGCCCTTCAGTTGATTTTTTTTGTTTTGTTTTTTTAAATACCCCGCTTGTTGCTGATTTTTATTGTACTCTGCCCTATAATGTCTCCCAATATATACCCATTTACTGCTTTATGACATTCTTTATTTTTTTTATGGACAACAACTCCATCTCTCGCTCCATCCTTTCATCCGTTCTCCTTCCACCTGCCTCTGCAGTTACACCAGAGGTTGATTGTCTCCGCAAGTGGAGGGTAGGGACTCCGAGCTTGCTTTGTAGATCGGCTTTTTCTGAGACCGGTCATCACTGGAGAGAGGAAGAAAGGAGAAGAAAGACGAGCATGATTATCAGTATATCGATCTCTCAGTAGGTGCTCGAAAGGTATAAGTGAGGAAATTATAGACTAGAACCAAGCACTGGAAGCGCACCTGGCTGCTGATATGAAAGTACATTATCCTCTCCCTCTCTTATCTGTATCTATTTGTACACACATGCTTGTATACTCAGCACAGGTTTGTAAAGTTTAGTAGTTGTTTTTAGGCCACTACAAACATGCAGAACTTCTGATTGCTGCAGAATCTTGTGAAAATTCTGCCTTTTGTAACTGTTTTTTTTTTTTTTTTAATCTACATGGAAAAGAAGTTAATGGGTAAAGCTACATTGGGTCACGGTGCACATTAAGGCACTGTCAGCTTTCACGATTAATGGGAGTTCCACTAATTTCCTTATAATTGCTGTAGCCTTCTTTATACTTTTACACTAGACAGAGAATTTAACCTACTGTCATAAGCCCGAGCCTTTGGCGAGTAGGAAGTGCGTGGAAACGCATGGGAGCAAAGGGAGGACGAAAAAGATCAAGGATGAGGTCAAGTGGATCAGGGCTTCTGAGATTGAATTTAATATTCATGATGGTAAATGCCTTTTCAAATAGGTGGAAGTCGGCACATATGTAAAGTTTTTTTTTTTCCCCATCCTCTCTTTTTCTTTTGAGAGAACAGTCAGAGAGTGAAGCATACACCAAGGTGCACACTGCCGCACACACCTACACTTACACGGTGACTGAAATGACTTTGGTTCACATGATATCACACTAGACAGAGTGAAATTTTGTGGAAATTGCTGTAATCATTTAAAAAGCTATCCTCTGGGTAACAGGAGGGGGAGGGTGACTAGATAAACAAGCACAAACATTCTCTTGCACTGAAGACACACAATCCATCAAATTGTAAACACGCTTTAAAAAGATCACATCTAAAAAGTGAAGACTTAAGATGACAAGACACAAACACGCAGTTGTTTCTTACATGGGTCCCTTGCTGGTCTTGGTCTCTTTGGCTCTGCGGCACAGGAATACAATCATCGAGAGGATGAACACCACAAGAGCTACAGCTACTGCCGAGATCATCAGCATGAGACGGCCATCACTTGTCTCATACCAGTGGGCATCCTCTGTGGGACAGACATGAAGGAAAACATGTATCACACGGAATGCGAAATCAGTAAAAGTATTCACATTCTGCCTCCAGGCGAAGCTTCTAAAGGCAACCTTATGCTTGTTTGTGATAGAAAAGACTGTATTCCTCACAGTTCAAACTGTTACAGCCTTATACGCAGCGCTGATCTTCAAGAAGCCTGCTTGTTACAATTTGCAAGAACTGGCTGATCGGCCCTGTTATGTGCACAATTTCCCAATTTAATGGTAATGTTTGGGGGAAAAAAAAAAAAAAAGAGGGATTTTTCTGAATCCAGCCTTTAGAGCTGCGGATAAAGTAAACACTGAAAAATTAAGATTACGAGTATTGGAGGCAACAACAAATACATGTTGGAGGCAACACGGTTTGATCCCGGTTTGATCCCCGGGCTCTCTGTCCTGGTTGTTGTGTCCTACTGCCTACTGGTTCTGGCCAGAGGGGCCGATGGCGCGATATGGCAGCCTCGCTTCTGTCAGTCTCTGGCTGTGGCTACAACTGTAGCTTGCCTCCACTAGTGTGTGAATGCGAGAGTGAATGAATAGTGGCATTGTAAAGCGCTCTGGGTGCCTTGCTATATAAATCCAATCCATTATTATTATTGGCTTAATTGCATTTTTACAGATTGCATAATTTCAACTATTGGAACTATAAAGCTCCTACTGGGTGAGAGAATAGCATTTAAACACTGCAGTGTGTTAACAGTTTGTAATCATTCACAGATCAGCAATGAAGACGATGAAGACTGATGAGTTTCTGTTAATTGGATTAGCTATAATGTTGTAATGGAATTACTTTTGTACTTGAAAGCAACCATCATGTTTCATAAGATTTAAAAAAAAAAAAAAAATCACTTATCAATCATGCAGATTTTAGACAAAGGCAAAGTGAGACTGTGCAAGCGCCTAAATACCTAAAGCTGAGTACAATGTGAATGCATGCAAGAATGCACTGATTTGCAAATGAAACTAAAGTAAACTGATTTTTTTGATTGTTTTTATATTTGGAAAAATATAAAAGATTTATATCACTTTATTGCTAACAACAACTTCATGTTTATATTAGGGCTGCCACGATTTGTCGACTAGTCACGATTACGTCGACTATCAAAATCGTCGACGACTGATTTAATAGTCGACGCGTCGTTTGAAGCTTTGTAAGATCGCAAAAGACGCAGGAATAATAGCAGGATTTAAGAGTGTAATAACGGACTGAAACAGAAGATGGCAGCACTGCATGTACAAGGATGCCAGCTGCCGTTAAACCCCGAAGAAGAAGAAGCAGCTGTGTCCCAGAATTCATAGCGCGGCCCAGCTTAGTTTACAACAATGGCGGTAGCTAGTTAGTTTTAATGTTACTCTTATTATTCTTTCTGGGTCACAAAATAAACGTTTAACATATTTTCAGGCGAGAATGTAGCTGTGTAAACCTCAAATATCGGCTCAGTTTATCAGGACACCACATATTTTCAAAAGCGCTCCGACGTTTTCGGAGACGTCTGTTACCCACTAGCTCGATAGCTAGCCGGGGGCTAGGTCACTAGCGCCGTGAGAACACTGGACTCCCGGCAAATTGTTTTCAAACCCACCGCCGTCTTTCGCGACTCAGGTTAAATATATATGAGTCACTTAGATAAATTAAAAATGTTGTTGTTTGGCTTTTTTTTTTAGTATTTTATTTGTTCCTGAGTAAATCGGTTTGGCTGAGATTAAAGTTATAGTTTTTACACAGCTGAATAAACGTCAAGCAGACAGCTGATTATCAGAAGTGTGAGATGCTGGAGAATATACTCCGGTGTCCTGTTATATTTTAGATAGCAAGGAGTTTATTAAACTTTACCAAAACAATCTGCAAATTTCATTAAAATTGAATAAACTATCATCTTGTCTTTATTTTTAGTTAGCACCTTAAAAGCTTAAAGCTGTAAGCTAATGATAGTTATATAAGAGCAGATGCTGCTGGTGCAATAAGCTGTAGTTTTACGTCCAGTGGATGATGATCTGATTAGTCGACTAATCGCATAAATAATCGGTGACTAGTCGACTATCAAAATAATCGTTTGTGGCAGCCCTAGTTTATATGCATGGTGTTGGATTACCTGTCTCTTAACAACACTCTAAAGAGACCAAGTGTTGTTTTTAAAGCAAATGTTTTTTACTTTTTTTCTGGTTATGGGATTTCGGCTGCACAGGGTCTCCCTGAACTGTTGGGCTTTTAATTTAACAATGTTCTAAATGTTTGTTTGTTTTTGTAATGAATAGCAGGTCTGAGATGCAGGCAGGCCAGCTTAACACCTGGGTACTTTTACTACATAGTCATGCTGTTGTAATGTGCAGAATGTGGTTTAGCAGCGTCTTTGTTTCCTGAAAAAGTCATCTGGTTGCCACCATGTGTTGCTCTAAAACCATTATACACGGTCAGGCTTCAAGGATCTTTACAGACTTTAATGTTACCCATGCGATGGGAACTAATGCTCCACTGTGCACTGATAAAAAGCTGTGGGGAGATAGATCTACCTTTAAGATTAGGCTTAAAACTTTACTTTTTCATAAAGCTTATAGAGTTAGATCTGGATCAGGTGAGGCTGAACCATCCCTTAGTTGTGCTTCTGTAGGTTCAGGCTGCTGGGGGAGTTTCTGAGCAATTTTTCCTTTCACTCTTGATATATTTATACACCCCTTCTGTATGTCATTGCATTTTGTCTACTCTTTTACATGGTTTGTTTTGTCCTCATCTCTCTATACTCTCCCTTTTCCTCCCTCACTTTTCAACCGGTCACAACCTGTTTCTGCCAGAAGTTTATCCTTCCCACTGTCACCAAGTGCTTGCTGATAACAAATACAACTGAATTGAACAAAAGCGAATTTAGTGCTTCCTTCCCATTTGATGTGGTGACCACAATTGTCAAAAATAATTTTTCATTTTGATTCAGTGAACCAGATTTTGGCATCATTTATGTGCCTCATTTGTAAATTCATTTCTTTGCATGGTAGAGTTTTAACTTGCAAACTATGTTTACTGATGATGGTTTTTAAAACTCTTCCTGAGCGTATGCAATGATTTCTACTACAGAATCATGTCTGGTTTTAGTGCAGCGTGTCTGAGTAGGACCCTAACTTAATTCAGTATTGGATTTCAGATGATAAACGTCCAAATTATTTGCAATTTTATGTTGACTGCTGAGTTTTATGAATGATGAACCCCTCCCGCATCTCTACTCATGAAAGATTTGGCATCTGTGATGCTCTTCTTATACTGAATCATTTCATTTTTTAACTAAACCCAAACTTGAAGCAATTTTCAAACCATTGCCTTAATGTCCTAACTTTTTTGCATACAGAGCTGACAAAATCTTACACTTTCTGATTCGTCAGTTATTGTCGTCATATATTATACCGTCATTTGTACATTATGTATATGTATGATGTCTAAGGGACTATAGGACTTTAGATGTAACAGTGGGAAAATGGCTCATAATGTCTAAATTTCACAACTCTTCAGTAGAGCTCTTCATTTACACACCATCACTTGATATTTCAGTCAAAAGAAAAAAAGGAATCAAAGGTCAGGTAAAACCACAGCTTCTTATAATTACCCTCTTATCCTTTAAAGTCGAGGCAGTTGTACTATTACCATTTGTTTATGATATTTAAAATGTATTATATCCTCAGGTATGACCTTCTTACATGTTTGACATTTTAGAGGTAATTTCTTTTGGGACTTTGTTTCCCCCCCCCTTTTTTTTTTTTTTAACGTGAGGTGTTTTAATAAATGTCTTTGTTGGGGCGATGTGGCCTTTTTCATATTTCTTTGTAATTTCTCCTTCAGATACATTAAACCTCAAGCCTGTACTGTACTTCCCATAAATTTAAAGCATCAAAGGTTGGCGTCTCGTATCTGACAACTTCTGCATACGCTCCTGCTGACGTAAAAGTATCCTAATACCTGACCTTTCTGGTGATATTTGACTGCGAAAAGGAAATGGAACATAATATTTAGTTTTGTTTTTGCTCAGGGGATGTTTAATATTGATGGATGAAATTTCCCCTCAGTTACAAGGAAACCTTAGCTAGTTTTCAGAAAGAGGAAATGTAGAAAAATCAGTACAAAGGACAAAAGGCCTCACCCAGGTAAATCTTTTCTTACCCGGCAGTACAGTAATGCTGATAGTGCGTCTCTTGTTGAGGGACTCCACAGATGGATGCCTAGCAGAGCAAGTGTACTGTCCTTCATCCATCGCATTCAATTTTGACAGTTTCAGTGAAGAAGAGGGCAGAACCCAGTCACTTCCCTGAGAGAGAAAGACATACGGTGGAGAAAAACAGAATGAAAAAAGGAGGAAAATATGTCCATTTACCAGACTGTTCGCAGCCTTAGGACAAACAGCTAAACACATACAAATTAAAACTGCACTTAGCTGAGCGCAAAAGATGAAACAGAGAACATATACTGCCATGTGACAAAAAAAAAAGAGAAGAGAAAAAGGGGAATCGTTTTTAGGCAGACTTGTGCAAGGATGGAAAATGAGAGCAAGTGAAATCTAGACTGGAAGAAACAGATGGACTGGTAATGGGACAGAAAGACAGAAATATCAGCGGGTGTTTGATCCTCAGAGAGCAGCCCCCAAAAGTCCCAAATCAAACGTATTTACCTGAGCAATAATCCCAATGAATGAACACACATCACCACAAGTCAATAACCCAGATAACACCATCATCCGCAAAGAATGATGCTGCAACAACACACTGTTAACACAACACATAATGAGATGGCAAGGGAGAAGGATGAATTGTTGACACAGAAATAGCAGCACTATTATGAGATAGAGCCCAACATGGGAGGAAACAAATAATAGGCCAAACACAAGGATTGAAAAACAAATGAGCGTGGAGGAGAGTTTAAAAAACAAAACAAAAACATTACACCATGCAAATGATTTGGCTCCTGGGAGCTACAGTTCCTGCCAAGAAAGTCCATTTCAATTTGAATGGATCTGAATTAAGAGGATTTCCCATAAAGGCCAGGTCTGGCCAAAGCAGCATTTTGTATGCAAATCCACTGGCTCCCAAAGCAGTGGCCTGTTTCTGCCTCTGTCCTGCTGTCATTACCGGGGGCCAATGTGCCCACGGCGGCTGTCTGTCAAACTGTACGCCACTTTCTACCCCACATCCATTTCTGTCAAACACACAGTGGGCTTGCAGACACAGACAGAAAAACTCACACACACGCGCTCACATAAACTGTGACATGAACATATTGTTTGGTCGTATTATTTCCCTGAATGCGTAATTCCTTTTTTTCTAATGGTCCCAAGTGATTTGTGAGCACATACAATACACTGTCACTTCTACTGGTTATAATTATTAGTCTTCATCAAAGTGACAGTGTTGTACATTAAATAACCACAAAAAAACTTGAAGTATTACATATGATCATGTGGAGGACAAACAGTATTAACAGCATAAAATGTCCACTGAATTGGATTTGGACTTGTAAGCTCATTTAAAACCCGGATTAGCAGTGACCCTTTAACAAGCATATTAACCCTAAGCCAACTTATCAAGAGGAATAACAAAACGGGAAACTTGGCAAGTGTGTCTGCATGTCCCTAGATGTCTTAATAGTTGCATAGCTTCATTACACTTCTTACACAAGTTGCGATTTTGACACCTTGAAAGCATAATATAATTTTCTCACTGTGAAGACTCGGTGTATTTCCTGACTCATCAACTTATTCTTGGACGCCATGCCAGTTGTCAGTTTGGCATTTTACACTGCGATGTCTTAATTTCCCTTGGGCAAGAGTTTCTTCGCTCAGCAAAGAGCCCAGTTGAATAATTCAATGCCGGTTAACCAAACACTGGAAAAAAAAATCATTAGAAATCTATCCGCATAATTGTTTTCAGGTTGACTGGCTCTTGTCTAGACCTCATTAAACTATTAATCCTCTGTAAGTGGGCAAGCTGCAATCCCCAGCGAGTGGTGTGCCCAAGCCAACCGGTCACTTAAATACAGAGCACTTCTTCTGTGAAGGGGATGGAAAGACGGCGGGCAAGGGGAAACAAGTGGCTTGACAAAGTCAGAAAGGGAAACAGAAAAGGAGGAGAGAAAACTAAGAGAGTGCTTGAACAAAGGCAAGAAGCCAGCAGAGACTGGGTGAGAATGGAAGAAGACAGGACAGTAAAAAAAAAAAAGGTCAAACTGAGCGGGAGGGAGAGAGTGGTGAGAGAGAGAATGACAAGTTTCCAAAAGCATAATGAGGGCACAGCCACTGTGCACGCTCCCGAGGCTTTCTCACCTCTTTGTACCAGAAGTAGCTCGGCTCCTCTGATGAGCTGGCAGAGCATTTCACCACCACGTCGTCTCCGAGTCGCACCTTCAGCTCATGTGGGGTACCCAGGTATCCGGTGTAGCCTTCCCTGGACAGTGACAGCTCCCCCATATCTAAGACGCAGTCGGGAATGAGAACGTGTGATCGGGCATTAATGAAGCAGGAAATTTAATATAAGCTGAAACAACTTTGTCAACCGTTCAGGCCGTAACTGAACATATGTTTGCAGTGGCAGCAGCTGGTAAACACTCAGATATTTTAAGTATATTTGAGCATAAATGCTCAAGTTTGATTGCCTCCCTGTGGTACAGACTGTACCAAGCGGTCAATAATAATGATAATAGGCTTCATCTTATTGAAGTCTTTAGAGAGGCAATGTTGTGAATAATGGCTCATTTTCTCTTCTATCTCAATAGATGGCCCACATCCATCCAGCTCTTGGCTTCTTTCCTCCTCTCTCTCCTTCGGTCCTACAGTCCATTCTAATCTTTTCCTCATATTGATCACCCCTGTGAGGCTGAGGAGCCTATCAAACAACATTATGGTCGATTCGATGGCCACTGAGAAGTTAGAGGGCACTGAAAATCTGACTAGCTATGCCATGAATGACATTTCTTGAAGCTTTGCATTGATAACGGATACCTTAAAGCTGGAGCCGCCCCGCTGGGGACACGGCTCTGTTTATCTGAAGCGAATGGAAAAAAAAATAAAACAACTGCGGTCAATCTTTCGTAGGTAAGAGTACATATTTGCATCGGAGCTCTACTTCCTGTTGTTTTTGTTGTGCAACCTCTGCAGTGCCATTGTATAGATATGTCTATTAATATTTAATATGTTTTTCTATCCCTCACTGTGAAGAGAGCTGTGTCCACAGTGTCTGAAAGATTGTCTTTACCTCCTGCTGGGTGGGAAATATGACGGAAATTGGTTTCGCAGTTTATCTGTTCAATTGTTTTAGACTGTTTACCGGTGTATATTTAGGTGTTTTATCCTCGTCCCTTTGTTAGCAATACTAGTAATCTCAAATTGTCCTGTGTTTTCCTTACTGAAAGTGAAATTCAGCAATACCATGCATTATTTTCTACTCACATATTTATCTAGATTTTTGCAGATGCCTATTTGACATGTACAACACACACACACACACACACACACACACACACAGACGCTATAACGATCTAAGGTTAATTATTTGTCAAAAGGAAAACACAGCGTCACAGAGTCATTGTTCCTCACAGCTCCCACCCACGCCACCCGACACACTCACAATGCACTTTGAAGGACAGGGGCTGCGAGGAGTTGTCTGGCTCGGTCACGTTTTCGTCATTGGACACACAGCGGTAGGGCCCCTCGTAGTACCTTCCTGCATGGGGAATAGACAGCACTAGCGTGTCTGCGAGCTGCTGGATCTTCAGTGAGTAGAAGCACCAATATCTCTCCATAACGGGACGCCAGCCATGCATGTACTGTTAAAGAGAAAGAGGGGAATAAAAAGAAAAAGAGAGGTCTTCTTTTACATTTACTTTTCAGTAATGAAAATTCTCTGCTGCATAATACTTCTTTGAGCTTACATAAGCTCAGAGAAAATAAATTAATATGATAGTTATACACATTAGCAGTCTAAGGTTATACAATAGTAATCACATCCCTAGTGATTTAAAAATGATTTAATTAAACATAAAAAAAATAAAAGTCACGTGTCTTGAATTATTACTTTGCAGCCATCTGATTACATTTGAAATATCATATTCAGGAGGAAAAGTTACATAATCATTGTCATTACTGGGAATTACTGTGGTGGATCATTTTTAGGAGTTACATGTTATGAAGTGATAATGTTTACTGAACTTTTGATAGTTATAAGAAAGTTTAATCTTTATTTTGAAAAACGAAATTTAGGAACAGTAATGAATCATAGCAGTGAGCTCCTTCTCAGGTATACAAAATCTCCAACGTTACAAACAGAGCTGTGACATGCACATCGTGATATTTTTCAAGTGCACTCTTTTCCTTTTTCACCCATCTTCCTCCAGCTCACCTTGGAGTAGACCTCAAAGTGGACCTGGCTGATGTTCAGGTCGGAGTCTGTGTATAGACACTCCAGCGTGACCGTGTCTCCCTCCAAAACTGGCTCAGTTGGCCCTTTGATGACCAAAGACGCTGCATGTGGACAGACATAACAGATGATTAAGTGAGAGGTTGCGGAGGTGGGTGTACCTCCTGAGCACTGCTTTCAAAACAGCTTTCCTCCCGGAGAACCTTGGAGTACTCATAAAAACACCACAAGCACATGACCAACAGGTTTTTCAACTTGACGGATACTGTTGATAACAGAGACTGATTCTCTTTCACTTCAGGCAAGAAGTGCTGCATAACATGGTTTACATATTTTTTTCACAAGAACTGAATGCGAGGCTGGCCTCCGCACACTCTACATAAAACATTTAGCTGCTCTTATGCGTTAGTCTCTCGATAATTCTAACAATATTTCCTGTTTCACTCTGTGTGTCGCAAGGGAAAACCTATCAGTGTGACAGAAGAGGAAAACAAAGCCTTTCCTCAAGAGAACAGATCAACTAAGAGACACACAGACAAGGAGACAAACAGGCGAGCAGACGCCACACGAAGCCCAGGGGCTTCAGCTGTATGAATATATTTATGAAAAAAGGAAGACCAGAACCCCGCTGAAAGATTAAACCAATATCTCATTACAGACGAGCAAATAATATTCAGCTCTTTGAGAGAACCGCATAAAAGTCCATGAGTAATATGAAAAATATTTACCATAACTGCCATGAATCAGGGAGACCACTGCAGCAAGAAGAAGCGCTTTCATGGCTGTGGAAAACAATATCAACACAAATATCTGAGAACACGTCGTGGGCTCCTGCGCACTTTCTCGAAATGAAAGTTTGCTCAGTATTTATGTATAGGAGGGTGTAGGTGTGGCTTTCTTCTTCGTGTGATTTTCAGGAAGCGCGTTCGAAGAAAAGTTGAAAATCCAGCCAGCATTTAAAAAAGTAAACAACCAGTCAACACCAAACCATAAATACACGACTTACTGAGTCTAGTTACGAATATGTTGTGACTCATTTGTCACATACACAAGAAACACTGTAAAGTGAACGCAGTGTAAACTCAGTGAACAAAACAAGGACCGCTGCTGCTGCTCCAATAATGAAATTCACTTCGCGGTGCGTCACTTGTCTCTTAGGGCGGTGGAGTCTGTCACGTCTGAACTCGTTGAGGTCGGTGTTTTGCTGCTCAAGTTCATCGGAATGTGAAAGCACTTGTGACACGTTACCGCAGAGCGTGCTATCTAAAACCGGGGAAGCACAGCGTTTTACGCTTCATTTTCTCTGACCTTTGATTGATTAGCTGTTAACCGGAGCTGAACCGCAGACTCTGTGGGCCTCAGATGCGCTGACCTACACATGTTCGAGTTATCTGAATACGCGCAGACAGCTCGTTAAAAACAATGCAAGACAGCCGAGCAAAGAGACTACCTGTCAAAATCCTATAAAATGTTATTTGCTCTCGTGTGCTGTTATGTCTCCATTTAGTAGAATGAACTGGATAAACATAAAAATCCATTTTCCCTAAAAAGCGCCCTGAGGGAGTGATTGGTAATTCATTATCATTGCCGTTTCACTGCATATGTTGTCAAACACTTCATGGTTTAATGTTTTTATTGCATGTTTTTTATTGTTATTATTAGCGATGGTGGCCGTGGTGTAAATGGGCAGTGGACATTCATGGGGTTTGGGGATATTGTACGCAATATTTTGAGATTACTGTGTATTTGTTCACTGCGGATGAATAAAAACACCAATAAAGTAAAAAGCAACAACAAAGAAATGTTTTGTTAGATTTTTGGCCTTGAAACAACATATTACTTAAAAAAAAGAGAGACTACAGTGTCTTATAAAATTATTGAGCCACTTCTCATTACTTTATATTTTGCTGGGAAAATGGGAAAAAGGTGCAGTTGATTTATTGAAACGTACAAACATACATTAAAATAAAGCAAACGTTTTTAAAATTAAATACATTCCTTCTTTATTCTTCAACACAACCTGAACTCTGTTCTTTGTGTTTCTATTATGGTGGGCTTTTCACTGCATTTGGTAGTGTGATTGAGATCAATTGCTAACACTTTCCAGATGGTATTGCATGGTGGATCAAAATCTGTGTTCTACTTTTCTGTGTTCATAATTCCACCAGTTTTCATACAATCCCCAAACGAACTGGCTGAAATGCAGCCCCAAACCGTGACAGAGCATCCACTATGTTTTACAGATGGCTGAGACACTCACTGTTGTATCGCTCTCCTGACCTCCACTGTACATATTGACGAGGAATGAAATTTTTCAGATTCTGATTCATCACTTTATAAGACGTGTTGTCGTTGATTTTCTGTATAAATTTTGTGTAATTTGTCATACCTCAGCCTTTTCTCCCTGTTTCACTGAGACCATTTCTGACGAGGCTTCAGTGAACAGTAGATGGTTCAACTGAAGGTCCAGATACATCTTTCCAAACACATCTCTCTTGCTGGACTTCTGTTTCTTGAGGACATGACTTTCAGATACTGTTCATATGCTGGATGAAACTTTTTGGACCCACCACCTCTTCTTTTGTCTTCTGCTTGTCCAGTTTCATCTGATATTTTACTTCAATTCAGTTTTATTTCTGCAGGGCCAAATCAAAACAAAAGTTGCCTCAAGGCGCTTTGTTTTGTGAGGTAAAGACCCTACAATAATACAGAGAAAACAGAGAAAAGCCCAACAATCAGATGGCCCTTTATGAACAACCGTGCTGGCCTGGGACAATGGAAAGGAAAAACTCCTTTTTTCTTTCTTTTTTTTTTTTTGCTTCAATGATAATATCCGTGTTAATAGTATAAAAGAAAACAAATAAAAACCAAAACAAACACACAATCACACAATAATCATTTGAAAATGTTCAGGTGCAATGATTGAAGTGAAAACGAACGAGAAAGAACTAAAAAAATGAAAATGAGAGAACTATTGCTCGATTAAATTTTAAAGAATTACAAGAAAGCAACTCCTTGAGAACAGAATATAAAATATATAAACATAATGTAATAATGAATAATAAATAGAATAAAATATGTATTTAAAAATATGGGTGACTCAAGACTTTTGCACTGTATTGTGCAGAAGGGAAAGGAATAAGTATATAAGTTATGTGATGAAAATATTATTATTATATTATTATATATATTATAACTAAGAATTATAACTATTGTTCGAAGCATGTAAACTTTTATTTTTTAGTAAAATTAGTTCGTGTAGATACTAAAGAAAGCAACGCTTCTTTATTAAAAGATCAATTTTTTGTTGTTGTAATTCCACGAAACATCCAGCAGGTGGCAAAGTAGAGGACCCAGGACTGCGGCGCCCACAGGAAACGGAGATCAACAAAGCGGAAGTATTGAAAGGAAACCTCGGTTATTTTTCCAGCTACCCAAAGGGGAAAGTGAGAGACGATTTTTGTGTCAAACAACAAATTTGGCATCACAGCAACGCCGAAGGATGGACAGATAGTGCTTGTTTAACTGAGTAAGTTGACAATTTAACGCACAGTTTTAAGATTTAGCCTCCATATAGATTCTCCACCGGATTCGGTGCTAACGTTAGCCGCTATTGTTTTTAGCACCAATGTTAGCGCAAACTTCGGTGTGTTTTTTATTGTTTGTTTTATTCGGTGAAACTCCACGGCCATGATTAATCTATGATCTGTTGTTTTTATATTTTGAGTGTCGTATTTTTCACTAACTCGATTAATGTTTTCAGTAAACCCATGCCATTGTTTGTCGGCTAAGTTGCATGGCTTGGGTCTATGCATACTTTCGGTATTGTAAAGGTAGTAGAGTTATTAATAAATGTTGTAAACAATAAGTAAAGTCAACTATCGCTAAAAGGCCCTTTATTGTAAATATAAAGCACCGGGTTTTATGGTAAAACTTCGTGTTATTTTTTACTTTAAAACCAGGAAAGTCTTGAGAGCTTTAATAAAGAAAGCAACTGGACTTCTTTAGGTTTCTGAAGACGTTTAATCCAAGAGTCTTATTCAATTTTAAAAAGAAAAGGTGGGACATCCCAGGAATTTTCCCCTTTACGTGGTCCTGAGAGTCGTTAACCCACTATTAATAATGTGACTCATCACATGAACCAAGGTGTGAGTAAAGGAGTGGGCCATTATCATCATCATGAGTTTGTTGATACCTGACATTCTAATTATATCAATAATGGTCGTTCACAGTGGGTGTAGATGGTCATAACCTCAATAGGTCACATGATGGAGTGGGCAAGAGTAGTTTTGCCCTTATCCCCCAGTGATGGAAATGACCCGCACTTTTTTTTGACACTTTGGCTCATGATCAGTAGTCTGTCAACGACTCTAAGGACCACCTCCAAAGGGGATGATCGATAGTACGGGTTAAATACCTGGACATCCCACCATTTGTCTTTGCAAGCTCCTTTGACTTAGAACTGAAGAAGCCTCTTAAATGGAAGGTCTGGCTTCACAAACCCAAAGACAGTTGGCCCCTTTTTCAAGCTCTGAGAATTGAGAGGCTTCAAAGACATAAACTCTGCATTTTTGCCAAAGAAGACGATGATACAAGGATTTTTTATGAATGTCCTGACATTCAGCCTAAACAGCTTGATCAACCTGTGATTAATTTCTGTAGTAACTCTAATTTGTGACTTTTAATTTCAGATTCACGGCTGCGGTCCTGGTAAAGAGGTAATTCATCACATCTGAGTTCAACTTGCTGCTGAGGGTTCGAGAGAGACCTACCACAACTGTTTTGCCCCGCAGTGACGCTTCAGAGTCTCTCTGCTTTTCCTTTAGCCACCAGCATGGCTAACAGCACTGTGACAGTGGTTAAGGGTCTGCCACCAGGCCCTGCGGGTAGAAGTAGTCCAGAAGGCTCTCAGGTTAGTTAATTTTTTGCTTAGTAGAACCAAAGCCAGGATCTGTGTAATAACTTACTGACTTCACCTCTTAAAATGCAAAAGATTGAGAGTGTATTTTGTTTTACATGAAGATTCTTTCTTTTTCTTTGTTTTGTTTTTTTGGGGGGTTTTTTGTTGTTGTTTTTTACATGAAATATCATGAAAATATCAGTGCAAAACTTATGGCTCCTTGCTTTAAATGTGAGAAAACTGTGTTGTATTGTGTTTTTTCATTTTATTTTTTATCTCTTACTAGAGATGGACCGATCCGATATTACGTATCGGTATCGGTCCGATACTGACCTAAATTACTGGATCGGATATCGGAGAAAAATAAAAAATGTAATCCGATCCATTAAATATCACGAAAGCACCTCACAAAACTTGCAACACGCCGTAACTCACCTCAGAACGTTAGCACGTCGGAGCAGTAGGCATCACGTGATAGAGCGGCTGTGGCATGCGGGACCTGTCGGTGGTCTGGATAGCATTTGGAGCTTCGCTAGCAACCCGGCATTTCATCTCCGACAAAGTTATCCCCGAGAGAAGTAAAGCACGTGTGTAAGTCCATCTCTGAATGTTTGTAAAGCATTCCTGCGTTAAGCTTAACGAGCGACTGCCTCTCGCTCTCCGGCTGCTACTTCAATCATGAAACTGCTTAATGATCAGCTGATCGGCTTTTCTGTCGCGAGTCCGTGTCTCTTGTTTGCTTTTGGCCCACTTTGCACCAGACAGAGGAAACCAGCGGCTGAACAACAGCAGCACGTTTAAGCTTGATCAGCTGTTGTTAGAATTTATTTATTATTACTTTCTACACCAGGATCTTTTTCTACGTAGCTGACGGCTGGTAACTGTGCAGGGGCGGATCTAGCAAAGTTTAGCCAGGGGGGCCGATAGGGCATTAACAGGGAAAAGGGGGCACAAAGACATACTTTTCTTTCTTATTCTCATTTAAAATGTCGAGCTTTTAATTATTTAATATTTATCTGAATCTTACACCCAAAGTTTTAATCTGATGTAAAATGTATAGAAGTCCATTATTGTATATAGTAACTGTTAAGTCTAATATACCCTAGTAAGCTATAGTACTTTTTCCTTT
Source organism: Diplotaxodon limnothrissa (assembly GCF_057381915.1). Classification (NCBI taxonomy): domain Eukaryota; kingdom Metazoa; phylum Chordata; class Actinopteri; order Cichliformes; family Cichlidae; genus Diplotaxodon; species Diplotaxodon limnothrissa. The sequence goes on along the minus strand of NC_140606.1, from coordinate 23,878,698 downwards.
GGGAAGGTACCATCTGTGCAGTCTGCAATTTTGTTGAAGAAAGATGTTGAATCTATTTAATATTTCTTGAAAAATAATTGATTTCTGTGCATTTTTTTTTCACACTGCATCAAATTAAGGTTGATTACGTCGATTAAGCATCATGAGGTGGCGCGTGAGGGGTGGTTCCCTATTTTTTATTTATTTATTTTTGTTGTTGCTGGGAGTTGGAACCCTATTAGTTAGGTTGCTTAATATTTATGCTAAGTACTCTTTAAAATACCAGAATAGGGAGGATGGTGTAGGTCTAAGTTTATTAGATTGATCAGTATTGCTGAACTATGAAATATTTTTTTTGCATACAGGTATAACAGAATAGCTTTAGTGTAGTTGTTGTTTTAAACTTGAGTATGAACTTATACAAAATGCAGCAAGATATTTAAAAAACAGTTTTGTTGATTAAAACACACTATATCGGATTCATATCGGTATCGGCAGATATCCAAATTTATGATATCGGTATCGGTATCGGACATAAAAAAGTGGTATCGTGCCATCTCTATCTCTTACTATCACTAAGGTATTATGCAGACCACACAACTGCACCCATTAGCTTTTGTTAAAGGATGATGGATGCATCTTCTTTTTTTCCCAGGTGCTAAGTAAGAAAAAGCTGCAGGACCTGGTGAGAGAGATTGACCCAAATGAGCAGCTGGATGAGGACGTTGAGGAGGTTTGTCAGTAGTTTAAATAAATTGTGCAAGATTTTTTTGATCTTCTCTGTATTGAATAACATTTACATATTTTTTCATCATCTGCAATTAAAACTTGCCTAATGCTGTTAACATGATGGTATCCAAGCTATAGTGAAACGGATGGTTTCTTCAGTTCGCTGTCTGGTTTTCAAAATCCCTGTTTTCTTCTCAGATGCTGCTACAAATTGCGGATGATTTTATAGAGAGTGTAGTGACGGCAGCCTGTCAGCTGGCACGCCACCGCAAGTCCAACACCTTGGAGGTGAAAGATGTTCAGTTACATCTAGGTAAGTTGCTTGTGACGTTTTTGAATGATTGGGTCATTCTTTATTTTGTCAGGTTGTACTGTGTGCCTTGAGCTCTCACAAAAAACTTAAGAATGTTTATTCTGCAGTTATTGGTTGGCAGCTGTTTACAGAAATATTATCAAGGCTTATATTTAATTCAGTGCTACATGCCTTATGAGAATTTGATTTGAATTATTTATTTGCTGCTATCATTTGTTGGCTATTTATATTCAAATTTTGTTGTTACTTTGAGAGCACAAGGTGATTTAGCAGACTTTATATGCATAAAAAACGTCTGGTATGAATTGATTTTTTTATCACTTAAATTATATTAATGATAAGAACTTAATTTAATATTTGTAGATGGTTTCAGATAAATGTTAGGTAAACTATGTGCTTTCTGTGATAAGTTTGAATATCACAGAGGGAGTTTAAATTATTTACTGTAAAAGCCTTGAAAGAAAAAAAAAATAACATGTATATATCAATTTTTGAAAATGAGATGGAAATTAGATCTTTCCTTATAGACTGGGTTATTTGCCAGATATGATCACTTCGATATCAATATCTATTGTAAATCCCGATGAGCCTTTTAAAGTCTGTGGCCTGCTGCCATTGTGCATTGCTTTTCTCAGAGCGCCAGTGGAACATGTGGATTCCTGGTTATGGCTCAGATGAGATCCGGCCGTTCAAGAAGGCTTGTACCACAGAGGCCCACAAACAGGTGAGCGATTGCCTCTGCTGCACATGTTAGATTACTGTAAATGGTAGAATAACTGCTGATGTTATATTTGTCAGTATGGTTAATTTGGTTTGTATTATGATGAACACTGGGCCTAATTGTTTTCATTTATTCTCATTTCAGAGAATGGCGCTGATCCGCAAGACAACCAAAAAGTAGCACGACTAAGATGTACCTATTGTGGGTTTTTTTTTTTTTTTTCCCCCCATTCTCTTTTATTTTCCTGTCAACTGGGATGTTTTTTTTTTGTTTGTTTGTTTATTTTTTTTGACTAAAATAGAGAGGTGGTATTGGTGGATGTATTTTTCTTGACATTAATGTTTCATTGTCATAGCTCTGTAAGTTTTATGTGTTTTGCCAGAGTCATTGCACAATAGTGGTCTTTGTATGTTTGATTCTGTATTGTTGCCATTAAGCTAAACCTGGCAGAACTCCATTGCATCTTTGTCAATAAAAATACTTTCTTGGTATCGTTCATTACTTGGATGTCAGTGTTACCTGACTCACGTGCCTTCCTAAAATACTTGGTTTTACCTTTCTCATTAGAGATTTATCATTAGATTAGATATATTGCAAGTAAAGTAAATGACTGATTGGGACTCCTCTGTTTTTATTGAATCAATTTGTGCAATGATTATCATTATACTTCTTTATAGGTTTTTGTAGTTAATTCAGGTGTAAACTACTACACCAACCTTAACACATTTTTTAGCATATTGTTTTGGTTTTTAATTTTTCTTTTGTTTACTTTGTCTTATTTGGATGCAATTTTCCAAACTTCAGATGGAAGAAATTGTCATTGTAAGAAATTAATGACTGAAATTACCAATCGGAAGGTTGGAGTATGGTGTATGTATTGCCAGACTTAAGTTGGTCAAATTACATGGATATGTTAATTATCTGAGATGCTGTTTCACATTTATTAGTCAGCTACCTAGTAGATGTGAAATTGCCACACTATGTATTACATTAATACACCACAAAGGCTCAGATGTGATTAAATGGACTTCTTGCATACTTGCAGCCAACCAAGGATAAAGAAAGATATTCAGAAACAGCAGATGGCTACCAGCCATCATTTAATGACCTTGTTTTAGTTGCAGAGACACTGGGGGAAAACCCCAATTTAATGTATGCACCTGAGAGTTTAATGAATTTCCACAGAAACACCTACAGACAACCAGTTCCTCGCAGGATGTTTACTAGTCATGTTACAAGACAACTGTTCAGGCTCATAAGAATAACTGAAGAGACAAATGAAGGCTCAAGACAATATTTGTAATCTGAACCAAGGGACCAAGTACCTTAATAGCTGCCAGTTACTGGCAGAACAAACAATATAGGAATATAGAAATTGAAAAGAAAATACAGAATACCTTTGTGGAGCAGTGGCTCCAATCCTATCACTTTTGACCCCTCAAAGTCATAAACCTGCTTGCAAACCGCTATTTGTAATGTCTTTGTGTGGGCATGAGCTGTGCAGACTACCTCGCCTCCTCAACCTTCAAGCCGGTGGAACCACTTTACCAGTGTACGGGTTTCGAGGTAGAGAAATCAATAATTTAGATTTGTTCATTTCTTCTCTCACTTTTGAATAATTGTGACTGTGACACAATTACATCTTTAGCACCCATTAGACAAATTAGAGAAAAGAACAAACAACTTGTCATATTACAGCCTCTGCCCCAGCTGAACTGAGGTTAGCCATGACCTCATAAGTCCATTAGCGTAATATGCTGTGGAGCTGGCATCTCACTAAAGAGAGAATTACCATATTTCTCTTATAAATACAGAATATAGATTTTTCTATTAAAAGTCCACAGCTTCACTAGCAGCTTTGAGTACTTTGTAAGGCATATTTTGAGCTCAGTGTTACAAGTGACATTGAGCAAACTTAAATTTTAACCTAATGGTGAAGCTATATCAAGATCGGAAAGGTTATTGGGCTTTACAGTGAAAAGTTCGGTCTCATTAAATGATAATCAATACAACAGGAGTCGAGCGCATGACCTGCTGATGGCAAAAAAGCAAAAAGTGTAAAAATATCTGTTACAGAAAAAAATGAAACACTAAACTGACCTATTTCCCCATTTTATTTCACAGAGCCAACACAAAATAAAATACTAGCATCTTATAGTTCTAAAAGATTCATCTTCACAAAAAATGTGCAAAAATACTTTTCATACCAGCGTGTTTTATGATTTTTGTGCCTTACAGTAATGCCACCACCGATCCAACCTGCTCACAGTTATTTATTGCTTTTACAGTCACGTGAGTTCACATAGATAGGCACCACATGTCCACAGTTTAACCGCAACACTTTTTCTTGTCCTTAGTTGCTGTTCTTGGCTGAGGCATGTTGGCTCGCTGTAACTGTAGCGCCTGTGGGACAGTGCACTTGACTCCATCCCAGCCCTCTTGCAGCTCTATCTCTCCACTCAATAGTCCCTGGTAGATTCGTCGAGTGAGGAGCTCGAAGCACTCCTTTACATGTTGCCCAGACTTTGCAGATGCCTCCACGTAGGGCGTTCCTAGCTGCTGGGCCAGCTTCTCTGCCTCTTCTCGGCTCACCGCCCTTTCCCTGTGAGCATCTCGATCATTCTTTTGACCCACCAGGACGAACAGAACCTTATGTGGCTGTACTCGCTCGCACACCTCAGCATGCCAGTCTTTAATATGGTCAAAGGAGGCTCGATGGGTGATGTCAAACACTAGCATGCCTCCAACTGAGTTGCGGTAATAGGAGCGGGTCACTGATCTGAGGAAAGAAGTGAGACAAAGGGGTAAAAAATCTTGAGAGATAGAAAAACCCACACTGGCAAACAGAATCAACATTTATGTCCTGTTCTAATGAGCAGTTAACAGCTGCTGTGTATAACTTCAGCTCTTTTGGACAAGCATTCATACAAACAGTTCCCCCTGATTTATTGAACCAAAGGTCATCTAAACTGTCAGGTGGTGAAAACTTCATCTAAACAGGTATTTCTGAAAACAGGACAAGCCTTTGGTTCACTTAATGGGATTATAGATCCCATCCAGAGTGAAGTTAAATGCAAACAGGCGTAGTTTGCAATTTGTTTCAGTTCATTCAGCTGGAGAACTGGAAAATAAAGGATTTGGAGACAGAATGAAGCATGCTTCTCCTAGTTCTTTCATTAAATACGCTGAGCCTGGAAAATATTACATTTAAAAGAGCTCAATCTTCCATTTAGAAGTATTGCACAAACTGCACTTCTGTACACAGTACACACCTATCTTGTGGCACTGACAGGGTGGATACACAATCATAGCTGAAAGTAAACAAAGCAAAACAACTTCATTGTGAACGGAATAGGCCCTAGTTCAGTTGTCGCACACAACTAAAGTGTCTCTAATTTTCATTTTTTGAACAGGGTCCTTGTAATGTGGCCTAATGCATTAAAAACGACATAAATGTTACCTGGATTCCAACATAAAGCTCATATCATTGTAGACTGCATATATCTTATTCAAAGATCATCCATACCTGAACCTTTCCTGTCCTGCTGTGTCCCAGAACTGCAGCTTTACACGGATCCCCGGTTCCACCTCCAGGAAGTGAACGTAGAAGTCAACACCTACTGTCTCGTTGATGGACTCCATAAACAAGTCCTCTGTGTAGCGTTTCAGTAGGGAGGACTTTCCCACAGCTGAATCGCCCAGCATGATGATCCTGAACTGGTACTGCCACAAAGTCAGGTCCATTGTTGCTGGCAGTTACAAGAGATTAAGACAGGAATGACAGCTTTTGGAGATATGAAGGTGTGCACAAGCGCTGGGAAAGAGAAAAACAGATTGTCATAAAGATTAGAAAAGGTTAAAAGCAAATATAGTGAGAGATTACTGAGACTGAAGAGAAAGAAAGAGACATAACTTCATGGAGACTATCTACCACACAAACTCAACACCAGTTGCTTTCTTACCTCTGACAATCCAAATGTTGAGAAACAGGCATTAAGCCACTCCTTATTAATCTCACTACCAATGCAGCAGCAGTGTTCACAGCCATCCCAAGCTTCTTTCCTTTTGTGACTGCAGTACAGCTCTCATTCTCATGGTGGCTCTTCAAATCCTCTACGAGGGCAGGTATGTAGAAAAATCTTCCCCACAAAGTGGATCCATTTGAGCTGCTGATCTTAACTAGTACAGTAAGCTTGTACACAAGTGTGGCTTTGCAGGGGCGTGTACTTCTAAAGGTTGCTTGTTGATACTTGACTAAAGGAGGGGCACAAGGACAAAGGGAGGGCCAGATGTGGGAAAGGGGGAAGTTTAAGGAAGTAGTGGCTGCATAAAAAAAACTTATCAGGGGAAACTGTGCAGTTTCCTGTAGTTGAGAGCCAGTAGGGACGTCATCATCACCAAACATACAAAATGAGGGTGACTGTTGGCAACTCTAACAGTTGCCACACTATTTGCAACAGTTTTTATCACTTTATGATCTCATATGTGCAGCGAAGATCTGAAAAGGGAAGTTGATAACCATGTCGGTTTTTATCCTCTGGGAAAGCCAAACTGGTCTCACAGCTATATGTAAAGTGACTGTGACCTCTTAACATTATGCAGTGATGGAACGGGTTCAAGTTACATGAAGGGACCATGGAGAGCAACAAGCTTCCTCTCCACTGTCCTGGTTAGTAGGATAAAAAGTCCATCCTTAGGCAGTTGTGACACCAGCATATTTATGAAAAGTCATTCACAGATACTTACAGCTTGTAGGTGTAGTATTCTCCAGGACCTCCCCCCCCCCCCCAAAAAAAATACAAATAAACAGATGTGCTGCATAACACATGCATCTAAATTTAATAAATAAAAGGCATTTCAGTACATTTGGGTCACACAATGGTAACAAAATGGGATCTCATGTTACTTAGTAGACTGAAAGTGCAAGAGGGACATTTGATAGTTATAACCTACTAGATGCTTTTACTGATGCTTCAAGATCCATTTGAGATCGTAGTTTTAGTTTTATTCTGTTGTTGTCGCAAAGGTTGCTTAAATTTCCCCAGCTGTCAGATGATTGTGCATCAGCATATTTCAATTTAAACAGTTCTTAGTCAGAAATAGCAGTAAAGGGCAATCATGTTTCCTGGTCATAGGCAAAAGTTGTGCAACATGAACTGGTCAGTTCAGTTTTAGGGCTTCACAAACTAATGGCGTTCCAAAGTGAGCGAGTCTTCAAATGACAGCTTACGTGCAGAAATTAAAAGCCTGCATCCATGTGATTGATTCATGCCTAAATCTTTAACATTATCAGAGCAGAATATTTCACATTTTCACCCAAGAGTCACAGCTTCATGTCCAAACAGATCTGGATGTAATACAGAGAAAGATTGCTTAAAACCAAACCAGTATTAAACTATGGGGGAAATACAGATGAAAAAACTGACAATTACAACAATTTAAAAAGGTAAATATATCAGTAATTCCCAATATATATATAATCCCACCTAACCCTTTCTCAATTCCAAAAACAGAGAAAGTCTCTGAAAAATATTTCTCTGAAAAACTCCAAAATACACATCTTCTCATTATTTTACCAGAACATCATTATGATAACGGCAGTACACTTTATACCGATGGGCTGATGTCTTCCCTTTAATCATGTACCTTAGTGTATTCTTTTTTAACAAGTTCCATTACAGCAACAATTTTTTAAGTTCCCTCATAAAACCTTTATTAATACTTGATTTTTGCAGCAACTTTAAAACACTAAAATAAACAGAATTCACTACCTTTAATATTTTGCTGTAGGCAAAATATTTGAAGAACATAAATTATAAATTGTTATGACAATAAAGTATTAACAATTCAAAAATACAGAGTAATACAAAGATTGTTTGTGCAGAGTCAGTCAGGGTATTTCCTGGGTGATCTCCATGAGCGGCACATACACAAAAATTACTTCTACAAAGGCAGAAACTTCAGCTCACGCATGTCCATGTCGGGAGAGCTGCTACCACTGTGATCACTGTAGGTGTCCCTGAAATGAAAGGTAAATTCATAAGATTATTACATCAGCAAGACATTATAGGGGCAATTTTTTCTGTAACTGCGGGAATTGTTGTGACATAGCATCAGTTTTAAATGCAGATATAATATGTGTGGGCAAAATGCTTAATGACTGATGTTAAATATTGATCAAGTTGTAGGTTCTTTGTAAGAGGTTTTTTCACATGTTTACCACTCAGATTACTTATTAAAAGTGTCATCAAAGCATAAATGTCAGCTAAATATGATAAAAAATGAGAGAAAGGTGAAATAACATTCAACTGTTTGGAGGTTGGAGAAACACCGTGATGGAATAAGCGAACTGGGAAGTTATAGCTGCAGTTACAGCTAAACTTCAAAACTGTTGGACTGTCACCATTGCAGTTTCATTTCCTTTAAATAACTTTTGGATTGGCAAGTGATTGATGTGCTGGTGTTTACCGTGGAGAAAGGCGACAGCCCTTGGCCAGGTAGCTCTGGAGTTTTCCTGCAGAGGCCAGCAGGAGACCAAAGTATGGAGGAGAAGGTTTGATAGGTCTGGAGGTGAACTCTGGATGATACTGCACTCCAACAAAGTAACAGTGGTCTGAAACCAAAAAATTGCATATTACTGCACGTTTCTGCTCCCTCAGGCTTCATTTAAACAACAAAGATTAAATGTTTGATATCATAACGAAGGACAGTTTGGGGTTAAACATGATTTCTCTACATCGTGTTCAAGAATTGTATGTATTAGAAGAAGCCGGTGGGTGCTGGATTTCAAACACACTTTCCCCATACCCTCTAATTCAATGACTTCCATCCGCTCTCCTTCCACATCCTGACCAACAAACTGAAGTCCTTTTTGTTCAAAGTGATGCTTCAGCTCTGGATTCACCTGAAATAAGATAAGATTCTGTGATCCAAGGTTTTATTTTTTGTTTTGTTCTTGCAGTACTTCTAGAAGAAAAGCCATGGGCCCAACAAAACAAAATAATGTTCAAATCAAATCTCAAAGTTAGATAAGATACTGCACACAATACTTTTGCTTAATAAATTTTGTAATTACAAAATAATTTCCACACTTTTCGCTGTATAATAAAAAAAAATTTAACCCTTGTTTGGATCACTACCTCAAATCTGTGTCTGTGCCGTTCGTCAACATATTCCACATCTCCATATAGCTTTCCTGGAAGAATAAAAAATATTTTATCAACAGTAATTAGGTAGAAGAAGTCCAGGTATCATTTGATCCAGGGAGATACATACTCAGCACACTGGTGCTGGATGAGAAAATGGTCCGCCTCTTTCCCAACCTCATAGTCCCACCCATCTGGCCTGGGTTGTGTTCTGGCATGTCAATTACCTGTAGGGATCAAATCAAGATTATATAACTAATAATGGATGGTAAACATGCATGGTAAAAAAACAAAACAAAGAAGATAACATACCACAGGGTGTTTGGATTCTGGATTAAATTCTGTGGAGTTGGCATCTGAAAAACACAAGATGAACTGATCTGAGCACAAATCAGCTTTCCAATAGGTGGAAGCCTTAATCATCATTAAATTAGAAACCACTGGAAGCAAATGTTTCTTAGCAGAACTAAACAATCACATACCTTCCCATCCAAGAACACTGCGGGCAAATTCACACACTGCCAGCTGCATGCCCAAACAAACGCCTGCAAAGAACAAGGCCAGTGGAATTCTAAATATTAAACAACATCTTTTTACATAATATATAAATCACTGACTACATGTAATGAATTTGGATATTAAATGCTACCTCATATGATTAATTGTCAGTAAAGAAAGGTGTGCAGTAAATACAGATTACCCTTTCAATATGCACCAGAGAGAATTTCAGCAGCCAAAACAAATACAAGACCTTGAAACAAAACCCCAGTAGGGGGTTTGTCTTTTCATTGGTGTAAGCGGTATTTGAAAAATTCATATCATACATAAAATATATGAACAGCATCCCAGCACATCCTCTACACCACCCAGCACTAAGGTGTGTAGGACAGAGTCTCTGCTTAGACTGAGTCTATATCTATAATCAACTCAATGTGTTTCCCCCTATTTGTCTTTCAATAACTGCTCAAACTACGTCCAACTGCAATATAATATGATACACAACATACAGCATAGCCTGACATCTCCCTTACCCAGGAATGGCTTATTCTGTTTCCGTGCCCAAGAAATAGCCTCCATCTTGCCTTCTGTCCCTCTTGCACCAAAACCTCCTGGCACCAAGACACCACTGTGGAAAAGAAAGAAAAGACCATCAATGCTCAATTCACTGAGATTTCACAGACACATGTAGAACCACTTAAATCTATTTAAACCTTGTGTCACTCTCTCTGGAAAACTTAAAAAAGCAAAATGCCAGGCTGGTATTGTACAGCCAATGTAAGATAATTCAGTATCGTATGGTTAGTGAACTAAGTAACATAATTAGAAAAGCTTTCGTTTGTGATAGTATCTGATTAAGACACACTAGTGACATTTTTCTTCAAAAAGATGAAGAAGAAAGAAGAAAAACAACAACAACACTATCCTAAATTGTGTTTCCTTTATCAAAACAACCCCCTGCGGTAATACAATAATCTTTTTCGCTGTCCCCAACTTGTAGCATAACCTGTTACTGCTTCTTTTGAAACAGCCACAGACAAGCAGGACTTTTCTTTTAACCCATTTGCAATATTGCTACTACCATAGCTGCACGAACTATAATACTCTATATATATATAATAGAGTGTACATTTTAATATCAACAGCTGCTGATTATCCAAGATTATCCACACTTATTAGCGTGTTTTCGCCTTGTTTTGTCTACTCACTGAGCACTGCAGAGTTTCTGCCAGGCCTCGTGATATTTCACTGGATCATCTTGCAGGGTTGTAGTCTCCAAATCTGCAGAGTCTATGTACTGCAATAACAACAAACAGTGTAATCTGGATAGAGATCAGTCAACAACAGGCTGTACAAATACAGGAATATGTGAGGTTTTATTTAAGTATAGCAAGTTTATCTAAAAACAGTCCAAACTGAAAACAGCGATGCAAAATTCAGAAATTAGAAGAGAGTTGTCTCCTTACCTTGACCTCTAGTTTGTGATTAATGGCAAGGGCTGAGTGCTCTAGGGCCTTAATAACAGATGTGTAGGAGTCAGCTAACTTTGTATATTTTCCCACCAGGGCTATGGAAACATGCTCCAAGAGACGGTCGGATCTGAAAAGAGAGGGAGATGATTTATAGTACAGAATCTGGTGCATTCTTTGAATGATTACTTCCTCAGCTACCCGTTTTACCCGATCCCCTCAACGCTCAGTATGTTGTACTCACTAGGGAAAGAATAAATAAATAAATAAAATAATAAATCGTGGATATTCAAGGCTTCGAAATACACAGTCCAAAACACATAGCAGCCAAGTCCACCTTTTTGTACCTTAAATGAATGTATCTAGTTTTCTCTGTTCAAGACAAAATTCAAAATAGTTAAAGGCTGAGATACTCTTTCCTACCGGTCAGCCATCTCCTTCCACTTTGTTAACATCTTTCTGGGTCTCATCTCAATGGGCAAGTTCAACCGCTCGCACAAGTACCTCACAACACCCTGATCCTCCAGCAGCAGAGGAACTCTATAAATTGAGGAGACATCGTGGACACAGATCACCTGAAAGGAATTAGAAGACGTGTTATTTGTTGTCATCTGCTACCTTTTTTTTTAAAAACCATTTTAATACACTGACCTGTCACTTTATTAGGTATGCCTTAGCTATCAAAAGGACCACAGTGTCTCTTGGTATAAAATGTTACAAATCCCCCACATCTTTGCAACATCACCGCTGGTCTGAATTGTTGATACAAAGTAGGATGGATCCACGCTTTCAATTTCTCTACACCACATTCTGACCCCTTCTGAATACCCTGGTTGTAACGAGTGGTTATTTGAGGTACAGCTGCCTTCCTATCAGCTCAAAGCAGTCTGTCTATTCTTCTCCGAACTCTGGAATTAACCTGGAGATGAAAAATCCCAGTAGATCAGCTTTCAAAGTCACATCAACTTTCTTTCCCATTCTGATGCTTGGCTCAAACAAGCACCTGAGCAGGTGTACCTAACAAAGTGGCTGATGAGAGGATATGCTTTCCACATCTGAGGTCAGCATCTATCTAAATCTAATGATATCATAGCAACAAAAAGTAATTACTTAATAATAATAAATTATTATATAATGTTATATCTATTTATAAAATATGACAACATTATCTGAAAGAGTAGATGTGAGTAGTGATGAGAACTGCACTAGCTCATAACTAACATAAGTAGCCTACCCTACCTACAGTTTTACAGGAAATCACCTGTGTGGGCTCCACATGACAAAACATGGAGATCTTTTCCTTGACAGATGTTTCTAGAGGAGTTGTGCAGCGACAAACAATCTGCCAAAAGAAGGACATATATATCAGGATAATGTATACAAACAAAATAATGCCAGAGCGCACACTTGAGTGTTTACGATTTAATACACTCCAAATTTTATTTGATTGTGTACATAATGAAATTAACATGTGATTCAAAAGGATGGCTTTATCAGAAGAATGAGGACAAGATCTGAGAGGTACACTCTTAAGCGAGTTTAAACCAGCTTCTTTGTGCTAACTGACTTGAGAAAACCTAAAACCGGGCATTTCACATCTCATATGACTCTTCGTCCTCACAAAATGATCCCTGTGAGTTCCCCCCAATCCAGTGACAGACATTATTAGATGATACTGATATAATAGTGGTAAAAAAAAAATCTGCCAAATCAATCCTACAGAAAACAGTTCATCTATTGATTTAGCACGCAGTTGTAAAATTAATTCAAGTTAGCCATTTTAATGCTTAGTGCATTTGATATCCATTTGACTTGCAGATATAAGAATCAGTTTAATCTGACTACCCACCAAATCTGCAGACAATCCCAGCCCTCTGAGTTCTCGGACGCTGTTCTGGGTTGGTTTGGTTTTCTGCTCCCCTGTGGTATTGGGCTTTAGAGAAAAGATACAGCCACACAAAACAAAGCATAAATGGCCGTGCAATATAAGTCCAAAGTGATTATCCCCCCCTGTTCAATACCACGTTCCTTCAATTACCAAAAGAATGAATTTAAGACTAATGAAACAAAAATATTTCAAATTACTCATTAGATCTGGTGATCTTACAGGTAATCAATTTTTCTACAATATCTGCTAACACTACTTGGTTGTGCATGGTCACTAGCAAACCATACCTGTGGTATCAAGCTGACATGGATGTTGCAGAAGTTCTCCCTTTTCACCTTAAACTGGAACTGTCTGAAAGCTTCAATAAAAGGCATGCTCTCGATGTCCCCCACTGTGCCTCCTAGCTGTGGACACAAAACACCAACTTAAAGCACAGAATTACATGCAAGAATACACAGGCTGAGCCTCAGCACTTTGGAAAGACTTGGGAAATACAGCACACTGTCAGCAGTACCAAGCCCATAATACTGTCAGCGCTGGTTTGAAGTATGCTGTATAGAAAGAACTGCTAGAGGCAGGATAATAATTTAACTTGGTTTATGAGAACTTGACTCTTTTAAGCTGCAAATATATTAAAGACGAAATAATTCTGCAGCACATACTGTAAAATAAACACTTGATTTATAACACAATGATTTAACACTGTTTTTTAAAAATACATAAAACATTTATTTCCCAAGGCTAGAAACAGCGCCAGTGTTTTTACAACCTTTCAACAGCAAATCATTTTTTAAATCCCTCTATTTACCAGTTTTTACTGTTTTTTTTTTTTTTTTTGGTGCATCACAGTGACACTCATTTGTTCGGGTTCAGCTATTTCTCAGACCTGCTGCTGAATGGTGCCAATATTTGCTATCGCTTCAGGCAACAAGCTTTTTTTTTTTTTTTTTTTTTTCAATCCTTTTGGAAAATGTCATCTACTTCTCAAAATCACTAGAAAAACAGAATTGCACAAATGATTAAAGCGGTGGTACTCAGACTGTGAGGTGTGGAGCTACCGCAAGTGGGGCATGGACGACCAGTTGAAAAATGTTAAATGAAACTAAGTTGAATGAAAATTATCCATTTTTATGTGAAAAATACATTTGTTGTAGATATTATAATTACTTTATTTCAGAAAAATTCAACAAGTATTCCACTTCTGAAGTGGAGCATTATTTTTTTAAAAGTCTGAGAACTACTAGACTAAAGAATGACCCATGGTAATGTAAATAAGATACTTCCCACTGCAGCATATTTATTTACACTACAGGTCACCTTGGCCAACAACATAAATCCCAGCTTACCTCTATGACACAAACTTGAGGCTCCACACCGTCCTCATCCACTGAAATGGTTGCCTGCTTCATTACCCATTCCTGAATAGCATCTGTGATGTGTGGCACCACTGACAAAGAAAAGAAACATTTTAGCTATAGTTATCTGTGCATTTGCATTGTATAACTCAACCCTGAGAAATGCATGCACACATGTCAAATCCGCTTTCCTAAGGCCCGTTTTGGCAATAAAAGCAGTTATGTAAACAGTAATATCCAACCTTGTACAGTCTTGCCCAGGTAGTCTCCTTTTCTCTCCTTGTTGATTACTGATTGATAGATCTTTCCAGTTGTGATGTTGTTATCTCTGATAAGGCGGATGTCCAGGAAACGCTCATAGTTACCCAAATCTAGATCCACTTCCCCACCATCATCGAGAACAAACACTTCACCTGGAAAAGACAAACAGTACATCAGTGTTTTCACACAGTTTGTTTCATAGTAGCTTTTCACCTGGTAAAAATCCTTCCTGAGCCCCACTTGAGCCCCGCTTACTAACATAACAAATAAATATATACTTGACACTTTATTACGTACACCTTGCTCATACTGTGTCGGAACCCCCTTTGCCTTCAGGACTGCCGTAATTCTTAGTGGCACAGATTCATCAATGTGTTGGAAACAGTCCAGAGGTTTTGGTCCATGCTGACATAAAAGTATGACTTACTTTGGTGCAGATTTGTTGACTGCACGTCCAAGATGCAACTTCCCTATTCCACCAAATCCCAAAGGTTCTCTATTGGAATGAGATCTGTGATTTTGGCACAGTGAACTAATGTTGTGTTCCATTTGCCTCCAAAGTCAGAGCTATGAATGATGCCATTCCTAAATTTAGTTTGTTCAACAAAAACTTGGAAAAGCAAGCAATGCCATTAATGCATCACTAGCAGTACAACCCAATGCTTGCTTTTGCTTAAAAATGCTGCTGCAAGACATTCACAACTGTCGGTGGTCTGTATATGAGGTGTTTGTGGTTACAAACACACGAATATGCAGGATATCTTCTCTTTTTTGGGACCACTGTATAAAAAAATCTCAAGAGATCAACAGTTTTTGAAATCCCAACCCAGATGGCAAAAACAACCATGTCATGTACAAAGTCACTTAATCTACCTTTCCTTCACATTCAGCTGCTTAGTTTGAACTTCTTCAGCTCATCTTGACCCTATCTAAATGCCTAAATGCACTCAGTTGCTGCCATGTGATTGGTTGATTTTACACTTCCATTGGCAATCAGTTAAACAGGTGCACCTCAAAAAATGGTCAGGGACTGTACACTGCATGGAAACAACCTGTGCCCACACCACTCTACCTTAAAGGCTCTAACACTCCCACAGCGCTTCTTGTCAAATGTTAACCACAGAACTCCATCAAACAATTGAATCAAACTGCTGATGGCAATTGACTGAGGACAAGGACATTGTTAGAAGCAGTAAATTATAAATTACTTACCGTGCTCATAGGGTGAAAAGGTTCCAGCATCAATATTGATATATGGGTCGATTTTGATGGCTGTGACATGAAGACCGCAGGACTTAAGGATTGTTCCCACACTGCTGGCAATGATGCCCTTACCAATACCAGATATAACGCCACCAGTAACCAGGATGTACTTCATAGTGGCATCTAAGACTAAACACAGAAAACAGGAATCCAGTAAATGACTTACAAATGTACTTTACATTTCTAGGACAAGTTCTTAGCAATACTGGCATTTACAAGCTTTATTTACTCAAGTAGACAAATAGTATTAAAAGTCCCAAGGGTCCTTCTGCAAGTGGAAAAAAAGACATTTTATTTTATAATTTTCTAGTGTTTTTGGGGAAAATAAATAAACACATGTCCCGCTATCCAGCGAGATATTTTAGTTGCTGTATGCTATGCTTGACACGACCCTGTCACCAATACTCCAGAACTTAAATAAGTAGAATTGAATAATGTTGTTTAATACATTTTTGGCCTTCTTTTAAGGTAAGGATAATCAAACTCATACTGAGCATTTAATTTCAGATAAGACTTAATTTACATGGCTGAATCAATACATTATTTTTATTTGTAGATGACGACATAAACATAACAGGGTATCAAACCAGTGCTAGTATTTGTGTTTCCTCAGAAAAAGACCCAAGCTGTGGAATGTATTGGACTATAAAAGTCGAAAATGTAGTTATAAAAATAAAGGAAGTAAACAGAATTGAAAGGAATTTCTTTCTTGGTAATATGTAACAGGCTTCCATCTGTCAGAATGACCGACTTGATCACCCAGTCAAGTCAAACAAGATCGGAAGAAAACAAAACATCTCAAACAGGTTTCAAGGGCTGCACATAAGTTGTGGGACTTACCACCCTTACTGTCCTTTAAATATATTGACGTTAAGTAAATGGGTTTAACAGTTAAAAGACATTTCTGTAGCAACAAAAAACAACAACTTATTTTAATTGTTATATTTGTTAAATAATATGTTATATTTATTAATTTAGTTATCTAGAAGTTAGGACAAGAGAAAGATCATTTTGTTTGTGCGTATGTGTGTGTGTTCGTTGGGGGCGGGGTCAGATTCAAGGAAAACCCTGCACAGAATGACTCCTAAACTGTCTATTTTAACAAGGTACTTGCCCTGCACCAACATTTAAATGGAGAATTTCACTATGTGCTCAGTAAATTTATAGCTATAACACTTAACAGCACAGCCTGTCTGTTTCATGGTTTGATTAAACTGACAGCATGATGGTGTTTTTCCTTATAGAGGTGTGGCTAACCCTTTGTTTACATCCATTTGTTTACATTGTTCGGACCTATGCATTACAGTGAGACTGTACGAACACAAGTGGGTAAATCCAAATTGTAAAACCTAAGAATGTGTTAACATGTGATCGAATTACACCGGTGTGAAACACGCAGTGAATCATTAACTTTTGTTATTGTTTTTATTGACAATGTATGAAGTTAAATTGGCGGGAAAAAAGAGCGCAAGAGTAACTTCTCCAGAGGGGCTCCTGAGAGCTTTCACGGGTTACTGAGTTTAGCCGCAGGTAATTTGTCGTTAAAGGATTGCTACATACATATTTCACAGAGGAAAACTGGTCGGTTGATTAGTTTTCACCTGTCGTAACCCAGCTAACATTATCCATACTGTCTTGTGTGAAGTCCTGGCTTACGGATTTTACTTACAGAGACAAAAAAAATGATTCATTCATTAGCATCCAACAAGAAAAATGTCATATTTATCGTGTTATTATATCAGTTAACTGGTTATAACCAATTTTGGGACATCAATAACCAAGTTAGCGGCATTTTCTTCACCTATTAAACGACTTTCCGAGATACAGCGTCAATAAAAAAAATCCATACAAACTCACCAAACGGCTATAGCAAAGTGTCCAGAAATACCTTGATGTAGTGTTTATCTAACGAATTTCTTTCTGTTCGTAAAGAAAGCCCACGTTGTTGCAGTACAGCAAACACGTGTACGACAGGCTGCGCTGACTGGTTGAGCCACTTCTCCAACAGACAGTTTGCGTCCTTCCGTTTCGTAATGTAAGTAAATTTTCCTTTCTTTTGTTTGCTCAGGCAAACCTTGGGCGCCGCTCACACAGGATTAACCAATGGGAGAGCTGAACTGCGGAGAAACTCTGCCTTACAGATTAAACTACGGTCGAATTTTTATGCCCGAGTCTACACACTGGGGCGAATGTAAAGCATTTCAAGGTCAGTGCAGCTTTTTTGAAACTAGAAATTAAAAATCATCAGGAAAATGATTTTGGATTATTAAAGCCTTCTTAATCTTTTTTTTCTTTGTATAAATTGACAGATTTTCTCCACTACTGTGATGAGATATTATCATGCTTAGTAGTGATTACTAATTAAAATAAAGCAAAATATATATATATAGCTATTATTCTAATTTGAAAGTCAAAATATGTGGAGAAGAACTTTATTCTAATTATCATATTTGTCCGACTCACCACTAGATGTCCTCAGTTTTCTATGTTGCATTATTCATCCCCTAAGCAGGCTAAAGCTTGACCTTTCACAAGTATAATAATACTATTAATAAATAATGATCTGGAAGGAAATAAGCCTTACATTTACTAACACAGAAATTCAATGTCCTCATGTATTATTGTTTGGCAAGTGTGGCACAATGAGACAAAGCACTAGTCCCACTTAAAACCCAGTTTACACCCTAACACAGCCTCGAAGATATTAAAGTTTTTTGTATTCACTGTTGTGCTGCTCCAGTTTTGCTGTGGGTAATGAGAGTGGTGATTCTAATTCATTTCTGTCCATGATCTAATTAAAGACCTCGTCCCTGCCACCTCATTTTCATAAGCTGTTCCCTTCAATTACATCTGACAAGTGAGCAGAGACACACATTAACCTCCTGCAGGAAGAACTACTGTGCTTTCCTCGTGTCTTTGAAACATTAAAATACAAGAGAGCCATTCAAAGCTAATTCCACCTCTCTCAATCTACCTATTTGCAAAACATATCTGAGGATAAGGCCGCACCCACCACCCCCACAGTCTGATGTAGACTTTCTTTGATGCAAATGACAAGAGAGTGCCATGCAATGTTGTATTTTGCAATGCTTAGTGGTCATGTGTATCACAACATCCAAAGTCACTCTCTATAAATGCAACACTATCAGTGTGTATACCTTTTTCAAACAGCGAGAGAAGCCAAAAGGAAGAAGCTTAAGTTAGAGCGAAACTTGTTGACCTAACTCCCAATAAAATAGACGTATTGAAACATATAGCACTGTTTTTGACACTCAAGGTTATTTGCGCACAGACAGATGAGATATGTTTATTTATGAGAACTGAACTTTAGGTGTAAAATAGGATAAGATTTTCATTGGGAGTGACCAGGATGGGAGAGGATTAGAAATAAGTATATCAGACGAACATGCTCAAACTAAGCAGCTTGGAGACAAACTTAGAGAGGCAAGACTGAGATGGTTTGGACGTGTGCAGAGGAGGGATGGTGGATATATTGGATAAAGGATGTTGAAAATGGAACTGGCAGGCAGGAAGAAAAAAGTAGGATCTCAAAGGAGGTTCATAGGTGTAGCGAAGGAGGACATGCAGAGGGTTGGTGTGACAGAGGAGGAGGCTATAGGGATAGGGTCAGTTGGAGACAGATTATCTGCTGTGGCAACCCCTAAAGGTAGCAACCAAAAGAAGAAGAAGAAGAAGAAGAAGTGATGTAGTTTATTTTAAACTTCATCGGGACAGCTGTTGTCTCCTATTATGTGGTTATGTTGTCTTGTTAGAGCATGAGGTTAGTAGCTATGGTTTGAATTACGCTAACAACAAACACAACAAAGGCAACTTATTGCCAAAACATTTTGTTGGCTAAATATATTCAGGTCTTAAGGAATCATTATGAAGGAAATGTTAGACTTCCTTAGGATCATTTATGCTAACTGTTGGACTATGATCTTGTAATGAGAATTTTACAATTTTCTGATGTTTAAAAACCAGATGATTAACCAGGCAGCTGGGAAAATTCAGCAGTTAAATCCAGGATGAAAGTATGTGTTAATTTCTGCCTTAATTGTATAATTATCTGTAATTGATTACATTAGTTATAAAAAGCACAATTATCTGATTCCATGAAATCATAAATAAAAGACTGCTTGCTTTTTTTGCTGAAGATTATTTGTGTTTCAATTAAGTGACTCAAAAAAATGACTAATATCATCATAATGAAAACAACCATTTCCCTGTTGTGCAAATAAAGTGAATTATCCACGAGAAAAGAATGATGAGAAATATTCCACCAAAGTCAAACATCAGTTTGTTTTGGCAGGTTTCCCCACCACTCCTCTCTGTAAACTGCATAGCAGCAGGGTCAGATGTCACAAGCTGCTCTACTCTCCCAGACCTCCAGTGGGCAAGAGAGGGCCAACTCCCAGCTCAAGCAGACACAGAAACAGTAGCCCACACCCCTCATGCCAAACACACATTATTTATGAATAAGAGTGGTGCCTTTCCCTGTCCTCTTGTAGTTTTGGAATTTTAAAGACAAATCGATTTAGGATGGGAACACAGATGGCTCTTAAGGCACAATGCAGTTCAAAACCACTCAGAGGAAGAGTGAGCTCTTGGGCAATTAGTGTCATTATGGCTGCTCATGTGCTTGGTGGGCTGGATAAACAGTGGCTGTGGCTTCTAGGGGTTAGGCATGTGGGTAGCATGGATAATAATGATCGGTGCTGTACTGCAGCAGAGCAGCGCATGCACAAAAACACACATAAACACACACAAAACAGCTTTAAATAGATACTGGTCAGAAAGCAAAGGTAAAGAGGAAAAAAGAATGTAAAGGAACTAGAAAAATCAAACCACTTATGATCATAAAACCAAACCAAAACCAAATGTATTCTATTTAAAACAACAATATAAAAACTAAGAAAAGCAGGCACTGTGTGCAGTTCAGATCCTGTTTACTCTTTAAAGAATCACGGGGGACTCAAATCTAGTCCAGAATACAGTGAATACAAAGCAATAAAAAGCAAAGTTTTGAATCATTAAAATGTATTTTTTATCACAGTTGTTGACTTCTAATTTCCTGTAAGTCAGCAATTCAGGTAACCACTGATAATGTTACAAATGTATTATTTATTTTTATATATACATATATCATATTTGTGTAATATTGTATTTTCGTGTGAACTGGTGTTGTTGTCAGTTTGAGATCTGAGAGGTTAGCACATATATGCGCACACACACACACACACACACACACACACACACACACACACACACACACACACACACACACACACACACACACACACACACACACACACACACAATCATCTACAGTTATAGTGACAACCACATGTGACAAAAAGGATGTGTGGTTGTAAACACACCGAAAGTGACCTGTAATTTCTCTGAGAAATGCAGCTCGTAGACCTTGAGGGGAAACTCACGCTGAGTTTGTTGTCATTATCTTAAACCTATTTAATACACATGTGTGCGGATGCATCTCTATGGGAGTGTAACACCTACCATTCTCTTTGCCAAAACCACAAGTTATTGAGAAAATAAATGTCAGTTAAAGGGCGTTGTCTGTGGCGTCTCTACTGGTCTCTCCTCCTGCTACTTGGAGCACATCTAATTTGATTATGAGCACCAGTGAGGAAAAGCATTGAGAGTGAGAGTTTATTGGATAACATGGGACCAACGATGACAATAGAGAGATGAGAGGGAGTGAAATGGAGAGAAAGAGAAATAGGAATTAAGTGATTTGTGAGAGAGAAAGGGAGAGAGACACTCCAACAGAGGGAACGAGAGACTCTTCCCATGGGGGGATGAGACTGGATCAGTGCCCGGTATGCCACTGCACTGTCGTCTGTGAGCTGCCTTTGTACATGTATGGAGACCAGCATATCTCATGATCCTCGGCTATTATCCCGACCCAACTCCTAGTATGGGGCCTAGTATTCTCTCCTGCCTATTGCTTCTCTTCCTGCTTACTTTCACCACCTGCCTCTCACCCTTTTTCCTTTTTTCTACTCTATCCTTCCTCTCTTCTCAATCCTTATGACCCCCTACTCCTCCTTATTACACTCTTCCTGTCCATCTCTTCACTCTCCTGGCCAATGCACAGCTAAAGCTGGGCCTCTGCCACCTGAAAACAGATGACAGTTTTGTGCTTTTCCCCCCCTGTTACTGCTACAGACCCCCCTCCAGGAGAGGTCCGTCTGCTTAAGACGAGAGGGGGAAATGAGGATTGATTAATTTAAAAAGCACACTCTCCTCTTTTTTCTTCTCTGAGCCCCCCTTTAGCAGAACATGCCTGCCCAACAGAGAGAGATTGAGAGCAAAATCATGGAGGCTCATTCATCAAGTTCTGTATCCCATTATAAATAATGTGTGTAAAGTGCAAACAAGCCTGGGAACTAAGGATTGTGGCCTTTGACCAGCACTGCTATTATGTATGTGCAGTTAAGACTTTTTCAGCGAGGGAACGGTGACAAGATCAATGTGTCAAAGCCAACATGATCCACGGGAGATTCTTGTCTTTAATTTTTCTGTCTTAATTTGAAATGATGTTCAGTATTTCGTATTTTAAGAAAGGGCAAATGTGTATACATCATTAACAATACACCATATAAATGACCAAACAATCATGAATTGTCATTATGTAACATATGTCATTATGTAACAACAATTCAGTTGTGTAACGTTTTTCTCAAAATACAAAATAATTGATTTTACTTTAATCTCTAACTGTCAAATGGAATTTTGCTTCCTAAAATAATCAATGTGGCAGTCAAATCACCAGTAACATTAAAAAAGTCAGTCTGATAACAGATCATACTCTAGAAGGAGATACGCCCTGATGCCTTGTGACCCTGCACATTAGCACTCCTAGACCACATGTCATGTCAAGTCAGATGCTAGACTGAACCGAACAAGCAGTCCTTTTATCACTAACTCAGTTATTCAGTTATTTCAACCTCTTCACGCACTGAAGACTGCTCGACTTGCTTACACCACTTAGCTGTGAATATCCGTCACAGTAAAGAGAGGTGCAACTCGCTGCTGATACTTCTGATGCTATCAAGTTCAAAGTTTGACACCATTTGCCATTTAAACATGACTTACCTGAGATATGTCCTTGCTAATTCCTATATTAATGAAACATCTTAATATTGTTGTTTTCAGAGGAAGGCATTTTCTAACTGACCAAAGCAAATTTTAAAGTTCTTTGTGTGACCAGTTTATGTCTTTCTGAAGCTACTCATTAGTGCAGCTTTCAGATTTGATGTACAAATATTTGTATGGTGTGTAACTCATAGGGTTAACACTTGAACACCTCTTTCAACATGTTTAGATTTTTTCAGAGTATTTCATAACCGTGCAACGCTCCCAATTCCACATACATTTTAGTTTGCCAACAATAACCCAGTATCAGTCAAATGTCTCTCTCTATTCCTGTCCCATACCTCATGTGGGCATGCCAGTGCCCACAAAGAAGCTACAGTGTTATACAATGAAGTGTTCTATTTCGGTGTCCTTATCAATAGAGGATCTGTCTCTGTCATTATCTAAGCCCCCTGCTTAGTCTGTGAGAAGTCTTCGTGAAGGAGTGCAAGGACAATGAACGACTTGATAGGAGGACATATCACTTTGGATCACATGTTTAAAAGAATGAAGGAACATGACCCAACCAGAACCAAAGTGGCTGGGTCTATGTGAATTATGACCTGTTTGATAACAAGTTTGGATTCAGCGCTGATGTGCACAGAGCAAAGGTTCATCAATTCTCACCGAGAGACTGTTTTAGATTTAATACTGTAGAAAAGACATGAGCCACATCTTGTTTCTTTATATTTTGGTTCCAAGGAATGAGACTTTCTTCTAATTTTTATAATGGTTTACAACAGTAGTTCTCTGGGCTTTCTTTCAGGATTTCTCTCTGGACATTGGCTGTTTTTTCAAAACATTCCTTTTTCAGATGAATGCTTTGTTTGTTTGTTTGTTTGTTAAGCAAGTTAACACTCACCATTTAATTTTTCAAGTATAAAAAGGCACCAAAACAAGGAATGAACCGGGGATGTGTCTACAGATACCAGAAAAATTTGAAAAGAACCAATTTGAAAAATTGATAGTAAGATTTTGTTACTATCAGCCTATCGGAAAAAGACATTTTCAATTTCAAGAAACAACAAATGCCAAAGATGACACAGTTTGCAAACTGATTCCCATACCTATTAGCTGGACACATGGTATAGCTTACCATGGTTTTCAGTGTGACATTGGAAATATGGGGAAACAGGACAAGTGGAGGACAAAGGAAGGAATGATGGGTCCAAACAGTTATCCACAAGTAATGTTCTTAAGAAATTGGGAAAAAAATCAAGAAAGATCTGACACAAGACTAGAACATTATTACAAATATGAATTATTGGGTTCAATTTGTTAACAACATGTATGAAGGAAGTAAAAAGAGAGGTACAACAATGAATGTCTTCAACCATCTGTAAAACACGGTGGAGGCTGTGTCATGGTTTGGGGCGGCATTTCAGACAGCTGATTTGTGGATTTTGTTAAACTGAATCATGAACACAGAAAAAATACTATCAGATTTTGAGCCACAAAACAATGATATCTGGAAAGTGTTTTCAACACAAAACACTCTACCAATGCTGTAAAAACATGCCCGGTTGGAAAAGAAACATACAATGGAACACTATCAGTCATGTACTGGCCTCTCTGATGTCTGAACCTTTACATTATTGAAGCAGTGTGGGATCATCCTGACAGAGAAAAGAATAAAAGACAGCCAACATATAAAGCAGAGCTTTGAACGTCCTTCAAGAAGCCCAGAGATCCATTTCTGAAGTCTACCTAAAGAAATGACAATAAAGCTTGACTAAGAGATCTAACGCTGTGCTGAAGAGCAAAGGTGACCATACCAAATATTGACTTTCAAACTCAAAGGTATTTCTGTACTGTATTTCTATATATTTTCCATTTTCCTAGCAGCAAAAAAAAAAAAAAAAAATTAGGAGAGATTCAAAACTTTTGCACAGTACTGTACATGAAGAAAAATCTGAAACAAAAACCCCCAGAACTTATATTACTGACTCTCAGATCCCTCTCTTAGCACATGTGATTCTTTAAAGAGCAAACAGGATCTGAACTGCACACAGTGCCTGCTTATCTTTTGGTCAGTGTTTATCAAAACTCCTCAGTACTCATGCTAAAGTAAGGGTTAAATCTGCAAAGAAGTAATCCACTTAACATTGTTGACTCTAGGGGGTTGTGGTAGCTCAGCAGGTGCTTGTGAGTTTAATTTTGACTCATGGCTTTTGCAGGATACCTCTATCCCTCCAGTTTCCCTCCCTTATCTTCATTGTAGACCACTGAGTGCAGCAGGGCTGCAATGAAGATAATCATTAAGGAAAAATTATTTCTCTCTCACCTCTCTCTCAATCTCCTTCCATCACTCATTGAGTTTGGAATGCACCAGTGCAATCACCCCCACTGAGAATAACACTCATGTTGGGTAATTTTGTCTTACATAAGGGAGAGTATTGCACACAACAAGACATGTAAAAACAACATCAGGCAAAGCTAGAGGGAGAGAATGCAATCCTCAGCTATTTGTAATGGAGAACAGGGGAGGGGCAGCGGGGTGGAAGATGGATGTGATTTCACATTAATTGTGTGGGTTCACACAAGTGCGTGCATGCGTGTTCAAATGTGTATGTGTGCATGGGGTAGGAGGTGTTAGAGGAATTTCTGAGAGCTATGCTGACTTTACAGGCACAGCAGGATCTGAATGTGTGTGTGTTCATGTAGTGAGCAAGGAGGCACGTGTGAGTAGGTGCCTATGATGTGTGTACTAGGGAACATGTGATTTTGTGTGTGTGTGTGTGTGTGTGTGTGTGTGTGTGTGTGTGTGCGTGTGCGTGTGTGTGTGTTTTGTGGGCTGCCACACATGGCTGGGGGAAGAGGGTGGAATCTTCTTAGTGTGATGTTGAATTTGAAGACTGTAGTGCAAGAAACAGGATAGCAAGAGTTCCAGAAGTCAGCTGTAGAGTAACAATGTTTTTGTTTCTATGAAAAAACAAATACAAGCCAAACAAGTGTAAGCACTACTGTAAAAATTTCTATTTAGTTCTATTGGTTTTTTTGTAGTTTTTCTCTTTATTCTCTTTATTTTCTTGTCATGCAGGCTTCACATAATATTAGCAAGGTCCCCTGGTTGGCACTATCAGCACCCTTGATCTAAACAAAACTCGTGCCAAATGGGGCATAAATTGTTTGAGGTTGAAATAAAGTTCATTTCTGAAGTTGAAGTAATTAAAATGTAACCAATTAATAGTGGGAGCCACAATCCAGTGTACTTCTCGTGCCCCTGCTGGGTGCTGGACACTAAGGTACTGTTTGATGAAGACAAAAAAAGAGTAGAGGGGGAAGGCATATTCACAGTCAGTGAGAGGGAAGGACAGCTAGAAGCCTGAAGGTGAGAGTAGAGACTTTGAATGTAGGGACTATGAATGGTAAAGGACCAGAGAGAAGGTTTAAGGATATAGTGAAGGAAGACATGCAGAGTTTGTGTGACAGCAGGGGTAGTGTGAGACTGAGGCAGACAATCTGCTATAGGGAGACGTAAACGGAGTAGCCAGAAGAAGAAGAGGTATTTATAAAAGGATCTTTTTTCATCTCTTCAAAAGTCACATGAAGTAACATTCAAGATATAATTTGAAGATCATACTGAAATTTTGTAATAGGAACAAAGAGTGTAGACGAACACTAACCAGTGGATCAATTTAGAATACCATGGATCGCTTTTATGCAGCTGAAAAGGTTTAGTTCATCCGTTGTGCAAGTTCACTGGCCTCTGGTAACTGAAGCTAATGTATGGAAGTGACATTTTACATGGCTAATCAAAAACCAGATAGTGTTTCATCATGAGGTCAGGTCAGCTAATCTTCAAGACTTGAAAGCATTAGCTGTTTCTTTCAGCCGAATAAAGAGTTTGAGTTCCATTGCCACATCGTGGTTAAAGAAAAGCTAAAAAGAGAATGGCACAGAAAAATATGAAAAAAGGTGAACTAATGACCGTTTCAAATTAAAATGAGTTATTTAAAAAGGTTGCAATAGGATATGTTTGATTAATGTTATTAGATATGGGCAAAGTCATGTTACAGGTGGGCTTATAAAAACAAATTATCTGAACTGTAGGCTGGACATGCCTGCCTGCTGAGACGCCAGATCTAATGGCAATGAGACAAGGAGCACAATGTGAGAATATAAAACTCTAACTTGAATTTTAATAGGACACACTTATCCACCCACATTAAATTAACATGATTCAGCTTGAAAACAGAGGTGATAGCCCTTTAAATGTCAGATGGGTAAGATGTGATTTTTAGAGTTAGGTTTGTAACTTTTTGGACAATGACACATTTTTATATTTCAGAGAGACAAGCAGAGTTTAGTGGATTGGACACAAAGTTGGTTGAGATGATTAAACAATGGAAGTGCCAGGCAGAAGGAAAAGAAAAAGATCACAGAGAAGTAGGGAAGGAGGACATGCAGAGGGTTGGTGTGACAGAAGGGGATCCTCGGGATAGGGTGAGATGTAGGCAAATGATCCGCTGTGGGGAATCCTTTAGTGAGCAGCCAAAAGAAGTCAGGAAGGAGTGCAGAAAGGTGAAGATGTCCATGTAGGTACAGTCAGAAAACACAAGTAGATCTAAGTCACTAGTGTTTACTGACGATATTATGACTGCAGATATGAGTAAGAGGAAGAACTCTGAAGTGTATGGGACTGAAAAGCAAATGTTGAAAAAAAGTTCAGAGAAGGTTAATAATGACCCAAAGAATACTGCTAAAGCAACCCACTACTTTCTTAAACCAAAGAAATAGGTGTCATGGTCCTGGGTCGTTGACCCAGCGTTTTGTGTTTTGTGACTATTTCCCTCTGTTCTAGTTATTCTGTGTCCTCCCCCCTTGTGTCCGGTTCGGGTTCTAGATTTCCTGTTTTACTTTGTAGGTCTGTGTCTCGTTATGCCCATTAAGTTCCAGCTGTGTCCCCTCCTGTGTGCCATTTCCTCATTACCTGGTGTGTGTATTTATAGTTGGTGTCTGCCTGTGCTCCTCGTCGGCTCGTCTGCACTCATCCGTGTATTTCTGCGTATCTCTGCATTCATCTGCGTTCCATGGTGTCCTGTCTCTGCGTCCCTCTGCCCCGCACCCCCTTTGTACGGTCTCAGGTTTGCTATTTAGTTTCTCCCAGTTTAGGTTTCCGTTTGTAAAGTACTCATACCTCGTTGCCTGTTTTTGTCACCGCCACCTTTGTAAATAAAACATCACTCGTATCATCAGTTTGCTGCATCTTGGGTCCTCCTTTTCCTCCACACCACACGGCTCCCTCCGCCAGCCGTGACAATAGGATATTCTTCAGTAGCCAAGTCTGCCACTTGATCTCAGCCCAGTAGAGCATGCTTTAGAGTTATTCTGGACAAAACTCACTTCAGAAACACTCACAAACAGGCAGCAGCTGAAGGTGGCTTCAGTAAAGGCCTGGTAGAGCATCTCAAGGAAAAACGGTATTTTCTAACATCTATGGATATTCACTGAAAACAATCTTCATATTTAAAATTAAGATAGTTTGTTCAATTATTTTGGGCTGTAGCTTGTTTATTTACTAGACTCAGATATTTCTGTGGTCAACTTAGGGTCATCAAGCAGGATCACAGAAAAACAAACATCTGTGTCCAGGATGACCTAGATTCTTCTTGACCCAGTAAACAAACTGTTGACACACTTTCACATTTGGATACCTCTGACTCTGGTCTGACAGATATTTTATTTTTCTGCCAACCAAAAAAATGGCTTTTATTGATTCTAAATAGCTCTGTTTAACCCAACTACAGTACACATTCAGTCATCCCTGCAAGTCAACCCAGTGAAATTAGCCTGTTTCTGCTAACGCTTGGTGCTCTTCTGCATCTAAGGCTGAGTTTACTTTTTCAACTTCTGATTCTCAAAAATACCCCTTTCAGCTTAACCTCCTTGATTTCAAAGAGCAGTTTCATTTGGGATCACATTTATCTATCTGGGAATTGAGTAATATTTCAAGCCAAGCATAACCTGTCAGCTCCCCCTTTAAATCTAACTGGCTGTCTCATGAGATGATTGCGACAAAGTTTCAGTCCTGCTCCCTGAGAAATTATGAAAGCCAATTACAATTGATCATGTCACTTTGCAGCTCCTCTCTCGTGCTCTCACTCTCCCGCTTTTTCTTTTTTATCCATCTATCACTCAACTGGCCTTTCTCACCCAGTGTTTCATTCTCTCTACAAACCAGAGATAGATCAAAATGTCCAGCCCAGCATGTATAATCCACAACACTGACCTGAATTCCCCTTTTTTTCCCTTTGCTTTCTCTGCTCCACTGTTCCCCTGTCACTGCCGCCCCACCCCTTAATCCCCCCACCCCCCAGCTCTCTCTCCCTCTCTTCTCGCTCTCTTCAGCTGTCCTTCTCCTCAAAGTGAACTCAGCACATAAGGTGGTTTTGTTACTTTTTCCCCGACTGCTTTGTATGTAATCACCATATTCACAGCTCGTCACCTGTTTATCAGGATCTCACTTTGTGAAAACACTTGTACGCAGGATGGGTGTTTCCAAGGTTACCGCAGAGGCACTAAATAACTGTGACAGCTGTAGCTGGGGACTCTAGTCAAGCGAAACGATATTGCCATAGATACATAGTACTAGTAAACAAAGACATTTAATCCCCATACTCTTAAAAACAAACAGAGTCATGATTTCAAACAGGCATAAACACTATGCTGATTTCATAAAACAGTAGAAGCTTATGTCATGTGTGAGCAGTGTAACAGGAGGTTGGATATTAGATAGCCAAAATAAACGGCACTGAGGCAGGGTTTTTGGAAGAGACCCAAAACATAGTCACAGCTAACAGTGGTACAAATCTGTGATTATTTTACATCCACTTTACTGAGAGGTTAGAGGCAGTGGAGAATGCCTGGATTGTAATCTCCACAGTAGTGTGTCTGTGGCCATCTGTGCCGCAGTGTTAGTGTGCGCGTCTAGAGGTCCGTGTGACGTCTGTTCTGTGCCCATGCGGTTGGTACTGCATTCATCTTTCAGTCACCCAAAAGCAGATGTCACTGGGACGATGGGGAGCGGCAGATTGCCGTGGCGACCGACCGATGGCAGGTTGAAGGTGTCTCCGCCCTGCGGTGCCCAGCAGATGGAAGCTGAGGTCATTATCTGCTGTTCTGTTCATCTCCTTACCCCCCATACTCCCGTGCCCCCCCCCCCCCCCCCCCCCCCCCCCTCTCTCTCTCTCTTACTGCGTCAGCGTACTGCAAAGATGCATCGGATCAGATACTGTTTGATAGGTATTAAATGTAAACATATTATCAAGTGCTTTACAGCTCTAAAACACATTCTGCAACTTAAGCTGTTTGGACTGCTGATAATTCAAGCTCATTATCACAGTCTTCTCTAAGGACTGTGAAAAACATTTCTTTATACACACAGTCCTGACCTCACAACTGTGATGACGCTGAGGGAAAATATTAATTGCAGATCCACTGCAATAGGAATAAGTATTCTTTGCTCCAATTGCCAAGCTACCATATTTCTTCATTAACAGAAAACTAAAGAAAAAAACTATGCTACGTGGCCATTCAGAACAAATAATCCAAGTCAACAGCCACAGGCGGAAAGTAGGGCAGCCTGGAAAGAAGCACTGCCACAGCAGGCAGGAATTCCTAGTTTATTATGCTGCTAGATTCCTTCTATAATAAGCTGTGCAAGCATAGAGGACAAGGATAAATCCACGTTTACATGCATCGTGTCATGTCCTTTTTGTGTGTCGTGCATCAGGCAGCTGTCAATAACAGAAGGGTTTCCCTGACCACAGCAGCACAGAATGGCCCAAGCTAGGAGTGTCAGCAATTATGCCTCGAACTGCCCCAGGCTACAGTATATTGAGCAAATTTCACTTCCTGTATGTCTGCTGCTTTTGCCACTCAGCAGCTCTGTGCTGTTGGTTTTCGCTCTTTCTAATACGAGACAGACGTGCTCCAGATGTGTGATGTGCATTATTCAGGCCACGGTGTATTTTGTTTGTGTAAATGCAATATGTTTGAAGCTCTGGCGCATGTTCAAAAGTACCAAGTTGTTTTTATTTGCTCTTTCGGTTAAAGCAGTGTTGCAAATCTATTTAAACGCATGCACAGCTTCTTCTGCAAGTGAGTGAGTTGGAAGTGTTGGGCACTTTGCAGCCTGTGCACATGCACACATGTGGCACACAGACGTAATAACCACCTAACTGGGGCGTTGCTGTTCGGCTGTCAGCTTCATTTTATAGAGTTGCTGAAATGATTAAAGTTTAGGCTTCTGTTAGATGGTTTTCATGCACTTTTTTATTGTACAGTGTCATGAAAAAGTCCTTGCCGCTTTCCAGATTTCTTTTTGTTTTTTGTTTTTTCAGATTTCTCACGCTTCAGTGGTTCAGATCATCAAATATATCCTAATACTAGATAACCCAATTAACCGGATATAACACAACTAAATACAAAATTTGTTTTCAAATGATGATTCCGTTTATTGAGGGAGAAAAAGTAATTGCCCCTCATACTTACTCATGAGTTAACAGAGATTAACAACATTTCATTAGCCACACCTAGGCAACATTAATGCCAGAGCTGTTGAATCACTTAAATAGAACCTGTCTGACAAAGTGAAGTAGGCTAAAAGATCTCAAAAAGCAACACATAATGCCACAATGTAAAGAAACTCAAAAACACATTCATCAAAATCACTGACATCAATCAGTCTGGAAAGGGGTACAAGCCATTTCTAAGGCTTTGGGCAATACATGAGCCACAATGAGAGCGAATATTCACAAATGGAGAACACTTAGGACAGTGTTGAACCTTCCCAGGAGTGGACCGCCTACTCAAATTACTTCATCAGTGCACTGACGACTCAAGCCTCAGTTAAGGTCAGAGTTTATAATTCAACAATAAGAAAGAACTACCAAAACAAAATACCAACAAGAAGAGAATTTCAAGGTGAAAACCACTGCTGACCAAAATGTGTGATGGTCAGGATCTGGACGACTTGCCATAATTGACAGGAACATGAATTCTGCTCCTTACCTGTTGGTCTGACCATCAGTTTGTGCCCTGAAGCAAACTGGGTTATGCAGGAATGATCTGAACCACACCAGCAAGTCCACCTGTGAATGGCTCAAAAAGCGAACAAATAAGAAAAAAAGAATGTTGTGGAGTAGCCTAGTCAAAGTCAGGACAAATCGCAGTGAGATTCGCTTGCATGATTTTAAATAAGCTGTCCGTGCTGGAATACTCTACCGTGTGGCTAAATTAAAACAATTTTGCAAAGAAGAGTGGTCCAAATCTCCTCCACAGCGTTGTGAAAGACTCACTGCCAGTTATCGCAAATGGTTGATTGCAGTTCTTGCTGCCAAGGGTGACACAACCAGTTATTAGATTTAAGCAGAAATTGTTTTTTCACATAAGGAAAGATTTGGTTTGGGTTGCTTTTTTCTCTTAATAAGTGAAATCAGCATTTAAAAACTATATTTTGTATTTGCTCAGGTTATCTTTGTCTAATGTTAAAATTTATTTAGAGGATCTGAAACATTTAACTCTGACAAATATCCAAAAAGTATATTTTCTCTTTATTTTTTATTTAAATTCATTGTTTACAAACTAATTAAATATATGGTGATTTGTTAATTTTAGCTTTTTGGAAGCTTACTAATATCCATCCATCCATCCATCTTCATCCGCTTTATCCGGGGCCAGGTCGCGGGGGCAGCAGCCTAAGCAAAGAGGCCCAGACCTCCCTCTCCCCAGCCACCTCCTCCAGCTTATCCTTACTAATATTTTTTACTTCTTTGGTTTACATTTGTTGTAATTTTGATGTTAAGAAGGACATTTATTGATTTTTATATCCACCCATTTTTAGCCTCTCAGTTTACAAAATACGACAATACCAAACAATTTCAGTCCTATGGTCATAAAAATATTACTTGGTCCTCTTGCATATAAAGCAATAATAATAATAATAATAATAATAATAATAATAATAATAATAATAATAATAGTAATTAAAATGCAAGTAAAATATATAAAATCAAAGTTTTTTTATTCAAATAATTCAAAATATGCTTGGTATAAACTGAATGCATACAAATCAAGTACATTTTATTTGACTAGACTCCATTAAAATGAACGTTTCACCTTGCACTTATCTAACGAAATCTGGTGGAAACTGTAATTGCTTAAAGTCAGCACTTTGAGAATAAATATTTTTTGATTGTACACTTTGTTTCTCAGAAAAAGCTGAAGCGTTTGGATCTTGTGTAATATTTAGCGTGATTGCTGCAGGGCATTTCTTCACCTTTCTTCTAGGAAATTGATGGGTGGAGCTAAACTGGTTAGGGATGGACCACACCTGAGCAGGTTAAGCACAAAAGACTATAAAGTGGATAGATCCAATGACATGCAATAAAATGCTGCCAACAGTGAACTGTCCACATATGTGTTACATACAAACTCCAGAACCTCAGCTTAAATCAAGTTCTCTATTGTTGTTGTGGTTGTTGTGCATACTTTTAGCTAAATATAAAAACCAACAGCAATCTCATGTTGCAAACTGGCTTTAATGTGACTGGAAACGTTTCTTTTCTCCATTACTACTACTTGTCAGTCTTCTCAGGGGATAAACAAAGTGTCATAGTCAGGTTTATTCATTGCACCAACTATATTGTCCCACTGGGTTTTTACAGAGTTTACATGTTGCATGCTCACACAGTGTATCCCTGTATCAGGGGTGAATAACTCTCTTAAGGGTGTTTGGTGTCCAGATCATTACCATAATTCCTGACTCTGAGGCACGCTTCAGTCTGTGGTAAGAACACAGACTGAAGATAGAACATCTCCCCCTCTACCCCTCCAGTGGCACATCTCAGGGAACCATTTTTGGCCCCTGTAGCATTTTAGTGAGTAATCATGGGGCTTTGGAGCTCTCAGTCCTCCATTTACATGTCAAAACCTCCCCAGGCCCTGGATGTAAAGGACCCAATTTAGAATGACAAAGCTCTGCCAGAGACAGCTGATCCACAAAGGAAGCCTGGTTAAGTTCTTCCTCCCAGTCACCAGCTGCTCCACTGACCCATAGTACCTCTATTCAGCAAAGAGACAGGGGAATGCTGCCACGCGCACTCACATTTAGCTATTGAATAAAAGAGAATGGTGCTTTATTGTTATAAATCACCAAGTTTGCCAAAATTGATCCAGTGTCTGTTCGGAATACTGTGATCCTATCATTCATGTCAACATAACTCTTTCTTTTGTTTTACAGCTTCATTCAAAATCCTCCCCACTATAAAACATCACAACCAGAGATTGTTAAAATCTGCCTCGCCTTTTTGTATTTTTTTAATTCAGACCTCAAACCATAATTTCATTGCAAAAAGAGGTCAGACAAATAAGCTGCATCTGAGGTGACATAACTGATTACTGGTGATTTCAGCACATACTGTCTTTTTCTGTTGACCACTGTTGACCACAATTTTAAGTGATTTTCCTACATGTAAATTTTCCATGTTATTTTGTTACAAAAGTACAATGGAAAATATAAGATTTAATAGAATGGAATGGCCAATATACATTCAGTTTATACTAAACACTTAGAAAAAGATTAATTATTTGAATAAATAAACCTTTCTTTTATATATTTCATTTCATATTTCAGCTGTTATTTACTCAAAATGATTGCTTCATGATTCTTGAGGTTTTGAGTGTGTACTATAAATTGCCATACGGGTTGTCTTTAATAATAGGAAAAGCTGTAAAACTTTTAAAAGTACAATTAAGTCTAACATTTATGCCCTCCGTCACATTTTCCGAAGTTGTCCAGTGGGCCAGATTCTGGCCCCAGGGCATTATCTTTGACACCCCTGGTTGAGAACAACAAGTGAACAGAACTGTGTGACTTGTTTATTTATTTATTTTTAACACAGTGTGCATGGCATGTGTCAGAAAGAGCTCTGCTCTGTTTGTGTTTATATCTGACACAAAGTCATCTACAGATCTGTCACCTCCCTCCCGTAACTGTGCACTGGAACGGCAGGATACTCGTAGGTCACACCCAGAGTGCTTTTCTTGGAACTGTGTCATCAACCAAATGGAAACACATTGCTCCTTTCACCCATACTCCCACTTTTACCCTCATGCACCTGACCTCCAAGGGTAAAAAAAAAAAAAAGAAAAAAGAAAAAGTAAAACACAGGGCAGGACTGAGTTGGTAAGAGAGTAATAACAGGAAGAGACAACTGCAGGATCAGGCCCAGATGGTAAGGTATGGCCAGCTCCTGTTGATTCGAGGAAGGGATTACATAAGTAGATTTAAACCAGTGAAAAGGGGGACATGTTTCATTAGCGTCACTTGTGCCAGATCTATATTTGGAGCATGAGCCCACAGAAACAGGCATGCAGGGACAAAAATAGCCTTTAATAGCCCAGTTTGGGAGCTTTATTCCATTCCCCTCTCCTGCAACAAGGATGGTGACAGAAGGAGAACACTGTGTAAGAAGTGGCTCGCTTCACCCACTCATGGTTCTCCCTCAGGCAGAGTAGGAAGGAGGCAAGTGTGGGAAAAAGGAGAGAGGTGGAGGAGTGGGGGGATGGAAGTGGACAAGATGTGCTCAATTACCTCGGTACGTTGTGCTTTGTTTGAAAAGCCATTTACGAAATACTACAAAAAAGCTGATTACCTCCATATAGTCACATGAATTACCTTTCCACTAAATGCTAATGGATGATACTGAAACAAATGAAGACTTTTTTCTATTTAAATTTCCTCCTTTATCAAAGCTACGCCCAGCTCTGTTTATACCTAAGGAACAACAAAAACAACTAACTTCTTCAGTCTAATATTATTTTACAGAGTCCTGTACAATACAGGTTCTTTACTATTATATTCCAAAAATAAAGTTTCTTGCTACATGTTAGTGCATGTCCAGACTTAAATACAACAAAAGGTTTTGTCATACCTGAGAGTCTGTAAGTACTGTTGGAAAGAAGGATAGACAGTCAGTGTAGCTACAGATGTGAGGAGAGCAGCGAGGGAGTTGCTAGAAACCCTATCTCCTCATATTGGGTGCCTGTTGCCCCCAGAGAGTAACCAAGAAACAAGAAGCCCAGCTGTCCTTAACAATAGACCTACCCCTCACCACCCACATCTCAAAAGGCCTCATTCAGTCCCTGGGCTCTCCAGACGCTGTTTCCAGGTACACTAGCCACAACATGCTTGCTTTCAAAGCAGATGTCTGTCTCCGTCTGCGGTACTTTTGTGTGTTTATGGCATATGTGCAGGACTTCATGTTGTAGCCATCTGTATAGGTTTTTTTGTTTGTTTTTTTAAATTTACAGAGTCAAATCAGAAATATTCAAAAGTGAACGTGATGTGTCAGCAAGTATTTTTCCTACAGGTGGTGAGTTCTTCATACCCAAAAGATTTTCTCTGGTGGAAAATCACTTGAGCTGGCTTTTAGATGGATCCCCTTGACTATTAGACGCTTCCCAGGGACTTGGGCTTCATATTAGCTTCAGGCAGACTACCTAAAGAAATAAATGCATTTGTTTTTGTATTCACTCTTACTTAACCTGCCTCACCTACCACATCTGCACCACCCAAAATTTCCATAATGTGTTTATCTTAAGACTCCATGGAATCCCAGAATCATATTCCAAATAAAATATATGTCCACTCGGTTGTAAAACCCTACGTTTATTTCCCAGTGGTGTGTTGGCCATGTCTCCTGATACATTTATAGAGAGCTGCTGAGGGTTCATGCCTTTGTCATTGCACTGGCAAATAATTCTAAGGGCAATTGGTGTAATTGCGAGGTGTGGCCAGACACATGTGATATCACTGCTTTGCTGGACTGAACAACCAGCCATTTTTTGTTTACTTGCCAAGATGCTCAATGGACTGAGCAGCTGATCAGGCTAGTCACTAAAATGTAGTGCAAAAAGTCAGAGCCAGGTGAATTTTTTGTTACAATGATTCAGAGATGTTTTCTTTTTTTTTAAAAATGTGGTTGATGATTGAATCTTGAAAGTAAGCATTGTTTTTAGACATGGAATAAGTTAAGATTCACAAAAGATGAATCTTAACTCCACATGGCCTTATGCTGCCTGCTAGCTCCTTTCTCAGCTAGAAGGGAGTTTAGCTCTGTGTTACTGGTGTTGCGCTACGTTTCAGTCATTGCTGGGAAAAATTGTCATTGTACGTCAAAAGTGTCAAAAGGGCTGACATAGTTTGCAGTTAAATCTGCCACTTAATAATGAATGGCTGTGATTGGGTCGCAGCTTTCAAACCATCACTCCTTAGACTGCTGTGATTGATAGGTGTGCTGACTGCATTCATTCTGATTTGGATTGTTAAACATTAACAAAAATGTTACTAGCACCAATCGAGAAAGATTGCTGTTGGAATGAGATTAGCACGTCATTTTGTGTATTTAAAAAAGGAAATAGGTGCTATGTGAGGTATGATAAATAAACCAGCAACAGCTTTGTATTTATTCTCCTCTCAAGCATTTTTAATACACAGGAAGTACTGAAGCGTGTTTGAGGCCATTTAAGCAAAATCATCTGCATTATCTCCAGTACAGACTTCAGCCTTTTTCTCAAATGGGGGAAGGGAACAGTTACTAAATCCACTTATTCAGAGCCCTGCTCCACCCATCCCAATCCAGAAAAACTTAATGTTTTCTATCAAGTCACACTTGTGTCTGTTTTGTAGGTGCAATCATCGCCTGCTTTAAACCAAATTACATCTTACACAGGCGTGTCTAAAAGTTAATTCAGTGACAAGTACGTGTGACAAATTACCTGACACTGTTTATATTGGGAGGATGTCAACTCCACTTCATGGTGTGAAAAATGCTAATAATTCTGCAAATTCTTCACGATCGCATCTGCTCTCTATATTCAAGAAGAGTGTCTCTCACGATCACCCCTTCAGCTGTCACTTTATATTGAGTCCCAGCTCTTCACTGCTGACGTGAATGATGTGTTACTGAGAAGTGTGCTCACGAGTGCGTGGCGTTTGCGGAAATGCATTTGGGAGACATGCGTGAGTCTAAAAGAGGACAACGCTGTGTGTGTGATGGTGTTTTGCGTAGGTGACAGTCTCATGGGTATTCCCAGAGAGCAAAGTCTCTATTCCATGCAGCACAAACACAAACAGCTCTTTAGAGAGGAGAGCACCAGTCAGTCAGTCCCAGGGCTTAAAAGAGAAGGCTTCCCCTCCCCCATCACTAAGATGAGCCTTACACACACACACATGGACAACACGTACACTTAAAGGCGTACAGGAGAAGGCTTTCTCACAGACATGCACAAGGCAGGCGTATTTCTTCTTCACACACTTTGCTGTCCTCAGTGCCCTCCCTGTGTTTATTTATGACGACCCCAGCACTGATACCATCTCATTCTCTCTCAATTACATCAGCCAACTCCCTATCCTCCTTAGCAGAAACTGTTTTCTTCTTTCCCTACGTTTCTGTTTTTCCCTGTCTCCTTCAGCTGGTTTTTAAGGTACCTTTTCTTTAGAAAATCATTAAATAAATAAACAAACAAGAGTGAAAATGTTGTTTCTAGCCAATTGATAGTTTACAACCCAACAGCATTTGTTAATTTATGCCAAATACACAAGAGGCACAAAAACATGTTCCATGGGGAATGAGTGGCTGTTGCATTGAGTTGCATCACTACTCCTGGTAAAAATAAATAAATAAATAAATAAATAAGCCATACTGGTCACACATTAAGCATAGCATGATGTAATTTGACACATCAGACAAATGCAACAGTGCTTGTAAGATTTAATTTATCACTTGTACTCTTTTGTTCATGGTTATGTGCAGCTCCTGTAATTACCCCTTTCCTCTTTCCCAGTTTCACAAATGATTTCTAAAGGCAGGGAAAATCCCAATTATTCCTTACCTGCTCAGGTATATCATTCTCTGTGGCAGGAGAGCCATAACATAGGCGATTAGGATCCTACTGTAGCATAGAACACTTTTACAGAATAGATTTTTCTTTCCCCATAGCAGCAAATATTTTTTTTTTCATCCTAACATTGCCCTTTTAAGTCAGATTTACAAGTCACAGGTGTCTCTGTGTTTCAAACAATATCAAACCTTGCAAAGTGTTCTATTATCAACCCTTCTGTGTAGTGTTTCATCACAATTCCAGGGTGAAATATCAGAGAAATAAAGCTTGATGATCCAGATTGTTACATCCCTGCAGCCTTTTATCATAATTCTCTTGATATTTTCCTTGCTCTCTGGTCAAGTCCCTGTATTGTGCACCACTGCACAGCACCATACTTAATCAACTGCCTTTTGAAACTAACCTCTGAAGCATCATCTGTAAATGCATCATACTAAAATTAACTGTGATGATTAAAGCTGCTGTGGGTTGTGCTCAAAAGTGCTTTACTGATTTGCAGTGTTTCTGATGCATAAATGATTAGTCCACTGCTTGCTGAGTGGGGTATTTTGGCAAATTGGCTCAGACTGCACATAATAACTAAGCTGGAGTTACTATGTACAAAGAAAGTGTGCATGTTTTGTGTGTGTGTGTGTGTGTGTGTGTGTGTGGGGGGGGGGGGGGGGGGGGGGTTTGGCCTTTTTCCTCTGAGTTTTTTTTTTTCTATTTCCTGAATTTGTTGCAATCTGTGTTTATCTGTTACAAATTATGAACACAAGCACAGCAGAGAAAAATTGAAAGTATGCTATCGAACTTCTGTAGTGTAGTGACCATCCACTTCCTGTGACACACAATAACAGGAAGTGGTTAACAAGGTCCCAGACAGCCATCCCCATTACTGAAAACGCACACAGTTCCTTCCACAACAGCATATCGTTTTCAGCCTCGGTGTCACAGAGCAAAGGGCCACAAATACAGGATTTTTTTTTTTTACTCAAAAAAAAAGAAAAAAAAAGCAGGATACAAACTGTGAACAGCAGGAAAAGGTGAGGTCTCAGTTTGAGCGTTTCGCATGTGACCGAGCTCTGTACAAACACATGTAAGGGTGTGTCTGTATGATTTAGTTCACTAGAGGGTGGTTTGCTTAAAACACATTTTCTTATTAAGCCTAGAAAGAAAGTAAACCTGAGGCAGATGGGATTGGCAATAAGGTTTAGGGAAGGGCAGGCATCTTTAAAAATACTTAATAAGTGACTAAATAAACTGCCTGTCTATCCCTGTGAATCATGGCTAGATTTAAACAATTAGATGAATGAACCAGTATCAGTAGAGCCAGCTGGGAAATCAAACCTTTGCTGAATTTATTATCATTTTGGCAGAAGAGCAAAAGACATCTTATCCATTAAAAACATAAAAACTCAGTGCCATGCTTTTCTTTCTTTAAATGAAAAATACTCACCAGTTCAGACAATAATTGTTAATAATCTTACTATAGTGATTGTAACATATGTATGCATACATGCCTATATGTAACATATGTATGCATACATGTCTATATGTAACATATGTATGCATACATGCCTATATGTAACATATGTATGCATACATGCCTATATGTAACATATGTATGCATACATGTCTATATGTAACATATGTATGCATACATGTCTATATGTGCCCTATCTCCTCCTTGATGGCTTGGGCCAATCTCTACAAAACCTTGAATGAACATCATCACACATACAGCGATTATTAACATCTTTATCATAAAAAAATCTTGTAAATAAATTTTTTTTGGATACTTTTTTTTATATTATATCATCTTGTCCCATTTGAATGCAATGTAATGTTTACAGCCGATCGGAGCGGGCACACTCTGTTTTGCGTAACTATTTTTAAATCCCGGTAGCTCTGCAACCAAGTAAGCTAGCGCAATAATTTTTTTTGCATATGAAACTGGAGGAGTTGTACTTACATCTAATGTAATTGTAATGTTTTCCACTTTCACAGACTATGTAATGTAACATCTTGATTTAAATCAATTCTGAAAAGTTTGTTAAGTTAACATGTTATTTATTTCAACTGTTAAGTTGTCTAGTTTGAACTCACATTACCTACCTGTGTTCCAGGATCAAAAGGAGGAAATAGAGCTTCACTTCCTGTATTTATAGTTTCCTGGTTAGTCTGAGGTCACCAGGTGAAGAAGGGGGAGAATCCTTGTAATTTAATAAAGTTGATTTTAGAGTGTGTTTGTAGAGAAATGGATTTAGTGTTGTGATATGTATTGACTACACCTTAGAGTTTTTATTGCTAGGAAAGAGTAGCAGTATAGGATTGAGTAAGGAAATGTTTGTCTTACCTACGGAATGGAAAAGTCCAGTGCTGAGCTTGTTTGGTTAAGTGGACTATTTAAGTAGATGAACGCAGGTGTTTGAGGAGAAAGGACCAGGTCAGTGTAGCTGTGACCTTAATTTCTGTTGATTTAAGTTCAGTTATTTTTATTTCTACTGAGTTAACTATGGAGTTGAGTTTCTTATTTATTTTTGTAAATATTATTTGGTCATAAAAATGGTGAATAAATCACTCGCTACACTGGACAGCATCAGTCTTCTGCCATTCTTTAGCCGCTTAGGTCAAATTCTATCGCAGACAGGCATTTGGACTAGGTACAGTGTGAGCTGGGAGGCAGGTAAAGGTGGGGAAATCTTTGTGTTAACACCTAGAATCCTAAATTGGGTTTCAGTTGTCCTCACACCTAAAATATGCCCATAGCTGTCAGAATAATAGGCGTTTTAGCTATATGCCTATGTAGAACCTATGCAAATATGTATGAAACCCATGATTTTATGGAATCCTCCAAAAAACAGTGTGATGCTAATGATGCTGCACATTGGTTGAACACTGATTGGTTGAAAACTTGGCTAGAACAGGAAAGGGAGAGACAGCTGAGTCAAGCAGAAAAGGCAGAAGCATGAAAAAAATTATAATTTCACTGCCCACTGGTGAAAGTAAACAACTGCAACATGTAGACAGTCAGCAAAGCTGGGTGTGGGCAAATACCCTAGAGGCATCTTTATAGCTTCAGCCCCTGCACATGTATTAGGGTCCACTAGGGTCCCTTTGGCACTATATAAATAAAATTTAATTAATTAAATTGAAAAATTGGGTCCAAGTGACCTAAATTTCATCATCAGACAGTGAGCACCACGGTCCATGCAGATGTCCACATGCCTGCTTATTGTTTTTGACTGTACATCACAACCCATTAACCACATGTGCGCCCCAAGCTTTGGACTTCAAAGGAGTATACCAGGAATAACTGCTCAGCTGTGATGTCTCTAGCTGCCAGTGTCTATATCTGCAACAGAGTATAATCAGGGACTTACAATACAATGCACCAAATACATGTGCACCCTTCAAATGGACTTCAAAGAACTAAAACTGGAATGATTATTCAGCTGTCTTTGTTCATGTCTGCTGTTTGGGAAAACCATGTGGTTCTCTCACAAGTATTTCTTACACACTATGATCTTGCAAATCTTTTGAAAATTCTGCCTGACCAAAAAGTTAAAAAAACAAAACAAAACCCAGATCCAGTTAAAAATAATAACTAATTTTAGCGCTACAATCCAATCCACCTAGTGGATGTTGACAAAGTTCTGGACATCCTGAAAGAAAGGCATTTACATTCTTACAAATAATTTCTGCCAATTGCATTTGGAGGGGGTGCACGAAAATCTCCTGGAGCTGAATAGGGTTGATTGTGTGAATACTAACAGCAGAACTCAGCAAAGACCAGGATTAACATCCCAAGAACAATGTTTCTTTGAAATAATGTTCCCAAGTTTCTAAACATAACAGAAGACTTTGCTGCTATGAGCAAATAAAGTGGAAAAAAACTGAGCATACAGTTAATGAACATTTTGCTGTTATGATGTGTTTGCTACCATTATTTCCAAAAACAAAAAAGACGTGATCGTACAGAAGATATCACCTATCATCTGTGAAAGGTGATATGTTCAAATTTAGTTCAGAAACATTTTAGCATAAGCGAACATCCATAATTGTAAAGCTTATATAAGCCATCTGCATCTACCATCCCTTATTTAGCATTCATATGCACAACTACCAGTAAAGTGATGCTACTTCTTTCTCTCTCTCAGTCTGTAATTAATGTTCTTCGGGGGATGTGTAAATATAGTTGCTCAGTCTTTTAGCCAATTACGCAGAACAAAGACGGTGGATGTCAGCAGAATCCTCAGCGCTCTGGGAGCTCCCAGCACAACCAGGACTGACCTTCAGGCTTTCACTTCTTTGCTGCTCCTTATCAGCACACATTACTTTGTTATTGTCATCCTGGCTCACAGCAGTCTTTCAAGGACAGTTTGGGGTGTGAATCAAACCAGAAACAAACTTTAAAGTTTTTCCAGCATAATTAACTTGCCAAATAAAGTCTGCGACCAATCTTATCAACCCAATGAGAGGATGGTATGTTTTTCTGCTTGTACATGGATTTGATGTGCAGTGAGAGATGATTATTATCTGGCTTGTTACCAAGTAAAATTTACTTACTGTATGATTTCTTAATGAGAAAGATTTACAGTGGTAGTCCTTATAGACCCTTAATTTTATGGATGTTATGGTATGGATGTTTCCACATACATCATTAATAAAATATGCAATTGAAAGTTATTTCAAGCAATTACAGCATAAAAACTGAGTGTCTTTCTCTTTTTTTAATCTCTGGTGGTTAATATTTTCTGTTTTCTCTCCTTCTCTTTCCCTTTCTCTGCCTGACCATATTTTTTTTCATATTTTTTTACTAAATGAATGAAACTTGACATCAATGGCATTATACTCTCTTCAAGGTTTAGGCAGAAACCCTGAAATTAATTTACACACTAAGCCATTTGATAGATTTCACTTGATTCTGTGTTCATACTTATGATGTCCA
Organism: Diplotaxodon limnothrissa; assembly: GCF_057381915.1. Taxonomy (NCBI): domain Eukaryota; kingdom Metazoa; phylum Chordata; class Actinopteri; order Cichliformes; family Cichlidae; genus Diplotaxodon; species Diplotaxodon limnothrissa. The sequence goes on along the minus strand of NC_140606.1, from coordinate 23,835,074 downwards.
GCTTACTCACCATTACCAAAGCCTTGCAAAGGTTCACTATAGCTGCTGGTGTTAGGGCTGCAGAAAGTTGGATAAGTTTGCATTTCTTTTGGAGATGAAAATGCGTATGAGTTAACCATTTCCTTTGAGTCCTAGAAACTCTTCGTTTTAGTTCTTTAACACCATAGCTTGGCCCTTAGTCCAAATGGCTGACTAGGAAAAGCAAACTTCCTTTTTGTTTACTTGCTCAGTCTGTCTCTCCTTGCTTCATGCTACTGTTCTGGTTTCAACTCAAGATTGTGCAAAGGAGACAGCCAATTCTCCAGTGTCCATCTGTATTTATCTTCAGTATCTTCCAAATATACAGTTCTAAACTGAGCTGCCACTGGGTTTCTATCAGTATTAGAAGTCTTGTTTTAACTAATTTCTACAGAGTGATTAGTCCTTAATAAAACCTGCAGTGCACACAAGAGTCTCCGAATTTGTTCTCAGCTGTGTGCAAACAGAATTCTGCTGCATCATCACACAGATCATCTTTCATGTTTTACTTTTAACTTCCCTTTGGTTTCAAGCTCTCTTACATAACATATTCAAATGTCTGTCAATATTAAATAATTAATCAGAAAAATCTGAAGTAACATTAACTTCATGACCATATATATGGATCAGGATTTGACTGGTTCAAGGTTCCTTTATTTGTCATTGTAAAATACAATACTCTGACTTTGCACTGTTACTTAAAAATGGGAACTGGAACTGGGTTATTCATGTTCTTCTTCATATATACACAGATTTCACACAGATTTTCACAGTGGCCACGCTCGTTACTGCAGTTGTGGTCAGCTGGATTGTTTGTTTGTTTTTCTTCAAATTTCCCATTTAATTTCATTTAATTTGCATAATAATTTGCATAATAAGGATAGCTGTACCCAAGGATGCTCTGCTGGACTGAGATCTGGTGACTGTGGAGACCATTGCAGTACAGTGCCTTCTGTCCTCTAATTTTGGTGAGTCAGTGTGAATGTAGCCTGAGGCTACGTCCACACTAATGCGTTTTCGTTTGAAAACGCATCGTTTTTGCTCCGTTTTGGCCTCCCGTCCACGCATACATTTGAAGACGGCGCTTTCCCGTCTCAGGCTACGTCCACACGTACACGGGTATTTTTGAAAACGGAGATTTTCCATTTTCGTTTTAAAAAATAATCCCGTCCACACGTAAATGCAGAAATGAAGGAAAACGCTGCTAGGAACATGCCAAAGCAACAGGTGGCGATATATTCCTAACCATGTAGAAATGTTGGCCAATCAGAAGTCTAGAAGCCTCGGTGGGAAATAGTAAACAAAGCTGGGGCATAGAAGCAGAACCGAGTCGTATGTGTGGAGGGACAGTAACTGTGTGTGTATATGTAAGCATTTAAACACTGCAGAGAGTACAATTAACAGTAACAGTATTGTAGAAATTCATTTCACCGAAACAATGACGTGGCGCACAGTGTGACATCAAAAAAGGCGCACACCTTTGACGCTGCGTTTTCTCCGTTTTTCTCGTCCACACATAAATGCAAAAACTGAGTTTTCAAAAATATCCACCCTGGCCGGTGTTTTTAAAAATCTCCGTTTTCAGTGACTGAAAACGCCGTTTACGTGTGGACGAAAGGTGCAAATGCATAGAAAAATCTGCGTTTTCAAAAATACCCGGGTACGTGTGGACGTAGCCTCCGTTTCCTAGCTGACAGGTGTGGCCCTAGTGTGGTCTTCTGTCGCTGTAATCTGCTTCAAGGTCAGATGTCTTGTGCTTTCAGAGATGCTCTTATGCATAGTAACACAGAGTTGAAGTGATTGACTATTCATATTTTGACAAATGCGCATAAGGTTTTGAGTGGTTGAGTGTCTTTTGCAGAGGTGATTCTATGTTATGAAAACTGTTTTGATTTTTTTGTTTTTGCTTTGAGAAATGCATTAACAGGGGTGATAATGACTTTTCTGCTGTGAGAATTGAGTCGAACCGATTGAGAAAAACTGTAAAAAAGAGAAACACAAATATTTAGGGAAATTCACAAATAAAAATACACAAAAGAGAAAAAAAAAACATGCAAAAAAGAATTTGCTGGGACACTACGGGTGGGGGAAGTTAGTTTATATGCTGACATAACAATAACAATAAGATATACATATGAAATCTACTTTTGTTTCTTTTCACTTGAAAAAACATTTAAATTTAGTGGATGATAATTATATCTGCTTTGAGGCAGTATTTGGTGGAACTTATTCAAATTTGGTCATTACACAGTCTAGCATGGAGTGCTTCTGTTGTAGCTTTTATTTTAGTTGCATTTTTACATAATTTCTGGGTTCAGAAAATATATATATATATATATTTGCTATCACTCTTTCATTTAATTTGCATAATAAGGATAGCTGTACCATTTTAGTAACTGCAAATGCTACAGCAGTGTGTGTGTGTGTGTGTGTGTGTGTGTGTGCGCGCGTGCGCGCGCATGTGTGCGCGTGTGTGCATTATGTATCAGCAAGGGCCTACTTGAGAACAACACACTGAAAAGCAAAAAGACACAAGGACCTTGTCTTCTTGTTGTCACTGCTTTACTTTGCTTTGATCCATTTCTAATTTATCTTCACGACTAAAGATGATTCTACCACGGTGACAAAGAGTCAATGAGCACTACAACAGCTGTACTCCACAGGATCCATTAAAAAAAGTGCTGTGACTTGTGATAAAAAAAAATCAGCCAAGGCGGCTAGAGGTGTGGCTCATTGCCTAGAGGATTTCTGAAAAGTGGGTCACACGTGGGAGGACTGATCCTTTTGTGTGAGGTAAAGAAAATAAAAGGAATCACACCTGCTACAGTATACACATTGGCCATGATGACTCCCTTACTAATGTTGACATAGCACTGGGGGTTGGTGGCCTTGTTTAATTAGATTTAGTCTTGGTTGCACCTAACACGAGGGGGGATGGATGGATGGGCTGAGCAAACAAAGTGGACATTCATCAGTGTTGCCAATCACACCGGATGTGATTAAGTTACGCACCCTGTGGCTGCAGCACTGGGGCTAGCATTACACTAGTCACCAAGGCAAACATAACCACTCTGCACTCAGGCTCAAAGGTCAGAAGGTGTTGGATTGTTTTTACATGAATACCCAAAGAGGTCACATTAACATCTAAGTATTACACTTAGGGTAAATTATCATGCCCAAGTGTCATGACCAAGTCTATATTAAATGGTGAAACCATTAGTAGAGCTTCTGAGCAGTCCTCTTTACGCAGTTAAGCATTTAAAGAAAATTCAATTCTTTGTATGTTTTGTCTTGAAATAAAACTGTCTCTCATGTAGGAAACTCATTTTCAGCATGGTTATTGAAGTGAGCAAACACTGAGCTGAAGCCTTGTATTACTCTTTACTTAAGAAATGTAATTCCATACAATGCAAATTTCTGTCTACAATTGGATTTAACTACATGCTGAATTCTAGTCAAGCAAGGTTTTATGCATATACTGACATTCAGCAAAACATATATCCTTTTGCTTTAACTTAACACTAATTCATGTAGTGGAACTAATTCATTGTCTTTTTATTATGCAGGTTGCTTTTGGCATATGAGGAAAACTGAAGAGCCAAACCCAAACCAAAAACACTGCTTTTCTTTTCCAGTTGTGTGAAGAGTAAACAGGAAGCATGTGGCATGTCAAAAGAAGGGGAGGGGAGGAAGAAGCTTAGAAAGAAAGAAAGAAGGTATAATCTACACATGCTTTTTTCCACTGAAGAGTTTAGAGAAAAACAACAATAACGATGAAGTTGAAGAAAAAATGACAGACATCAAAACTTCCATGGTCACAGAGTATTTTGACAGGCAGCATTTGGTATTCCCGGATGTTTTAAAAATAGTTCTCCAAAGAGGAAGAGAGAAACATGATGTGCAGCATTTTGTCGCTGATTGGTCTGACACATGACACTGAAACATCAGCTCACTTTGAGCAGTGCACCTAACATTAGAATACTTCAGAAGAGCAGTACTGAAGAAACAAAAGATGTTTTAATAAGCTCCATATGGTTTTTCTAACAATGATAGTTGCAGTGTCATAGATCTGCCTGGTGTCTGTATGCAACTTGTTGGCAGACGCTTAAATGACCAACACATATTTGCAAAGAAAAACCCCCCAAAAAGTGTAAGGAACCCAGGCTGCCAGTCTCTCATCGCTTGGCACAGAAACACCATGCAAATTTCATGACCACAGCATGTTGCCGCTGCCAATTCTTTTGCTTTGAGTTGGATTCACTTGTACATTGACAAAAGCCTAAGGCATTCATCTTTTATAATGCTGTTTGGGGTTTTTTTCGGCCTTTATTTGACGTAGTCAATAAAAGATTTAGGGCATTGGTTAATTCTGTGGGTCTAGTCAGGTAGACAGTGCTACAGCTGCTGTTGTGGTGATGAGACCAGCACTGGAGGGATGGAGGGAGGCAGGGTGCAGACTGACAAGCAGACAGACAACCATGGCTGCTAATATAGCAGAGAGGGAGGTGCTGATGGCCTGTTGCCAAGGTGACACGGGCCAGCCGGGTTCTGTCTCATTTGCAGATGCAAACGAGACCTCGCAGCTCCCACAGACGCTCGCTAAGCCTCCTCTGGAGACGCAAACTGAATCCCCTCCTCCCCAGAGAGCTGCTCCTGCATACACCTGAGCTGAGAAGAGAGGGGAGGCACAACTATTTATTTGCTTTTTGCGTTTGCTTGTGATGTGCCGCCTTTGTACCCTGTCTTGCCTCCTTTGGGAAAGAAGAATTGCTCAGAGTTTCTAAGTGTCCAACAACCCCCACAGTGACATCTTCCCTCCTTGTCTCCTCACCCATTCCATTGATTGTCTGTGTTGAATTGGCCTTTTCAGCGAGGGGGATGGATGGCAGCATGCACTGTTGAATAACAGCCCTCAGCCGACGCAGCACTCCACCCCAGCGACAACAAAAAGGCAGACTTCTTTGTTTGGCTGGAGGTAAACAGCTGGGAACAGATGATGCTGGCCCGACTGATTTATGTGGCCACAGCTACTGTGGTGACAAGGTTTTGTTGTGATAGGGACAAATACATGAAGGGAGACAGAGGAGGGATAGGATCCAAGAGAAGTCAAAAAGTCCCTAAATAAATATGTTTTAGAGTATTTTAGACGCTTATTTGTGTGGGATTATTTGGCTGTCTGAGGATGTATTTTAGTATTAGAACATGTAAAATCTCCTGAATTTATGCCTGGCATCCAAATTACTATCCTATTTTAGGACCCATACAATGGAGACTTTTGGAAATGTTGCTGACCCAGACCTTGTTTGAGAACTCTGTGATTGTGTTTTGTGCTAGGATTTATACAGGGAGTGCAGAATTATTAGGCAAGTTGTATTTTTGAGGAATAATTTTATTATTGAACAACAACCATGTTCTCAATGAACCCAAAAAACCCATTAATATCAAAGCTGAATGTTTTTGGAAGTAGTTTTTAGTTTGTTTTTAGTTTTAGCTATTTTAGGGGGATATCTGTGTGTGCAGGTGACTATTACTGTGCATAATTATTAGGCTACTTAACAAAAAACAAATATATACCCATTTCAATTATTTATTTTTACCAGTGAAACCAATATAACATCTCCACATTCACAAATATACATTTCTGACATTCAAAAACAAAACAAAAACAAATCAGCGACCAATATAGCCACCTTTCTTTGCAAGGACACTCAAAAGCCTGCCATCCATGGATTCTGTCAGTGTTTTGATCTGTTCACCATCAACATTGCGTGCAGCAGCAACCACAGCCTCCCAGACACTGTTCAGAGAGGTGTACTGTTTTCCCTCCTTGTAAATCTCACATTTGATGATGGACCACAGGTTCTCAATGGGGTTCAGATCAGGTGAACAAGGAGGCCATGTCATTAGTTTTTCTTCTTTTATACCCTTTCTTGCCAGCCACGCTGTGGAGTACTTGGACGCGTGTGATGGAGCATTGTCCTGCATGAAAATCATGTTTTTCTTGAAGGATGCAGACTTCTTCCTGTACCACTGCTTGAAGAAGGTGTCTTCCAGGAACTGGCAGTAGGACTGGGAGTTGAGCTTGACTCCATCCTCAACCCGAAAAGGCCCCACAAGCTCATCTTTGATGATACCAGCCCAAACCAGTACTCCACCTCCACCTTGCTGGCGTCTGAGTCGGACTGGAGCTCTCTGCCCTTTACCAATCCAGCCACGGGTCCATCCATCTGGCCCATCAAGACTCACTCTCATTTCATCAGTCCATAAAACCTTAGAAAAATCAGTCTTGAGATATTTCTTGGCCCAGTCTTGACGTTTCAGCTTGTGTGTCTTGTTCGGTGGTGGTCGTCTTTCAGCCTTTCTTACCTTGGCCATGTCTCTGAGTATTGCACACCTTGTGCTTTTGGGCACTCCAGTGATGTTGCAGCTCTGAAATATGGCCAAACTGGTGGCAAGTGGCATCTTGGCAGCTGCACGCTTGACTTTTCTCAGTTCATGGGCAGTTATTTTGCGCCTTGGTTTTTCCACACGCTTCTTGCGACCCTGTTGACTATTTTGAATGAAACGCTTGATTGTTCGATGATCACGCTTCAGAAGCTTTGCAATTTTGAGACTGCTGCATCCCTCTGCAAGATATCTCACTATTTTTGACTTTTCTGAGCCTGTCAAGTCCTTCTTTTGACCCATTTTGCCAAAGGAAAGGAAGACCTGGATGGCCGCTAACTTTCTGCTTCTTAATTCAGATAAAACTGAGGTTATTGTACTCGGCCCTGAAAATCTTAGATATATGATATCTAACCAGATTCTTACTCTGGATGGCATTACCTTGGCCTCCAGTAACGCTGTGAGGAACCTTGGAGTCATTTTTGACCAGGACATGTCCTTCAACGCACATATTAAACAAATATGTAAGACTGCGTTCTTCCAAATGCGCAACATCTCTGAAGTTAGAAATATCCTGTCTCAGAGAGACGCTGAAAAACTAGTTCATGCATTTATTACTTCCAGGCTGGACTACTGTAATTCATTATTATCAGGATGTCCAAAAAACTCACTGAAAAGCCTTCAGCTAATCCAAAATGCTGCAGCAAGAGTACTGACAGGGACTAGAAAGAGAGAGCATATTTCTCCTGTTTTGGCTTCCCTTCATTGGCTTCCTGTTAAATCCAGAATTGAATTCAAAATCCTGCTCCTCACATACAAGGTCTTAAATAATCAGGCCCCATCTTATCTTAATGACCTTGTAGTACCATATCACCCTATTAGAGCACTTCGCTCTCGCTCTGCAGGCCTACTTGTTGTTCCTAGAGTATTTAAAAGTAGAATGGGAGGCAGAGCCTTCAGTTTTCAGGCCCCTCTTCTGTGGAACCAGCTTCCAGTTTGGATTCAGGAGACAGACACTATCTCTACTTTTAAGATTAAGCTTAAAACTTTCCTTTTTGCTAAAGCATATAGTTAGGGCTGGACCAGGTGACCCTGAATCCTCCCTTAGTTATGCTGCAATAGACATAGGCTGCCGGGGGATTCCCATGATGCATTGAGTTTTTCCTTTCCAGTCACCTTTCTCACTCACTATGTATTAACAGACCTCTCTGCATTGAATCATATCTGTTATTTACCTCTGTCTCTCTTCCACGGCATGTCTTTATCCTGTTTTCCTTCTCCCACCCCAACCGGTTGCAGCAGATGGCCGCCCCTCCCTGAGCCTGGTTCTGCTGGAGGTCTCTTCCTGTTAAAAGGGAGTTTTTCCTTCCCACTGTCGCCAAAGTTCTTGCTCATAGGGGGTCATATGATTGTTGGGTTTTTCTCTGTACCTATGAAGCGCCTTGAGGCGACTTTTGTTGTGATTTGGCGCTATATAAATAAAATTGAATTGAATTGAATTGAATTGAAAAGTTGCCTAATAATTATGCACACCTGATATAGGGTGTTGATGTCATTAGACCACACCCCTTCTCATTACAAAGATGCACATCACCTAATATGCTTAATTGGTAGTAGGCTTTCGAGCCTATACAGCTTGGAGTAAGACAACATGCATGAAGAGGATGATGTGGGCAAAATACTCATTTGCCTAATAATTCTGCACTCCCTGTAGTCCTGCATTGGTGTCCAGTCGTGTAGCTCTTTGGTTACCCAGAGATAGGGATTGTGGGAGTTCAAGCAGTTCTAGAGAGATGTACTTCCGTGCAGTCCTCTAAAAAGCCTGACTACAATGAAGCTATTTGTAGCTAGAATGCTGACCGATTAAAAAATTTTGCTTAACAAAGAAAGCAAACAGTTCACCATGAAGAGGAAGACAACCCCAGAAAACATCAAAGATCAAAAAAGCACACTGAAAGAACAGACAATGGTTGGAGCAGACAGTTTTCATTGTTTGTCACACTCAGTTTCACTTAACGCCGAAGATGTTTTTTGCATAATATGACCTCCATCTTCTCCAATGAGCTAAGTCAAAAAACGAACAACATCACTTACATGAACACAGCTCATTGGTTAGCTTTCCCCATAGACTGTATAGAAAAGATTGGCTCAGTCACCGAGATGCCACTTTTTGGTCTCTGAAGTAATTTTTGTTGCTGTTTGTTTTTGGATGAGAGAAGTGATCACATTTGGATGAGAGGGCAGAGAGCAACTAGTATTGGCAAGCTTTGTTAGGAAGCTCTATCCATAAAGTGTCCAATTGCAATACAGATAGATCTGCATCTGCTAATTAGTGCTAAATAAAAGACTAATAAAATGCTAGATTTTTACACATCAAAACTTAAAGGAAGAGCTTGTCGGACTGCATTTTGGAAACACATTCATGTGGACATAGCACAGCTTGTAACACTGGGTCCTCAACATAACTGACTGGTGTTTCAGACTTGAAAAAGGGTCATTCAAACATATGAACTGTAGCAATTTAAAAAATGAATTAAAAATAAAGTAGCAACAAAATATAAATACTACATTCAAGCTTATTATATCAACTAACAATCAATCGCCAAAACTGCATTATTATGTGCTGCGATTTGATCATTTGGAGGTACAGCATACAAGGCAACCGTAATGAAACTGCCACTACAAGTGTGGCTGACACACACTTATGAGAAACACCACATATGCCACGCAGACCAAATCCTGAATGGTTAAATGGTCATGAATAATTAGGGCATTCTCTCACTGAGCAGATGTCTCTTTTTGCAGAGTGCTCCTTACAAGAATGAATGGCAGTGTGAGATAAGCCTGGTGGAGAAACAGAGTGGGGGTCTTATTTGATAGAAGAGGACAAGAGAAGAAGATTGGATCGTGTGGCCTGAAATACAGTATAACACGTGTGCACAATCACACACGTGCATATATAATACCAACTCTCACAATACCCTGTAAGTGCTGATCAATGCCTCAGTCCCACTGACCCTCCCTTAAAATACACAACACCAACAATGACATTATTTGTGAGTGTACTTAAGTGTGGAGGGACTGCACTGACGAAGGCTTACTTCAGCTACATAGTCAGCATGTCAGTCAACCTAAAATTACCCACGTTGCCCTTCAAATATTGATAGAATAATCACCATCTCTCCAATACACAGGGGCATATCTTCAAAAAATGTTCTTTTTTTTTTTAAAGATTGCATCTCTTTCTGCAATGCTTGTTCTTTAGTACAAAGATACCTTAGTCTATTCATTGGCTTTGCTTGTTTCCTCACATGTTAAGTTGTTGCATCACACCCTGATCACGCTGTAAAAGTTGTGTGGTCGTCTCTCAAAGAGAGGGGACTATCACAGAACGTGGATAAACCCGTAATTGACAAGGATATTAAGTGAAGTGGATAGAGAGGATATAACAAAAGGGCTGTGTGAAAGCTAAGCCAGGGAATACAGTTTTCATGATGCATTTTTTCCACTTTTTTCCGCTTTTGCTCCTACAATAATCACTCACAATGTTATCAGTGTCTACTTTCCCCCTGTAACCTGGCATCTGGTCGTTTGGCTATTTTAGTGCTCAGCTGATTCTGCTCAAGTCCAGTCCTCCATATTTAGTTTACCCTGAGCTGATTTCACTGATGAATTTTCTCCAGTTTGGAAAAATCTGCTCTGGACATTTAGGACATGTAGCTCACAGCAGGAAATAGGGAGCAACACACATGATATCGCGTCACTACTGGTACAGTAACTACACAGGACAGCTACCTAAAAGATTCCCATACTAGTGCAATCTGTCATCATGCAGACTTTTTACTAGGGTGTTGGCAGTTTAAACCTGGCTAATGTATGAGATGACTACACTGGACTGTTGCTGTCTCACCTGTTCCTCTCTCATGTCATGTCTAGAAAAATCCAGAGCTGAAGCAGGCGACTCCCTTGTAGCTAGTCTTACAGTCTAGTCCTGGACACAGAGTGTCTCGGGATCAAGTAAAAATAGAACCATGTATTTCACATTCTTAATCATGGTTGGAAAACTTACAGAACTCTGAAAAAGAGGTGTTGTGAATGCAGTTGCAAAAGCTTAGCTTTGCAGGACTTGTTTTGGATGTGGTCAGAGCAGAAACAGAAATAATCTCTTTATTTCCAAATAGAGCAGGGAAGTCTGATCACATGTGGCTGCCTGGTTATATTGGCCCAGTGTAAATCCAGTGTGAGAGGTATTATAAAATGCCAAAGCAGAACAATATGGAACAATGACCCAGGCGATTGGGGTCCATGCCCATGCAAAGACAAATTTTAACACTCATTTACTGTTTTTAGATATACTTGGATTAGTTTTTTCTTCTTCTTCTATTTTAACACTTTCACAAGTGGTATGTAGGTATGTTTATATGAATGGATTAACCTTCACAACCTAGCCACTCTTGATGAAATCTAAGATGACAAGCTTTGTAACTCTTTATATGTGGAGTGTTTCTTAAGCTTACCTGCTTAACATCACAATAGTCTGATTGGTTTGTGAAGTAACATAAATTAAGGGCTTGCAGGAATAACGCCAATGAGGTAAATTAAGAATGGCAGATTGGTCAACACCTCTTAAATTGATGCTCAATGACCATATGTATTTTTAAAGTCATAGACCAATGGTTTCATAATGGTAAATGCACTACCAACAACTAAAGGTCATGCAATGAAGGGAGTATATTCAGCAGTCTGGCACACTGATTCAGCTCAACTGACTATGCACATAGTCAGTCGTTATAGCTGTCAACAGCCTGAAAAATGACTGTGATGGCCTGAGTACAGGCTCAAGTGATCGCCACCATTCCATCGTAGTTACAGTGTATATTCAGGCTCACACCTATACATGTCTGCTAAGGAAAGCAAGTGAGACATCAATAAATAGATTAGTCTCTGTGGAATCAATTAAAAGCTGGGGGGGGGGGGGGGGGGGGGGGGGGCTGTGTGACTTAAGAAATGGAAACAATACCTGGTTGTTTTGAGGGAGGTGAGGTGAAATTACAGAGATGGAGATTTTACATGATCAATGGTTAACAAACAATTTAGCACTTGAAGTTTATTGATTTCAACAACTTCCTGTGCATGCTGCAGAGATTGTGAAAAGCCTTGAAGGGTCTAGGTATGCCTGTATTATGAACAGAACAAAGAAATGAGTCAGAAGTAGACACTAACAAAGACTCATCAGCTATGCTGTGAGGAGTTTTTTCCCCCTGTGCTTAACTCAGTTGAACCAAGAAAGCTGCTTCCCCATTGCTGCAAAAACCCCTATAGAAAGTGAATCATGTGCCTATTTTGGAGATGAAATTGTTTGACAGTGAAACAGCTTAATGTCAAAAACATTTGGGTTTGTCATAGTAAAGTTGCTGTCTAGATAAAAGAAAAGTATTTTGTGGCTACAGACTTCATTTTGATTTCTGTCAAATGCTGCTTTCCTGTCATCTCAGTAGTCTATAGAAACTGTCACTCTATCAGTCACATAAAGCCTGATGTCTGAACAAGGGAATAACTCAGACACTCTCTCAAAGCTTCAGCCACATAACAAATAACAGGTAGCCTGTAAATCCAGACAACTATGACTGATTCTGCACTACCTTTCTCGTGTTCATGACTCATATATATCACAAGTCAAACAGTCTTGTGGTCACGCCTTGATAACTGGTGGCAGGGGAGTTATGTTTGTCAGCCTGGTGAAAGCAGAATCCATCAAGCACCACCAAATAGGCAGTCGTATTTGTACATGTGTTGTGTGTGAGGAAATGTGTGTTCTGATCGCCACATTGCCAGGAAATCCCAACAGGAGGCAGCCTGTGGCATCTCATCCTATTTCCGAGATACTATCACTGGCTTTTTGGTCAGGTATGAAAATGAGCTACGCTCCTATGGTAGTCAAATGAGGACATCTCTGTCAAATCTGGATCATTAAACCTATTGTTATATTTTCTCATGTAGGCTAAATATGCAGTGCTGTTGGCATAGTTCCGTGTTTATCAAAATTTAGAAGACAACAGCACTATTGTAGTGGAGCTTTTTTTTTTTTTACCGCTTATCAACAGTGTTGTTTAGTTAGTGTAGGTGTTTCAGTACCTCGTGGCAAAATGGCACATCGCAGCAGCAGAGTGATCACAGGTTTGTATTCATTTATTTATTTATTTCATATATATAAGAGGCGTTACTAAGGCTGTCTTGGGAATGGCTTCTACTTAGTCTTCCCCTTGGCAGAAATGGCAAACTGACCTCATGTCACTATTTTTGAATAAACCTCACACCTCCCAAAATGCACAGGGAGGTGTGAAGTCATTTCATCTTCTGCTCAGTATTTTTCTTATTTCTCTGAAAGCTGGAACAAACAGTAAAAATGGGAAACTATGAAGTAGAAAGCATTTGTTCTTGCATAACCACTTACTGACTGCTGCCCATTCTGGTTTAGTAAAGATTTTGCTTTCACTTAGGGGTGCTGAGATTTGTAGAATGAGATCTGTTGTCCAGCAATCATTCACCTCCAGCAACTAGACTTCAAAGTCTGTTTACAGTTTTTGAAATAGGTTTCAGAAAGTCTTTAAAGTCAGAGTTAGTTGGGGCTCAAGTGTACAAGTGCAAAGGTCTTTTTAAAGAAAAGTGCACTTACCAGACCTTTATCCTCATCTCTGTTTGATGCTAGATGCTCAAGGCTATTGGTCATTACTACAATAAAACAGCCATACCTCTGGCAAAACTGCTGGAATTCTGTTACAGTGGGTATTTTTTAATCTGTCCACTGGGATCAAATAGTCTAGTAGTGCTGTGTACTGCTTAAAGTTGTCACTATGATTCAATTGATTTGATTTCAGCAACCACAACCAAAACAAGCTTTCACACTTCTCACAGCTACTGGCTGGCTGTGCAGTTTTAAATACTGTAACTATATTTTAATTTCCCTCCTTTGTTAGCTTACTTTTCTTAAAGGGCAACATAACAAATGCCCTTAAGGACTCTCAGAAATTTGGCTTCCCAAGGTGTGCCTTTTTCTGTCCCGGTCCCTTTTCCCAGAAGAAAAAGAGCTTTCATACTGAAGTGTTTGAAGCATCACATTGGATGTTCACTGGAAGTTACCGTATTCTTTCAGTTGATGCACTTGCAGATTGCATGGGAGTCTTCTAGCCTTCCTTCTCTCACCCGCAACCGGTCGCAGCAGTTGGCCGCTCCTCCCTGAGCCTGGTTCTGCCAGAAGTTTTTTCCGGTTAAACAGGGGTTTTTCCTTCCCACTGTCGCCAAAGTGCTTGCTCATAGGGGGTCATATGATTGTTGGGTTTTTTTTCTCTGTATGTAATATTGTAGGGCCTATCTTACAATATAAAGCACCTTGAGGCGACTGTTGTGATTTGGCGCTATAGAAATGAAATTGAATTGAACTGAACTGAATTGAGAACACTGGGAGTACAAGTCAGAATGTTACATTTCAAAATACAGACAAACCTCACTTGCAAACAAAGCACCGAATGCTCATGACTGAGACATCAATTTTAATAACAAATACAGTACACAAAAGGCTTTAGAATTAACAGCACTTTTTTCATGTTAAACAGTTGTTCATTGTCTGCCTCCCAGGGGAGTGTCATCTGTAAAACCTAATTCATTGGATACCCTTTTGTAATTTAAAAGCAGTAACTATTATGTGATTCTTTTCTCTTTTTTTCCCTTTTGTTTGCACATGGTTTTCTGAACATGCCTGACTGACAGGATGCGATCTTTTTAAAATTGCACAATCCAAAAGTTTTAACTGGAAAGCTCCTGCTTGTGTAATGTGCTCTTTTTTTGGAAAAATGCAAAACGAAAGCTTTGTGAACTGTGTTTTACTTTGAGAGGAGTGCACTGGAGAATGTTTTTTAACAGTGTTCACTTGTGCTTGCTCGAGTCCCATGCTGTTTTCTTCCCTGACTAACAACATGCAGCAGGGTGGAGGTCAAGACAGAGGCTGTAGATAAGAAGGACAGCAGAGAGGAGGGAGAACGGAGGAGGGAGAGAAGGGCGTACTCCCTGACCGCACAGCACAATGTCTTATCTTGTCCTCTGTCCTCCCTGTCGTTATCTCCTGCACACGGACGTGGAGACTGTACACAGCTGACAACAGAACTGGAAATAAGAATAACAATTTATACAAATAAAAGTGTTGAATCAGTTATACCTAAAAACCTGTGTTTCATTTGTAAACGAAATAAATCATATGAAGGTAAACATAAAATATGCAACAAATAACTGAGTATGCTGCTGCTAAGTTATAAGAAAAATGCATGACATGATTTAGCCAACAGCAAAAATATAGAATGAGTTTTTTCAGAAAGTATTAAAAGTATAAAATATTGTGTAATATCTATAATAGTAAGCAATCCCAATTACTCAGAGCATGACATTCAGCTTCCTCAAATTTAGACACTAGTTTAAGAACTATTACATGTAAACACACTTGAAACACTTAATTGCAAATTCAGTTCAGACTCTTGTCTTGCTCATGGAGCCATTTCCTGCCCCTTTTTGTGCCACTGATTTTAGTCACGTGACATTCTTGCTGTTAGAACAGGAAATAAACACACTGGCGCTCCGATGTTACTCAGTGTCCCAGATTACCCAAATTCACCCTCAACGTTGTTGTGTTGACCTGTGTTGATCCTTGCTGGTGATATTTGCTATATACTAAGGATAAAGTCATTTTACCTTATATAAGAATGCAGTTAGCTTATTATATGGCACTAGCTTCTTTGAAAGCTTTGAAAAAGCCAACTCGGTACGGTTACTGCTGCAATAGTGAGTTTGTGCTGTTTATTTTGTTTTTGGTTGTTTTTAAAATTGCATCAACCTCCAATGTTTCACATGGAGATTACAGGGAGTATGGGCCTCATTAGAACCCAGGTCACGCTGGTTCAGCATCTGGAGAAATCCATAGCTCAGTAGATTCTGCTGGGTCTATTAGTGGTTGGTAAGTTATAACTTGACATTTAATAAATAGCCGGTTCCAAGAATGACAGGCCAGCACAAATTCAAATCTACTAAAACTGACCTCAAAAGCCAATTTACAATCCACTGAGAGATTCACTTGGAATTAAATTATGCATCTTTCTGTTCTGCTTTGACTGTGACTGTATAACTTATACCTAATTTAAAAATGTACAATGCACACTTTACCAATCATAAAAGAAAATGTGTGTCTTACATTGGATGGATGTTATGAATGTTTGAAGGTGGCATTTTGGTTTTTATTGCACATCTTCTGTTTTTGATTCATGGTTTCAAACAGTAATATCCAGGGATGAGCCCAGAGTGGATCTTGGATAAGCCTCTCGCCCTTGGCTTAGGTCCCCACCCCCATCTCACTAGTGCTCTCTCTCTCACTCTCTATCTATCATTCTCTCTCTCTCTCTCTCTCTCTCTCTCTGAAACACACACATGCAAGAACTCCAAAAGCACTACAGACACTCTTTGCCAATTTAATAAAGAGAGACTTTGTCATGCGTATCTCCCCCACAGCTTCCTGGCCAGAGTGACAACAGTGTGGGTGAGTGGAAAAACAGGAAGAGGACAGGCGGACTATAGGCAGCACTAGTGGGCAGAGGACTGGTGTGTGTGTGTGTGTGTGTGTGTGTGTATCTCTGCTAAAGCTTTGCGCATATGTGTTAACCCACTAAGACATGTGCTCACCAGGACATTGCTCAACATTTCGAGGTAATCATGGTGCACACAGATAGGCTTCTCAATCAGGAAGGACAACTTGTTGTTTCCTGATGGGGACATCTTGCTGTCAGCGCCCGTGCAGGATAGTGATATGGTTCTACCATTAACAGACCTCATGATGGGAAGACCAATGGACAAAGGCCACGGGGGTGGGGGGACTTCAGCCAGGCAGAGAGCTTTTTAGAGAACTCAAAAATGCATGATTTGTGTTTTCTTGGTAGTACAGCGTGACACTTGTCCAGGTCACCCTCGTAAATGAGATTTCAAATCTCAATAGGTCTTTCCTAGTTAAATAAAGTAATCATTTAAACTTGAATGTTACCTCTGGAGGATGCATGTCTCTGAGAATGTACAGATCCCTCAACTATTATCAAATAGACTTTAAGTGCAACACTGTGCCTTTTAGAAATTGGTTGCACTTTTGCCACCACCCCTGAGACTGGAGGTAGCTCATTCTACCTTGTTTTTAGCAGCTAAACAGTGCACCACTGTAATTCTGCAATATGTTTCCTATTCACTTTCCCTCCTAATTATTTTCTGCTGTCAGTGATGTTGTAACCAACTGCTTGAATACTAACTGGGTGTCCAAACAGATTTCTGCTGTGAGTGAGTCATTTGGTAAATATAGGGAATGACAGCACTGACTTTCAATTTGGGCTCAGCTGTTTAGCAGTCTAGTTGGAACACACAAACACATGGACATGATGACAGGCGCACACGCACGCACACAGCTGTCAGTGGTTTGGGTGTTCAGACAAGATATTTGAATTCTGCAGTGCATACATGTAGGAGATGAAATTGCAGCAGGCTAACATGGCGTGACATGGAGCCTTGCTTTGAAAATAGGTCATTTCATAGGTCGTACAGTGTTTGCACTGCCTCAAGTGTTATTGCAGCAATGTATCAGCGGACGAAACCTGCTTTCGCTCGACAGTTATGGAGGCTCCAGAGATGGTAAAGAGAAAAATGAAATTATGCCCCAAACAATCCATATTTTTACTGTGCAAAAAGGTTAGTGACTAGTGTTTTTGTTTGAGTTGCAGTCAAAACCGTCACATAGCTTGCTGTCATATTTATACCTTGAGATTTATTTTGGAGAAGTGAATAAAGCCCACCTCCAATCCCCCTGTCTGACGTAAATACATGTCTGTTTACTGTGGAGGTGTGTGAGAAAGATACAGACAGAAAGGCCACAAGTATCTGTGCACGCAAGTGTGCACAGTCTTCCCCTGTGTGCGCCTTGTTTGTTTGTGGAGGGGAAAAGTGTCAATGGGTGCTTTAGCCCCACCGCAAACCTGACTCCTCATGACATCTGTGAGTCAATTAGCTGACTGAAGAGAAAACATCCCTGCCCCCTCTATCCCACACCCTCCCTTCCTTCTGTGTATCCCTTCCTCCACCAAAGAACTCTAACCAACCAGCCTTCCAGTGTAGGTAGCATAGCAGCTCCTGTCTGCCCTGGCTGGTGGGAGGCACTGGGGGAGGGGTGCTACTCAGGGCTTGGGTTATGAGGGTGGTGGGGGGTGATGAGGTTGGATGTCAAGAATGTGGCTCATGGTCTGCTCTTTTGTGTGCTTTGTGCAAGATGAATAGGCCTATGGCAGGCTGGGGTACAAGCTAGCCAGAGTTCCCTGTTGGCTTGTGTTTTAGAAAAGCCTGAAGGCCCTGGCCTGGCCTCTTGAAACAAGACAGACAGATAATAAGAGCTGCTGGGTGAACAACTTAAATCCCCACTATTTAGATGTAACTATTTCAAAGTATTTCCTACATGGCTCATTCTTGTCTCAATATTGCATATAGCTTCATTATATCCCTCTCTTCTCCTCTGTGCATGTCTATCTCTCTGGCCATGCCTCCCAGAGCCCCCTATCAGGATAGTTATTGTTTGCTAAGCTGGTGTGGGGCTCTTCTTTTTTGTGCCTGGTGCATCCCATATTCCCGTCCCCACTCGTCCCCAACGCCCTCCACGTCCTCAGGCTACTGCTATGGAAATATGCTTCAGTCACATTGCTAATTATTTAAGAGTCGTCACCTCATTAACAGTGCTGGGAGATAATGAATGATTAATAGGTCATTCTTCACATCATCACTGTGTTCTCCCAGTGTCTCCCACTCCTTTTTTCCCTTCCATAATAGCTATGTGTTTTACAGATTGTGCTGGCTCTTGTTGTTCATTTATCCTCTATCCCTCTACTGTACATGCGCATGTGTTCCTAGAGGTAACTGGAAACGTCAGCAGTGGCTGTGAGGCAGGAAGCGTGGTGAAGAGGACATAATTAGTGTTTGGTACAACAATGATCCCTAAGGCTAGTAAGTACCGAAGAATGATGTAGGCTGGAAATGCAGACAGAGCCGGTGTTGTGGTGATGGCTGTAAATGACTGACATTGCCATTTCCTGGTACCATGAAACTGACTTCCCTCATATTTGCATAGGTTGTGTGAAGCAATCATTGGAGAGTTTGCTAACATGATTATTAAGCTGGGTATTCTCAACTATAGACATTAAGGTTTTGCAGTGGTACCTTAGATCAATGTTTGTCTCAGTGCATTCCAAAGTAGTCGGCCTAGCTTTAATCAAATTAGATTTTTCTGTGACGCAGTAATTGCTGTTTTATTATGTTGCTCATGTTACATAATTTCAATTATCTGTACAATGGATAGAAGAATAAAAAAGTAATCAAGCGTGTCCTTTCCCCGTGTATATGCTCTACAGTTAGCTGACTTAATTTCCTGTGGTGGGGGCAGGGAAATACTGAAACTTATTTTTTTTTATTTGTGGAGATATCAACATAAATGTTTTATTTAATTTTTATCGCAAAAAGCGAGACAATAACATGATATCAGAAACACCTATCTCCTGGTGCTAACACAGAGCACCTGAATAGACAACATACAGCTAACACACAGCTAGTGGCCTGTACAGGAACCCCAGACCTAGAATGAGCTGAGTTTATGCCAAGCAGCCAAAACCTAATTTTCAAAGGGTGTGCACTCCACACTGTATATAAATGCCACTTGTTTTGCACATATTCAACTCTGTATATTTTATATATTTTATTATTATTATTATTATTTTATTTTATTTTTTTACTATTTAATTTGTAAAAATGTGTATACACACACACACACACACACACACACACACACACACACACACACACACGTAGGAAAATATTTAGTATACACATCCAGAAATGCATACACTATTATATATTGTACATATATTTATTAGTTTCAGGTTGGCCATTCTTGTATTTTTCTCGTTTGTGTTGTTGTGTTTGCACATCTCTGTTGCTTGTGGGGCTCGCACACAAGAATTTCACTCGCATGTGCTGTGCCAGTGTGCCTGCACATGTGATGTGACAATAAAAAGTGATTTGATTTGATTTGATTTAATATGTGCAGTGACGCTTGCAACACAGGAGCCTCCATTTCTACTTGTACTCATTTCTACAGTAGAATCTATCCAGCCATGACATTTTTTTCTCTGGTAAGTGTGCTCTGGGGTGGTTTTCACCAACTTTTCTGCCACCTTTTCAATAAATAATAAAAGAAGGATGTTTTGTGCCCTGTTGCAAAATACTGAAAAAGTAATGTGCGATGAAAGGTGTTGTGAATTACTTTCTATGGGGAATAAATAAATAATGCAATATATTTTTTAAAAATACATTACTTATATCTAATATCTTTTTTGGTTTTTACTTTCTCAGTTAGCAGTTTTGCCTGGCCACATCCTGTGTCTTAAGGCCACTCTAGGCGTTGTCATATGAATTGTAATTCGACTACATGTAAAAGTGAAAGAAGTCATATATTTTCCTAATGTTGAAACTTTCAGTGAGCTGTGAAAAGCTTGTTGGCACAGAGAGGAGTGGCATTAGAGATTGGAGGATAATGGCAAATAGGGATAAACATGCACATCTTTGGATGTTCTCTCCTCTAAAGCAAACAAAGTGGTGGATTTGAATTTCATAAAGCTTCGCCTTTTTGTGTGACTGAAATCATGATCAATCATTCTTGCTGGAGGTGCTGGCATGCATGATTTAATCAGGAAAAAGGCACGACTTAGTGATGTCCAGGAATAGAATCTAGACAAACAATGGAAAAAGAAATGTATGCATGATACAGGATGTTTCATTTCCATTTCTTCACCTAGTTATACTGGCATCATTCCTCTTTTTTTCCATGTTTAATATGTTAACACCCTCATTGGCTAACCAGGCACTCTGTGGTTGGTCATACTGGTCAGAACACTATAAAAATTTCAACATGTTAATCTCTCTGTTGGGATGTTGAGAGCTACCCTAGATACACTGCAAGACAAGATGTGACATAAAAACCACTGTCATGACACCCATTTTTGCCATAATCAGGGTAAACTTCAATTTGAACCCAGTATAGTAGCTGTGTGAGAAATAACAAGGGCTTTCACACATGTTCACACCCCACTTTACTGTCACTCCACTAAAATAAATTCTAAAATAAATGTGGCATGATTTTCTGTTCTAGAAATGAGCAATTTCTGGAATCCCCCTTCCTCCTCCACCTTTCTGACTTTAGAAGAGCTGCTTACAACAATTTCTGGAGCTTTCCAAAAACAACACCAACAAGCATGGTTACTTGAAGCAATGATTTTGAAACACTATGAATGCATTCCTGTGGAGACTGTGTGCACCATTAATGTTGAATTGGCTCTGAATAGCCTAAAGCATTTTTGCCTTCCAATTTGGCTGGACAGCAGTTGCGTATAGTTTGGAAACCGACTTTGATTATGTGGCCACGTAGACGAAATTTGTATTTTCTTAAAGCAATCAGTATGACACAAACAGAGCAGAAAGGAAACCCTGGCTGCTCTGAAATATAATCATTTAACTTCACAGGGAGCAGTTACAAAAGTTGTTGGAAAGCCCCCCCCTTGCCAAATCCTTACTTTCACTCATGCCTCTCACCCCCACTTGTGACTGCAGGCCCATGAATGCAGTTACCAGTCGCCCCCCCACCGCAAGGTCTCGTATCCACTTCTTCACTATTTGTTTGAGTCCGACCCTCCCCCACTCCTTATCCGTTAGCCTTGACTCAGGCTTATTACCCTCTCTCAGCTGCTTGGCTGAACAGTGACTGTTGATTAGTGGTTGAGATGGAGAAGGAAGCCTTCAGAGTATTTATAGAGACTCACTCATTTACCAGAACAATAACAACCCTCCCCCACAGCAAGTGAAAGAGAGCAAGAGAGAAACTGACAAACTGATTTTTTGGTTTCACATCTCATGGGAAATAAACATAACAGGACACACTTTGTCCCATTGAATGAAGTGGCAGTGCATTAATGTTATAGAGTTGCGGCCTTGAAACTGTAAGCTAACTGTAGACTGAAATGGGATAATAGAGTGTACACTTCATAGATTATTGATGGCTTTACTCTGAATCTAGAGCAAAAGCTTCTGGGGTGTTTTAAAAGTATAATATCCATTTACATTTTATGTCTTTGGCAATTACGTTAGTCCTGATGCTCTTCAGTGTGCACAACTGTAAATGCTGAAGTCCATATATACAATGTCCTTAAACACCTATGGTAATTGTTTCAATTTAATTTTTTAGAACACATAAAGTGAATACCTGTTTTATGTCAGGGTTGGACAGTTACAAGACTGTACTGTATGACAAGAAGGGTTCCTAAGAAATGTAATGGTGCACATGAAACACGTTTATTTAAAGGATATGAGAGCATTTCCTGATTGCTCAGTGACATATGGTAGTGTTATGTAAACTACAGATACAAGCCTCTATACAACGCTTAGACAGCCAGTCAATCCTGGCAGAGACACTGCAGGGAGGATTAGTCAGGTAGGCAGGATTGACTCAGCTGGTTTTAGATCTGAAGCTATTACTTGATGGTGACAGAGATTAAAGATGACTTAGGTGAGTGGTTCAGCATCCACTGGCAGATGACTACTGCAGCTTGACGAGAAGGCTCTTCTAGTTCTTCATAAGCCATTACAAGTTACTTATTTAAGCCAGCAAAACCTAAGAAATGTAGCTTCTTTAGAGTCTGTTTCTCTAGTTACCTGTCTGCATTTAAAATGAGTAATATTATGGTTTACTCAGAGGGTGTGGTGTAAAGCATTGCAAGTATACACTTCTACATTTATTGGGTTTACTATTCGAAATTGAGATACTGCACGCAAACTGTGCAGTCTGCATGCAGTGCTCACGTTCAGCTGACAAAGATGAAGAACATGTACCATATATTCGTATCCATCTGGATTTCCAGACAACCAGAAAATAACCTCCCTAACCTTAATCAAATGAGTCGGAAATTGTTTGGGGTTAAAGCAATGACAAGGCTTGTGGCAATGGCAAAACCTATTTAGGGACTATCTTGCCTAACAAAAGGATATGCTGAATCACTGTCAGAGGAATATCTTGTCCCATCATTTCCTTGTTCACATGTTGTTGGTGTGGTTTCTTTTTCCATAGAAAGCCTTTAGAACCAAAGACAAAGTTGGTACCCAGTGCAGCACTTAGCAGGAAATTCCTCTGTGTAGTGCCACTGCTTCAAAGACGGTTGGAGCAAAGGCACCCGTGGAGGTTCAGGAGGAATGAACACTGGCTTCTGCAGTCAGTCTGTAGGCTCCCTTGAAGACGCACGGATGGCACGGATATGGCAGCTTTTCTCTCATCTTGCTGGCCAGCTTCATAACAGCTACAAAGTTTGCTTGAATTGGCGCAGTCACGTGAGCCAGTGGAAATTACATGCAGAGTGCCTAGGCAGATGATGCCTAGAAATAGAGCAGAGTCTCTTGGAAGACAGCTTTCCCAAGTCAATAAAGTACCAGCTTTGTGCCACTCAAAAATATGTGACTTTTACATGTTCCTTACGACTTAATTGAGACTAGACAGCACATTTCGAGAAACAGCTGTTTTTTGTTCTCTCTCAAGCTGCATCATGGATTGTTTCACAATTTCATGCTTAGAATTCTTCAACAATGAAACATGTTGCCTATTTTTATAACTGATTATGCACAAGCACTGAACGACTGGACGGTTCTCATTTAATTACTATGCTCACAAGCAATGCAATACAATGGATGCCGATATTGTCATCAGTGCATGTAGAAAGACCGTTTGAAATGCACAGGAAGAATATTAAAATCATATGATTACATCGATATGTTTGTGTGTGTGGGTTTGCTTTCTTTCTTTCTTTCTGTCATACTTTTATCTAAACAAAAAGAAAAAGTTAAAAAGATAAATGTCATCAACGGTGGTAAGGATGAGGAATATAACAAATGGAGTTTGGGTTAAGTGAAGCAGTGAAGTGAAGTTAAGTGAACAGTGACATTTTCATGATTTTTCTTCTGTACACCACTTCCGTTAAAGGGGTTTAACACAAAATATGACAATAACAATTTAGAAATTACAGACTTTTTTGTTGCTTGGTAGCTGTATGGATGATGTCAAGTAAAAAAGATTTATTAGAGAGATGCAGAAACTTGGACAAAGCACCTTTGAAGCATCTAGCTGATTCAAGTAAACTCTTGAGGAGGTGGACATGTCGTTGAAGGAATTCCTTCATAAATGTAATCACGAAGATGCAAACCACCAGTAACAATGAGTGAGATTTCACTAGAAAACTATACCAGCATTGGACAAATTAAGCTGAATAACTGGTACCAGATTGGAAGACAGTAGAGAGAAACAGAAAGAGCTCATATGTACCACATCACCTGGCATGGGTAGCTACCTGCCAATAGAAGTGAGTCACTGTTTACTGATGAAGCGATAGCTGAAAGAAGCAGCATGGTAAATTATGAAGCACATGGGGCTATATTTCTGCTCAGATTCAGTCAATGACCTACAACATATAGAAAAGCATCCCAAAAGCTTCCTAAGGCAAATAAAATGAATGTTACAGTTCGTCAGCACAACTGGACTTCCTTTTCAATTGCTAAAGCCAAAGTAATGGCAGAAAACACCACAAACAAGCAGAAGCTAGATAAGAATATCAATTGATGAAAGTAGCATTTATTAATGTCCATGAGTTCTGAATTTCAGCCATCACGTACTGCATTTGAGAGCATTTGAATCCATGTACTATGCTATTTTTATATCTTGATATATTGCTTTTTGGGTCAGGAAAAACAGAGTAACTATGTAAAAATGCCTGTGATTCCAAAATTGGTTAGTGCAATATTTCTGAAAGTCTACATTTCACTTACATTTTGAATGCCTCGTTTCAGACCCACTACGGTGGTGCACAGAGGTAACATTATGAAAATTGTCTTATTGTCCAAATGGATTCCACCTTACCTTATGAAATGTGGTGTACAAACATTCAGTTTATTTCACTGCTTCAGACACAGCCAGCCTGTAGACAGTCTATGCAATGTGACTCAACAATGGTAAGGGTCTTAGGTCAACTGCTACAACAAAGCTTGTGTAGGTCAGGCAGAGCTGTGGACAGTCTTCTGACATGTTGAGTCAATGAGGAATGTTGAGGCCATTTGTGGGGGAGCTTATCAAAGCTTGAAGAAGCACATTTTGATTGGTTGAGAATAGGTGAATACACAACTTTCTGTTGAAATATGACTAATTCTCTAAGCTGTTTGAGGGTGGAACCTGTGTGTGATCATTTTATCCTGTAACTGCAGCATTTCTAATACATATTTTAGTGTGGGACAGGGGTGTGTCTAACTTACAGCCTATTGCTCATACAAACACAGTCACGTTAACCCTCTCTCTTCCTGTTTTTCACTGAAAGGCAGTCACAGGCAGTTACGCTCGCACGTAAGCATAAAAATGAGAAAGTGGCCTAAGGTAAGGTGTGTCACGGTTCCCTCCCCAAAATCATGAACCAATCAGGAAGATGTACATAAATAAACACACTCAGTATGCAGGAAAAACAGTGTGGAAGGGGCACAATACAAGTAGATCCTCAACATTCTTACAATAACGCAAGCAGCAATCACATAATTACAATGTGTATATCTTCCATTGCAATCCTGGTTGATTGGGATTTCATGCAAATATCTTGAATTTTAAACAGAGGCAGTGATGTGATTGGTGAACTGCAGAGAGTCTGGACACATTATCTGTGCTCTCTAATGCAATTACACCATACTTTCTCTGGGAAAATCACAATAGAAACTTGATTCTTGTGTTGATTCTATACTTTACTCAGATTGGCTGACTGGGCGAGTGAGTTTAACAGAAAGCGCTCACACCTGGGAGTGGTTCATTTACATTAGCTTAAAGTTGCTGGACAATGTCAAACAATGACAAATGCCTTGCCAGTGGTTGGCCATTTATAGATGAATTCCCTGGACAATGGGTTGGCTCTCCCTCCCAAAGTGGCTGCATTCAAATGTAATTGCAGGAAAGAGTTTGTCGTCCTGGAGTGGCCAATCAAGAGATGTGTGCATCTAAAGAGTGAATGCACATGCACCCAAACACAAACAGGCAGAAATTCCCACACGTGCAGCGCATCGAGCAGTAGTTACGTTGCCGCTACAGCCTGAGAATAGCACACAGTCTACATTCCTCCGCCCTCCCTCACTGAAGCCAACACACAGCAAACTATGGCTCACATGGACCAACAGAGATCGGTGATCTTGGAGATGAAGTGTACGTGCAGAAAAGCTGAGTGCATAGTTTTTCCACACCAATGTGATGTTTGACGTACTGCCTTAGTGTGTCCATGCTCATGCATTTATGCATAAATACAGACAAAATCTATCTATCTATCTATCTATCTATCTATCTATCTATCTATCTATCTATCTATCTATCTATCTATCCATCCCTTGTCACTCTAGTATTTTATTCGCCTTTTGCAAGCACAGCAGGAAATTTAAACCTGCTTTGATGACAAATAAGATGTCTAAATAATCTTTCAAAAAGAAACTGTGGGGAGGAGGGTATTTAAATTGGCTACTGTGTCACAACTCTCCAACTGCCCCCTTTTTTTCTACGCCCATGCACAATTATATTAAGTAGGGCCAATAGGAACAAAGAAGAGGCAGGACCGAGGCTCCACCTCTCCCCGACTGCCTTCCTCTGAGCTTTTTAGATGTACATAATCCCTGAGTTGACCCAGAAAATAGGCAGTCGTTTCAAGATCTGATGCGGCAGTCTTTGTGCACACCGTCCCCGCTTGAGCATGAAGCGTAACCCTGTGGAATACACGCTGTAATTCAGAGGAGCTACGATTACAAGAGGAAAACTGTTCAAAAAGCCGGAGCTGAAGAAAAGTCGCGCAACTTTGTGGAAACGTAGTGAATGCGGGTAAGTGATTTTTTTTATCGGATTTATTTGTTGGGGAAATTGGTGTTTTAGTCTGTGGTGGTCTTGGGGGCTGCTGCTGCTGCTGCTGCTCCATTGTTTGCATTCCCTTGTTTCAAAGTCGAGATTACGAAAATGAATAACACTAGGCTAGAGTGTGGAGGATATTATCAGAGACTAACATTTAAACAAACGAATCGCCGTAATTGGTGGAAATCGGGAGCCTCTGTTTAATTTTATACCTTGTTAGAATTATGGTGATTCAGCTGTTGGGGAGATGTTGCATGATGTCAGTGTTCTTTGTTGCAACCTTACGTGCGTAAAATGTAACAGATTTTTCTGCCTCAGCTGTCATGCAACATATATAGGATTTTAAACTGTGCATTACGCGATGCACGCATTTTGCCTCTGTTTTGCCGATCCCGTCATGGATGAATTATCTGGCTTTAAAATGTACCCAAACAGTGTACGTTAACCTGTAATTTCAACCTGGGCGTTCATTCCTTGGCACAAAGAGAGAGCAGGTTTTAGGAAGACTAAACACACCAGTATTTCTCTCAGTATTAGCCAGTGGGCAAAACAACCTTGCAGATTTTTTATTTATTTATTCCACCGGAATCGATTTCGGTGGTTTAACTCGAGGTGGAATCGTGACATTGTAAGGAAGCGTGTATCTTTGTTTCTTTTCAATGAAGGTGAAGAGCGTGGTGACTGTAAAAGAAGTCAGTATTTATATAGAGACTCCGGTTTGGACTACACAGCCAAGTAAAACCTAAAACATGGTGACATTATTTCTGTTGTTGTTTTAACCAGTTTGATACTGGTTTAAATGGGTGGCTAGCTTTGCACATTCCATATTGCTTGGTGTTCTCCTAAATTTTCTTAGTGCTTTGAAACACCTTGCCTGCCCCTTACTTTGTTCTAACAGTGTCTCCTCTCTGTCCATAGACAGGAGGCATGGCAGATCATCTGATGATGCCCATGAATCACAACTCAGCGGGTGCCAGTCTCCACGGTTACAGGATGGGTATGAATAGCGGCCTACAGGCAGGACCCCAGCAGCATGCCAACCAGCAGGGCATGAGGGTGCTGCCCAGTGGCCAGATGATGCACTATGGTGGCACTCAGGCCAACATGGAGACCGCCATGAGGCAGCGACAGGGCATGGTGGCTGGACCCATGAATGGACAGCTGAATGGGGCCCAGATGGGTCACCATCAAATGACCTCTGGTCACATGATGTATAATGGCCAGCCCCAGCAGCAACAACAACATCATCCGCAACAGCAGCACCACATGCATCCGCAACAGCACCAACAGCAGGCCCAGCATATGCAGCAGCAACAGCAACAACAGTTCATGAATGGAGGATTAACTTCTCAGCAGCTAATGGCCAGCATGCAACTGCAGAAACTCAACACCCAGTACCATGGACATCCGCTGGGTCCTATGGGTGGGAACCACATGGGGCCCACAGCCCAGTACCGCATGAGCCCAGCTCAGCTGGCTAACATGCAGCACATGGCTAGCCCGGCACTAGCCTTGAATGGCATGGATGCGGATATGATTGACGAAGATGTCCTGACTTCACTGGTCATGGAGCTGGGCTTGGACCGAGTCCAGGAGCTGCCAGAACTCTTCCTGGGCCAGAATGAATTTGATTTCATCTCGGACTTTGTCAGCAAACAGCAGCCAAGCACTGTTAGTTGCTGAGAGGACCTTATTTGCAGTTGCGCAAAAATGGAGACAGAAGAGTGAGAATTGTTCAGAACAGACGAAGAGCGTTCATTTCCTCACTTTTTATTTTGTGAGCACCTCTCCGTACGACTATACCACAATGCTGTGCAGGGTGCACAAAGGAGAACTCTGGGTATTTGCGTTGAATGCACAGGGCATGCGTCTTGTGCACTTGTGGCCAGAGGGTGGATGGCTTTAGGGCCCACTTCTCCTATTTCCTGGACATGAATGTAATAAAGAAATGCTGAAGTTCTTAAAAGCCACTCTGAACAATGCTATGACACTATGTAGCCTCCCAAGCCTGGACTCCAAGACAGTTTACCAGTTTAAAAAGTGTATTTATTTATTCCTATCTGAGAAACCTGATATAAAGAACAACCAGCTTCTCCATTTTGGGATTGAAGTGGTTTAATGATCTTTTTCTGAACGTAGGTTGGGGGCGGAAAATAAAATTAGTTTTCTGCAATTTTTATTTTTTTCCCAACTCTATGTGGCATAGTCTTGAAATAAGCTCTGATGCCAGTGTCATCTAAAAGAGCATGGGTTTTTATTTTTTAAATTACAGAAGTAAAGTGTTGTTTCATTACAATGGGAGTTTCATCCAAACTTAAAAATGGTTCACTTTTCATGAAGTGCTGCCTTTTTTAGATGTGATGTTCTGAAAAATCTACTGCTTGTACTGTATGAAGCTGTATAACTCCAACATGTCCACACTGTTGTGTTCTATTGGAGATGTAGAACCGCCTTAATCACGCAGATTCTTATTTATTGGTTGTTTATATTGTCCCCTTTTTGTGGTCGAGATGGGGGGGTGGGATGGTCTTTGTGAAAGGGGTTTCAAGGATCAATAAAAATGGCCTGGATAGATGTGTGGCCTGCTTTTCCATTCATTGCATAGCTCTTCCCTCAGGCAGTGCTTAGGTTAACCTCTGGGTGAATCCTCGGTTTTCTTTCAAATCTGAGAAGGAATGTTTTAAAAAATACATTATTTGTGCAGTTTGAGGTGGATATCTGGTCCAGATCTCCTGAGTTTACAGTTTAATTTACCTTTTCATAGCTAAAACTAAGTATCACTGATAAGACCATGATTGACATGGTGATAACTGCAGTGACTTTCAATGACCAATGACATTGAGCATTTTTCTCCCCTTGGTGATTAAGTAAAATAAGTGTTTAGATGACATTAAAGGTGTTTGACAACATATCCAGTCATAGGGTGGTGTGCATTCAGCTTACAATGCTGAATCCAATTCTTTCTATTCTTTGTGTAGAGTACTTAAGTTATTTTTGATCGTGTTTTAACTGACTTTATGCGCATAAACTGTAATTCAGAAATGGTGCCGTCCATAGAGGGTGGTCAAAGAAACTGACAATTGACTGTAAACAGTAACCAAACAAATTCAAAACAGCCCCTCTCTAGTCAGGGCCACTGCCTGTTGGAGGAGTAAAACAATTTTCCTAATATAATTGCATTCATTATAAAAATGAGGGTAAAGAGATTCTCTGCGGTGTCTGAGTTTGTTGAATTGTTTTGTGCCTCCGGGCTATGAAAATGCTTGATTGAGGTCATGTTGGGAATGTCACCACCACAGTTAGCTCTTCACATTGTCAACAAAGGCATCTTTAGTGGCATCATCAGTAACAAGGATGGGAAATGAGAGCATGGTTGCAAAAATAGTGTTAGCTGATTGCTCAATTTTGAAGTCGGTGCAGCTCTTCAAACAGCCACCTCTGTTCAGTTGTCCAATTGTGTTAAAGGCCAACAAGCTCAATTTGAAGCATGGTATAATGGATGGGCCAAGCTGAAATATCTTGGCCTAAATGCAGGGCATGTTTTAAATAACAAAGACTTGCTTAAGGGTGCATGTGTGTATGTGTAGATTTTCTTGGCTTGACACTAACATGAGAACAGCTCATAAGTAGGCCAACAGCCTTGGCACAGTGCTTAGTAACGGTTGCAGGTCCTTTTGCCCAGTGCCAATCTGGTGAGATGGTCTTCTGGTGTGTGTGGCACATGGGGCATGTTGGCACACTGTCAGAACTCAGAACTGTCTCCTCTTATATCTCATAATTGTACGTTGCACTGCGAGCTTCTTGTTCAGCCCCAATTAAATGCAGAGGTTTTTTTTTTTTTTTTTTTTCTTGATTGCAACTCCATAGACGAGTGGCTAACTACGCAAAACAGCCCTGTTTGCTCTCTGAATCCCTTGTTATGACTGCCGCCTGCCTCACGGAGGCCAGTCTAGACGCAGGCTAAGCAGGGTGGGACACATGGAGACGTTTACTGTTAACTTCTGTTTTTCTTGCTCTCTCGTTTTCAGCCCACCCACAGCAACTGCTTCAGCACAACAGTCTTCCTGTGGCAGCTTGCTGTTTTCTCAATATAAGTCACAGACCAAAAGCCACATTCTAAGACGTGCAGACAGGCAAATTGAAAGAGACAAAAGATAAGAAGAGAGAGAGAAATTGTAAGGATCTCTTGAGTTTACAATTAGAAATTAGGTGGAGGGATTTTTTTCGTGTTTTTTGCTTTTGCTCTCGGGGATTTCTTAGCTGGATTTTCCCACATAACTTTTATGATTCCAGTTAAAAGGAATAAACTAAAAAAAAAAAACCACACATCATGCAAAATACTTTACGTTCCTCTCTTCAGATCTCCATGTCTGCATTAAGTACTGTCTAGTTTTCTCTTTCCAGGCTGTGGTCCAGCTGGTGCCAAGCCTAAGCTCATGTTAATCTTTGGCCCTAGTGCCAGTGACGGATAGGTGGTCATTTGCTGTTGTCACGCATGGCCAGGTCTTCACATGCACGCACGTGCGCATCATCCGCACACAACCTGATCAAACAGGCTAACAGGGCTACCTACGTATCAGTGTGGAGCAATGGGAAGATAAAGGTTTTATGTCTCATCTCTGGTCATTGTGATCCTTAAAACGTCATCTGTGTTGTCGGATTATGTTGGAGTACTTGTGCAAATGCGGGTAGTGAGAAACATTCATAAAATGTAAAAGCAATGGCAAAGCATTTTTCCTCTTCAGTTTTAATTTTGAAATAAAAATTTTCCCACCAGTGCGAGAGATGTGAAGAAATGGCTGAAATGCACATTGAGAGAAACAAAACAGGATATTAACCTGAGATTCCCAGATGAATGGACGAGTTATTTATAATCACTAAGAAGACTGGTTCTGTCTCTGTGAATACTGTGTGATGGTGGCACATGCTTGAACTTGCCTGCTTTAACGAGAGTTTGGTGTTGTTTGGCATGCTTTGTGTTAACATTGTGTCTGCGTGCTGGCAGAGGGTAAATAAACAACGGCTCCCTTAGGGCAGGCTTCATACAGTGGCCATGTTGCTCAAGCCAAAGTTCCTGATTTTCTAGCTGAACGGTCACCTTGTGTCGCCACTTGACACGAAGTTTCATTGTGCACTGTCCTTCCCTGTACTTCCCTTGGCACAGCCAAAATATCATAGATACTGCAACGCAAAAGGCCATCTTAGGGTAGCTGCTAGCTGTTGCGCAATAAAGAAGCAACAAAACCGTTTTCCACATGAGGAGGAAAATCACATTGTCACACTGTTTTCTGGACACAACAGTCTAGCCAGTCAGCTTTCTACATGACTCATACTGACAAAGCTTTTAAAAGAACAGATGGGTAATACATTTAAGCAAAAAAGCAACATAAATTGTCCTAGTAAGGCGTTGATTCAGTATGTGACACTGATCGTACATGTCTCTGAAATTTCACTGGTGTAATGCTGTCCCATTTGTGATTTTGATGATGTTGAAGAGCTGCTTCTAACATGTCAGTCCAGCATCTCTCGCAGGCGTTTAATTGAGTTGAGATGCGCTAGCTGCAAAGGCCACAGTGTACAATTTGCAGTGACCTGTCTTTCTAAGTGAAAAAGTAAATTCAAACCATGTTTCAAAAA
Source organism: Diplotaxodon limnothrissa (assembly GCF_057381915.1). Classification (NCBI taxonomy): domain Eukaryota; kingdom Metazoa; phylum Chordata; class Actinopteri; order Cichliformes; family Cichlidae; genus Diplotaxodon; species Diplotaxodon limnothrissa. The sequence goes on along the minus strand of NC_140606.1, from coordinate 23,802,973 downwards.
AAGAGCCATCGCAGTGTAGGAGTTGATAAATTCGCTTTTAATTTGTCATCTATATGTACCTTTTGTACCCTGTGCATACATCCTTCAGAGATAAATATCTAATTCTGGCATGTTGGGGCAGGTGAGACAGATGTTGCCTAGTGACTAGCAACTCCTCCTCCGACCCCCACCTCCCCAAATCTGGGGTTGAATGGCTTGCCAGCCCTTTGAAGTCAAAGGAGGGGGTGTAAATAATTTATTTTCCTGCGCGCAGCTGACACTTCTCAGCCAAGCCCGACTCAAACACATCAAGGTGTCCCAACAATGTCTAAAGGTGGTAAATATTTAGGGGTTGTGTGATTTACACAGTTGACCCAAACTGAGCAGTTGCTATTTCACAATTTTGTTAGAAAGTTAACTCATGTGTCAGTGTGCATAACGCAAAGCAGAACTTGAAATTTTTGTGCACTCCATTGTTCATTTTTTGTTGTTGTTTGTCTGGTAACTGCACAGATTAGACGTTAGTCAGCTATAGGTTTCAAACTCTAAGGTACTAACATTTAGAAGGCGCTGAAATGAAAGATCACAGGGACACTTATGTACCCTCATCTGAAACAAACCCTTTATGAGACTGTTAGATATATTGTACAGTGAGCTCTAATAATAGGGACGTAGCGTCGACGTTTTAAGCTGCTATTTGTTTATCATCAGTGGGTTATATAGTAACTTCTGTATTTGCAGGTTTATTTGACCTGTTTAGTGTCAACTGGGAAATTATTTGGGCCAGTCCAGGGGGGTTACAGATTCATATGATAGAATGGGTGAATGAGAGGGAAGCAGTCTAGTTCTGTACACAGTGTCTTTGTGAACAGGGCTTTAAGCCTGTGTGCTAATCTGTTGACAGTGGCAAGCACATGCTACCAAAGGCCGAGTAACAAGCCATAGGCTGTGGGTGGAATTACTGCAACAGAACAGTTGTTGTCCATCCCCTCATGTGTTATCCTGCTGGGGGAAATCCTCTGATAAAGTGTTAATTTTCACCTAGGCGACTGCTGTATCGATGCTGTTGTGCATTTGTGCTTTCTTTGCGCTCATCAGTAAGGTGATAAACAGATTTTGCCTTTGGATCTTCACCATCACAGGGTTCAGAGTGTATTACCACAGAAGAAAGTCAGCGACCTTGAAGCCACAACCCACCCCCACCCCCGGCCGTACATAGACATGGATGGCAGTAAACAAAAAAAGGATATATTTTGGAAATATTTCCTGTGAGTCTGAGGTGTGAACCCATTTTCTTCTCTATCCATTATAAACTTGTTATATAATCCACAAGAAATGCTATTGTAAGACCGACCAGTCAAACATGGAAGTGTCTAATATTGCAGAATTTGTGCATTGTTGTGTGAAACCGAGGTGTTATATCCAGGAGTTAAAAGAATCAAAGAAATACAAGTACATTCTTCTAGAACTGAGGTCTTAGGGCTTTGAAGGCACAGCAGGACCCTCACCCTCACTGAAAGCACCTCAACTGACTGCCCAAATGCATGCTGGGAATTCTTCTATCAGATGGAGAGAAGGTGGTGGACCGAGCACCTTATTTTTGTTTTGTTTCTCTCCAGCTGTGCCCACACTTTGTTGCAAAGAGCAGCATGCCATGCTTGTTCGACAGAAAAGTTGGCATATCTGTGCCATAACGTGACACTCAAAGCAAAAATCAGAGAAAGCGTTTTTTTTTGTTCTCACAGTTATGACTGATCTGCAAGCCCACAAAACTTCCTTTCATGCATACCGAAACTCTCTCACTGCTCAGTGGCGTATGACTGTTAGCAATGACAGAAGAGTACTGAGGAGCTCAGCACGGCATTATTGGTAAACATCAACTGCAGGGTTTCCCCAAATACCACTTTAAGTCATACCAAAGAGGCAGCCACAGATGTTGGTTATTCACTATGATATTTAAAGTCTTCTGCCTGCTGCCCTAACAGAAAAACAACAATGGCACCTGAAAAAAAAAAAATCCCACAGCAGTGTTAAGAAGTAAAGTGAAAACTGACTTCACAGCCTTCATAAACACAACATGCAGCACACGGAGCTGTTATTTCTATAAATAGCGCTGGCTTCACGCACAACATATTGGCTAGTATAGCACACCGACAAGCACAAGCATCAGCCACAAGCTCTGAGCCTGTCACATGTGCCTGAGCATAACACACAAACAGCACAGACTCTGTGTCATATGCTTGCATGCACATGGAAATGTATTTTATCCTTCTTGATGTCACTTACCAGGGTGGGTTTGGTCACTGTTTTCAGTCTTATGTGATTTGCTTTCTTGTCTTTACTGGCAGGATGTGGTTAGACTTTTCTGTGTTCTGCTGTGTTGCTTTGGTAGAAGTAATTTTGTGCCCACGTGCCCATTAATCCAGTCAGTCTGACAGGAACAGTGACAGCAAAATTACCAGAAACAGAATGAACAATAGGTTGAAAAAAAATGGATAGATGAATGGATTGATGGATGGTCTTTAAGGTCACCTTTCACTAAAACATAATGTGTTTTGGTTAATGTTACTGATGTTTGACTTAAATTGTGCAGAATGATTTGCAGTCACAGGACAAAATAAAATATGTGTGCCACGCTTTTCAGCATATTTAAACAACTAAACAGTCGTGTCTGCAAAAAAGTCATCAAAGAAAAAACTCACAAGCAAAAAATAAGCACACATATTTTTTACACTTTCAAATTGTAAATTGGGAGCTCCAGATTGACTCCCAATGAATATATCCTCCTTTGGGGTCGACAGGTGGAAGCTATCTTATTTAAACCCTTTGACATGGAGGGTCTGATGTTTTCTCAGCTATTGAAGGGTGCACTGTCATGCCAAGATCTAAAGAGCTCTCTGGGGCCTTCAGACAAATGGTTGTGGATGTGTGTAACTCTGGTAAGGGATTTGAAAAGATTTCCACATTTTTGTGAAATAAGTAATTTCTCCGGAACGAACATCTTCTCCAAATAGATCTCAAACAACCGGCAGAGATTTTGACGTTAAAAGACGTTTCCAAGAACCCGGCCACAAGATCTTCATTTGCAACTGTAGAAGTCCATGCATGTACTATCAATAATACATGCACATATTTGAGCAGCATGTAAGGCAAACTAAGAAGGAAAAAAAACCCTTTGCTTTCCAAAAAGAACCGTATAACAAAGCCATGGTTTGCCAGTGAACATACTGGCAAAAACCAGGCCTATTGGAATAATGTGCTCTGGACAGTCTAATCAAAAGATTTAGCTGTTTGGCCACAGTAAAGGACATGTTTGGCAATGACCAAAGACAGCTTCTTTGGAAGAAGCTCCTCATGCCAACTGTGAAACGTGGCGATTGAAAAGTTATGATTTTGGTTTACTCCACAGTCTCTAATACTCGGCAGCTTGCAGTCATTGATTCAACTATGAAATTTGCATCATATCAAAGAGTGAAGCCATCTGTCCCAAAGTTTAAGTTGGAAGTGGACCTTACAACAAGATAACGATCCTTAATACACTGACAAATCTACAAGAGTGGTTCAAAAAAGAAGAAACGGAGGCTTACGGAATGACTTAATTAAAGCCCAGATTTGAATCCAACTGAAATGTTGTTGGGAAATCCAAAACACACAATGCATGTAAGAAAGAATGAAAAAACAAAAACAAACGTCTTGCAAGAGAAGGGAGTTTTGCATGGAAGAGTAAAAAATTGGAATTTGGTGGAATATTATGCAAGGAATCTTGCTACAGCGGACAAGGCAGCAGGATGGTGCAGTGGTTAATGCTGTTGACTCACAGCAAGGAGATTCCTGGCTTGAACCCAGCTGGGGTCTTTCTTTGAAGTTTTCATGTTCTTATGCATTTGGGGGTTTCCTCCAGGTACCAGGACTTCCCACAGCCAAAACACATATGTTTACATGTAATTGGTGGATTCAAATTGGTTGTGGCTGTGAGGCAGATGAAGTGTATGCGTGTACCTTGTAGTGTGCAGTGTGCTATAAATGCTGGTACATTTACAAGGGTGTAAATTTTTCCACAGACTGACATCTGCTAACATTTTTGTTTAGTAAAAGTTTGCAAAGCTATTATTGTGGCGTTAGAGCAGAACATGTTAAATCAAAGGTGATATATCGACCAGGATCAGATGTTTTCTTGTCTAAAAATATCAAAACAGCCATTTGTTTCCACATAAATGAATGCATGTTCAGAGTTTGACACAATTTAAAATTATTCTTCTGAATATTACTAATTGCTCTATGTCGACCCAAACAGGCTAAGTTTAAGGTGTGGACCTACAAGCATTAAAAGGCAACCCATGCAATCGTTATGTAGAAACCTGAAGCCTGCCTTGCACAAGCACTGATAATGACATTTCAGTGAACCAGGAGACACCACGTCCTTGTCAGTAAACCTTTTAAAATCAAAGGAGAAGGTACAGATGTCATAGTGATATTTGGCAACACACAAACTGCCATTCAACCTTTTTATTTCTTCATGACCAGATTGCTGCAATGTTCCTTTTATCAGATAATCAATCAGACCCCCCCCCCCCCCCCCCCCAAAAAAAAAACAACAAAACAAACAAAACACAGCGTAGACTTTATATTGCTTAAAATGCAGCAGCAAATGATAACTCTGTTAGTTGAAGCCTGGACTAACTGCCCATTTGTTTTAGAATTACTGTCTCTTTACTGCTAGTGAGCAGCCTGACATCCTCAGGCAGGAAACAGTTCCCACTTCACCATAAAGGCAACAAAGCAACTGCAGAGCTCCTAAGTTTTGGGAACAACCTTTCTGAGGAAATTTGCTAAGTATCTTTTAATCTCTTTTAAACAATTATGGCTTCCTTTAAAATGTAACATTTTTATCCGAAACTGTTGAGTTTCTGTGTTATTTCTGAAGTTGCACTGTATTAAGGATTGTTATCATTTTCCTAGGAGTTAACACTTATGGTTTTTAATCTTCTTTTGATCTCCTTTTTTCCTGGAGAAATGACTATATTTGTGCATTTATTATTTGCTTTAGAAATAAAAATGAGTTTGTCTTTAAATACCCATAAGACATTATACTGGAGGATTAATGAAATAACATGTACAAAAGGAAATGGTACTAACAAAGAAGAAACATATGAACATATAACAGAGGCAGCCATGTAAAATAGGCCTTACATGGTCTAAAAATATCACTGATATTATCATGCTGTCTAACAGATGGAGACATGCCCACCCATGGTAGTGCATGGCAGTGTCTCTAGGAGAGACGTAAGGACATGACCAAAAAAAGGTTGACAGCTATATGCTGCCCTCTGCTGGTGGGCAAAACTCTCAACAAACTAAATGTGATCATCAAAATACAGTTTATCTATTCTTGTGAACGATTTTCAAGTTTCAGCTTTTTGAATGTTGCGCGTCATGTGTGTAACAGCAGACAGTTAATGCAGGATGTATATAGGAATTTGTGACCAAACAAAACAAAACAAAACAAGAAAAAGGAGACTTGAATTATTATATATTTATTGAACAATGTTAAGCATGATAGGGCTCTCCATGTAGGAACTCTAATAATATAGTATAAAAAATTAAAAAAGTACAAATAACAAAGACAAGACAAGGCATTGTAAACAACATCCAGAATAAGAGAAAAACCCCATCTTGATGGCAGTTTTTCTCAGAATAAAGTTTTATAAAACACGTTTTTCTAATCATAATTATTACTGTTGTAGTTGCAAAATTATGCCTCAAACAGAGACTGATCGGAAGAAATCCCAACTATTGGGATGTAGCATTTCTTTTCTTCCTTTAGGGTTTTCTTTTTTTTTAGCGTATTCCAACACAAAACACTGAAAAAGTCCATATACTTGTATTCATGAAGTACAAAATATGAAATGTACAGATAAAATGTAACATAACAAAAGCAGGCCAAAAGGCCTTTTACAGTTAAAATGGCCACATATGATTCTTCAAGTTAGACTGAAATGCAAAAGTGATGACAGACGAGTGGCCGATCCGACCCCTAACCCATGCTGCCTTAGGCCTGGATTGTGCTACACAAAATAAACATCCCTGACTGAATGAGGTCAGAACAAGGGCGTGTATACTGGATGGAGTACGGTGGAAGTTGCTACATGTAAATTGTCAGCATATGTCCATTATGAAGTGCATGATATACTGAACCTAGAACATGGAGGTGGCGATACAGTTAAGTCCTTCAGAAGGCTTGACTGATGTCGTCAAGCCCGTTTAAGCTTGTCAATGTGGAAGGTGAGTTTGAGGGCAGGGCCGAGCTTCAAACCCATGTATTTCATCATCATGTCGCTACGCAGCAACAGAAGGGCTTTCCCATCAATTTCCTGTAGCAGAGGAATCAGAGGAAAAATAAACCTTTTTGTTTTTTCCTCTTTTAAACAGAGCTGCTCAAAAGTGATGAATAAAACTGACACGTTTGAAGCATTCACTATTCATTATACATTTATTCATGAATGAATGGATACGTACATGTTTTCTAAAAAGGTCAGCATGTGGGGCCAGAACTGGGTCGATATCCCTGATATACTGCATGACTTCATCTACTGTCCACAGGTTGGGATCCTGACCGCTGGGCCTGGGGCTCTCACGGAAACTACCCGGACCTGGGAGCAAATGTGCAAATACAGATTTATAAGACAGTTATTCACTGAGTAGTAAAAAGCCCAAAAAAACAAACATGTTTATCACTGTCCCAGTGCAGCGGTCTTTCGCACAGGCTCAACATCTGTTTTGACAATTGAGCTGAAATGATGGATCCTGAAAATGTAATGTACTCTTTTTTTGACAAAACTCTATTAAACTTTTTGCATTTGTGTGATTATAAATTTCAGTGTGTTTTTGGGCTACCACTACAAGGGTATTATTTTAACTCAAACACACAGGCTGCACAGGCAAACAGCAGTGAATGGAGTGTCACTGTCTACTACACATATTTCACCTACTATAAGATAACACTCAAATGCCACCATCTCTTCTTTCAACTGCTCCCTTTAGAGATCGCCACAGTGGATCCTCTGTATCACCTTATCCTTATTATCCTCCTCTGTCACACCAACCCTCTGCATGTCCTCCTTCACTATATCCACAAATCTTCTCTGTGGTCTTCCTGTTTTCCTCCTGCATGGCAGCTTCATATTCAGCATCCTTTCTCCTTTACATCAACTATCCCTCCTCTGCTCATCTCCAAAATATCTCAGTCTTGAGTCCCTTATCTCCTTACTGCTCAACCTGAGCTTCCCCTCTGATGTACTCCATTCTAACTCCCAATGAAAAACCTTCGCATCTTCAATTCTGCCACCTCCAGCTCTGTCCTCTCTTTTTGTTAGAGACTTCAAACTGCTATTAGCATTTGAATTGGGTCTTTCCAGTGAAATAAAAGTGGCATGAGTGGCATGAGTGGCACAGAGGGTAAGAAAATGCACTACTGATATCTGGCAAAGTAGCAATTTAGCCACTGAAGAGGCAGTTTCTGACCAAACTCTTCTCATGAACTCTTGAATGGACCTATACCATAGTGTAAGAGCAGCTTAAGTGCTTATTAAGGGCAAAATGCTGCTATATAAATACCACTGCAGTCACTCGTGTGTTTGGTTTCACTGATTGTCATTTTAAGGCAAATGTGAAGAGCCACTAATTACATGGCAGTGATGTAATTGCACCCGATCCTCCATCAATGATATACTCGCTCATCCAGCTCAGAGTCCCTTAGAACTCTCAGGTTAAGGTAACAAGTGAAGTAGTCAAAGGAGCTTGCAAAGAAAGGCGTCTGGACTTCTTTAAGTTACTTGAAGACGTTTCACCTCTCATCCGAGAAGCTTCTTCAGTTCTAAGGTCAAATGGTGGAGAGTCCCAGATATAAACCTAGTGGGAGTTTCCCCCCACAGAGGGACAAAAGGACCCCCTGATGATCCTCTAATCCCCTGAGCCAAGGTGTGAAACTGGGTGTGGGTCCCAATCAGCCAGAGTTTCGGGTGTGTTCATTGTGAAACCTGGCCCCACCTTATCATGCGAATTCCTGAGGTCAGATGGCCCAGGATGTGAGTGGGCGTTAAGGCGTCTGGGAAGGGATCTCAAAACTGGATTATAGATGGCAGAGAGTTGGTGTCGTAAACCCCCGCCTCTGTTCAAAGATGGTCGCTCACAGTGGACATAGATGGCTTCTTTCACTCCTCTTTCAAACCATCTGTCCTCTCTGTCCAAAATGTGAACATTGGCATCCTCGAAAGAGTGTCCTTTATCCTTAAGATGCAGATGGACTGCTGAGTCTTGTCCTGTGGAGGTGGCTCTTCTGTGTTGTGCCATGCGCTTGTGAAGTGGCTGTTTGGTCTCTCCAATGTAGAGGTCTGGGCATTCCTCGCTGCACTGTACCGCATACACCACATTGTTAAGTCTGTGTTTTGGCGTTTTGTCTTTCGGGTGAACCAGTTTTTGTCTGAGCGTGTTGCTGGGTCTGAAATACACTGGGATGTCGTGCTTGGAGAAAACTCTCCTGAGTTTTTCTGATACACCGGCTACATAGGGGATGACAATGTTGTTGCGTCTGTCTTTCTTATCCTCCCTCGCTGGTGTCTGATCTTCTTTTCTGTGCCTCTTTGCTGACTTTAAGAACGCCCATTTAGGATAGCCGCACGTTTTGAGTGCTTCCTTTACATGTGTGTGAGGTCCTTTGACTACGATGACCTGGATGACTGAGAACCTTCACAGACATAACAAGTGAAGTGTTACGTTTTCTTGTCACTGTTTGGCTGTATTGCACAAACTAGTGAAAATGACCAAGATGACCTCGACTTGAGCACAGTTTTGATGAAGACTATTGGCGATCACTGTGTTTGACTGATGCTTCAGGACGAATACTGGTTCTTGTGAATTGTGAACTGACAGACAGACAATGAATGCCTCGGCATAATATGAGCTCATCTGTCATTAGGCAATATATGCTTTAAAAAACAAACAAACAACAAACTACAACATCAGAGGTCAAAGAACTACAACTGACTTCACTTCCTGTAATGCAGACACAAAAAGGGGGTAGTTCTAAACAAGTTTTACAAGATCTGCAGCACATTTCTACTGCGCTGAAGACATTTATGTATGTGTAAGTAAAGATAAAGCAGAGAAAAATTTACATATGCACTATATGGATAACCTTGACCTTGAGAACCCATGCAATGAAGCTCTCGGTGCACTTTTTGTGCTGACATTAATGACAGAGGAGGTTTGGAACTCTGCATATAATTGACTGTTACACACATTGCTCCTAAGTCCTCAGTGATCCCGCTTGATAGCTTTACTTGTCCTGCCACTCTGAGGCTGTTCTTAAACATTTCACATTTTTTTTGCAATAACACCACTTACAACTGACAGAGGCATATCTAGCAGGGAGGCATCCTCTGACAGCACCACGCTTGAATTTAGTGAATAACCTTAGTTAAAACCAAACTTACTGGATTGCATGTCACTATATTAGCATTTGCAGAAGTAATACATTCACACTTACAGATTTGTCGAAGCTTTTCATAGATACAATGTTGTTTCTTTTCCTACCTGTAGAGTTGTTATGATGCAGCAGTTTGGAGGAGGACCTCAGGCCAGAAGTCAGTCCTGTAGAGTTTTGGGAAAGGGGGCTCTTCTTTAAGTGCTCTGATGTGGCAACACTGTTCTCCATGAAGGACTCACCTGGGAACAAAGAACACAATTATACTAGTACCTAAAAAAAAAAAAAAAGCAAAATAACAAAGAGGTCCCACAGCTAAACATCCAATGTAGTAAAAAAAAAGATAACAAGTAACAAAAAAGAGGCCCAACTGACAGCGTATTTGTCAGACACACTGCTTCGCAGCGATTTTGCAGAACCCCTCAGAGAATACCACGGTGATTTAACAGGGCTATGGCATTCTGTAAAAGTATAAGGGCACTTTGAAGGGGATATTACCCCTTTTACACATATATCTTCCAATATTACATTAACTTAATTAAAATTTAAGGAAATGGAAAGATGATTAAATGATTAACCTCCTGCCCCAGAATTTAATAGCATTCGCTCTTGAGCTCTGTTTAACTACCTCCTTTTAAATGATTACAGAAAGCTTTACTAGACAAGTCAGAGCACCCAGTTATTACAATTAAAATGTTTGACAGAAATATGATGCCGGATTCCACTTTGAATAGCCTCTGATACTAAATGAGCGGAATCCTTTGATGTCAGCTTATTTCCAGTTATTTTTGCACACAAATAAAGAACAAAGAAAAATATGATTAAAGGCATTTTACAAAAGAGAAATTTACCAGAGGCAGAACATACACACAGTGATGCGAGAAAGAAAGTTTTTGTTAACACACACCTGAATGCTACAGACAAGCAAACTGCTAAAACTTCTGCCTTCTTGCTGATGATCAATAACTCAAAGGCATTTGATTAGCAACACTTGGCTGCTACTTAGCCTCTTAATTCCTATGGATGCAGTCAGGCTCTCCTCTGAAAAGGCTCCCTCTTTTAATACACAACTGTATTTGGTACCACCGTTTAGTAAGTTAAAATGTTCAACAAAGTGTGTGCCCACAATAAAAACAAATAGGTTCACAAATAATTTTTTACTGATCAATCCTCCAAAGAAACAGCCTAATTCTTTATTAGAGTGCAAACAACTACAGTGAGAACCTTCACAGACAACTCCAAAAAATGTGGTGCGAACATTTTAAAGCACGACTTTAAAGCCTAATATGGCTTTTTTCCCCTTTTTTCCTGAATAGTTGATACTACCTGTGTATCTATTATTTTCCTTAATTTCTGTTTGTCACCATGATGAATGCTAACATTAAACATGGTCAAACGTGGCCATGGCTTCACTTTGAACACACTGTTTCACACAGTTTTTTGCACTCTTTGATACTTGTGATGTCAAAGAGAGGAGATCTTAATAGCACACGGCTCTGGCTTACTGTACACCAGCCCCATCGACCTGCTATTCAAACCTTTTATTTGTAAAAGGCAGCCGACTTACAGAAGAAATTTGGCTTAAAGGGACACAAGCTACAAGGGCTTGTCTGAGATAGTACAGCTCTGTAGTTGATCCACTAAGGGCCGGTATAGTCCAAATTCAATAATAAAAGTATGGAGCAAATTAGCATGAGCCTCCTAAAGAGCAAGTAGATGAAAGTTAAATTATGCTTTTTGAGAAGCGATAAAAACATAATAATCTAATCTAAAATTATAATGATAAATCATTAATCATATATATACACAAACACACGCTGCTGTGAGGAAGCATGCACACTTGGTACCTATGCAGTGTGGTGGTCATTATTTAATGATCAACTTTATGTCAGTTAAAATGCAGTGCACACTGCAAACACCTCTATGCCTTATAAAGATCTCTCTCTCTATCTTTTTAAGAGATATATAATATATACAATAATATATACAGTTTTGTAAACTACGTACAAATTTACGTCACATTGTTCATTTCAGGTAGCTTTACATTCAGCACTGGCACATTTCACCATTTAAGCATTGAGTTATAATGGGAAGAAAAACTGACACAAGGGGGAGCACCAATATTACTTTACAGCAGCCACACAGAAAAGAGATTTTTTTTAACCAGCCTCATGATCTGGTGATCAGCCAATGCCAGCCCAGTACTGAGCTGATCAGTTATTTTAAAATGCCATTTAATGATCTACCAATACATATGTCACCTGACTAATAATATCACAGACTTTCATGGATAGACTAATATATATATTTTCCCTAGCTCTAAATAAAAGCAAAACAAATTCTATATGAATGGTAGTATGAGTAATAAGAACAGATTATGAATGGATGAAACAGATTACCATCAGTGGAGTGCCGTGGGATTTTTGGCAGTTTCGGAGACAGAGGATTGGTGAAGTCCTGAAGGAACCGCTTTGTGCTTCGTACTGGGACCGCTTTCAGACTGTCTCCAAAACTTCTCCTCTCTAAAAGAAGCACACATGGGTTGAAGAACAGCTGGAGGCTATTGTTCCATGTTAACTAAAAATCAAGAAGCTGGATGTGACAAAGATGCAACTCAGTGTACCAGAGCAGTGATATTTTAGATCTCTAACAATTACGCTGAATGTGTGTTACATAATTATCCTTCGTTTTAAGAAAAAAAAGAGAGCATATTTTAGGCCACATTGCCCAACCCTAGTTCTCTTCACTACCCCTGTCTTTGCAATTTCAACACATTACTTGCTTTCCACAATACAGCAAATAAGGATTCATTTTCTAGAAGCATATTGCCAACATCTCTGCATAAATAAGGCAGACACATAATAGTCTGCTGTTTCCTCTCACCTAAACCACTTAGAAAACGGTCTAAACCAGTCGTTTCCTACTAAGCTTAGCATATTTTTCCACCTGACACAAGAGCCCAATGACTATTATAAAACTTTAGCTGCCTTTTCATTAAATGTAGTAAAAGTGAGCAGAGTCTTTGACACTGGTACTTTTCAATGTAAGAGCATGGTTCTAACAGCTATGTTAAAATAAATTAACACTGTACACGTGAACACAGAGTGGGCAAACAGCGACCCTGACCTGTAGTGTACGTGTGACTGTCGTAGTGAAGACCGCCTCTGGCTACAGGCTGGCTGCCAAACAAAGGATCGCAGTGCAGGTTGTGGCAAAGTTTTTCCAGGAAGCGGAGGACATAGGTGACACTGCTGACAGTTGGCAGGGTCAAGGTGTGCTGCTGCTGGTCAAAAAAGGCTGGAAAAGACATGGTGGATATTAATTCAGCTGCTTCATTCAAGTGTAATTCAATAAACAGGCTGTGTTACAGATGTGAGTGAGCTTTCATGAATAAACAAAATTCGACCCACACAATCTGTGTAACATAACTCAAACAACAACAATAGAATCAGCCAAGTGGTTTGTTTTATTTTTTCGTACTTTGTTGGTTCTTGATGTTCTCGTGGATAAGTGAGCATTGCCACAGTAAATTCATAAGCACTAAATCAAAGAGAAGAAAGGGTGAAGAAAGTGAATTTGCTTTCAAATTAGACCAATGCACACCTGAAATGACTTCTCCTCCTTGTCCAGATTTCAGGCAGGAGAAGACTGTGCCCTGGTTGTGAGCAGAGTCCACACAAGCTTGGACACACTGCTGAAGCACCGACGAGGCTCGGCCTGGCCCAAAGTGGTCTGGCAGCTGTTGGATACGCCGCTGGTCTAAATGGGGTCCCATCTTGCCGTACTTGTTTAGGTACACACAAACTAAAAGGCGAAAGGTATATGACCTTAAATGACACTGAATGAAAAAGTTGATGCAAAAAACCCCAAAAAGCAATGTGCATTATGTGTAGGCCTGTGGACGCTGTGTACCTGTGGGAGCCTGTAGTGCAGAATTAGGGATGGTAGCATTGTCCAGGGGCACAGTGCTGGTGTCAGGCTCTGGGGTACTGCTGGTGGGAGACGTGGGGACTGGATTAGGTACCACTCGTGGTTTTCTCTGTATGCAAATACACAAATTCAGAGCCATCAGTACATATATTTAGAAAAGCAAATAAAAGAACTGAGCTAAGTACATTTCTGTAAATGGTAATGGAAAACTAAACAAACATACAAACCGGATGCTGCAAACACTACCAATGACTGAGCACTGTGGTTTTGCAACTGTTTGCGCTTAATAAATGGATACCAGCTCAGTCCATCTTACCCAAAAACAACTATATCGTTTATAAAGACATAAATATGATGAAACCAAGGCTTTAAAAATTTTTTTATAGCATGTATGTTACAAATGAGCAGGCATGTTTAACTAGCTAGGAAACTTATGATAACAGAAACAGGAACGGGCTTTGTCAGATCAGAGGGTTAACTAAGGCTACGTTCACACTGCAGGTGTTAATGCTCAATTCCGATTTTTTGATCAAATCCGATTTTTTTGTCTGCTCGTTCACACTACAAATAAAATGCGACAGCAAACGCTCTCTAGTGTGAACGCTCAAAGCGGCCCGCATGCGCAAAAGAAGACGTCACACACAACGCGCTCTGTTTAGACCCAGAGCAAACAATATGGTTTGACTGATGGCCTTAATATAAAGACTTCGGACTTTAAGTTTCCCAATTTTTGCTTTAAGTTATTTTGTTATTTACATAATAATGTAAATAACCTAATAATTATCCTTATTGCTGTTTTAGAGAGGAGCGGTGCTTCAAAGGATAGCTGCAGATTTCTGTCAGAATCTGCAGATTATACAGTACAAATAAAATGTTCATGTTTCTCCAACGTTGTCTTCCCAGCAGTTTCACTGGATGGCCAGGAAGCGTTCGCGATGTCTTCTCGGGCGCTTCTCCGGCGCTGATAATTGACGTCTGTCTTGTGTCAGTGACGTAAAAGACGGATTTAATGCGACATGACCGTTCAAACAGCAGTCGCTTTCTAAAACATCGGATATGTATCGGATTCAGTACCACATCGGATTTGTGCCGTTCACACTGTCATACCATGATCGGATATGGGTCGCATAGGGTCAAAAAAAAATCGGATTTGATGCGCTTTCGCCTGCAGTGTGAACGTAGCCTAACAGGTTAGTTTCTGGCTAAATAACTTAATAATCCAAATATAGTCAAAAAACACTGGACAAGCCTCCAATGATTTGCACTCCAAGAATTATACTGCAGAAGTTTCCCTTTTCACATTTTCATCAGCATTTCTCAAGCAGGCAGCTGTTTATGTGACATGAAGTTGTCTAATGACAGCTGGGGTTCTTTTGTACTGGACAGTTACCTTGCTGCCAGGTTTCGGCCCTCTTTTCTTTGGGATCTTGATAGGTTCTGCCTGAGTCTGACCCTGCTGCAAAGTTATCCTCTGCGCCCAGTTGGCGGGCAGTCTGCCCCTGGTTCGCCCTGGGCCTGTCACGGGCCGCCCTGGCCCAGCCATGGAATCCTCTAGCCAGCTAGCTCTCTTTGCCCACCCCAGCTGCAAACAAAGAGCAAAGGACACACAGTCAAATAGGGATGCCTCTTTTTTTAATAATGCCCCTCAAACACAAAACAACTAATCTGGGATGCCATTGTGAGCAGTCTCATAGTTTAATGTAAAGGTTGGTTAAAAATTCACTTACCCGTTACTTCTTTTATTAACAGGCTATAGAAATTCTTTCTACCACTTGGAATTCAATTGAAAGATTCAACAGCAACACGTTGTCTCAGAAACACTGTCCCTGCTACACCGGACAGAAACTATTTGTATACTATATGTAAGTGTCATAACTGCTTCACTATCACACAAAAGTAAAAAACTGTTTTTTCATGCCCACCTTACTGCCTGGTTTTGGTCCTCTCTTCTTGGGAATTTTGACGGGTTCCTGGACTTTTTCTGGCTGGATGCTCTGTGGTCCCAGTGTAGAGCCCTTCTGATTCCAGTGCCCTGTCACTTTGGTTTTCCTGCGGCCTGGCTTGCGTCCTCTCTGGCCTGGAGGCCTGCCCACCGTGGGGCTGGGATGCATGACTGGGCTCTCCACACTTCCGTCTGTCAATGCTCCAAGGCTTTTGGGCAGCACCACTGTAAGCGTAAAGAGAGAAAAGAAAATGGGAGAAGTTGAAAAGCTGCTTGGTATCGGCAGCAAAATTAATTAAGAGTTATTGCTCTGTGCCTCTCAGTTAGGTATTCACATCTTCCATATTCAGCCTACAATTTAGAAGTCTAAATCTAGAACGCCTTTTGTGGTTATGTTATGTGAACAACAAGGGCAACGTGTTCAGTCACAATCCTAAATCAACTTCACCAAACACCTGCTGTGCAATATGCACACAACATTGCCACATTGCAGAATGAGTCATGTGCTTGATGCATTCAAGTAGCCTTTGTGCTGTTGGCTGCAATGTCCTCACATGCTTCAAATTGAAGCCAAATAAGAAGCTGGCTGAGTCACGCACAGACATTAAGTACTCTCTGTGCATGGGGAAGGTACTTGGTTTTCTGATCTCTACTCTAAGACTTTCTGAAAAGCTAAAGGTAAAGCGTGTTATCTTCAATGGATGACAAAATCCAGATTGTTTACAACATCTGAACTTCTCTCAGTGGCACTAAAGCCAAGAAGGTCAAACTTTCTTAGCAACAAAATAGTTCTTTCTCAAACTATGTCCTTCAGTTATAAGCCCAAGGACACCACAGTGCAGTTCTCACACTCAAGCACTTTTTACAGTCTTAGGGAACAGGTAGCGAGCAAAAAAAAAGAAGAAAAAGAGAAGAGTGGTCGCATCAAAAAGTTCCCTTTTTAAGACTGAATTTAAACTTTCAGTCATTTTTTTCCACACACAAACAAAATCAAAACTGCTGAGAAACTGACAGCAATTTGACTTTGCACTCTTTTCCAGTACGGCATCACCACTGAGTGGTAACCAAGCCTCTAATAACATTAAGCCACAGAAGAAGGAATACACACTCTTTTTGTTTGGTGCTCAAGGGCTGAGAAATTATTTTTGAACTGACTAATAAACAATCTACCAAAGATCCGGCTCATTCTTTGATCATGCCATAACTCTAAACCAAGTTCAATAAAATTCAGTGTGGCAGATTGCATAACTGTGTTGAAAGTCAAACAGAGACTTATTTTTAAATTTACATTTATTTTATATAAAGTATTTCCTGGGAAAATAACCAAGTCTGCGGATATGTTTAATAAAAGTGCTAATTCTGTTTATTAAACAAAATTAATTTTCATTTCATTGGTGTAGTGGAGTAGTATTTGATATGCCTCAAAATCTGATCAGATACAAATGATCTCTTTAGGCAGATCCCACTAAAAGTACAGGCAAGTAAAGTATATGCATCAATTTGGTGTTACATCATATATAACATAATGAAATCACACAATCAGGCGTTATCTTTGTAAACTGTTATCCACTGTACGCCGCAAAATGAAGATCAAGAAAAAGCAAAAGAAAGACTAAAAGCTATCAGGTAGCAAGTGAAAGAAGAAAAATAAGCAGTTGTTAAAGACAGAGGTTACGAAAGTTGGTTACCTCTTCTTCTACCTTTAAGACTCTGCTGGCCAGAAAAAAACAAGAAGCAACATAGAAAAAGCACAAGAATTAAAACGCAAATGAAGAAGCAAGCTGCTGCAAAAATGTATCTCCAGAATATGAACACACGGCCCTTCACTCCTGAATGTGAAGCACTTCTGAAATCACGTAATCCCCAGAGAACAGGCGCATGTTAAAAAACATTAACAGAGGGTCTCTACTAAACACAAGAAAACAACCAAGCAGTCCGTGTACTTTACATAAGCCATTACAGCTGGCAAAACTTCAAGAATGTGTGCATGCAAAAACAACCGCACAGAAAAACAGAGCCACAGTATAGTCGGAATATCTGGCTTCATATGCACCTGCGATTTAAAACACGCTTTCACACACACTGCACAACCTAAAGTGCGCTGGTATTCATCCTGGATCAGCTGGGGACAGATTTACGAGAGGAGCGGCCACATTCATTAACACAGGTCTTGGCCAGCGGGGCTGTATTTATTAAACACGTTCACACAAACAGACCAATCAATGCAACACACAGTCTGCAGACTACTGCTACGTTTCACAGAGAAGTCACAGAGAAGCTAAAGAGAAAAAAAGAGGGAAGGAAAACAAACAAAAAAAAACAAGACAGCTGATTGATCCTAAACAGATTGAACAAATCCTAGATAATATGTTTAACGGTGTAAAGAGATTGAGGTTACAATCAATTGCACTGCTTGTAAATACAGCCAAGCAAGCGCTTAACAAGCAAACCCTTGTTTTTTTTCTTTATCCCATGAGTGCACTGAGTTCACCGAGTTCATAAAGCCACCACTACCAGCTTCATATTACAGCAACATAACTTCTCAAGCGCTTTTGATCTAACGCTCGCTCTATGGCTGCATTTCAGTAATTTCATTCATTTACTCACCGTCTGTCTCAAACGAAAGTCAAAAGTGTCTGATTGTCAGCACAGCTGTCCTCAAATTCACCCTCTCCTCCTGCCCTGTCCTCCTCTCCCACTCTTCCTCTGACTCCTCCTTTTCTCCCTTTTTCCTCCCTTCTCTTCTTTTCTCCTCCCACATGTACTGACAATGTAAACAATCCACTTTTCACAGCATATGTCTGTCCTTTCTCTTGATTTCTGCCTCTTTAATCTTTCCAAGGTGTCTAATCAGACTTCGACAGCCAGTGTGCCAATGAGAGGCCTGTGGAGGGGCACACAGACTCATTTCACTCGCGTCATGCCCTGATTCTGCTAACTGGGCAAGTGCCAGGCCTACATAAAACACTAGCAGGCTACAAAGACATATCCTCCATTTCCCTCCCTCAATCGGCTCCTTCACATATTGTGGATTCTACACACGAGGACAGCTGACCCTGTGGCTGATAACCCTTGTAAGCAACTTCTACCTTCTGTGGTTCTTCTGTAACACATTTCCAGCTTTGAGTCTGGCTTTTATTCCTGATGTTAAACAAGTTAAGACAGCTACAATGTCTGAAATATAACTGCTTTACAAGAGCAATGATTTTTTACCACAAGTCACAAAGGAAGCAATATATCACAAAGAACTGCTGCATTGTAAACAGTCTTCTAAAAGAGAAGTAAAAACCGCAGGCATGCCTACTTCAACATTTACAAACCAAACTGAATACAAATAGACACTGAGAGCCAACTTTGCACTTAAAAAACCCCATGCAAATAGGAAGGAAATTTTTAACAACACTTTAACCATATGCAGTGTAAATGTGGACATACAGCAGATGGACAAAATAAAAGCAGAAATCTCATAGTGTAGTGAAATCTAATCCATGAGTCAGGAATAAATAATGCCTTTATCAGGAGTTATAATTTTTTTCCAGACTTAGCCACAGATGTGTTGATGAACTAAGTTGATATCCATATAATTTCTGCACATAAAAAAACCTTTTAAAGTAAAATAATGCAATTTGAACACCCAGCCGTGATTATTTTCATTTTATTTTGGAATTACAATTTTGGTGTTACAATGCAAAGATAATCAGAACCTCTAAGGAAGTAAAAGCCGTTTTTGGAGTAGAGCCGGCAAAAGCTTTGTCTGCCGTCATTCTCCAAAGCTTCTGTGCAATCCCTAGAGGCCCCATCTGTACCCGTCAACCTCACATGCACCAGGTAGGGACTAGCAGTTGCTCTTGCATGACAAGCTTTGCAGTCAAAAACACCCTTTAGTCCAGGACCAGGGCTGCCCATTCGATAACTAATTTTAATCTTGATTGTGACGTTAGCTTCCCACATGTAAATGGACATTAACCAAGAAAGAAAGCAGCAAATGCTGTACAACACAACTATATTATTCAACCACCTGAAAACAAGACAAACTGCAGTATAATTAATGCATGAAGGACTAGAGAAACAATGCAATGATTATTAAAATCAATCATCCAACATCAGACAGCACATGCGTACTAGGTGTCACTAAGATGCACTAGAATCACTGACACTGTCTCCAAAGATATGTGTCCAAAATATGTGGCGAGTAGAGAAAGGTTTCAGGAAAATAGTCAAATTACTGGACAAAAGATATATTATCAAAGTGAAAATACCTGCATTATGTGCAAAACATTACAGGGGAAATTTAGAGGAACACAAGGCTACTAAGTACTATGAGTTTAATTCACATCCATTTTGTAGATACAATGAAAGGTGTGATAGACTTTATATTTAGTTTCTAGGAAGTGCACTTTGATCAGGTAAAAAAAACCCCCAGAACCTATTTCAAAACCTTATTTAATTAAAATTAAATAATTTAATCTGCAACCCTACAGGAAAT
Organism: Diplotaxodon limnothrissa; assembly: GCF_057381915.1. Classification (NCBI taxonomy): domain Eukaryota; kingdom Metazoa; phylum Chordata; class Actinopteri; order Cichliformes; family Cichlidae; genus Diplotaxodon; species Diplotaxodon limnothrissa. The sequence goes on along the minus strand of NC_140606.1, from coordinate 23,783,155 downwards.
GATACTAGAAAATAGGGCTGGGCAATATGGCCTAAAATCCATATCGCAATATAATTTGAAGCACATGCGGTAACGATATATATCGCGATATATTCTTTTCTTCTGTATAACGTATTTTCCACACTATAAGGCACACTTAAAATCCTTTAATTTTCTCAAAAATCGAGAGTGTGCCTTATGTATGAATTCTGGTTGTGCTTACTGACCTTGAACTGATTTGGGCGTGCAGAAATCTGTTAAAAATGTTTTAGTACAACTTTGGTAAGCCGCACTGCTTGATGGATTGTCAGAGCATTACGGCTGCCGTAGTGAGGAGCTTCACGGAGTAATCTGGGTCCAAAACTCTGTCCATTTCAGGTCCCAAAGTCAAACGAACACTGAGAGTTAAAAACGGTCTAAATTCTTTCACCTTTAATAAAATCAGCACCGTTGCTGCTTTACCAAGTGTAACAATTAAGTTTAACATCCAAGCATCCATGAAAACAGAATTTATTAAATTTAACGGAGTTACAAGTTAACAGGAAGTTAGCTCGCTAGTTTCCACCTAAACATGACATACCATGTTCTGACTGAGAGATTTCTGAAACTAATTAAAACGTACAGCTCTGCTACCACTTCCAACATAAATGAAGAGAGAAAACTAAACAGCAGTGGCGTTTGCAGGGTTACTGAAGTTAGACTATCTGGTATATAATGTTTTGCTACGTGATTGCTAGCGACACAGCTATGTTAGCATAACATTAGCACAGTGAAGCTGGAGGATGAACGTCAACTAGGGCTGGGCGATATGACCCAAAATTCATATCTCGATATTTTTTAGCTGGATGGCGATATAAGATATATATCTCGATATTTTTTTTTTAAAGCCATAAGTTAAGAACAAAAAGAGAGTTCTTAGTCACACTGTGTCCCAGATGTCACACGGGCACTTTTATTTACATACAGCGTAGATGTACATGAAGAAATTACTCAAAAATAAATTATCAGCATTTATTAAATAATCATGGTCCATAAATAAAAGAAAACAATGTTGTTTTTGTGCATAACAAAAAGCTCACAATTGTGCAGTCAAAATGTAAACTAATAGACGCTGAGCATAATAACAAAGAGACAGATTTCACAGCTGCACCACGTCTCTGAACAGGTGCCATTTGTGGTCCTTATACACACACAGTACGGTAATATTACGTTGAAGCACAGTACGTATCACTCCGCGAGGCTCCTCCCCGGTAGCCGTAATCCTCCGACAATCCATCAAGCGGTGCAGCTCCGTAGCTTAGCAAAGTCATATTAAAACATTTTTTGACAGATTGATGAGCGCTGTGTACCACATAAAATCGGTTCGCGGTCAGTAAGCACAACCAGAATTAATACATAAGGCGCACTGTCGAGTTTTGAGAAAATGAAAGGATTTTAGGCCGTGCAGCCCCTCCGGGCTGCATGTCGTTAGCGCGGTTAGCTCGTTAGCGCAGTTAGCTCGCTAACACGTTGACGCCGTCCAGCCCCACGCACGGGGCGATCCGCAGTAACTCGATAACTGAGATTTTCCGCTTTCATCTTGTCATTGCCTGCAGGTGAAGCTATGGGGGAGGAGGAGTTGTGTTCAGTGAAGGAGAGGCGAGGCCGAGTAACGTTGCGTAGAGACAAAAGTGGACGAAAGAGAGGCAAACCTGCGGCTCCACAAGTATAATTATAACGTAACATAGACTATATCGATATAAATGATATTGTCACATCTTATATCTCGTATGAAAATATATCGATATTTTTAAAAAACTCGACATATCGCCCAGCCCTAACGTCACACCACAGCCGCCCTATCACATGACGCATACTGCTCCAACGTGCTAAGGTCACGAGCTGGGTTTTGTGAGGCGCTTTTGTGATATTTAATGGATCGGATTACATTTTTTATTTCTCTCTGATATCCGATCCAGTAATTTAGGTCAGTATCAGACCGATACCGATACGTAATATCGGATCGGTCTATCCCTAATAGATACCATTAGTTATTTTCAATGATGGAACACTTGCTCAGGATAGAGATAACTCAAGCTCTGATCACCGTTTTAGAAGATCACCAATATTATAGTACATGCCAAACTTTAAAGCCACTATACTGCAGCAGAAATAGAAAGAAGACTTAGACGCAAAATACAGAGAAAGTCAAACTCAAGTTATATACACTCTTAGCTATCACCGTATTTATGAGGTTCATACCTTTCGTGCCAGGTGGCTGAAGATTGTCTCCAGTGAGGGCGCACCAGCCAACAGGGAAGATGTCCCTTGAGTCATAGCGGCAGTAGTAATCAAAGGCTCCTCGCCAGCCATCAAAGGTGACCAGCACCTCAACACCACGCAATGCACCTACTGTCGCTGGGCAGATAAAGTGGGGATTTTTCCGGTCTACAGCCTCCAGCTTCATCCCCACTTGGAAGGAGTTCTGCTCTGGGGCGGGAGGCTCCTGCTGGGGAATATGGAGTGAAAGAAAAGGGTCAAATATGGTAGTTATCAAACAGTCAAACCATGTGATAGATGTTCTTATTGTGTCATACATCAGAAGAGTTGGCCATCTTTGTGAATGCTGAGCTTTTTGAGCTTGTGAGCCTTGTACAGGTACCTTGTGAAAGATGCGAGAGGGAGCCATCTCTGCTCCATTTAGTGTTTTCAGAAGGAACATGGGCCAGGAGGACGCATTGAGTCGAAAACCTGAATAAGGACACAAATATTCTCATTACGACACCAGCTTCAAAATGAAAAGGTTGAATCACCATGAATCAAACAATGAATCATGAAATTATTAATTAAATTAAGCAAGTGTGAAAAGAATCATTCATTATGATCAAGGATAATCACTACGAAAGTAGTAGGCAGTGTTAATTTTGACAGCAAATTTTGATTCAGTTTTAGTCATGGTCTT